>NC_135717.1:7531032-8131032 GCF_964656455.1 Halichoerus grypus
AAAAGTCCAGTAAAATTTATGATGCCTAAATCCTCAAACTTCTTTTTAAAGAAGGGGAAACGGCAGCTCAGATATTACTTTCTGGCTGTTCCCTCCCTCCCCACACCCTCTGCTGGGGTCGCTCCCACCTCCCTTCATGTGGACCTCGACCACCCCCTCCTTGCACTGGGGGGGCCAGGAGTCCCAGCAAGGGCAGGGGGCTGAGTGGTCGGCCATCCCGGGGGCCAGCACGGTCTCAGCAGTTACAAGGACAAGGGCAGGGCAGAGCCGAGAAGTGGCTTTTCCATGGGCACATGAAGGTAGGGAGGCTGAGGACTGTGGTCACCTCTGGGTGAGATACAAAGGGGGCTTCAGAGACATGAGTGGAGGAGGCACCCTCTGAGACCAGGAGGGCAGATTGGCCCATCACTCAAGGAAAGGTTGAAAGGAAAGAGGAGGCAGCTCTGAGGTCCTACGGCCAGGCCTGGGTTTACTCTGAGCCCTGCCACTCTCTACTTTGTGTTGACCAGAGCCCCTGAGTGCTGCCTCTCGCTGATCCTCCTCATACCCATGATTCAGGGATGCCCCCCATCTTGGCAACCTCCCCAGCTCAGCCCCTCTATTCCCACCATGCCAAATTAGACAAAACCTAATTCAGAGGTGAGAGGATTGGGCAAAACAATCGTATCTACTGACTTAAAAAACAGCCAAGCAATTTTTTTCAATCTTTCTCATCAAATGTAGAATTCCAAAAGTCTTAGGCGTTATTACACCTTTGACCTGAACTCATTGATTAGTGATTTGATAGTGTTGTTCTCTAAATGTTCTGATGGTGGTCTGCAAATCCAAAGATCCAGAACTGTTGATGTGAATGACCTGTCTTGACTAATTGTCCACTCCCTGCTTACCCTGGCTTCCAGTCCTTATCTAGCTCCTGGTCTCTCCCTGTGACTGTCTGTCAGGACCTTGTGAAAATGGGGGTGTCTGGAATGGCAGAGAGTACCTCTGCCCTGAAGGCCTCCATGGTCCTTTCTGCCAGTGGCAAAGGTCCATCCTCATGAGAGGTGAGAAAGACGCAGCTCCAAGACATCTTTGGGGAGGGGTGGGGTACAGACAGGAGGGAAGACTTCCCTTTCAAGGAAGTCATACTATCCTGTAGAATTCCTAATACTCCCTACCTTTATGACACTATTGTCACAAAGATTCTTTTCATATTTGGTCTTATTCATCTCATAAGCAGGAAAGAGGAGCCGGGATTGTAGTACCACATTACATAGGAGAATAGAGTCCTACACATGTAATCACATGTTCTAAGTGGTGAAGAGATGACAGAAGGAGACCTCTAGATGCAGGATACATTCCCAGCATTCTTATACTCAGACAACTGTAACCTATTGAGTGGGCTATGGGGCCAAGGAGTAGGAGGAGCTCACTTGGGCCACAGGGTGGCCCAGGTAGAGGTGGTAGTGTGGCTAGCTCTTGAGTAAGTGTGTCTGGAGAGAACAGACAGGGGGCGAATTATCCATGGAAATGTGTCTTAGCTCTCCTGTTCTTCCTGGGTCTGTGAGAACTGCTAGGATAGAGAGTGTGTGTGTGTGTGTGGGGGGGTGGTCTCACATGTAAGACATGAGGAAGAGAGACTTGTCAGACTAAGTAACAGCCAGATGACTCAAGGTGACTATGTGGTCTGCAAATCACAGAGTGTGGGGAGCAAAAGGAATGTGCATGGGGCATTTGTTTGAGTACAAATGTCCTTTCAAATTTATGCCAGAGTGCCCAATAAATAGACATGTCCCAGAGTGCTGAGGGAAGAAGGTGTAGGCAATTTGGGGCAGAATATATGTATATCTGAGCAGCCGTACAGATTTGTCAAAATCTGTAACCATACAACTAACAATCCAAGCCATAAATCATAATCAACATCCAGAACCTCATGTAGTAACACCTTGTCCTCTAGACAAACTAGTATATTCCAGAAGGGACAAAAGTCTAGATCATCATTGGTAAATTGTCTAAATATACAGATTCCTCTGATATTTCTAGTACCTCTGATGAGAGAAGTTGTGCTTCAGTATCACAGGTTGACCAGCTATCCGGGACAGATTGTCACTAAATTCAATGACAAATTCACAGACCACAGCATCATCTCTGATTTTTTTTAAACCCACAGGGTCATCTGCAACCACCTCTACCAACTATGGATACACATCGACTTCCAATAACTCCTCTACCCTTTCAGCCACATCCACTTCTATGGAATCCAATGTCACCACAGCCGGTTCAATGTCATCAAATTCTACAGTCTCATTTTATACTACAAGTTCTTCTAGTTCTTTGAGCCCCAGTGGATTTTCTACCACAACTTTGAACACTGGTAACAGCGTGAAAACTTTTACTGAATTGACTTCTATCTTCACAACCAGTCCTGAGTTGTCCAAATCAACTGTTTCCTCTGGGACCTCCTCTACCTGGGAAGATAGTGCTGCATTCACTTCAAGCCCTGGTCATCTATCTACCACCCCTACTGTCTCAGCTCAGACAGATTCAGACCTCACAGAAGGATTGACTGTGTATACAGGCACCCCTGATTTGTCCAAGCTTACAGTTACCTCAGACAGCACCTTTAGCAAAGGAGATGGAATGTCCAGGTCCAATGTAGGGCCTACTGAATCTTTTACATCAGGGACTGCTGACTCCTTTTCTACCCATGTTGATAGTGGACTAGCAAACCCATCCTTTGCTGCAAGGTCCACTTTCTACATTGCCCCCTCTGAGTTGCCCACACCAAAGTTTCCCACCCACTCCTCCCACAGCACAGATGATGCAAGTCCTACCTCCACATCCAGCCCTGGTGAGCTCTCTATCCCCACTCTAGGTGCTGGCCAAGCGGACTCAACTCTCACAGGGGAGACAACCATCCTCGGCACTGTGCCAGCTTCCTCTGAGCCTCCAGCATCATCCCCGGTTTCCCATGCCCCAGGCACTGGGAGTTCTGGGTCTTCGTGGAGCCCCGGGGAGGCATCCCCCAGCCCAGCTGTCTCAGGAACACCTGCCACTGGTGTCACCCAGAAACCCACAGACCACAGCATCATCTCTGATTCCTCTGCACCCACAGACACATCTGTAACCACCTTTATCAATGAGAATGGGAGTCCTGCTTCCACCTCAAGTCCCAGTGATGCCATGTCCACCTCTAGCAGTTTTGGTCAAACCACCACATCCTTTCTGGTGGCATCCACAGTCTCCACGAGCCCATCTGATTCATCAGATCCTACATTTTCACCTGACACCTCCCATACTACCGACAGGGCAAGTCCTTCATCCCCTCTGGGTCCAGGTCACCACCTACCAGCACTGTGGTCTCTGGACAAACAGCCACCTTGACTTTCAGGAAAGAGACAACTGGCCACTCACAGATTTCAGATCTATCAAGACCCTTGGCTTCTGCTGAAACGTCCTATACCAAGGCTGAAGGAGGGGCCACGTCCCCTTCAAATCCTGGCCAGCAGTCTTCCTCCTCTGTGATCTCGGGACAGACAGCCACAGACCTGACCGAGGGGCCCTCTGTCAATACAGACACACCCAGTGGGTCCAAACCTACCAGTACCTCGGACGGCACAGTGACCAAGGACGATGGAAATTCTGCTTCCCCGCTGGGGCCTGCTGAATCATTTACCACTCCCGGTGGTGATCCTCACACAGCCACATCTTTTCCTCCAGGATCTCCTTCCAACACCCCCACCTCAGAGGTGTCTGCCCCAACATTTTCGCCTCACTCCTCCTACAGCACAGACGATGCAAGTCCTGCTTTCCAGTCAGGCCCTAGTGGTGTATCGACCACCACTGTGGTCTCTGAACAATCAGCCATGACCGTCACAGGGACGCCAACTGTCCACACCACTTCCGATTCACCTGAGTCACCGGTTTCTTCTGACCGCTCCAGAACCCCAGGCCCTGGCAGTTCTGAAGCCCCATCGAGGCCAGGAGACTTCTCTACCAGCCCAGTTGGTTCGGGACCAACTGTGACCACAGTCACCCAGAAATCCACAGACCACAGCACCATCTCTGATTCTCCTCAACCTCCGGACTCATCGGCATCCCCTTATACCAAGGGTGATGGAAGTCCCGTGTCTACAGCAAGTCCCACTGAATCTTTAGCCGCCTCTCCAGGTTCGGGACCATCAGCCTCACCCAGTGCTATGGAGTCTACATTCTCCTCAAGCGTCTCAGAGTCACCCGAATATGCAGTGTCTTCCTATACTACAGGCTCTCCAACTCCCTCTCCCCAGGATGGATTTTCCACCACTTCCCTGACCACTGGACACAGAGCTACAGCTTCTACTGGGTTGCCCTCTGTCTTCCCAAGTGTGTCTGATTTGTCCCAAGCCACCGTTGCTTCTGAAACTTCCTATACGGCGGATGACGGAAGTGAGGTGCCCCCTTCAAGTCCTGGCCAGCTGTCTATCACCCTCTCTGTCTCAGCACAGACATCCTTGGGCCTCGTGGAGGGATCCAGTGCTTATCCAGGTACCCCTCACTCATCAAAACCTACAGTTATCTCAGTCAGCACCGTTAGCAGAGGGGATGGAGTTCCTGCTTCCACATCAGGGACTGTTGACTCCTTTTCTACCCATGCTGATGGCGGACAAGCAACCCCATCCTTTGCTGCAGGGTCCACTTTCTACACCACCCCCTCCGAGCTGTCCACACCCACGTTTCCCACCCACTCCTCCTACAGCACAGATGATGCAAGTCCTGCCTCCACATCCAGCCCTGGTGAGCTCTCTATCCCCACTCTGGGTCCTGGCCAAGCGGACTCAACTCTCACAGTGGAGACAACCATCCTCAGCACTGTGCCAGCTTCATCTGAGCCCCCAGCATCATCCCCGGTTTCCCATGCCCCAGGCACTGGGAGTTCTGGGTCTTCATGGAGCCCTGGGGAGGCATCCCCCAGCCCAGCTGTCTCAGGAATAACTTCCAGTACAGTCCCCTTCAAGCCCACTGAGTACAGTATCCTGCCTGGTTTTTCTCAACCCACAGGCTCATCTGCAACCACCTTTACCAAAGGGGATAGAAGTTCTGTGTCCACATCAAGGTCTATTGAACCTTTTACCACTTCTGTTGGTGATGACCAAAAAACTTTTCCTCCTGGATCCACCTTGAATACAATAATCTCACCTGTGTCTACAGCTACATCTTCTTTCCACTCTTCCTACAGCACAGAAAAGACCAGTCCTGGTTTCCCATCAAGCCCTAGTGAGCTCACTCACCCAAGTCTATTGTCTGAAGTAACCACACTGATTGTCACAGAGGAGTCAATTGTGTATACCAGTGTTTCTGATTTGTCCAAATCTACTGTTTCCTCTGAATCTTCTTTTACCAAATTTGAAGGAAGTTCTGTATCCTCTTCAGGTTCTGGCCACCTTTCTACCACCACAGGTATCTCACAACATACATCCTTAAGTCTAAGTGATGGGTCTACTGTCTATACAGGCACCCCTGATTTGTCCATACCTACAGTGATTTTGGACACGACTCTTTCCAAAGAGAGCACAAGTTCTGCTTCTACTTCAAGTTCAGGTGAAAGTTTTCCCTCTACAGGTGGATATCAAGAAACACCCACATCCTTTACCGTGGAATCAGCTGTCTCCACAATCCTCTCAGATTCATCAAATCCAACAGTTCCACATGATGCCTTCTATACTACTCATAATGCAAGTCCTTCTTCCTCATCTGGTCCTGGTGAATTAATTTCCACTACTCTGGTCTCTGGGCAAACATGCACATCCCTTCCTGAAGCATCCACTGTCCCCACAACCATATCTGATTTGTCTCATTCCACTGATTCGGTGGTTACCTCCTCCACCACTGTCAAGCAAAGTTTTATTTCTTCACCAAGCTCTGCTGAATCATCCGCTACCACCTTGGTCTCTGGACAAACAGCCACAGTTTTCATGGGAAAGCCAACTGTCTACACCGTTTCTGATTTGTCTGGTTCTACAGTTTCTGTTGATACCTCCTCTACCATCCCTATTGGGGGTCCTGCACCCTCATCAAGTTCTAGCTTGTTGCCTTCCACTACCATCACAACCATCACTGAGGAATCCAGTGTCTTCACCACTACCACTTATTCCTCCAACACAACTGATTCATCTGATGCCCCCCAAACCACTGAAGATCTTAGTCCATTATCTTCATCAAGCCCCATCCATTCCTCTTCACCCCTAGCCACCTCTGGACAAATGCCCACCACCTTGGATGAGAATTCCACTTTCTTCATCACCCATAGTGTTTCTGCCAAACCAACGATTTCTACTTCCATCCCCTCTGCCACGGACAGCCCTAGTCCTGCATCCCCATCAGCTCTAACTTTCACCTCTACAACTAGACTTATATCCAGACCAACAACTACCACCTTCAGTGGAGGATCTACTATCTTTCAAAGCAGCACAGGGATACCAAACGCAACAATATCATCTAACAGCTCCCAAACCCTAGTCCCTGGTGCTTCTTCTTCAGCCTCAGCTATCCCTGGCTTCTCCTCCAGGCCAGTCCCTGACTCTTCTTCAGCCCTTACAACTTCTTCTGGTTTTTCTCCTCCTCTGTCCTCCACTCCACCTGGCTCTACCCATGCTCCAGTTCCTGGGTTCACTACCTCTTCAACCCTCCATCCCCTGTTCACTAACACACACACAACTGTGAGGACGACCCAGTCTTCAGCTATGACACCAAGTAAGTCTTTTCGTATGTCGCTCTGTGTGCCTCTCCTATCCATCTTCTCTCATCAACTAATCAGCTTTGATTTGACCTCTTTGTGGTCTTGTTCCACCCTTCCATTGCCTTCTAGTTGTCAATGAATATCATCCACAGGAATGGTTATTGTTTTTTCTTTTCTTTTCTCTTTTGTTTGTAGGGCTTTTGCTTTCTTCACTCATCCCCTTTCATCTTTTGTTTCCTTCTTCCTCATTGTCCCTCCTTCTTCCCCTCCCCCTTGGGCCTGAGGTGGTGGCAGAGGGTCCCATCCTCCTCTTTCAGTGTAATGCCTGAATGATGGGTACTGGAATGGGAGCCAGTATTTTTGTCCCTTGGGCTTCCACGGTGACTGATGTGAATTCTACCCCTTCGCAGGGCAGTGTCAGAATGGGACCATATGGAATGGAGAAGAGTGTGTCTGTGTCCAAGGCTTCTTTGGTTACCAGTGCAAGTCCCTTATGGACTCCTTCCTCCTAGGTAATGAACTTTTCTGAGACCTGCAGATTGTCCCTATACTCCTTAACCACTTAAATAGGAAGGCAACGCTGGAAGGATTATCTGCTACCACTACCTCATTGTGCAGGTGGATGAGAAAATATGACATTTACCTAGACCCAAATGCTTAGGTAGAACATAGACCTTCTGACTCCTTCTTCAGGGCTCTTTTCACTAGCTCCTCTGCCCCTTGGATCAAGATGTTTTTAACCCAGACCTTTCTGGAGCCCTCCGCTTAGCTCTCTCTGGGTCATGATCCTGACCACTAACTCCTCATGGTGTTCAGAGACAAGGGGCAAAAGTTTCAGTGACTCCTACTTGCCTCCTAGATTTCCATCCACCCTCCTACCCACTTTCTCTACCTCCATGAGACCAGCAGGTAGAGAATTAACCAATCCCAGAAGACATTATTGGGAGGTTGTTATCTCATGCATAATATGGCTATTCCCACAGAAATCCCGGAAAAAGTCAATGACACTTTAGGTGTGACAGTGAAAGTGACTAATAGGAATTTCACAAAAGACCTGAATAACATATCCTTCCCGGTATACTGGAACTTCACTCAACTATTCAAGAATCAAGTAAGAGAAGGAAAATCCCAGTTTCCTCAATGTGGATGTCCAATGTCATTGAGGATACAGGGGCTCATTCTGACTGACTTTGGAGTTTCTCAGCCCATGGATCCCTTCAGTCTTCCCAAGTCCTGGGTGGGGGATCCTCTGAGAGCCCCCTTCCTTGAGTACCACCTCAACCACATCCTGGGGGAGGGAGCATCCCTATACCTATACTTTTCCTTCCTTCTTTTCTATGAGCTAATTCCATGGGTTCCCTGGGGGGAGGGGGCCCTGGGGCTGCCTCTGAGACAGGGAACAGGGGCTGTTGCATGCTCCAAGCCTGTATGAGCTCAGCTACCTCATTTATTTCAGATGGATAAAGCTTACATGGGCAAAGACTTTCCCCAGTACAGAGGTGTGATCATTAGGAGACTGTTGTATGTGGGGGGGGTCAGACTTATAGACTATGGGAAGCCCCCTCTCTCTGCTCTCTTGTCTTCTCCCATCTTGAATGAGTATCAGTACCTAGCTGGATCAGAAGGGCACCCAGCCCACAGGCAATACCAGAAGGTTCTGAGCCATTCATTTATTCATTCATTTATCCTTCATCCATTCAACAAGCTTGTACTGAAAGCCTACCTACCCTGTGCTAGGTGCAGGGAACACAGTGGTCCTGTTTTCATGGAGCAAAGAGTGGCAGAACACAGCAAAATGGCTGTGCAATATGGTTAGAGTTAATGGTAAGAGACACACAGGGTGCAATGGGAGAGGTTGTGTGCAAGCTGGGTGAGGTGGAGGAAAATCTTTCTGGAAGAAATGACAGCCAAGCTGAGGCTAGAATCAGGAGGAGGAACAAGCCAGGAGGAGGGAATTGATGATGAGGAGCCTAAAGGTGAGAGAGAGGAGGGTAGATTCCAGGAACATAAAGAACAGTTGGCAGCTTGAAATCATGGTGGGAGAGGAGGTG
Organism: Halichoerus grypus; assembly: GCF_964656455.1. Classification (NCBI taxonomy): domain Eukaryota; kingdom Metazoa; phylum Chordata; class Mammalia; order Carnivora; family Phocidae; genus Halichoerus; species Halichoerus grypus. The sequence goes on from NC_135717.1 coordinate 7,539,781, forward strand.
GAAAGATGACCCGTACCAAGTTACTTAATCTTTAAGCATCAGTAGTTTTGGCCCACGTGGGAAGGTATCTGATTTGCACTTCAGACACCTCAGTCTGGCTGCAGGACTGAGAATGGGTGGACAGGGGATGGAGATTATAGTGACCTGGACCAGAGAGGTGACAATGCAGAAGAAAAATAGTCCAGTGTGAAAGGTCTTTAGGAAGCAAGACCAACGGATCATAGGGATTTGATGGGTGTTTGGAGAGAAGGAGGGATGACACCAGATTTCTGGGCCACTAGGGGTGTGGAGTGCCCTTTGCTGAGATGAGGAAGGTTAAGAAGGAGGGGGATGGGAAAGAAGATGATAAGTGGGCCGTGTGGAGTCTCAAGTGCCCAGGGCCCAGCCACACTGAATGGCTGAGTAATGGAGCGGCATGTGGTGGAACATGTAATAGAAAGTATCTGCAGCAGAGACATTGGAAGAAGGTTTCCCTGGATAGAAGTTGCTGGAAGCCCTGGGAGTAGAGCAGATGGCCTGGGGATGGTCACAGCACAGGGACTAACATTTCCTAGGAAAGAAGCATGGGAAGCACCAGCATCTAAGGGATAGGGAGGAGAAGCAGGGTGGCAAGAAGTAGACAGAAGCGTGGGAAGGGAGCCTGGAGGGTGTCTTGTCCCAGCAGGGAAAGAGAGAGATCTTGTCAAGGGCCCATGGGGTTCCATGCCTCAGCATCCTCTACCCCACCCTCACCCCCTGCCAGTACCAGCGCTTATTTCCATCTCCATTTTGGCAGAAGGTTTTGTTAGTTTTTGTCCTCCTGTGTCCTGTTCCTGACTTCTCTGTCACAATGGCTGTGACTGGTGACAGACCTTGGCTTAAGGTCTCTCAGTGCCCCATTGGCCATCTAACAAGGAGCTTCTGGGTTGGAATCTTGTATTTCTAAAGCGACCTCAAGTTTCTTCATTTCTAAAAGCATGCTTATTTGGTTTTCAAAATATAATCCAACAGACTTTATTTAAAATTTTTAATTTAAAATATTTTTTATTGTGGTAAAATACCCATAACATAAAGTTTGCCATTAACCATCAAATGAATCATTTTAAGTGTACAGTTCAATGACATTAAGTACATTCACATTGTTGTGCAACCACCACCACAGTCCATCTCCAGAACTTTTTCATCTTCCCAAACTGAAACTCTGTACCCTTTAAACAATAACTCTCAATTCCCCCTCAAACCACCTCGGGCAACCCCCATTCTACGTTCTGTCTCTATGAACTGGATAACTCTAGACACTTCATATCAGGACTCACGTAAATACTCATACAGGATTTGTCCTCTTGTGACTGGCTTATTTCACTTAACACAATGTCCTTAAGGTTCATTCACATTGTAGTATGTGTAAAAATTTTCTTCTTTTGTAAGATTAACATCGCATTGTACTGTATACCACATTTTGTCTGTCCGTTCATCCATCAATGGACGCTTACTTAGTTTGCTTCCACCTTTTAGCTATTGTGAATAATGCTGCTGTGAACATGGGTGTACAAATATGTCTTCAAATCCCTGCTTTCAATTCTTTTGGTCATATGGTAATTCTATTTTTAATTTTTTGGGGAACTGCCTTACTGTTTTCCGCAGTGGTTGTGCCATTTGACATTCCCACCAACAGTGCCAAAGGGTTCCATCTCGCCACATCTTCACCCAAGAGCCTTCCATTTTTAGGAATGAATTTCACCCAATGGCATTTATTGTGATCACTGATATTTTGGAATCTTAGATCGTTTGACCCTGCAGCTTCCCTCCAAGATGTTAACTGTTGGAGGGAAGAGTCTTTAGTCTGTCCTGCCTCTGTGTCACACAGCTAATTGTCTGTCATCACCCCTCTTGCTTTGTGGGCCCCACTTTCTGGAAGGGTGGGAGACCCAGGGTAACTGATGAATCACCGAGGCCTGGTTCTAGGAATGGCAGTGTTGTGGTGGAACATGATGTCGTTATGGAGGCAAACTACACTTCAGATTACCAGAAACTGTTTGAAAACCTCACTAAAATCATAAAGGTCAAGATTATGAATGAGACCAAAAGGCTATCTGGTGATTCTGAAGTGTGCAGAGGTAGGCCCACCCAAAACCCCTTGACAAAGGTGGGGAAAGGATGGAAGGGGTCCCATAGGGTGGTCTCAGCCTCTCCCCACCCTGCATCTCTCCTCTCTTCTGGAACTCCAGAGGCCTCCCTATAGGGATCCTGAAGCCAGGCCTGGGTGCCTTCCCCAGACTCTCCAGTGCCCCGAGCAGCTTTTCCCAGTCTCAGGCTCAGGTTGTCCCCAGCCCTAATGCCCCCATCTGAGCCTGCTTACAGGCCCAGCCGCATCTAGGGATGGGCCAAGACCCTAGTAGAGCAGAGGGCAGTGTTTATGTCTTGTTCTTTTCCACCATGCTTAGCAGCCTCCTCACCTCTGTGTTACGATGAGGAAGCCACTACTGTGAGCAAGACCGTGAAGCTGGGCTTTGACCTGCAGGGTAAGCAGCTCCATAGATTAGTGGGCGTGGCGGGGGGCAGAGTGTGGGCAGTAAAAATGGGGGCTGGGGGCGCTTTAACCAGGCTGATGCTTGCTGCCCACCCTTCACCCCCAGAGCAATGCACTCAGAAGGCCGCAAAGGACCATGCCCAGTTCTATTATGTGGATGAACTGGATGGGAAGCTGGCCTGTGTGACCAAGTGCACCTCGGGAACAAAGTTGCAACTGAACTGTCATGAGGGTGAATGTCAGCTGCAACGAAGAGGTCCCCGCTGCCTGTGAGTGTCCAGCCCCCCTAAGGCCAGTGCCTTAGCCAACTGGTGACAGACCTCGGACACGCACTGGCCCTCTCTGGTGGTAGGACTGCACTCTCCACCACAGTCATGGAGCAGGGGTGAGGAGGGGGAGGCAGAGGGGGTCAGGCAGAGCTCACAAGGTGCCTCCTCTCCCATCATCCCTCTTTGTTCTACCTGGGTGTCCCTTCACCCCTCGCCCCCATCAGAGGGAGGAGTGGGTGCAGGTTACAGACGTGGACATCCTAAGACTTGAGCGAGCCCCTTCCCAAGAAAGTTCCGGTTACCAATTTCCAAATCTGTATCTATAGATCTCTATCTCTCTCTTTCCTTTTCCTTTTGCTATCCTAGCCACAGTGCCATTATCACCTCTAGCTACAGCTGGGGCACTAAGTTCGGGAGAGCACAAATTAAAGCATAAAATATAAAATTGGTAACAGGCCAGTCAAGGTGCCAGCTAGAGATTAGATGGGTGGACATCAAGTGTCTGGGACGAGGCATCCAACACTCAGATTCTGAAGCCTGCTCTGTAGTAGGGGGCCCCCCACCCCCTCACTGCCCCTTAAGTGCTGGGGAGCCTCTTAACCTGGATCCCTCCTAACCAGTGCCTGCCCCCTTGGAGGGAGAGCCAGTTTCCTGTGCTTTGGCATTCATCTTTTTTTCTTTTGGGAGACTGGGTGTGAGGGATGCTAGTGGACTGGCCTGATCTTCCCTGTGTCCCCAGATGCCCGACCTTGGACACTCACTGGTACTGGGGAGAGACTTGTGCCTTGAGCACCAGCAAGAGCCTGGTGTACGGGAGTGTGGGGGCTGTGGGAGCAGTGCTGGTGGTCACGGTGGTGGTCCTCACCGTCTTCCTCTGCTGATCCCAGAGAAAACTGCATAGGTGAGCTTCTGGGGCCGGGCCCAGGGATGGGGGACCACAGTTGGAACATCCCAAGGCTCTGCTCCTTCCAGCTCAGCATTCGGAGGCCTGATGGCAACCCAGCCCCTCTCAGCTCTGGGTAACAGCAAAAAGCAGCCTGCTGATCTGATCTGATCTGTTTGGCAGAGAAATGCATCCAAAAACTTGGGTCCTGAAGTTGGATTCTGTAAAGACATTACCTGGTGTTAACCCTTTGGCTGCCACAGAGCCACACTGTTGCTCCAGGACACTGGGGGGTGAGCTGTCCAGCGTCACTCTCCCAGCTGTAAAATGGGGGAAAATCTACCTGAGAAGGTTGAGGAGCAATGGGCACAGCACCTCTGACTATCAGAGGGAGTTGCTCCGGCCCTGGTCCGATGCTCCCATCTCATAGATAAGGGAAGGAGGCCCACTGAGGGAAGGGCAGGCAGGTCACGGTGACGTTGTTTTGTTTTCTGCTACTGCCCTGGGAACAGGCCCCTCCTTGACCCAGGGCTTGGCCGTGACAGCCCTTTCCAGAAGCCAAGGGTCAGGGCCCTCTAGGCCCCCTCCTCCACCTCCCTGCCCCCAGCTGTTCACGGCGTTTCTGTTGGCAGGCAAGAATACAATTTGTCTGGAGAGTGGCATGGAGAAGATGTTCCTGGCAGCTTCCAGAACACAGGCATCTGGGAAGGTACTTCTCACCGGGGGCAAGCTCCTCTTTTCTCAGCTCCTCTCTATCACGCCCCTCTGCGTGTGGCCCACGCTCACCGTTTCCCTCCTCCATGCCAGACTGTACCACTGTCTGGAAGGTTCCCCTTGCTGGAGCTCTGCCTGTCCCAATCCCGCTCTGTTCCCAAGATCTGGTTCAAATACTGCCCCTCCTTAGAGCCTCCCATGTGTTCGGGCTCTTCTGATTCCCAGCTGGCGTGGAAAACCTCCATGTCACATCTGCTCTGATCTCTCGCTGAACAGAGATGAACGATCTCTGTCCCCCACCATCCCTCCTCCGGGGCAGGTCCTGCCCTACCAGTTCCTCCGGGCAAACACCATGGAGGGGCTACAGGCATGGCTGAGAGCCGGATCCTGCCCCCAGAGAGCAGCCCCTGTGAGAGCATCAGATGCACACACAGTTAGTGGGAGGACAGGATCATGCCCTGAGCTCCAGGGGCATAGAAGGATGCCCGACCCAGCCAGGGTGGGGTGGGAAAAGAAAAGACTGCAGAGGGGGACATCACCCGAGCCTGTCTGCAGGCTGGGGGAGTGCTGTGAGCTGGTGAGTAAGCCGCGTGCTTCCTGCTTCCAGAAACACTGATCCCAGTGAGGTCGTGGAGGTCTCTGTGGGCTGTGATGGGGGGGGACACACTGGAGGGGCTTTAAGAGAGGGAGGCCAGACATGCATTTTGAGCAGCTCACTCAGGTGGACTTGAGGGGGACCTCAAGTGGGGAGACCAAGGAGAAGGCTCTGCAGTCATGCAGGGGAAGGAGGATGCGGCTGAGTCGGGGTAGTGGGGATGGGAGGAGTGGACAGCCCCCAGGGAGCTGGGCGGGGCTTGTCCCTCACAGGCTGGGGAAGGGAGAAGGCCCGGATGTGGGGGGGGCACTACCTGGAGGGGGCAGAGGCAGCAGGTGGAGGACACAGCTGAGTACGGGGAGGGGTCTCGGCCAGTGGGCAGCTGGGAGTCGTCAGAGAGCATGGAGGCAGGGGAGAGAGCAGGATGAAGGGCAGAGTACCTGGGAAGACCTTGGAGGAGGCAGAGAAGAAACGGTCATGGAGGCTGAGAAGGGAGGAACGTGCAGGACTCGGAAAATGCCTGCTGAAAACCCACCAGCTACAAGAGAAGATTCTGGGTATAGTTTCTGCTTGCCGCGGTTCCCATTGCTGGAGGGAGTGTGTGCTGGTGACCCCCGAGCAGTGCCTTCCTCCTGTTCCACCCTCACCCAGGTCAGCCCCAAGCATGCCCATGGCCATGACTTTTGACCCCGAGGCATGCGAGGGGCTGTGGTTCGCTCCTGTCCTCTCGTCACACTGGGCCAGTTCCCCGGGCACGCTCCAGAGCCACCTCATAGGATGGATGGGCAGTGGGAGATACTTTCGGGAAAATATGGGACTGACTCTTCAAACCTGTCCCTTTTACTAGAAAAGACCCCCGTCTGTGTCTCTCCAGCCTCCCCCAGGCTCACTCAGCCTGGCCCCTCTTTCTGCAGGTGAGAATCTGAAGGAGGACTCATTCAGCCTTAAAAACATCTACAGCCACTTTTGGCCCTCCCTAGAGAATGTTGACCCTACCACAGAGGTGACTCGGAGCCCCTCCCCGGCTAGGAGCTGTTCCCTTCCCCTCAGCCCTGCCACCCACCGCCCCTTCCCGGAGCTGCCTGGGGAGGGTGGGCACCCTTGGTCTAGAGACAGCTAACTTCCGTGGGATATGGCCATTGCTGAAGGGCCCCCGTTGGCCTCACCTCCTCTCTCTGCTCCCCCCCCAACCAGCTCCACATCCAGAGGCCCAGGGTGGTGACAACTGCTCAGTGAGCGAGGCAGGGGCTTCCGCCCCTCATCCAGATTTGGACAACAAGACAGCGGCAGACAGAGAGCCCACCACAGTGCTACTCCCCCACCTCCCCTGTTAGTCAAAAGGAAACAGACGTCAGAGCCCAAGGTGGTCCTGCTCAGGCTGGTGGGCTTGGCCCAGCCCCTGCTGTGAACCCGCCTCTCCTCCATCGCCCTCTATCCAGGAGCCCCAGGGCTGCCCAGACACCCCAACATCTTTGCTCCAGTGACTCACCACTCTGGAATTTGCCTCCCAATAAAAGAGCAAGGTTCAAAGTAGAGTAGTGAATAACAATAAAAAAAATTAAAAAAAAAAAAAAGAAAGAAAGAAATGCTGAAGCTCTGGGTATAAGAGATCATCCAGGAAGGTCTCCACTCTGTAGACCAAAAATAAAAGGGCAGAGAGCAAAACCCTCAGGAGTATCTCCTTTTAGGACTCAGGAGGAATAGAAACCAATGGAAACAGAAGAAACAGGTGGTGAGGGAGAGGGGAGACACACACACAAAAAAAATAAATAAAAAATAGAGTAGTGAGTTGTTTCTCTCTCCCTGCGGGGGCCTGGCTCCTCACCTGGGGTTCCAGGGAGCCCTTCCTGGGGAGAGCACTCCTCCCGGGATTAGATGCCAAATCTGGACATGGGACACTCACCACTCTCAGCCCCTTCCTGTGACCACATGTCGAGCAAGGAACATGGACCCCCCTCTTCTGCTCCAGGCCGGGGCAGGATCAGGCCCACCTCTGCCTGAGGTCACTGTGGAAGACAAGCCTGGGATCAGACCTTGGGGGCCTCAGGCCCAGGGAGTGAGGAGTGGGGGCTCACAGAAGGCTAAGGAGTGAGCTCAGCCTTAGCTTTGCTGACCTTGGGCAGGGGCAAGCTCACTCCGGATGGCCATGGAAGCTTGTGCCCTCCTGTGAACTCAGAGATAGATCTCTGGGCCCACAGATCCAAGAAAGCAGCCATCTCAGAGCTGGGCACTGGCCCAGGTGTGGCCATGATTTGCATCCTGGTGGGGTACACACAGGGCCAGTAAAGAGAGCTTGACAAGAAGGGAGGGGAGTGTCCTTACCGGAGGCTGGAATTGAACAACAGGCGCCCTTCTCCTCTGGGGTTCAGGCCCAGCCGCTTCTCCTCCACCCTCTGAGTCCCTCCAGGGGTCTTCTCCGTTCTCCCAGGCTGCTCGGGCCCCTGTGCCTGCCCCTCTGTCGGGGTGAACATTCTGATGGCCCGTGTGCTTGTGTGCTGCCTGGAGAGGGAAGGGCTCCCCTCCCTCTGCCCTTTGGCCTGAAATAAAATCCGCACCCCCCCTCCCCCAGCATGAGAGCTCATACACTGACTCAGGTGGGCTGGCCCCAGTTCTCCAGTGTCTCAGGGATCAAAGGGCTCTGGGGCCCATTTATTACTGGGGATCCTTGGCTGACATTCATTTTGCCCATTCTGGCGAGGGTGAAGAGCAGGTGCACTGCCCTCTGAGCTCTGATGTTGAGATTGGTGATCAGGATGCTCTGCCTACTGCCCCTTGTCCTTCAGCTCCTATCCCGCCCTGTGGCTGCTGGGCACGGTGAGTGAACCCCGGCCTCGCCTCCTCTCCTGGGTCTGCCCAGGCCCGAGGGAGGGCTGCTTCCTGGGGGGCACAGGTGGGGGTACCCTCTGCCTGGAGCTCAGCCTCGTGCCCCTCACCCTCTCCTTCCCTCCCCGGCTACATGCGGTTTTGGGGTGCATCCAGGTTAGTCTCTCTGAGCCTGCTTCTTCCCTAAAAGGAGATAAGAGGTGAGACTTGCCAGGGCCGGAGGATTCGATGTAATACTCCCCGCACGGCCCCTGGCATATGGCAGATAGATGCTCGGCTGATGTTAGGGTCTGTCCTTACCCCTTGGATGTGCCCCTCAACCCCCTGGTCACCTCCCACCAAATGTCCAGACCTTCTTTTCATGACGGGATAAATGCTTGAAGTCTCTGCTCTCACTCTCATCCTGGCCATTTCTGCATCACCCCACCCCTGCCTTGTGCCCCGAGGATGTCCCATGGGCTGTCAGGCATCCCAGTACCAGGAAAGGGGCCACTGCTGTAGCCAGATGGGCACACGATGGTGCTTTGGGAGCCCCAGATTCTAATCCTGCGGTGAAACAGCTGTGTGCCGGGGGGCGACTCAGTTCATCTCAGGCCTCAGTGTCTTCCTTTAAAGGACATGGTTTGGGCCCACTAGGGGTTCCATGGCCAAGGGGACTGGGCTCAGGTTGGCAGGGGATGACAGGGGGTACTGGTCAGACCCTTCAGGAGTTCCCTCTGCCACTCGCCTGTCCCCAGAGAGAGAGGGAGGGGAAAAGCCAGGAACCAAACTGCCAGCCTCAGGTTCTCCTTCCCTGAGACGTCCTCCTGGGATGGCCTGGCTGGGGTGGGAAGGGGACTTGGAGGCAAAAGTGGGGGGGGTTGCTGATGCTGAGCCTGTAGATGACATTCAAGTTGCCATGTCCTGGGCTTTGTCTTGCCCTGAGCTCACTACACCAGGAGCAGTAGGGGGGCTCCTGGTGCCCTGGCCCCAGACCTTGGGCAACTCTTCTCCGAAGAGGGAATGGGGTGGGAGTGGGGGAGAAAGTACCTGTGAGCATAATCCTGGAGCCTGTGGCCTCTTTGGCCCAAACCCACCCACAGGAGGTAGGGCCTTCTCTAGGGACCAGCCTGACGGCTGACGGGGCAAATGAAGAGGATGGGAGGAGGAAGGGGGGCGGCAGTCTGGGGCAGGGTGGGGCAGTGCTTGGCTTGGTCTAAAGGGCTGGTTCACTGACCTGAACCTTACCATGATTTGGCACAGACTCCCAATGTGACAGCACCCAGAGCTGTCACCTTATTAGTAATAAGAATGACACCCTCAGAAAGATGAATACCTACCATTTACATCGACATGGATGGAACTGGAGGGTATTATGCTAAGTGAAATGAGTCAATCAGAGAAAGACAGTTATCATATGATCTCACTCATATGTGGAATATAAGAAATAGCGCAGAGGATCATAGGGGAAGGAAGGGAAAATTGAATGGGAAGAAATCAGAGAAGGAGACAAACCATGACAGACTCTTGACTCTGGGAAACGAACTGAGGGTTGCGGAAGGGAGGGGGGTGGGCGGATGGGGTAACCGGGTGATGGGCACTAACGACGGCACGTGATGTGATGAGCACTGGGTGTTATACACAACTAATGAACACAACATCAAAAACTAATGCTGTACTATATGTTGGCTAATTGAATTAAAAAAAAAAAAAAAGAGTGACACCCTCTTCCCAGGCACTGTCTACGCTGTCCAGATTCTTAGTGACTTACCTCTAATAATGTCATTTTAGGCACCGTGATGTGCCTTGGTTGGGGAAGATGTTTCCAGCTCCCTCTCGTTCCTCCCCCCGTCCCCTCCTGGCCTCTCCCACATTCTGCACGCTATGGCTCATTGCATCTCTAGCCTCGGTCGCCCCCTCAGTGAAATGGAGTCTTGCAGACTCTTTGCTCCTGCTCTCTAGGATTCTGTGGTTCCCTTTCTGTGTCTGGCATCAGCTGGTCTGTAGAGCTTTGGCATCTGACTCTCCCATGTGTCCTCTCTGGGGACCCAGAGCCACATCCATTCTCAGGCTACTGGGCTGGGGATGCCTGAGTGGGGCGTGGGCCGCAAGGAAGAGCCTGGTGGCCTTCACCTGGCTCTTCCTGGCAGGCACACCCTCCCATGGCCACGGCCCCTCCTTCTAATACATCCTGGTTATATTGCTTATCAGCGAAACACAACATCCTGGGCCCAGTTTGGTCCTGTCCAGCCGTGGCAAGTGCCTCTCACCTCCCACACCCAGCACAAATGTGACAGGCTTGGGTGCTCAGTCATCTCCCTCTGCCCTCTCTCCCACTCCCCATCCTGAGTGCCTTCTCCCACCCACGTCCTCATCACCATCCTAATGTCAGCCTCCTGAGGGAGTCTAAGGAACATACACTCTAGAGGCTACCTTCCCCCCCTCCTCCATCAACAAGGTCTACCTCCTCTGAGGAGCCTTCCTGGGGGTCACCACAGACTTCTCTCCCCTTGAACCCACTGCTGCAACTACAGGAGACCGGAAACAGTCTCACTCCCTGGATCACCATAATAAATTAGCATAACCCGAGTGGCTTAGAACAACAGGAAAAATCTTGTCTCACGGTTCTGGATGCCAGAAGTCCAAAACCAAGGTGTCAGCAGGTGGTGGGGAAGGAAGGATCTGTCCAGGCCTCTCCCCTGGCATCTGGTAGCTGCTGCGAAGCTTGGCATTCCTTGCCTTGCAAGCACATCATCTCTGCCTTCATCTTTCCCCGGGGTTCTCTGTGTGCGCATGTTCCTGTGTCCAAACTTCCCTTCTTACAAGGACATGGGTTGTTTTGGATCAGGGCCCACTCTACTCCAGTGGTGACCTCATCTTACGTAATTACATCTGCAACAACCGCACTTCCGGATGACATGTTCTGTGCTCCTAGGGGTTAGGACTTCACCATAAGAATCTGGGGAGGGGGACACAATCCAACCCCTCACAGGGGCCCTGGAGGGGGGGTGATTAAAGCACAGAAGTAACCCCACACATGTGTTATGAAGGGATCCCTCTAGCTGCAGTGTGTAGGATTGCCCGGCTTGGAGGCCCGGGTGGGAAGTGGGGAGATGGGGCAGGAGGCTGGGTGAGAGTCCACAGCAGCGCTGATCCGGTGGTTTCAGGAGCCACGGCAAGAAGTGGAAACGTCTGGGATACCAGCAGGCCTGGCTGATGGCGCAGATGTGGGAGGCGAGAGGGAAAGAGAAGCAGAGTGCCTTCCAAGGGGCTGGGCTTCAGCAATCGGTAGAAGGCTGCTTGCTCCGAGGGGTCTAGCAAAGAACCCAGGAGTTCTGTTTTGGACGGAGTCTGGGACGTCTACTTAACATCCCCTGAAGATGTCAAGTCAAAATGGAAATCAGCTTGCCATTGGGGGTGGGGTGGGGGTGCAGAGCAAGAGACACACATGGTGTGGAGGGCTATATTTCCTAGGACTGAAGCAAGATCTGCCTGAGTTCTCTGTCCCATGCCCTGAGAATTACAGGTTTTTCCAGTTTGGCTGGTGGGAACAGCACTGTTCCCATCCCTACACGAAAGCCAGGTCTCCTTCCTTTTAATCTTTTCCAGTGGCACTTCTTGGATCTTGGGTAGTTGTTTCATAAGCATGCTCTGATCAGTAGAGTGCATGGTGGATATCCAGGGGCCCCTCTGTGCAAGTCCGCCTCCCCAGTAATTCTGTCCTGTGAACTCTAGCTGCCTTGGTCTCTCAAGACCCTGACGTGCATCTCCTCAACCCAGGAGATCTGTGGGGCTCTAGCTGCGTTCTCCCTCCTGGCACTCTGTCTGGAAGCCCTCTCACATCAGTAAGCTAGGATCATCACACGGCTCATCTTGTTTGTTTCCTTGTTTGTCTCTCAGGAACCACAGTCCTCTGTTGCCTGACATCCAGTGTATTGACAATCATCATTTCATATCTTTTTTATGGTGATGTGGTTATCCAGGGGCTGGGTGTGGTTTCCGGTAGGAGGGTGAATTCTGATCCCTGACACTCCATCTTGGCCAGAAGCAGAAGTATAATGCTTTGATAAGGGCCTTTGACTAGTGTGTAATCTATTATACATACATGGCCAATTAAATCACTTTCAACATTTCAAGTTTCATTTATAAAATTAATACATTACATTTCCTATTGAAAGACTTCAATGGTTTGATTAATAACAAAACATTTCCAAGTAGTCAAGAAACTCCATAAATCTAATACAGTAAATATAGATTTTTAAAAACTTCCCCCAAACCTTCAAGTCTAATACATTAGAAGTACCCAAGTGGTGGATCTTAAGTTCTCTTAAATGGTCTCATACTGTTTACAAACTTAGCAATGTTTTAATGTAAAATGACAAGTCTAAATCAATCGCTCAATTATATATTATAAATTGAAACTACAAGGTTGGCACATTAGGCCAAATTCTCTTGAACATTACAAATATCTTAAATCCCAAGTGCGAAGAGATTATTTAATACAAAGGGTTTAAATTTCTTATAGATAATTAGAGTAAGTGCATCTGTTCCTAGAGCTTAAATGAAGCTCTTTCCCATATTAGTTAGGATATTTTTGTACCTGCTATAACAAATACGCCCCAAGTGTATAATCGCTCAACCACAAAAGATTTTTTTCTTGCTCATGTAATAACACGAGGCAGACGTTCCTGGTTGGCAGGTAGCTTTCCCTCATGTGGTGATTCAGGGACCTAGGTTCCTTCTTCCTGAGGCTTCACTATTCTCTTGGGCCTCCTTGCCATCTGCCTCCAGTTGGCAGAGCAATGAGGACCACCACGGGAAGTTTCTGAGCTGGCCTGGAAGTGGCATGCTCACTTGTGCTCACGTTCCATTGGAAAGACTTAGTGACATGTGAATACTTACTTTCTTGATATCTGACTCCCGAAGTGGGCAGGGGCTCCCTTTCCTACTGCTGAACAACTTGATGTTGTCCCAACGTCTCAAAATCTTCAAGACCTCATCCCCCAAACCCCAGCCTTCTCGCCTCACCTCTGTGTGAGCTAGGTCCTGACGCTTGATTTCTAGATCCTGAAACAAGCGAGGTGGCCCTTTCCAGAGGAGGTGGGGCTGGGGGTGGAGGGAATCAGAGAGGTTTTGAGAGAATGAAGGACTCCCAAAAGGGAAAGAAAGTTATAGCTCCAGGAGACTAACTTCCCTTTCTCTCTTTCAGATCTCCAAGGGGACAGGTCCGTATGGGATGGAGGAGGGTGTGTGTCGCAGGAGAACCCCCAGGACCCTCAGTGCAAGCGGATACAAGGCATCCATGATACAGGTGAAGCACAGCATCCGTGGAGGTCTGGGAGGGAGCACCTTCGTGCAAAATGACTGGAACAACCTTCATAGGTCCACAAACCCCTAGATTTTATAGTCCATGACGATGTGGATTCTAGGGCTTTATAAAGATTCTTAAGGTATATGGGAACCAGCCAGGGTCTATGGAAAGGGGTTCAGGCTCATCCCAATTCAAACAGCCTAGAGGAGATGGCAAGAGAGATCAGAATATACCTGCAACAAATATTTCAAGTTCATTCAGACAATGGATTCTGACAACAGATTTTTTTCTGACAACAAGAAAGAGCCCACTTAATGTAGCAATTCTTTCCTCCCCCCCACCATTTACCAATCTATTTTAGAGAGAGAGACAGAGAGTGCTCATGAGCAGGGGGCAGGGAAAGGCAGGAGAGAAAGAGAGAATCTTAAGCAGACTCTGCTGAGCATGAACCCGATGCTGGGGCCAATCTCATGACCCGAGATCATGACCTGAGCCAAAATCAGGAGTCAGACGGTTAACGGAATGAGCCACCGCAGGGGCCCCTAAAGTAGCTATTTCTGACACAGACCCCGTGAATTCCTATAGGTCCTAGAAAATTTTAAAAAGCACTGACCAAAGGTAAAAACTTGAAAACTTTCATAGGACATGGAGAGGAACAACCAAATTCAACTAAGAGTAACAAAACAGCAACAAGATTGAAAGAGACTAGAGAACCTACAGGAATTTCCAGTTACACAATCACCATGGTGGATAATAAGAAACACAATGACAAATCTCAAACACCTGCAGACAGTGGAACAAGAGTACACATTTCTACAGGCTACAAGACACCAATAATGAGTGTTAAAACTTCCAAAATGAAACTATCACCTAGAGACGAAACCCTATCCCAAACACCTACGGCAGAAAACAAATCCACACTGTCAGACTCCACAGGGACCAACATATCTGCAATGACTAAAGAGAGAGGCACCAAGAGCCAAATGCACACACAAGACATTAATGTTACAGGACCCACTATCAGTGGCAAAAAGGAGGAAAATTCGAAAAGAACCAACAAGACTGAAGATTACACACCAAATAGCAGCACGGGAAATTCTTCCAAAGGAAAAAACACCACTCAAAACTCCTATGCCAGTACAACCCATGGACAGTCTTACAAAAGATCTGCACCCAATCAAACTTCCATTGCCAGTACCAAGAATAAAGAGACTTCCAAAAATTCTGATTCCAGTGCAGCTTGCATTGGCAGTACCACCAATGGAACCTCCATAATATCTGCTTCCACTCCAACTTCCACTGCCAGTACCACCGATGGAACCTCCACAATATCTGCTTGCACTCCAACTTCCACTGCCAGTACCACCGATGGAACCTCCACAATATCTGCTTCCACTCCAACTTCCACTGCCAGTACCACCGATGGAACCTCCACAATATCTGCTTCCACTCCAACTTCCACTGGCAGTACCACCGATGGAACCTCCACAATATCTGCTTCCACTCCAACTTCCACTGCCAGTACCACCGATGGAACCTCCACAATATCTGCTTCCACTCCAACTTCCACTGCCAGTACCACCGATGGAACCTCCACAATATCTGCTTCCACTCCAACTTCAACTACAAGTACCACCAATGGACGGACTTCCACAATATCTGCTTCCACTCCAACTTCCACTGCCAGTACCACCGATGGAACCTCCACAATATCTGCTTCCACTCCAACTTCCACTGCCAGTACCACCGATGGAACCTCCACAATATCTGCTTCCACTCCAACTTCCACTGCCAGTACCACCGATGGAACCTCCACAATATCTGCTTCCACTCCAACTTCCACTGCCAGTACCACCGATGGAACCTCCACAATATCTGCTTCCACTCCAACTTCCACTGCCAGTACCACCAATGGACAGACTTCCACAATATCTGATTCCACTCCAACTTCCACTGCCAGTACCACCGATGGAACCTCCACAATATCTGCTTCCACTCCAACTTCCACTGCCAGTACCACCGATGGACGGACTTCCACAATATCTGCAACCACTCCAACTTCCACTGCCAGTACCACCGATGGAAGGACTTCCACAATATCTGCTTCCACTCCAACTTCCACTGCCAGTACCACCGATGGAACCTCCACAATATCTGCTTCCACTCCAACGTCCACTGCCAGTACCACCGATGGACGGACTTCCACAATATCTGCTTCCACTCCAACTTCCACTGCCAGTACCACCGATGGACAGACCTCCACAATATCTGCTTCCACTACAACTTCCACTGCCAGTACCACCAATGGACGAACTTCCACAATATCTGCTTCCACTCCAACTTCCACTGGCAGTACCACCGATGGAACCTCCACAATATCTGCTTCCACTCCAACTTCCACTGCCAGTACCACCGATGGAACCTCCACAATAACTGCTTCCACTCCAACTTCCACTGCCAGTACCACCGATGGACGGACTTCCACAATATCTGCTTCCACTCCAAATTCCACTGCCAGTACCACCGATGGAACCTCCACAATATCTGCTTCCACTCTAACTTCCACTGCCAGTACCACCGGTGGAACCTCCACAATATCTGCTTCCACTCCAACTTCCACTGCCAGTACCACCGATGGAACCTCCACAATATCTGCTTCCACTCCAACTTCCACTGCCAGTACCAACGATGGAACCTCCACAATATCTGCTTCCACACCAACTTCCACTGGCAGTACCACCGATGGAACCTCCACAATACCTGCTTCCACTCCAACTTCCACTGCCAGTACCACCGATGGAACCTCCACAATATCTGCTTCCACTCCAACTTTCACTGCCAGTACCACCGTTGGAACCTCCACAATATCTGCTTCCACTCCAACTTCCACTGCCAGTACCACCGATGGACACACTTCCACAGTCTCTGCTTTCACTCCAACTTCCACTGGCAGTACCACCGATGGAACCTCCACAATATCTGCTTCCACTCCAACTTCCACTGCCAGTACCACCGATGGAAGGACTTCCACAATATCTGCTTCCACTCCAACTTCCACTGCCAGTAACACCGATGGAACCTCCACAATATCTGCTTCCACTCCAACTTCCACTGCCAGTACCACCGATGGACGGACTTCCACAATATCTGCTTCCACTCCAACTTCCACTGCCAGTACCACCGATGGAACCTCCACAATATCTGCTTCCACTCCAACTTCCACTGCCAGTACCAACGATGGAACCTCCACAATATCTGCTTCCACTCCAACTTCCACTGCCAGTACAACTGATGGAATCTCCACAATATCTGCTTCCACTCCAACTTCCACTGCCAGTACCACCGATGGAACCTCCACAATATCTGCTTCCACTCCAACTTCCACTGCCAGTACCACCGATGGTACCTCCACAATATCTGCATCCACTCCAACTTCCACTGCCAGTACCACCGATGAACGGACTTCCACAATATCTGCTTCCACTCCAACTTCCACTGCCAGTACCACCGATGGAACCTCCACAATATCTGCTTCCACTCCAACTTCCACTGCCAGTACCACCGATGGACGGACTTCCACAATACCTGCTTCCACTCCAACTTCCACTGCCAGTACCACCGATGGAACCTCCACAATATCTGCTTCCACTCCAACTTCCACTGCCAGTACCACCGATGGAACCTCCACAATATCTGCTTCCACTCCAACTTCCACTGCCAGTACCACCGATGGAACCTCCACAATATCTGCTTCCACTCCAACTTCCACTGCCAGTACCAACGATGGAACCTCCACAATATCTGCTTCCACTCCAACTTCCACTGCCAGTACCACCGATGGACGGACTTCCACAATATCTGCTTCCACTCCAACTTCCACTGCCAGTACCACCGATGGACAGTCTTCCACAATATCTGCTTCCACTCCAACTTCCACTGCCAGTACCACCGATGGAACCTCCACAATATCTGCTTCCACTCCAACTTCCACTGCCAGTACCACCGATGGACGGACTTCCACAATATCTGCTTCCACTCCAACTTCCACTGCCAGTACCACCGATGGACGGACTTCCACAATAACTGCTTCCACTCCAACTTCCACTGCCAGTACCACCGATGAAATCTCCACAATATCTGCTTCCACTCCAACTTCCACTGGCAGTACCACCGATGGAACCTCCACAATATCTGCTTCCACTCCAACTTCCACTGCCAGTACCACCGATGGAACCTCCACAATTTCTGCTTCCACTCCAACTTCCACTGCCAGTACCACCGATGGAACCTCGACAATATCTGCTTCCACTCCAACTTCCACTGCCAGTACCACCGATGGACGGACTTCCACAATATCTGCTTCCACTCCAACTTCCACTGCCAGTACCACCGATGGACGGACTTCCACAATATCTGCTTCCACTCCACCTTCCACTGCCAGTACCACCGATAGAACCTCCACAATATCTGCTTCCACTCCAACTTCCACTGCCAGTACCACCGATGGACACACTTCCACAGTCTCTGCTTTCACTCCAACTTCCACTGCCAGTACCACCGATGGAACCTCCACAATATCTGCTTCCACTCCAACTTCCACTGCCAGTACCACCGATGGAAGGACTTCCACAATATCTGCTTCCACTCCAACTTCCACTGCCAGTACCACCGATGGAACCTCCACAATATCTGCTTCCACTCCAACTTCCACTGCCAGTACCACCGATGAACGGACTTCCACAATATCTGCTTCCACTCCAACTTCCACTGCCAGTACCACCGGTGGAACCTCCACAATATCTGCTTCCACTCCAACTTCCACTGCCAGTACCACCGATGGAACCTCCACAATATCTGCTTCCACTCCAACTTCCACTGCCAGTACCACCGGTGGAACCTCCACAATATCTGCTTCCACTCCAACTTCCACTGCCAGTACCACCGATGGAACCTCCACAATATCTGCTTCCACTCAAACTTCCACTGCCAGTACCACCGATGGAACCTCCACAATATCTGCTTCCACTCCAACTTCCACTGCCAGTACCACCGATGGAACCTCCACAATATCTGCTTCCACTCCAACTTCCACTGCCAGTACCACCGTTGGAACCTCCACAATATCTGCTTCCACTCCAACTTCCACTGCCAGTACCACCGATGGAACCTCCACAATAACTGCTTCCACTCCAACTTCCACTGCCAGTACCACCGATGGACGGACTTCCACAATATCTGCTTCCACTCCAACTTCCACTGCCAGTACCACCGATGGAACCTCCACAATATCTGCTTCCACTCCAACTTCCACTGCCAGTACCACCGATGGGCGGACTTCCACAATATCTGCTTCCACTCCAACTTCCACTGCCAGTACCACCAATGGACGGACTTCCACAATATCTGCTTCCACTCCACCTTCCACTGCCAGTACCACCGATGGAACCTCCACAATAACTGCTTCCACTCCAACTTCCACTGCCAGTACCACCGATGGACACACTTCCACAGTCTCTGCTTCCACTCCAACTTCCACTGCCAGTACCACCGATGGAACCTCCACAATATCTGCTTCCACTCCAACTTCCACTGCCAGTACCACCGATGGTACCTCCACAATATCTGCTTCCACTCCAACTTCCACTGCCAGTACCACCGATGAACGGACTTCCACAATATCTGCTTCCACTCCAACTTCCACTGCCAGTACCACCGATGGAACCTCCACAATATCTGCTTCCACTCCAACTTCCACTGCCAGTACCACCGATGGAACCTCCACAATATCTGCTTCCACTCCAACTTCCACTGCCAGTACCACCGATGGAACCTCCACAATATCTGCTTCCACTCCAACTTCCACTGCCAGTACCAACGATGGAACCTCCACAATATCTGCTTCCACACCAACTTCCACTGGCAGTACCACCGATGGAACCTCCACAATACCTGCTTCCACTCCAACTTCCACTGCCAGTACTACCGATGGAACCTCCACAATATCTGCTTCCCCTCCAACTTCCACTGCCAGTACCACCGTTGGAACCTCCACAATATCTGCTTCCACTCCAACTTCCACTGCCAGTACCACCGATGGACACACTTCCACAGTCTCTGCTTTCACTCCAACTTCCACTGCCAGTACCACCGATGGAACCTCCACAATATCTGCTTCCACTCCAACTTCCACTGCCAGTACCACCGATGGAAGGACTTCCACAATATCTGCTTCCACTCCAACTTCCACTGCCAGTACCACCGATGGAACCTCCACAATATCTGCTTCCACTCCAACTTCCACTGCCAGTACCACCGATGGACGGACTTCCACAATATCTGCTTCCACTCCAACTTCCACTGCCAGTACCACCGATGGAACCTCCACAATATCTGCTTCCACTCCAACTTCCACTGCCAGTACCAACGATGGAACCTCCACAATATCTGCTTCCACTCCAACTTCCACTGCCAGTACAACTGATGGAATCTCCACAATATCTGCTTCCACTCCAACTTCCACTGCCAGTACCACCGATGGAACCTCCACAATATCTGCTTCCACGCCAACTTCCACTGCCAGTACCACCGATGGTACCTCCACAATATCTGCATCCACTCCAACTTCCACTGCCAGTACCACCGATGAACGGACTTCCACAATATCTGCTTCCACTCCAACTTCCACTGCCAGTACCACCGATGGAACCTCCACAATATCTGCTTCCACTCCAACTTCCACTGCCAGTACCACCGATGGACGGACTTCCACAATACCTGCTTCCACTCCAACTTCCACTGCCAGTACCACCGATGGAACCTCCACAATATCTGCTTCCACTCCAACTTCCACTGCCAGTACCACCGATGGAACCTCCACAATATCTGCTTCCACTCCAACTTCCACTGCCAGTACCACCGATGGAACCTCCACAATATCTGCTTCCACTCCAACTTCCACTGCCAGTACCACCGATGGAACCTCCACAATATCTGCTTCCACTCCAACTTCCACTGCCAGTACCACCGATGGACGGACTTCCACAATATCTGCTTCCACTCCAACTTCCACTGCCAGTACCACCGATGGACAGTCTTCCACAATATCTGCTTCCACTCCAACTTCCACTGCCAGTACCACCGATGGAACCTCCACAATATCTGCTTCCACTCCAACTTCCACTGCCAGTACCACTGATGGACGGACTTCCACAATATCTGCTTCCACTCCAACTTCCACTGCCAGTACCACCGATGGACGGACTTCCACAATAACTGCTTCCACTCCAACTTCCACTGCCAGTACCACCGATGGAATCTCCACAATATCTGCTTCCACTCCAACTTCCACTGGCAGTACCACCGATGGAACCTCCACAATATCTGCTTCCACTCCAACTTCCACTGCCAGTACCACCGATGGAACCTCCACAATTTCTGCTTCCACTCCAACTTCCACTGCCAGTACCACCGATGGAACCTCGACAATATCTGCTTCCACTCCAACTTCCACTGCCAGTACCACCGATGGAAGGACTTCCACAATATCTGCTTCCACTCCAACTTCCACTGCCAGTACCACCGATGGACGGACTTCCACAATATCTGCTTCCACTCCAACTTCCACTGCCAGTACCACCGATGGACGGACTTCCACAATATCTGCTTCCACTCCACCTTCCACTGCCAGTACCACCGATGGAACCTCCACAATATCTGCTTCCACTCCAACTTCCACTGCCAGTACCACCGATGGACACACTTCCACAGTCTCTGCTTTCACTCCAACTTCCACTGCCAGTACCACCGATGGAACCTCCACAATATCTGCTTCCACTCCAACTTCCACTGCCAGTACCACCGATGGAAGGACTTCCACAATATCTGCTTCCACTCCAACTTCCACTGCCAGTACCACCGATGGAACCTCCACAATATCTGCTTCCACTCCAACTTCCACTGCCAGTACCACCGATGGACGGACTTCCACAATATCTGCTTCCACTCCAACTTCCACTGCCAGTACCACCGATGGAACCTCCACAATATCTGCTTCCACTCCAACTTCCACTGCCAGTACCAACGATGGAACCTCCACAATATCTGCTTCCACTCCAACTTCCACTGCCAGTACCACCGATGGAATCTCCACAATATCTGCTTCCACTCCAACTTCCACTGCCAGTACCACCGATGGAACCTCCACAATATCTGCTTCCACTCCAACTTCCACTGCCAGTACCACCGATGGTACCTCCACAATATCTGCTTCCACTCCAACTTCCACTGCCAGTACCACCGATGAACGGACTTCCACAATATCTGCTTCCACTCCAACTTCCACTGCCAGTACCACCGATGGAACCTCCACAATATCTGCTTCCACTCGAACTTCCACTGCCAGTACCACCGTTGGAACCTCCACAATATCTGCTTCCATTCCAACTTCCACTGCCAGTACCACCGTTGGAACCTCCACAATATCTGCTTCCACTCCAACTTCCACTGCCAGTACCACCGATGGAACCTCCACAATATCTGCTTCCACTCCAACTTCCACTGCCAGTACCACCGTTGGAACCTCCACAATATCTGCTTCCACTCCAACTTCCACTGCCAGTACCACCGATGGAATCTCCACAATATCTGCTTCCACTCCAACTTCCACTGCCAGTACCACCGATGGAATCTCCACAATATCTGCTTCCACTCCAACTTCCACTGGCAGTACCACCGATGGAACCTCCACAATATCTGCTTCCACTCCAACTTCCACTGCCAGTACCACCGATGAACGGACTTCCACAATATCTGCTTCCACTCCAACTTCCACTGCCAGTACCACCGATGGAACCTCCAAAATATCTGCTTCCACTCCAACTTCCACTGCCAGTACCACCGATGGAACCTCCACAATATCTGCTTCCACTCCAACTTCCACTGCCAGTACCACCGATGGAACCTCGACAATATCTGCTTCCACTCCAACTTCCACTGCCAGTACCACCGATGGAACCTCGACAATATCTGCTTCCACTCCAACTTCCACTGCCAGTACCACCGATGGACGGACTTCCACAATATCTGCTTCCACTCCAACTTCCACTGCCAGTACCACCGATGGACGGACTTCCACAATATCTGCTTCCACTCCAACTTCCACTGCCAGTACCACCGATGGAACCTCCACAATACCTGCTTCCACTCCAACTTCCACTGCCAGTACCACCGATGGACGGACTTCCACAATATCTGCTTCCACTCCAACTTCCACTGCCAGTACCACCGATGGAATCTCCACAATATCTGCTTCCACTCCAACTTCCACTGCCAGTACCACCGATGGACGGACTTCCACAATATCTGCTTCCACTCCAACTTCCACTGCCAGTACCACCGATGGAACCTCCACAATATCTGCTTCCACTCCAACTACCACTGCCAGTACCACCGATAGAACCTCCACAATATCTGCTTCCACTCCAACTTCCACTGGCAGTACCACCGATGGAACCTCCACAATACCTGCTTCCACACCAACTTCCACTGCCAGTACCACCGATGGAACCTCCACAATATCTGCTTCCACTCCAACTTCCACTGCCAGTACCACCGTTGGAAACTCCACAATATCTGCTTCCACTCCAACTTCCACTGCCAGTACCACCGATGGAATCTCCACAATATCTGCTTCCACTCCAACTTCCACTGGCAGTACCACCGATGGAACCTCCACAATATCTGCTTCCACTCCAACTTCCACTGCCAGTACCACTGATGGAACCTCCACAATTTCTGCTTCCACTCCAACTTCCACTGCCAGTACCACCGATGGAACCTCGACAATATCTGCTTCCACTCCAACTTCCACTGCCAGTACCACCGATGGACGGACTTCCACAATATCTGCTTCCACTCCAACTTCCACTGCCAGTACCACCGATGGACGGACTTCCACAATATCTGCTTCCACTCCACCTTCCACTACCAGTACCACCGATGGAACCTCCACAATATCTGCTTCCACTCCAACTTCCACTGCCAGTACCACCGATGGACACACTTCCACAGTCTCTGCTTTCACTCCAACTTCC
The DNA here is from genome assembly GCF_964656455.1 of Halichoerus grypus. Taxonomy (NCBI): domain Eukaryota; kingdom Metazoa; phylum Chordata; class Mammalia; order Carnivora; family Phocidae; genus Halichoerus; species Halichoerus grypus. The sequence goes on from NC_135717.1 coordinate 7,562,955, forward strand.
ACTGCCAGTACCACCGATGGAACCTCCACAATATCTGCTTCCACTCCAACTTCCACTGCCAGTACCACCGATGGAAGGACTTCCACAATATCTGCTTCCACTCCAACTTCCACTGCCAGTACCACCGATGGAACCTCCACAATATCTGCTTCCACTCCAACTTCCACTGCCAGTACCACCAATGGACGGACTTCCACAATATCTGCTTCCACTCCAACTTCCACTGCCAGTACCACCGATGGAACCTCCACAATATCTGCTTCCACTCCAACTTCCACTGCCAGTACCACCGATGGAACCTCCACAATATCTGCTTCCACTCCAACTTCCACTGCCAGTACCACCGATGGTACCTCCACAATATCTGCTTCCACTCCAACTTCCACTGCCAGTACCACCGATGAACGGACTTCCACAATATCTGCTTCCACTCCAACTTCCACTGCCAGTACCACCGATGGAACCTCCACAATATCTGCTTCCACTCCAAATTCCACTGCCAGTACCACCGGTGGAACCTCCACAATATCTGCTTCCACTCCAACTTCCACTGCCAGTACCACCGATGGAACCTCCACAATATCTGCTTCCACTCCAACTTCCACTGCCAGTACCAACGATGGAACCTCTACAATATCTGCTTCCACACCAACTTCCACTGGCAGTACCACCGATGGAACCTCCACAATACCTGCTTCCACTCCAACTTCCACTGCCAGTACCACCGATGGAACCTCCACAATATCTGCTTCCACTCCAACTTCCACTGCCAGTACCACCGTTGGAACCTCCACAATATCTGCTTCCACTCCAACTTCCACTGCCAGTACCACCGATGGAATCTCCACAATATCTGCTTCCACTCCAACTTCCACTGCCAGTACCACCGATGGAACCTCCACAATATCTGCTTCCACTCCAACTTCCACTGGCAGTACCACCGATGGAACCTCCACAATATCTGCTTCCACTCCAACTTCCACTGCCAGTACCACCGATGAACGGATTTCCACAATATCTGCTTCCACTCCAACTTCCACTGCCAGTACCACCGATGGAACCTCCACAATATCTGCTTCCACTCCAACTTCCACTGCCAGTACCACCGATGGACGGACTTCCACAATACCTGCTTCCACTCCAACTTCCACTGCCAGTACCACCGATGGAACCTCCACAATATCTGCTTCCACTCCAACTTCCACTGCCAGTACCACCGATGGAACCTCCACAATATCTGCTTCCACTCCAACTTCCACTGCCAGTACCACCGATGGAACCTCCACAATATCTGCTTCCACTCCAACTTCCACTGCCAGTACCACCGATGGACGGACTTCCACAATATCTGCTTCCACTCCAACTTCCACTGCCAGTACCACCGATGGACAGTCTTCCACAATATCTGCTTCCACTCCAACTTCCACTGCCAGTACCACCGATGGAACCTCCACAATATCTGCTTCCACTCCAACTTCCACTGCCAGTACCACCGATGAACCGACTTCCACAATATCTGCTTCCACTCCAACTTCCACTGCCAGTACCACCGATGGACGGACCTCCACAATAACTGCTTCCACTCCAACTTCCACTGCCAGTACCACCGATGGAACCTCCACAATATCTGCTTCCACTCCAACTTCCACTGCCAGTACCACCGATGGAACCTCCACAATATCTGCTTCCACTCCAACTTCCACTGCCAGTACCACCGATGGACGGACTTCCACAATATCTGCTTCCACTCCAACTTCCACTGCCAGTACCACCGATGGAACCTCCACAATATCTGCTTCCACTCCAACTTCCACTGGCAAGACCACCGATGGAACCTCCACAATATCTGCTTCCACTCCAACTTCCACTGCCAGTACCACCGATGGACGGACTTCCACAATATCTGCTTCCACTCCAACTTCCACTGCCAGTACCACCGATGGACAGACTTCCACAGTCTCTGCTTCCACTCCAACTTCTACTGCCATTTCCACTGATGGACAGACTTCCACAATATCTGCTTCCACTCCAACTTCCACTGCCAGTACCACCGATGGACAGACTTCCACAATATCTGCTTCCACTCCAACTTCCACTGCCAGTACCACCGATGGACAGACTTCCACAGTCTCTGCTTCCACTCCAACTTCCACTGCCAGTACCACCGATGGACAGACTTCCACAATATCTGCTTCCACTCCAACTTCCACTGGCAGTACCACCGATGGACAGACTTCCACAATATCTGCTTCCACTCCAACTTCCACTGCCAGTACCACAGAAGGGCAGACATCCACAATATCTGCTTCCACTCCAACTTCCACTGCCAGTACCACCGATGGAACCTCCACAATTTCTGCTTCCACTCCAACTTCCACTGCCAGTACCACCGATGGAACCTCCACAATATCTGCTTCCACTCCAACTTCCACTGCCAGTACCACCGATGGACGGACTTCCACAATATCTGCTTCCACTCCAACTTCCACTGCCAGTACCACCGATGGACGGACTTCCACAATATCTGCTTCCACTCCACCTCCCACTGCCAGTACCACCGATGGAACCTCCACAATATCTGCTTCCACTCCAACTTCCACTGCCAGTACCACCGATGGACACACTTCCACAGTCTCTGCTTTCACTCCAACTTCCACTGCCAGTACCACCGATGGAACCTCCACAATATCTGCTTCCACTCCAACTTCCACTGCCAGTACCACCGATGGACGGACTTCCACAATATCTGCTTCCACTCGAACTTCCACTGCCAGTACCACCGTTGGAACCTCCACAATATCTGCTTCCACTCCAACTTCCACTGCCAGTACCACCGATGGAATCTCCACAATATCTGCTTCCACTCCAACTTCCACTGCCAGTACCACCGATGGAATCTCCACAATATCTGCTTCCACTCCAACTTCCACTGGCAGTACCACCGATGGAACCTCCACAATATCTGCTTCCACTCCAACTTCCACTGGCAGTACCACCGATGAACGGACTTCCACAATATCTGCTTCCACTCCAACTTCCACTGCCAGTACCACCGATGGAACCTCCAAAATATCTGCTTCCACTTCAACTTCCACTGCCAGTACCACCGATGGAACCTCCACAATATCTGCTTCCACTCCAACTTCCACTGCCAGTACCACCGATGGAACCTCCACAATTTCTGCTTCCACTCCAACTTCCACTGTCAGTACCACCGATGGAACCTCGACAATATCTGCTTCCACTCCAACTTCCACTGCCAGTACCACCGATGGACGGACTTCCACAATATCTGCTTCCACTCCAACTTCCACTGCCAGTACCACCGATGGACGGACTTCCACAATATCTGCTTCCACTCCAACTTCCACTGCCAGTACCACTGATGGAACCTCCACAATACCTGCTTCCACTCCAACTTCCACTGCCAGTACCACCGATGGACGGACTTCCACAATATCTGCTTCCACTCGAACTTCCACTGCCAGTACCACCGATGGAACCTCCACAATATCTGCTTCCACTCCAACTTCCACTGCCAGTACCACCGATGGACGGACTTCCACAATATCTGCTTCCACTCCAACTTCCACTGCCAGTACCACCGATGGAACCTCCACAATATCTGCTTCCACTCCAACTTCCACTGCCAGTACCACCGATAGAACCTCCACAATATCTGCTTCCACTCCAACTTCCACTGGCAGTACCACCGATGGAACCTCCACAATACCTGCTTCCACACCAACTCCCACTGCCAGTACCACCGATGGAACCTCCACAATATCTGCTTCCACTCCAACTTCCACTGCCAGTACCACCGTTGGAAACTCCACAATATCTGCTTCCACTCCAACTTCCACTGCCAGTACCACCGATGGAATCTCCACAATATCTGCTTCCACTCCAACTTCCACTGGCAGTACCACCGATGGAACCTCCACAATATCTGCTTCCACTCCAACTTCCACTGCCAGTACCACTGATGGAACCTCCACAATTTCTGCTTCCACTCCAACTTCCACTGCCAGTACCACCGATGGAACCTCGACAATATCTGCTTCCACTCCAACTTCCACTGCCAGTACCACCGATGGACGGACTTCCACAATATCTGCTTCCACTCCAACTTCCACTGCCAGTACCACCGATGGACGGACTTCCACAATATCTGCTTCCACTCGAACTTCCACTGCCAGTACCACCGATGGAACCTCCACAATATCTGCTTCCACTCCAACTTCCACTGCCAGTACCACCGATGGACACACTTCCACAGTCTCTGCTTTCACTCCAACTTCCACTGCCAGTACCACCGATGGAACCTCCACAATATCTGCTTCCACTCCAACTTCCACTGCCAGTACCACCGATGGAAGGACTTCCACAATATCTGCTTCCACTCCAACTTCCACTGCCAGTACCACCGATGGAACCTCCACAATATCTGCTTCCACTCCAACTTCCACTGCCAGTACCACCGATGGACGGACTTCCACAATATCTGCTTCCACTCCCACTTCCACTGCCAGTACCACCGATGGAACCTCCACAATATCTGCTTCCAATCCAACTTCCACTGCCAGTACCAACGATGGAACCTCCACAATATCTGCTTCCACTCCAACTTCCACTGCCAGTACCACCGATGGAACCTCCACAATATCTGCTTCCACTCCAACTTCCACTGCCAGTACCACCGATGGAACCTCCACAATATCTGCTTCCACTCCAACTTCCACTGCCAGTACCACCGATGGTACCTCCACAATATCTGCTTCCACTCCAACTTCCACTGCCAGTACCACCGATGAACGGACTTCCACAATATCTGCTTCCACTCCAACTTCCACTGCCAGTACCACCGATGGAACCTCCACAATATCTGCTTCCACTCCAACTTCCACTGCCAGTACCACCGGTGGAACCTCCACAATATCTGCTTCCACTCCAACTTCCACTGCCAGTACCACCGATGGAACCTCCACAATATCTGCTTCCACTCCAACTTCCACTGCCAGTACCAACGATGGACCCTCCACAATATCTGCTTCCACACCAACTTCCACTGGCAGTACCACCGATGGAACCTCCACAATACCTGCTTCCACTCCAACTTCCACTGCCAGTACCACCGATGGAACCTCCACAATATCTGCTTCCACTCCAACTTCCACTGCCAGTACCACCGTTGGAACCTCCACAATATCTGCTTCCACTCCAACTTCCACTGCCAGTACCACCGATGGAATCTCCACAATATCTGCTTCCACTCCAACTTCCACTGCCAGTACCACCGATGGAACCTCCACAATATCTGCTTCCACTCCAACTTCCACTGCCAGTACCACCGATGGAACCTCCACAATATCTGCTTCCACTCCAACTTCCACTGCCAGTACCACCGATGAACGGACTTCCACAATATCTGCTTCCACTCCAACTTCCACTGCCAGTACCACCGATGGAACCTCCACAATATCTGCTTCCACTCCAACTTCCACTGCCAGTACCACCGATGGACGGACTTCCACAATACCTGCTTCCACTCCAACTTCCACTGCCAGTACCACCGATGGAACCTCCACAATATCTGCTTCCACTCCAACTTCCACTGCCAGTACCACCGATGGAACCTCCACAATATCTGCTTCCACTCCAACTTCCACTGCCAGTACCACCGATGGAACCTCCACAATATCTGCTTCCACTCCAACTTCCACTGCCAGTACCACCGATGGACGGACTTCCACAATATCTGCTTCCACTCCAACTTCCACTGCCAGTACCACCGATGGACAGTCTTCCACAATATCTGCTTCCACTCCAACTTCCACTGCCAGTACCACCGATGGAACCTCCACAATATCTGCTTCCACTCCAACTTCCACTGCCAGTACCACCGATGAACCGACTTCCACAATATCTGCTTCCACTCCAACTTCCACTGCCAGTACCACCGATGGACGGACCTCCACAATAACTGCTTCCACTCCAACTTCCACTGCCAGTACCACCGATGGAACCTCCACAATATCTGCTTCCACTCCAACTTCCACTGCCAGTACCACCGATGAACCGACTTCCACAATATCTGCTTCCACTCCAACTTCCACTGCCAGTACCACCGATGGACGGACCTCCACAATAACTGCTTCCACTCCAACTTCCACTGCCAGTACCACCGATGGAACCTCCACAATATCTGCTTCCACTCCAACTTCCACTGCCAGTACCACCGATGGAACCTCCACAATATCTGCTTCCACTCCAACTTCCACTGCCAGTACCACCGATGGACGGACTTCCACAATATCTGCTTCCACTCCAACTTCCACTGCCAGTACCACCGATGGAACCTCCACAATATCTGCTTCCACTCCAACTTCCACTGGCAAGACCACCGATGGAACCTCCACAATATCTGCTTCCACTCCAACTTCCACTGCCAGTACCACCGATGGACGGACTTCCACAATATCTGCTTCCACTCCCACTTCCACTGCCAGTACCACCGATGGACAGACTTCCACAGTCTCTGCTTCCACTCCAACTTCTACTGCCATTTCCACCGATGGACGGACTTCCACAATATCTGCTTCCACTCCAACTTCCACTGGCAGTACCACCGATGGACAGACTTCCACAATATCTGCTTCCACTCCAACTTCCACTGCCAGTACCACCGATGGACAGACTTCCACAGTCTCTGCTTCCACTCCAACTTCCACTGCCAGTACCACCGATGGACACACTTCCACAATATCTGCTTCCACTCCAACTTCCACTGCCAGTACCACCGATGGAACCTCCACAATATCTGCTTCCACTCCAACTTCCACTGCCAGTACCAACGATGGAACCTCCACAATATCTGCTTCCACACCAACTTCCACTGGCAGTACCACCGATGGAACCTCCACAATACCTGCTTCCACTCCAACTTCCACTGCCAGTACCACCGATGGAACCTCCACAATATCTGCTTCCACTCCAACTTCCACTGCCAGTACCACCGATGGAACCTCCACAATATCTGCTTCCACTCCAACTTCCACTGCCAGTACCACCGATGGAATCTCCACAATATCTGCTTCCACTCCAACTTCCACTGCCAGTACCACCGATGGAACCTCCACAATATCTGCTTCCACTCCAACTTCCACTGGCAGTACCACCGATGGAACCTCCACAATATCTGCTTCCACTCCAACTTCCACTGCCAGTACCACCGATGAACGGACTTCCACAATATCTGCTTCCACTCCAACTTCCACTGCCAGTACCACCGATGGAACCTCCACAATATCTGCTTCCACTCCAACTTCCACTGCCAGTACCACCGATGGACGGACTTCCACAATACCTGCTTCCACTCCAACTTCCACTGCCAGTACCACCGATGGAACCTCCACAATATCTGCTTCCACTCCAACTTCCACTGCCAGTACCACCGATGGAACCTCCACAATATCTGCTTCCACTCCAACTTCCACTGCCAGTACCACCGATGGAACCTCCACAATATCTGCTTCCACTCCAACTTCCACTGCCAGTACCACCGATGGAACCTCCACAATATCTGCTTCCACTCCAACTTCCACTGCCAGTACCACCGATGGACGGACTTCCACAATATCTGCTTCCACTCCAACTTCCACTGCCAGTACCACCGATGGACAGTCTTCCACAATATCTGCTTCCACTCCAACTTCCACTGCCAGTACCACCGATGGAACCTCCACAATATCTGCTTCCACTCCAACTTCCACTGCCAGTACCACCGATGAACGGACTTCCACAATATCTGCTTCCACTCCAACTTCCACTGCCAGTACCACCGATGGACGGACCTCCACAATAACTGCTTCCACTCCAACTTCCACTGCCAGTACCACCGATGGAACCTCCACAATATCTGCTTCCACTCCAACTTCCACTGCCAGTACCACCGATGGAACCTCCACAATATCTGCTTCCACTCCAACTTCCACTGCCAGTACCACCGATGGAACCTCCACAATATCTGCTTCCACTCCAACTTCCACTGCCAGTACCACCGATGGACGGACTTCCACAATATCTGCTTCCACTCCAACTTCCACTGCCAGTACCACCGATGGAACCTCCACAATATCTGCTTCCACTCCAACTTCCACTGGCAAGACCACCGATGGAACCTCCACAATATCTGCTTCCACTCCAACTTCCACTGCCAGTACCACCGATGGGCGGACTTCCACAATATCTGCTTCCACTCCAACTTCCACTGCCAGTACCACCGATGGACAGACTTCCACAGTCTCTGCTTCCACTCCAACTTCTACTGCCATTTCCACTGATGGACAGACTTCCACAATATCTGCTTCCACTCCAACTTCCACTGCCAGTACCACCGATGGACAGACTTCCACAATATCTGCTTCCACTCCAACTTCCACTGCCAGTACCACCGATGGACAGACTTCCACAGTCTCTGTTTCCACTCCAACTTCCACTGCCAGTACCACCGATGGGCAGACTTCCACAATATCTGCTTCCACTCCAACTTCCACTGGCAGTACCACCGATGGACAGACTTCCACAATATCTGCTTCCACTCCAACTCCCACTGCCAGTACCACAGAAGGGCAGACCTCCACAATATCTGCTTCCACTCCAACTTCCACTGCCAGTACCACCGATGGACAGACTTCCACAATATCTGCTTCCACTCCAACTTCCACTGCCAGTACCACCGAAGGACAGACCTCCACAATATCTGCTTCCACTCCAACTTCCACTGCCAGGACCACCGAAGGACAGACCTCCACAATATCTGCTTCCACTCCAACTTCCACTGGCAGTACCCCCGAAGGACAGACCTCCACAATATCTTCTTCCACTCCAACTTCCACTGGCAGTACCACCGATGGACATACCTCCACAATATCTGCTTCCACTCCAACTTCCACTGCCAGTACCACCGATGGACCGATCTCCACAATATCTGCTTCCACTCCAACTTCCACTGCCAGTACCACCGATGGACAGACTTCCACAATATCTGCTTCCACTCCAACTTCCACTGGCAGTACCACCGATGTACAGACTTCCACAGTCTCTGCTTCCACTCCAACTTCCACTGCCAGTACCACCGATGGACAGACTTCCACAATATCTGCTTCCACTCCAACTTCCACTGCCAGTAGCACCGATGGGGAGACCTCCACCGGACCCACTTCCACTCCAACCCCCACTGACAGTATTACCGGAGGACACACTTCCGCAGGACCTACTTCCACTCCAATTCCCACTGCCAGTAGCACCTTGGTGCAATCTTCCACAGGACGCCCTACTACGCCAACTCCCATGGCCAGTAGCACCACGGGACAGTCTTCCACAGGAGCCACTTCCAGTCCCACTCCCACTGCCAGTAGCATCACAGCACATTCTTCCACAGGACCCTCTACCACTCAAACTTCCACCGAAAGGAGCACCCCGGGGCATTCTTCGACAGGACCCTCTACCAATCCAACTTCCACTGCCAGCAGTGCCACCAGTACTACATCCACCACAGTCCCCATTGTCTTCACTAGCTCGACTACTGTTACAATAAGAAGCTCCCCGGCCCCAACCTCTTCTTCTCCTGCAACCACACCACGTAAGAAATTTCTTGAATTTGCCTTATGCACCTTAAGTATGTTTTCAGTCTACTTCCATGTGATTCTTAACTTTTTACCCTAAATACTCTTCCTTTTCTCTTTCTTGTTTCCCATGAGATCAAATGTCATCAGTGCTGTCACCCTGTCTCTGACCTCCCCGTCCTGCCCGCTGATTCTAGAGCTAAGTCCACTCTATCATAAAACACACTTTACCTTTCTTTCCCTGGACCCCTTCAATCCCCAGCAAAGTGTCTGCACACTCCATTTCTTCCTTTTGTACTCTGTGAGACTCTGTTTTATATCCTATAATTTCATGAACTTCATATCTTTCATTTGGATTTCATGTCTTTTTAGTGGTTTTTCTTGTCGATTTTGCTCATGCTTAAGTGCTAAGGGTTTTTTGTTGTTGTTGTTGTTTGTTTGTTTGTTTTTGTAAGAGTGTGTTGCCAAGAGTACTCACATATGCTACTGGCAACTATCTCTCTGCTACCATTCAATCATTTTGTTTGGTCTTATTTTCTACTCACCCACTATAGAAGCCAAGAAGGTTCACTTTTATCAGCTCTGAGCTCTGCCTCTATGCCCTTGAATGTTTCTGTATCCTTATGCCTCCCTGTCTTTTCTCTGTGTTTAGAGCTCACTCAGCTCTCTTTGCTCTGGGTAAGATGAGACCTGCCCCACTCCATACCTACCGTTATAACATACTGTCATTATGTAATACGTAATATACAATATATATTATACAATATACTCTTTTTTTTAAAGATTTTATTTATTTATTTGACAGAGAAAGACACAGCAAGAGAGGGAACACAAGCGGGGGGGCGGGGTAGGAGAGGGAGAAGCAAGCTTCCCGCCGAGCAGGGAGCCCAATGTGGGGCTCGATTCCAGGACCCTGGGATCATGACCTGAGCTGAAGGCACACGCTTAATGACTGAGCCACCCAGGCGCCCCTACAATATACTCTTATACTTTTGAGATTTATTATCAGAGCGAGAGAGGATATTTGCCATACATTAAGAAAAACACACTACTTAAAATACTTGAAGACTTTACTGGTTTAGATGTACTATAGATATGCCCAGAGACATATGATCTGTGTCTCCCTGGGGCACTGCCCAATCCTGTCTTGAATTTAAGATGAAGGGAAGTTCTTCAGCATTTGGCTACTGCATTTTCTCACCACTCTGTGAATTCTTTCTCTGGCAAGTTCTTTCCCTGGCCTTTATTTTATGCGGCTTTGTTCTTTAGTTTCTCTCCAATGTGGCATTGTCTTGTTGAGCTCTTTGGTTCTCAGATGGAGGTACTGAGCATCTTCAGAGGGGAGGTCTGGACCTTGTGTCCCTAGGAAGTCCCACAGGTGTCTTGTAGTGAATGCATGACCACCAGGCCTTCAGCTGGTGTTGATCACCTGTCTGAAGGCAGATGGTTTCCCTTCATCTTCCTCTTATTCCCTGTAGGTTGGCTTTCCCTGTAGACCCTTGGGCAACAAGTCACACACCCCAGTAGTTGCTTTTGCTGCTGTGCACAAGCTTGTGCTCAGCACTTAGATCAGGTCTGGACATCTTCAGTAACACACAACAGAGAGAGTGAGAGAGAGGCTGATTTGGATTCATGGATCTTTATTGTGCCCAGGACACCACTCTTGACTCAACTCTTTCATTCTTCCTGAATGTCTTGGACCAAAGGCCTGTAACCAGAAGCTGTGTGATGTGATGGCCATGGGTGTGGTCCACACACTCTGAATCTGGTAGGAGAGGGGTAGACCAGGAGGCAGAGGTGGGGCAGGTCTTCCTAGAGTGTGTGCATATCTCATGTGCCTCCTTAGACAAAACATACCTGGAATACTAGTCTGTGCAGGTACAGCTCTTTTCAAGAAAAGCCAAAGGGAGGGACACCTGGGTGGCTCAGTCAGTTAAGCATCTGCCTTCAGCTCAAGTCATGATCCCAGAGTCCTGGTATCAAGTCCTGCGTCAGGCTCCTTGCTCAGCGGTGAACCTGCTTCTCCCTCTGCCTGCTGCTCCCCCTGCTTGTGTTGTCTCTCTCTGGCAAATAAATAAAAAAGGGGGCACCTGGGTGCCTCAGTTGGTTAAGCATCTGCCTTAGGCTCAGGTCATGATCCCGGGGTCCTGGGATTGAGCCCCACATCAGGCTTTCTGCTCAGTGGGGAGCCTGCTTCTCTCTCTGCCTGCCGCTCCTCCTGCTTGTGCTCTCTCTCTGTCAAATAAATAAATAAAATAAATAAAATCTTAAAAAGAAAAAAAAGAAAGAAAGAAAACCCAAAGGGAACAGAGCTATCACTTTTCCAGGCAGGTTGTGGGAAGTTACACTCCTCCCTCAAACTCCACATCCCAGAAAATAAAGAGGAATCATGAATAGTCACAATGGCAACAGTTTCCAGTATGAGCTCTTCTGAAGCAGGTTTTGGAGAGACAATGACATACTCATTCTCAGGCTTGCTGGAATCTAGATTGGTCAAGTTCCTCTAGATATTCCTAGTTTCTGTTTCCTCTTTTCTCTTCCTCAGCCTTGACTGTGTGGTCCCTCACTACTGACAACACTAGGTTTCCCATTCCTTTCTTTACAGGGCTAAAGTAAATCGTACGGGAATACTCCAAGACCAGGTCAAGTCTGGCCTCCACATGGACCTTGGGCAGGTCTCTTAGCCTCTCTCCACCTCACTTGTCCCATCTGTCAAGTGGGGATGACACTAACTGTCCTGCTCACCCCAAGGTCTCGTGAGAGTATCAAATTAGACAGTGCCTATGAAAATGTGGTACAAGTTGTAAAGTGTTGTGCAAATATGTGTGGGTAAAGCAGGGCCTTGTCCCTTTCAGGGACCTGCTTAAATGGAGGGACATGGGACGGGCAGGTCTGTGTTTGCCCCAGCGGCTACCAAGGAGACCGTTGCGAGAACAGCGTCCCGGACTGCAAGAATGACGGCTACTGGGATGGGATCAAGTGTGTGTGCACTAGCCTCTTCCACGGGCCGAGGTGTGAGGATGTGGTCCCCAGCATTGAGATAGGTGAGTAAGACCACAGGGCTCTGCTCTCCCCAACACTGGGCCTCCATTCCTGCCCCTCTGTATGTACAGGAATATGGCCTCTTCTGGGGGCAACCATTTTACTCAATGGTAAGAAAGTTGAAACATTAAAAAATGAATAAAGCAAGAAGGTATGGTTTGGAATAAAACACAAATTTGACACAGAATTTTACCATAAAATACACTTAAGATAAATGAGTGTGTGATGGAGGAGAATACAAAAAGTGTGTGGAATTCTCATAAAGAATGTAGGACCCGCGATCCCCTGGGCTCAATCCCAAAGCCGTGAGGAGTGTGGTGTACTCCCCACCCTCCAGGGGCACTCTGGTGAGACCTGAGTGGGGGTCATAGGTGGTGGGCCCAGGCCACTCCCCTGTCCAGGGAAGAATTGTTGGAGTTGTGGGTCTCCTTGGGAGGGAACTCGGGGCGGGAGGTTGGCTCTGTCCTCAGTAAGTGGTGCTCCTGTCTGACCCCCTCAGAACCTCCGCCAGAGACTGTCTCTGCCCAGATGGAAATGACTGTGACAGTGACCAGTATGGAGTACACCAAAGAGCTAGAAGACCGGAATTCTGTACAATTCCAGAACTTCAGTGACATATTCACAAAAGAGGTGAGCCTGGGAATGCAAGTCCCCGTGGGCCACTCTGCTTTCCCTAGGGAGGAGTCTCTAGAGGTGAAGAAAGCAGCTGAGGGCTGTTCTCTTGTTAGAGGCTTGTGAGTTTCTCAGCTCATTCCTTTCCTCAGGGCTTGCCAGAGAGCTTGTGGAAAGACAAAGCAAGGTTTCATGAAAGGGGAATGGGGGCCCCATGGGCCGGGCTGGTCTCTGAGGAGGGACCGCTCCATCGGGACAGTGTGGACTCCTGACAGGGAATGGGGGACACAGCAGGTCCACCCTCGGCCTTCCTGAGTTCCTATGGAAAGACCCGGCAGGCTCCAAGTTGGGGCCTGTGGGATGACACTGTGACCTTCTTGCCTTTCAGATGGACATAGTTTATCTCGGAATCCCTGAGTATCAAGGGGTCAACATCACAAGGCTGTCGTAAGTATCTGTGGCCCCTGGGAAGAAAGTCTTTGGAGTGGAAGCAATAGTCGTAATTATAAAGACAACTGTAACTCTGCCTCTATATTAGTTGGCTAAGGCTCTCGTAACAAAATACCCCAGACCAGGTGGCTCAAGCAACAGAAATTTATTTCTCACAGTTCTGGAGGCTGGCAGTCCAAGATCAAGGCATTCAGTGGGTTGGGTTTCTTCTGAGTCTCTCTTTGGCTTGTAGACAACTGCCTTCTTGCTGGGTCCTTACACAGTTTTCCTCTATTCAAGCATATCCTTGGTGTGTCTTTGTGTGACTGAATTTCCTCTTTTTTTTTTTTTAAAGTTCTTATTTATTTATTTTTTTAATAATCTCTACACTCAACATGGGGCTCGAACTCATAACCCTGAGATCAAGAGTCACATGCTTTTCCAACTGAGCCAGCAAGGAGCCCCCCAAATTTCTTCTTATAAGGACACCACTCAGATTGGATTAAGACCCACCCCAACAGGCTCATTTTAACTTAATCGCATCTATAAAGGCCCTATCCCCCAATACAGATGCATTCTGAGGTACTGGGGGTTAGGGCCTCAACACATGAATTTTGGGGGAACACAGTTCAGCCCATAACACCCTCCAACAACTATGGTTTCACATATATTTTCGAATTTTGAAGCTCCTAATCACCCTGTGAGTGAGGCCAGCAGGACTGTTCCCATTGCACAGATGAACAAACAGATACCTAGAGGTAGGCATTGAGTTGCCTGAGGGGTCATTTACGGAGTGGGAGAGCCAAGACTCACACAGAAGTCCTCTTATGCTGGAGACACTGACACACGAGAACACCTGCAGGTCACAGTTTGTGTGATGGAGACCCCACTTGTCTTCAGAGATGAAGCCCAATAACTTAACTCGGGAGGAAACCCCAGGGAAAAGTGTCCAAGTCCACAGGTGGCCGGTATTCACTCTCACTCACCTCTCACAGGATTCTGCCCCCACAGAATCTCAGCCCTGTTATCAACCTCGACTTTTTGAAATCCTGAGAATGGTGCTGGCCAATGAAGTTCACAGGAGTTGCCCAGCCTCCCCCAGATCATGAGGGAGCTATCGTTCCCATGGTTTACAGAATCATGATAATTTTCAAGAGGAACTTAGAACCAGTAGGAAGGAAGTTGCACAAAAATCACAGGGAGGGGAAATGTGTCCGTCAGCCTCTGCTTTTCTTCCTCTCTCAATTGTGTTGAACCCAAACCTTCTCTCTCAAACAAGAGAGGCCACCCCAGGTGGGACCATATGGGCTTGCCACGCCCCCTCCCCGTGGTCTGTGAGCACAGCAGGTGCCCCATGTCTGCTCTTCAGCAGCTCAGCTCCCCTGGAAGAGAAAACCATTTTTCTTTCTGGTCCTAAAACTTCCTCTCTGGGTTTGGCATGTGCTGACCCCATAGAGCTCTCTTTTGCCCCTGGGGATGGGGCAGTCTGTAGGTGCAGACGTCATCCTTCTTCTCTACATGTCTCTCTCTATCTCTCAGGCAAGAGAGGGAGGACAGGCCCTGTGGATCAGGTATTTTTACATTCCTGCTGGGTTTTCTATGTTACCACCTTTGGCCAGATAAGAGGAGACAGCTGGGCTCTGAGGGCTCCAGAGAGGTCTGGGAGTGGGCAGATAGGAAGTGAGAATCATTCACCTCGGAAGTATGGAAGGAAGAATCCTAGGAACCATCTATCTTCATGTTACAGAAGAGGGAACTGAGGCCCCATGGGGCCAACTGCTGGTCCAAGATCAGCCGGCTACTCAGGGCCAGTGTCGGGATTTCCTCCTGTACCTCATAACTCCCACTACACCTGCGTGGCCTTGATAAAGCCGTCTTTCTCCATGGGAGCTTTCAAAACGGGGACTGAGGGCAGTGATGGACTCTGGGAGATGCCAGAACATGTCCTTATTGTGAAAGATGGCCTTGAGCTACAAGATCCTCTGGTCCCCTCTAACTCGTTATTCTACAGGTTATTTGAATTCCACTATTCTATATGTTATATACTATGAGTATAATTATTATCTCATTTAACTCTATTATTCTGTATTATTCTATTCTTTATGTTGTTCAGGAGTATCGCCACACCCTTCCAATCTTCTATTTATGTTTAAGCCTCTGAATATAGTGGTAAGGAGAAAGCAAGGGAAAAAGAGTGCTTTAGGCTTCCATTACTTAGGAATCCTGAATTGTGAGCATGGGAAGTCTGGACTTGTTCCTGTATTTTTAAACCCAGAAAGCTCATTCCTGGGGTGTAAATAATCCCTACACCCACATGAGAGAGAAGTAACTTGCATTCTAGAATAAGAGCTCGTTGACTTCCAGGTATTTCTGATCCTGTTTTGCATACACAGAAGATGTACTGCTTTGGGGATTTGGAGCTAGGGGAGAGAAAAGGAAACAAATGGAAGCTGTTAGCGTGTCTGAAGCCATGCTTTCTTGGTGGCCTTGCCCCTGGCTTCTTCTAGCTCCTAAGCACAGAGTAGGAAGAGACTGTCGGCTAGAATTTTAACCTTTTAGGTGTCAGAGATTCATTTTAGAATTGACACAAGTGTATGTGAGTAGAAAATATGCACATATGAGCTTCAAATCTGTGCATGCTCTTAAAAGGCTCACAGACCTTCTGCAGCCCTCCACCTAGCAATTCATGAATCCTTTAAGAGTCTCTGGTGTCCTCCTACCTCTTGAGGACACCTTGCCGGCAGCTGCCCAGTCTCCTGCTGGAATGCATCTGATGACACCTTGAGGATGATCTTCCATGGTCCCATCCCTCTGTCCATCTTTGCCCTTGAGCCTTCCGAGACTTCCACCTAGAGCTGCCTAGAACCTAACCTTTGAGACAGTTGTCAGAGGCGCAAGTCATGGTGTGAGTCCTGTGGGGAAGTGACTAGCACTGTGCCTGGAATAAGCCTTCACCCAGGGGACACCGGGTCATCACTTCAACCATCTTACCCCAGCTCTGCCTTCCCATGGGTGCAAAGAGGGCATATCCTGCCTGGGAAAAGGGGTTGGAGAAGTGAGCACCTATTATGACCTGGGAGGATGCTCACTGATATCTTTTTCTCTCCTCAGTGCTGGCAGTATTGTGGTAGAACATGAAGTCCTCCTGAAGACCAACTACACCCCAGAATACAATGAAGTTTTCACTAAGACCATCCAGGAGGTGGTGGAAAAAATCCAGAATGTAACCAAGGAGCAAATAAGCAGAAATAATACCTGCGCAAGTAAATTCCTAGGCTTCTGGGAGGGGCTTGAAGGGGTCCTCAAGGAATCTTTAAGCTTTGTCATCCTTGGGGTGGGGGAGGGGGGAAAGGCAGGTGTACACGCAGGCTACATCTTGTGGGGCACCCGTCTACGGGGAAAGTGAGAATAAGCATGGCTTGTTATGCAGAGAAGATTCTTCCGAATGTAATGAATAGTGTGGGACTCTTGGCAAAGGTGCATGTGGGAGAAGACATGGGGAGGGCACAGGGCACTTGGAGGGTCATTATGCTGGAGAGCTAGGCCTGAGGCTGGCATTCCCCATCTGCAGGGATGGGTTTCCCACCACCCCTCATCACAGCCCCTCTCCCCACTCCCCCAACCCTACTAAAGCAATCTGTTTAAGGGGCTCTGTGTGTCTCCATTCACAGCTGTACTGTGTTATAACACGACGGCCACCAAGATGCAGAACTACACAGTTACTAAATACGACCCTGCAAGTAGGTGACTTGGGGGGGGCCTCCAGGGACGGCAGGGGGAGGCAGACTGTGTGCCTGGTTGCCTGGTCACTGCAACTCCTCCATTCCCCACAGAGGAATGCCGGGAGAGGGTTGGGAAAGATTACGCTGCCTACTTCTTCGTGGAGTACAAGGAAAAGAAGCCAATCTGCATCAACCGCTGTATGCCAGGCTTCAACAGCTCCCTGAACTGCAACTTCGGGAAGTGCCGGCTAGAACGCAGTGGCCCTCGGTGCTAGTGAGTGTCCCTCTCCAGCCTGGCTCTGTCCTTCCTCCCCACCCTTCAAGACCCTGCCTAAAGGCCAAGTCACGGAGTAGGTCCTGGCCTCTCTTGAATACAGCCAGCCACAAAGGACCCGTGTAGCCAGAGCCCCGAGGCCAGGTCCAGAACGGGCCTCAATAGCTCTCCTCCCCTCCCCGGGGTTTGTGCAGTTGAGACTAAGGACTGTGCCAAGCTCTGAAGGAGCAGAAGGAAAACCCCAGCTTCAGAAAACTCCCAATCAGATGGGGAGGATAAAGCCTTGCTTCCAGGGGGAGACCATACTGGTGAAATGAGAAGGTGACCCACCCACACGGGGAGGGTGGAAAGCTTGTAAAAGCCCGAGTCCCAGGCTTTGCCTACTGAAATGAAACCAAAGAGAGACCAGGGGGAAGGAGTCACACATATGCAAAGGCCTGAGCAGATGTTCTGGTTCTGGGAAGGTTTTCTGAGCGAGGATTTTGCAGGCTGGTGTGGGGAGGAGAGGAACAGGGCTTAGAAAGAGTGTTTCCAGGGAGGGGAGGGAGCTTCAGAGGCAGAGTGTATGCTGGGGATCGGGGATGGGGATTTGCTTTTCCTGATAGAAAAGGAGAGGCTGAGAATGTGATGGTTAGTATGTGGATAAAAAGGTTGTTGTTGGGGTCTCAAGTTCCTGGGTACAGCCCGGGGCAGCACCAGAGGTGGGCCAACTGCTCTAGATCCTGGGCTGCAAAACCTAAAACTATTGGGCTTAGTACTGGGCCTCTCTTAGGCCCATGCTGTGGAAGCTGGACTTTACCTCTGTCCATCCCCTCAGGGCTCCTCATTCTGCACCCCAGCAATGTCGTCCTCACCCTCTCCTCATTAAGCACCCATGGGGTCAGGGCTGGATCTGAGGCAGGGAGATTGTGGGTGTTGGCTGCCCCTGACTCAGAATGCTCCTTCTCTCCATCTGCCCCCTCTGTCCCTCTCAGCTGCCTGACCACGGACACTGACTGGTACAGTGGTGAAACCTGTGAGTTCAGCACCAAGAAGAGCCTGGTGTATGGGCTTGTGGGGGCAGCTGGTGCCATAGTGCTACTCATCCTTGTTGTTCTCTTGATGTTCATGCTCCGTTCCAAGAGGGAGTTGAAAAGGTGAGTCACTGCTGCTACCTCTCCCATTTGCCTCCAGCTCCTCTTCCTCCTTTTCTGATCCCTCTGCCCTCAATCATTCATCCTCAGGGTGGACAGTGGGGGAGCGGAAAGGAGGGACATAACCAGTCCCCAAATCCTGGTTCCCTGCTCCTCATGGAACCTCTCTGGTGTTTCTGTCAATAGGCAAAAGTCTAGAGTGTCTCAGCTGTATGAGTGGCATGAAGAAGATGGAGGACCAACCCCTGGAACTTTCCAAAACATTGGCTTTGACATCCATGAAGGTATTGGAAGTCCTCAGTGCACTCAAAATGTCTCAAAGTGTGGAGACACACATGGGAGGCACATGGGAGGACTTAAAAGAGCAAAGAGAATAGTATTTTCATCTCTAAAACATTGAGTTCCACATTTGTACCCCTATTTCCACCTCTGGCTCCTGCAAGGCCCTGGATGAGGTTTAAGCATGGGCACAGTATAACTAGACCACTGCGGGGCACGAGTTACTTGATGGTCTAGATGTCTCCAGAACACAAACCTGCCTATGTGGACCCGGATAGGCACTTAGGAGTAGGTGAGCTCACTGATAGGTGATTTATAGCTCAGTCAAGTGATTAACTGCAGATTTTGTCAGGTTAAATGTATGTGTTAAAATTTCTACAAATTGAGTCTTTACATTCCAGAGAAGGGAAGAATGGAACAAGGAAACCATTTTAGTCAATCCACAAAAAAGCAAGAAAGGGGTAACAGATGATAAGGAAAGAGATGACAAATAGGAAGCACAAAATAAGATGGTAGAAAATAGGGTGCCTGGGTGGCTCAGTTGGTTAAGCCTCTGCTTTAGGCTCAGGTCATGATCCAAGGGTCCTGGGATCGAATCCCGCATTGGGCTCCCTGCAGGGAGCCTGCTTCTCCCTCTCCCTCTGTCTCTCTCTCTCTGTCTCTCATGAAAAAATAAATAAAATCTTTAAAAAAAAATAAAATAATCTACCATAACAACAACAACAAATATAAGTGGATGAAACACTCCAGCTAAAAGAGGGAATTAAAAAAAAAAAAATCTAGCTCTTTTCTGTGAATGAAAGGCAGAGCAAAGAAGAAGGCAAAAGCATGGAAAAGGACAAAAAGGAGATACACTAGCCCTGCAGTGGGTGGGATTATAGGTAGAGATGGGAGCTTGTCTTCCTAACCAGCTGCTTCCATGGGGCTTTCTTCCCTTCCAGATCAAGATGACTCCATCCACTTGGACTCCATTTATAGTAACTTCCAGCCCTCCCTGGACCAAATAGATTCTGAAACACA
Organism: Halichoerus grypus; assembly: GCF_964656455.1. NCBI lineage: Eukaryota > Metazoa > Chordata > Mammalia > Carnivora > Phocidae > Halichoerus > Halichoerus grypus. The sequence continues at coordinate 7,583,092 of NC_135717.1, forward strand.
GGTAAGAAAGGCATGGATGAAGTGCTCACCTCCCCCTGCCCTAAGACCCCATATCCTCTCCTACCATGGTAAGATCTTCAGGAAAGCAAAGTCATGTTTATGGTTGTTAGTCCGGGTGACATCTAGGTCTACATTGCTGGGAAATGAACAATAACTTGGGGTGGCAGCAGGTGGAGGAGAAGGAGCTAAGCAGCAGGGTGGAATCTACCTTCTCTAGATACCTGAGGCTCCAGGTTCAGAGATTTCTTTCCACTTTAAGTATGTCCTTGATGGCCAATTTATTTAGTTTATTTAGTTGTTTTAATTTTCAAACCCACATAAAAGTCAAAATAGTAATGCACTAAATACCCCGCCTAGATCAACAATGTTTAACATGTTGCTATATTTTCATTATATGGCATAGTATGTATATATATGATATACATACCCAACAAATTTTGCTGGACCATTTGGAAGTCAGTTGCAAACATTATGACATTTGATAAAATGATAAAAGTGATAAAACACTTCAGTACACACCCCCAAATACCATTAGCATTCCCAGTAAGTTGATGATAATTCCACAATATCATCCAATATCCATTTTTCCAATGAACCAAAAAACATCTCTTATTACTAGTTTTTTCAAATATGAACAAATTTCACTCACTGACTTTTGTTGTGTCACATTGGTCTTTTTAATCTAGAACTGATTCCTACCTTTTAAATATATTAATTTTTTTAAGAATCTAGGATGATTGTCTTAAGGAATGCCCCACATTTTAAATATATCTAATTATTTCCTCATGGTGTCCTTTACCTTGTCCCTCAATCCTCTGTACTTCCTATAAACTGGCAGTTAGGTCTAGAGGCTTGATTAGACCCAGCTTAGACATTTTTCTTAAGCATATGTCATGGATAATGCTACTGCATCACCTCAGGAGGTACATAATGTCAGGAGGTCCCACTATGATTGAGGCCAAGATTGGTCACTTGGCAAGAGGTGACCACTCATTGATTGCCACCTTAATTTTATTTCAACTGGATGGATGTTCCAGGGCAGAAGAAATGCTCTCAAAGTATTCACACTTCCGAAGAAGTATGATTGGCTTCATGCACCTTACTCCCTAGGGAAAGCCTTGGGGCAAAGATAAACTCCCTAGCTAGAATGCCTTGAAAGCTACTTAAGTTGCGGGTAAGTGGGGGGAGACAGTTGATTTGTACTAGACTCTAAGCTGAGCACTTTCCCAGTCCCAAGACTCTTATGTTTCCAAATCCCAGGTTCCTTATAAACCTAGCCCTCACCTGGTTCTATCTCTCTTTCCAGATCAAAATTCAGAGGCCCCAGGTGTTGATGACGTCGATTTAAGGCAGTTTTACATGGAGCTGTGGGCTCTGGGAGTGAGAAGATCTTCCTTTGTCTAAGCCTGATGGAACTTTTCCCCATTGAGAGCATTCATGGAACCGGATGAAAAACAAAACCTGTACCAAGGAGGAAGAGGGGAGAGAGTACAGTGCTGGAAAACTCTCAGATAGAAACACCATGGAAACTCCGATGGGCTTGTTAGGATCTCAGGCGAGGCGCTCCTGTTCATACAGGGAAGTTCTTCCTCCTGCCTGCCTTGTTTCAGCACCAAGGACAGCATCTGAATCACCTATTAACAGTGGCAATCACTTAAACATAGGACTGAACTTTACATTATACAAAACCTCTTGTAAGATTTATTGTAATTCATTTTCATAAAAAAACATGTTTTAAAAGATTCAGCATTTTCTTTGAGTATATAAGTATTATAAGTATTTTTGAAGTTCTAATATTTATCTATCGGTTCTGATTTTTTATTAGTCAATATAATAACATATATTTCTTTTTTTTTCCTGCATCTTTTTTAAAATTTTTTTATTGTTATGTTAATCCCCATACACTACATCATTAGTTTTAGATATAGTGTTCCATGATTCATTGTTTGTGCATAACACCCAGTGCTCCATGCAGAACAATAACATATATTTCTAATAACTAAAAACAATAAAAGCAAATTTATTAAATTTTTCATGGTTCCCAGTCCTTTTTGCAGCTGATACCCTATACTGGTTCCTGTTTCTCACCTGCCAAGCTCTCTCACCTCTTCTCCCTCAGGATGTAGGGTCTGATGAATTTGGCCTCAAGATGAAAAGAAGAAAATCTACAGCCAGAAAGTGTACCATTCTTGATCTTCCCCAGCATCACTTGCTGGCCACTGAAGATGCCATAAAGCAAGACTCACACATACTCCCATGATACTGGGACTCCCAACTGGGAGAGAACCAAGTTCTTCTTCTGGAAATGGGCTTATGTTTCTTTCCATAGATTTGCAGAGATAGAGTCTTGGGTTTTATTTCCAGCTTTCTCATCCACTCCCTGTGTTAAGTCTGGGAAAAGTCATATTTGACAATTCAGACTCAGACTTGTCTTTTGCTAAGGACTAGGTTCTTTCTAAAGTCCCCTTATTGCTGTCATTTTTAACACGTTTAGGATGATTTATTACAATTCCGGCCATGCAGCTCAGGATTTATTTTGTTCTGGAAGGTGTCTCCCACAGGCTACCCCATTTAAACCTTAAGCTGAAAACAGAGCCTAGGCTCTGCTGCCCCCTCATGATCACTTGGAGCATCTGCAAGCACTGGTCAGCTCGAGGCCATCCCCTCCTTGCCACCCCTCCCCATTGGAAAGCCATCAAAATCCCCAGCTCTTAAAACTGGGCTTAGTCCATTTGGGCTGCCATAACAGAATACCATAAACTAGGTGGCTTATACACAACACACGTTTATTTCTCACAATTCTGGAGGCCAGGAAGTCCAAGATCAATGTGCTGACAGATTTGGTTCCTGGTTCACAGACAGCCATCTCTTTGTTGGTGTCCTGACAGGGCAAAAGGGGTGAGGGAGCTCTCTGGGGGTCTCTTTTATAAGAGCACTAATTCCATTCAGGAGGGCTCCATCCTCACGACCTAATCACCTCCCAAGAGTCCCCACCTGCTAACATCATCACATTGGAGATTAGGTTTTAACTTATGAATTTGGGGGTGAGGGGAGACAAACACTCATTTTATAGGCCAGGCTGAATCTAGATGTCTTCCTTTTCAAACCTGCTTCCTGCTTCAGACAGGCCAAAGCATCAGTGGTCATGGAGAAGCCATTTAAAAGAACTGTAGACCCCACATCCAATCTAGAACCACGTTATCCACCTCAACTCCTTCCTGCTCTCTCCTCACATCTGCTTCGTGGAGAGGCAGGATACAGTAACTAGACACGTAGTTGGTCTGGGTCCAATTCTTGGCCAGCCATTTACTACCTGAGTGAACTTGGGAAAGTAACTTCTCTCTGGACCTCTTATCTGAACCACTCCCTTTGTGCCAATCACCATTGTATATTTTAACTCATTTATTCCTTACAACCCTATGAAGTGGGAACTATCATTATCCCCATTATACAGATGAAGGAGTCAAGGCAAAGACACATCCAGTCACTTGCCCGAGATGGTGTAGCCAGTGGATGTGAAGCTGGAGTTACAAACCAGGGAGTCTGGCCATCAAGCCTGTGTTCTTGACCATCAGTTACGTGCCCTTCCTGTGGGGCCACTCCTGGGATTAACTGGGTTAATACATGTAGAGTGCTTGGAAAAAAGCCTGGCACGTAGAAATTTCTCGGAAGGAAGGAAGGAACGTTAGTTACTGCTCCATCAGCTTCTTCCCTCACATTTCTCTCCCTAGTATTCCTTCTCTTTTCTTCCTCTCATCTTCCAACCATAGAAGAGCCATGGGCTGGACTGAGGGCAAGATGAAACGAAGGCCGTGTTATTTTGCAGAAACAGGGAAATCCAAAGGCACGGAGATGCACAAAAGAAGACCGGGGGTGGAAACACTAGGTGTGAAGAGGAGGGTCTGTTGGGGCTTAAAGGCAAAAGGAATTTGGGAACCACCCCTCCAAGCTCACCTTTGGCCACCTGCATCACCCCCACAGTTATGTGGTTCCACGTACTACTACTACCCTTGGGTGCTTCTCTTGCCCTACCTGTGGGTCCTTATGGCTTCACCTCTGACCCAGCCCATTGCCTTGTCAACCTCATGCCTGACCTCCCTGTGGCCTGCCCTCCTGCCAATCACTGCTTCCTGTGCCGCCACTGGCTCCTTCCCAATTGTGCCGTTCACCTGCTCAAAAACACTGATGTCCTCACCCTCTTATTAAAGCAAGATCCATGCTCCTCTGTGTCTTCAAGGTCCCTAGAGTTGACTCCATCTCTCCCTTACCTCTCCACCCCAGGCTCCAGGAGCTCTACAACCCCACTGCATGGACTGATGAAATCCTACCCTCTCCCCTCGGCTGCTTCTTCAACCTGCAATGCCCTTTTTACACTTTCCTCTTTAGAACCTGACTCATCCTGAAGCTCCAAGTTCACCTCCTCCAGGAACCCCTCTGTGATAGAACCCTTTACAGTCTCTCTCATCTGTGACTCCTTGTCTTAGTCAGTGTGGGTTGCCATAACAAAACACCAACACTGTGTGGCTTAAACAACAGACATTTATTTTCTCACCATTCTAGAGGCTGGAAGCCCAAGATCAGGGTACCAGCAAGATCATGTTCTGGTGAGGGCTCTCTTCTTGGTTTGCAGACCTGCCTACTTCTTTCTGTGTGCTCACAAGACTGCTTTTTTGTGCACACACACATACACACACACACACAGGGCAGAGGGGGAGGGGTGTGGGTCACAAAAAAGCAAGCTCTCTGGTGTCTCTTCTTATAAGGGCACTAATCCCATCAGATCAGTGCCCCATCATCTAACTCCTACTTCCCAAAGTCCCTGCGTCCAAATACTATTACACTGGGGGGTAGGGCTTCCACATATGAATTTTAAGTGGATACAGACACAGTCCATAGCACTCCTTAACACAGTTGTGTATAGTTATGTCATGTTCATGATTTTCTCTACATATCTCTCCCCACATGGGGAGGATGTGGCTTTGTTCCCCTCCATACCCCAGAGTGCCTAACACAGTGCCTTGCACATCAAAGATGCTATTAATGCCTATTAAACTTAATTGAATCAAGACTCATTTTCACAAAGCTGTCCTTCTCGGAACTGAATTCTTATTTGTTCTCTGATTGCTTCATGCATGCCTATGTCTGTTAAAAAAAAAAGAAAAAAAGAAAGAAAGAAAAGAAACAACAAGCCCCAAATGGAGTCACTCATGCTAAGCCGGTGTCAGCAAACTAAGATTTAACACCTAACCTAATTGCAGTGTTAGCCTCTCCCAGGACTGTGACCTTTAACCGGCCAATCTGGAATTCTCTGATCAGCACTAGGGAGGTGATCTGCCATATAGACCCCTGCTCTTCCCGCAAGTGGGGGTGACCTTGCCTGAAACAATACACTCTTTGTTAGAAACTTCCTTTTTTGCCCCCTTCTGCCTATAAAAGCCTTCCATTTCGAATAGCTCCTTAGAGCACCTTTCTGTTTGCTAGATGGGTTGCTACCCCATTCATGAATCATTGAATTAAACCAGTTAGATCTTCAAATTTACTCAGTTTTGTTTTTTTTTTTAACATTTTCTGGTCCTATGGAAAGTACCATGTTCTTCTTTTTTTTTTTTAAGAGAATTTGATCCCCGCCCCCTTTTATAAAGACAATCTCTACACCCAACATGGGGCTCAAACTCACGACCCTGGGATCAAGAGCCGCATGCCCCACGGACTGAGTCAGCCAGGCGCCCTAGAAAGCATGTTCTGGAACCAGCCAGAGAATTTAGCTTAGACCATGCACGCCAGAGTCTCTCATACATCCTGGTTTTCTCCTTTTCTCTCACGGCTAAGCCTTTCCATCTCTGGAAGAGATCAAGGCAGGAAGAATGGCAGCAGAAGGCCTGGGTTTGGGAGTAAATACGGCATCCCGGTCTCCCTCCTTGGCTTTCTGTGGGTCTTTCCAAGTCATTTCCAGTCGTCACCCAAAGACCCTGGGGGTGGGGCACGTGTGAAATGAGGCTGGAAGTTGGAGGGCCATTCTCTGACGAGAAACTAAGACTAACGCGACTATCCCACCCTCAAAATGTGTGGCGATACGGGAAATAATTTTCCAAGGCACCCTCTAAAGCTCAGCTCTCTTGCAGGCAGATGATAGTATAGACTTTTGGAAAACAGTAACACATCCAGAACCCCAGAGATTTTACTGGATTGGGAAGACGGGACAGTAGTGTTTTGCTGCTGAGGGTGGTGTGACTCTGGCGTTTAGATTACACCCCCAGGTTGGGCAGGCCTGATTCATCTGTGATGATACAGCAAGTGGGCAAGCCGGCGGCTGCGTAAGTCTGGCTGCCTGGCAAGAGGCAGGCTCACAGGGGAGCCAAGCAGCGAAGGAAATTTACTGCGTGTTGTAGCCAGGGAAAGTGGAATTGGACTTGGGTGATAATCAGCCTGATTAGCTTGGTGCCTCCTGGAGGGAGCCAAGGGCGGGGGAGGCAGGGCAGGGCGGGGGCGGGAAGGACAGGTCAGCCAGCATTAAGGTGGAGGCTCAGAGGCTGGGGTTTGCTGAGGTCAAGAACCAGGGCCCAGAGAAGTCCGTGGAGCAGCAAACCCAGAGAAAATGAGTCTAACACCCAGTCATCAGTGTTAAATTAAAAAAGAGACAACAGGCCCAAAATGGAGTCTCCTGTGCTAACTACACAGCAGAAAACCGAGACTTAATACCTAACTAATTGCAGTTTCAGCTCCTTCCGGGAATATAACCTTTAACCGGTCAATCTGGAATTACCTGGTCAGCACTAGTGAGGTCATCTGCCTCCTAGACCCCTGGCCTTGCCCCAGTGGAGGGTGACCTTGTTGAAACAATCCACTCTTTGTTAGAAACTTCCTTTTTCTGCCCCCTTCTGCCTGTAAAAGCCTTTCATTTTGTTCAGCTCCTCAGAGCTACTTTCTGATTGCTAGATGGGATGCTGCCTGGTTCATGAATTGTTGAGTAAAGCCAATTAGATCTTTATATCTATTCAGTTGAGTTTTGTTATTCATCAGATTTCGTGGCAGCAATGGGATTGGAAGGGAACTTCAGATGGCTTCGGGGACAACGAGAAACACAAGCATGGTACCCATGAACCTTCTTGAGTTCTCTCCTTTGCTTGCCATTTCTGAGGACTGGGATAAGTTCCTCACAGTTCTGAGCCCCACTCTCTTTGCTTTGGGCTCCTGATCCAATTGGCTCTCCAGTCAGTTCCATGTTGGGAGCTGCTAGTATTTTTGCTGCAATAGCTTGTATTTTTAGTACTTTGAGTGGAAAACCCCAGCTGTTGGTTCTGTCCCCAGATTCCACATTGGGAACTGTGGGTAGCTGCTGCAGTTGCCTATTTGTTTGGAATCAGTCCTTAGTCCTTCCATTCTTTGGGGTCTTTTGGTTCAGTTCTTTCCTTAGTCCCAGGTTCTACATTGGGAATTGCTGGTGGTACACGCAGGGCCCCCTTTTGGCCTCCTTTTGGCCAGGATGCAGTAGCATCTCTTGGTTACTGCTGACATATTAAGGTGCACATGTTTGTCTTGTTTTGTATAGACAAAGTCTGTTATTGATAATGGGAATCTCGGAAGCAGCCACAAAATCTGTGGGCACAGGTCGAGCATTTAATAGCTGTTAGAGCGCCCACCACCTAACCCAAAGATTCCTGTTAGGATAAGTTGATTATGAAGTAGGTTAGATCCACACTAGGTTACCCACCAACCTCAAAAAAATTTCTGTGCAATGAGGTACATGGTAAAACACCACACAAACCCTAACCCAGCGGCACATCCCTTTTAGGTATCAGTCTGGCTCTGAGAGACCTAAACGCTTAGCCTAAATAAGTAACTAAGTAATCCCTAAATTCCAAAGATGAGCACACACACCACCTTTGGCACACCTGCTTTTTTTTTTTTTTTTTTGTCTAAGAACTATGGTTCTGGAAGCTATAAATATCTAGAAAAATGGCAAAATCTTACAAAAGTTAACCTAGAATTATAATGGCCATTATGGGGAATGTTCCAATTAGACAAGATCATTTATTTAAGAAGTGCACTTGAAAACAAGGATTCCCAAGTTCAACACACAGAATGGGATACCTATTTTAATTGGTATGCAGAAGCTTCCAAAAGCCTTCAAGATTCCAAAATTCCTTCATTTAAACAATTCATTGCAAAGGCTAATGAAAAATTAAAGACACAAGAGATATCTCAAACAATAGATAAAACTGACGTGACTCCTCCATCCTCATTTACCTGAGTACTCACATTCTACTAACCCTCTATCTGAACTACCTTCTTATTCTCAAAAGACTGTTGGTCAATTAATTACATTATAAAATAAAACCACTGAAATTTCAGGAGACCCTCCTCAAGTATCTTTCCCTTCTTGGTCAAAGACCAAACTAATGGCCAGAGTTAAAGAATTTCCTAAACCCTGGGAAGATCCCCAAAAGTTTTCTGAAAACTTTAGTCATTATCAGGGCCCAAGACCCCAGGCTGCCAGATCTCCATCATCTTGTGCACCTGCTGGTGGGACCCAGCGAAGCCCAAAAATCATGCAAGGAAGCAGGATGGCATAACCCTGAGGAAGATATCCAAGATCGTTGACCTTCAACATAGTCCCCTTGTGGATTAAAAAAAAAAAAAAAAAAAAGCTAGCAAAATAGCAACTGATCTTTTAAAAGCCATTCCTAGAGTCTTCCCTGCCTGCACTGATGGGTCTATTACTCAAACATGTGAACATAAGAAAGATGTATTTGTGGCAAACTTTAAAGCCCATCTGGAAACTCTCTTCCGATGACATTCCAGGTCCCATACAATAAATAAGGTCACCCAACCTGCTCTAGCTGTTCTTTTTGTAAATTGGTTATCTTCTGAGATTAGTGGATGGATAAGAAGGCAGAAAATAGAACAGGAAATCACCAGTCTGACTAAACTTGTGACTCTAGCTGAGCACTTTGAAAGGACTTTGCAATAAGATTACAAACGTCTGCCAAGCTATCGGCCTTACACAGCTCCAAGTTCAGGCACCTAAAATAACTCCTGAGCGCCCGCATCACACCCTCCTAGGGGTCCACCATCAAAACAATGGCCCAAGGGTTGATATTTCATTTGTAATCAATTGGGACTCTAGAAAAAAATGTGTCCTCAAAGACCCTATGCAAATTTTTCAACGTCAGCTAGCGTTTACTATCTCTGTGGTCCGAAGCTGATAATCAGAACCTGATAAGAAATTATTTTTAGACCTTCTCACCTAAGCTAAAATAAAACTGTACTCAGGGTGGGCGGGGGAAAACCTTCGGAAGCCCTTGTAAAAGGATTTATGGTGGGTCAGTTTATGATGTCATTTAAGTTGCAACCCAATTTCTTGAGGAATTAAAATCAATTGTCCTTAACTTACAAATCCTTTCAAAACCAGAAGTGGCTCCAGAAATAATTCAAAGTCCACTTATTTATTTTTTTCCCAATCCCCAAACCTCTATTTATCTCAAGAGGCTTGTAAGTGTTGTGAAAATTTTGCCTTTAGGAAACAAAAGTCCTTCTTAGAGAAACTTGCATTTATTCTCAATGTCTTTGAAATGTAAATGTTCTACTTGATCCCGGCAGGAACTCTTACCTAGGCCATCTCTTTAAGATACCAGCTTCCGGGGAGAAAATTCTTAGTTAAAAAGAGGGGGAGGGGTATTTAAAAATTTACCTGGCTGGCAAATGTGGGGAACCTGGCTGGCTCAGTTGGTGGAGCAAGCGACTCTTGATCTCATCTCAGGATTGTAAGTTTAAGCCCCACATTGGGTGTAGAGATTACTTAAAAATAAAATCTTGGCACCCCTGGGTGGCTCAGTCGGTTAAGTGTCCAACTCTTGATTTCAGCTCAGGTCATGATCTCAGGGTGGTGAGATCAAGCCCTGTGTTGGGCTCCACACTGAGTGTGGAGCCTGCTTGGGATTCTCTCCCTCCCTCTCCCTCTGCCCACCCCCCACCTCCCCCAAGGGCGCACGCCTGCACTCTCTCTCTCTCAAAAATAAATAAAATAATAATAAAATAAAATATTAAAATATAAAAAAATAAGTCATAAAAAAATAAAATTTAGGCAAATGAAAAATCATATGTCTTCTCCATAAATATTAATAAAAAGCTTCAGCCATTTGAGAACGTAGCCTTAAATTATTCCATCGGCCAGGAACATAAGCTGTATCCAATCTCTTCTATGGCTACACTCATTTATGGCTACAGTTTTAAAATGGAAGCTCTAAGTCCTCTGGATCTGCTTGCATGTTTATGGGTCCCTATACATGTGTGTCATTTGCTACCCCTGGATGGTATTACTAAAATTAATTTGTAAGAGAACTCTATTTAATTGGCCTAAAGAGAATTGACCACTTGTATGAATTAAGGATTCCTAACCTTCTCAGAAATATAACTGAAACTAACCAAAATGTTTTTCAAGTTTATGTGATCTGAGATAATCTTTGATAAATAAAAGGTAGTTCAAGTTTGTTGGATTAATTAAAATAGGTATGTCTTCAGAATTACCAAGATTAAAAATAATGCAGATGCACAACTTTATTCGACTTGGGTTTATCAGTCAAATAAGTTCACGTTATCTCTGTCACAAAATTTGTCAGGAAGAAAAATAGCTTGGGATGATGGCTGACTTTGTCTTATGCCTTGTGAACTTTTTGTGGGTAATCTAAATGTAATTACTGAGAACAAGTGAATTAAAGGATAAAAGATTTCAAGTGAACTTTTTAAATAGTGTCCCCAAATCTTTTTGGTAACCTGAAACTTTAAAATTTTGCTAAGTTAAATTAAATGATGGGTAGTCATTAAATATCTAGATCATTTCTAAATAAGATAAAATACTGAAACATTAATTACTGAACACACATTTATCCACTTTGGGCTTCCTTTTACAGAGGAACTAAAGGTTATTTGTGTTTATTAGTACACATGTTTCCTGACACACTGGAAATTTTTACTCTGAGAAAGCATGCACTTTTAGAAATTATAAAAAGTATTTATAAGTCTACCAATCCACAGAATGCTAGTGTAAGATGATGTAGAAAATGGTGGGGTTCGGAGCCGACAACCAAGAAAGAATTCTTGGGACATCTTCAGTGCAAAAAGGTGGTTTTATTAACATACGGGGACAGGACCCATGGGCAGAAAGAGCTGCTCTGCGGTGGGACACGTGATTGATTACATACTTTCAAGATGGGAGGGCATTAGGGATAGTGTAAGTCCCTAAGGAATTTTGGAAGCAAGGTTTCCAGGATCTTGAGGGGGCTAGCTATTGTTAGGAAAAGGTCATTTATTAACTGTCTAATAAAACCTTAGTCATGAGACCCTTCAGATGTTTATCAGTGGGCCATATGCTTGGAGGATGACTGCCAACATGTATCTTGTGGGGTAGAGATAAAGGAAGTTTCCAAAGGATTTTTTAAAAAGATTTTATTTATTTATTTGAGAGAGAGAGAAAGAGAGCAAGTGGGCGAGGAGCAAAGGGAGACGGACAAGCAGACTCCATGCTGAGCACGGAGCCTAGCTCAGGGCTGGATCCGAGGACCTTGAGATCATGACCTGAGCCAAAACCAAGAGTTGGACGCTTAACTGGCTGAATGACCCAGGCACCCCGCCCCCCCACACCGGAAAAGGAATTTTTATGTGTTAGAGAAGAAGACTTACAGGATCCTGGGGGTGTTGAGCTAAGATTGCCTTTGCCCTTAGCAAAGTATTAACACCGAGGCAGTTGGGTCCCTAGAGGAAGGTCACTCTGCTTGTTTCAAGGACTTGTCCATGGGCTGTAGGTAGTAAGGAAATTTAATTTTTTTCTTCTGCCTTAGTTTCTCACATCATAAAAGCCAGTCCATAGTTGTTTATTTCTTTATTTTCACTCAAAATTAAGGTTTTTAAAGTGTTAAGAATTCTCATATAAATAATTATAGCTACTAGAAATAATAAGTCCGTATGCAGGGCAAGTAGGATGTGTGTTTTCAGTAAGAGAAGGTATGAGGAAAGGAGATGCATTTTTGTTGAGGGAAAAGGAAGTAATTTTGTCCTAAAGTGAAGCTGGTTGTTTCAGAATGGGAAAGAGGAAAAACAGAACAGAATCGGAATGTGAAAAAGAAAATTATAGGGGCGCCTGGGTGGCTCAGTCGTTAAGCGTCTGCCTTCACCTCAGGTCATGGTCCCAGGGTCCTGGGATCGAGCCCCGCATCGGGCTCCCTGCTCCATGGGAGGCCTGCTTCTCCCTCTCCCACTCCCCCTGCTTGTGTTCCCTCTCTCGCTGTGTCTCTCTCTGTCAAATAAATAAATAAAATCTTAAAAAAAAAAGAAAGGAAAAGAAAATTATAGAAGGTTTCTGGAAAACAAATCTTGGAGAAGGAATTTTATGTGCAGTCGCGATGGTTAAGATTGGAATAAATTTATTTAAATAAAAAAATGAGTTTTATTTTTTTTAATTTATTTTTTATTTTTTTAAAGATTTTGTTTATTTATTTGACAGAGAGAGACAGAGTGAGAGAGGGAACACAAGCAGGGGGAGGGGAGAGGGAGAAGCAGGCTTCCCGCTGAGCAGGGAGCCCGATGCGGGGCTCGATCCCAGGACCCTGGGATCATGACCTGAGCCGAAGGCAGACGCTTAACGACTGAGCCACCCAGGCGCCCCCAAAAAAATGAGTTTTAATATCAAAAGTACACTAGCGCAAAATTAGAATTGATTTCTTACTGTTGAAAAAAAACAAAGTTTTCTTGGACTTTCAGTTTGCTTTTGGCAACAGATTGTGAAGTTTCTTTACTTTTGACAACAGATTGTGAAGTTTCTTTACTTTTTAAGCAATCTGCACAAAAAGCAAAAATTTTGTGTCTTACCAAAACAATTTACTGTGTTTCATGTTACCTTTCTCCTCACATCTGTGATTACTTAAGAAAATGGAGTCTTCTCTATTAAAAGAGCTAAGGTTTTTTTAAAAACAACTATTTAGGGCGCCTGTGTGGGTCAGTCGTTGAGCATCTGCCTTTGGCTCAGGTTCTGGGATTGAGTCCTGGGATCAAGTACTGGGTGTGAGTCCCACGTCAGTCTCCCTGCTCCATGGGGGGCCTGCTTCTCCCTCTCCCACTCCCCCTGCTTGTGTTCCCTCTCTTGCTGTCTCTCTGTCAAATGAATAAATAAAATCTCTAAAAAAATTTTTAAAAAAACACCCCAACTATTTAACTCTCAGTATTTGATTGTAAAGTCTTCAATTGTCACTTTGGTTAAATAGATAAGTATTGGTTCACAGTGACCCATGATCCTTTTTGACTGTTTTTAAACCTTTTGGTATTTTTGATAAACTTCCCCAAATCAAATTCTAAGTGAAGTATTTTTGACCCCAAATTAACTCTGAGATTTTTAGGAGGGGTCCTGGAACATCTCAAAAGATTTGTTTTCTCTCCTTATAGAAAGAAATGTTAAACTAATAAGATGTATGTGTAAAGTTAAATTTACATGGGAAGCATCGTCAAATAAGTAATACTAAGCCTTCCTTATGTTGAATTTGTACAGGAATATGTTATAAGTGTTCCAGAAATTATACGAAATTCCTAAAGTCTGATATCTCCTGGTATAATGTTATCATCATAATTCCAGTTCATTTTAAAATGTTGTGTGCCACAAAAATGACCAAATTTCCTTGTCAATTCCACTATAATAACTCTCATCAGATCTTTAGTAGTAGGCATTTTTTTGTCTTTTGTCATTCACAGATAGTTATTGTTTTACTCAGGTGCTTTTGCAATAATGTTCCTTCCAAAGTACGTCATCTTCAAGGAGATTCATAAGCAGGACTTTGGTAAGTACAAAGTTTATGACAACTTTAAGATCATAAAACTGAACTGGATAAGAATTTCTACAACTACTGGAAAAAAATTGGGTTCAAGCAGACTATTAATCACACAGAACTGAATGAACTAAGGAGGATGACTGTAATTCTTTATGACTTTTTATTTGAAAATTGCTTGTTTTTGGATGCTGTGTTTTCCGAAATTTAAGAAACCTTTTCTTAAGCTATCTATGACCTACAGCAATTTGGTAAAACATACCTTTATAACAAAGATAAAACATTTACCTTTTCTCCCTGCCCGATTCCTCCAGAATTGAGAAACTCGAGTATTCATTTCACGGCAATATAATTAGTTATTCACATAAGTTCAATAAGAACTTGTTCTCCTTGAAACATTGGCTATATAGCTTTGACTGGAATGCATTATTGGAGAGAGATGTGTATAGACTCATATAAGACCAGACAGCTTTCAGGAACTGCTTGGAAAGGTCAGCCTAGTGCCTTGCTTATAGGGTTCCCAGCGGCCTTACCAGGTGAGTAAGGAAAGTCACTCCCTGGCAGGCCCACGAATGGCTCAGGATATTTGAAGGGACCTCAAGAAGAGGAATTCACCCAAACTATAGTATTTCAGGTAAAAATCTCATAGTGAGTCCTTGGCTTAGCTTCCTGGCCTCTAGCTTTTAAGAGTTCAATCTGAAATTACTTATGAAAACTTCCAGCTAAGCAGTCTTAAAAAAAAGAGTTTATATGATCAATCACTATTCTTGCTGCACTTATGTAAATAAACAATCAGGCCAAGTTTAATGCAAACAAACTAGCTTTACTGTGATTATCTGTGGTTAAAAAAAAAAAGAATGGAGCTAATTATAGAAAGAAAAATTATGCTTGCACCTTTGTAGAGTTTAGATTTTAATCTTGTTAATTATCTTTGAGGTTTTGTAATATACCTGTTAACTGGACTGGATTCTGAATTCTTCTAGTTCTCAAACATCTGGCTATGACTCTCCAAACTAACGTTTCCAATTTTCTCCCACCCTTCTGATTTGGGATCAGTTAAAACAAAGGCTGTCCATGAATCTTCTTGGAAGGGACTAGACCAGGTCCTCCTCACTGCCCCGATGACAGCCAGGCTTCAGGGACCCAAGCCTTGGGTACACATCTCACAGCCGAAGAAGGCTCCTCCTGACACCTGGTCCTATGCAGACACTGAAGAGTCTCCGCATCCAATGACTAGAAGGGAAGGAGCTGACATCCATATAGTTTCCATCAAAGACGCCAGGTCAAGACTTGCTACTTTAACTAAACATTAAACCCTTTCGTCTTTTCTTTCTTTCCTTTACTCTGCATTGGCCTGATACCTATGCAGTATTTATCAAACTAGATCCCAGACAAATAAGATTTGTTAGTTAGCCTTTTGCTCTTATTTTAAAGTTTTTCACCCATAGTCAGAAACCACAGTCTCCATCATGCAGAGCTGTTGGAATCCGCTAAGCTTCCTTGGTAACTTAGTGCACGGTCAATATCCGTGAATGCCCCATGTGTGCTCTCAAAGGATGGGTAGTTTCTGTTTCTTGGGCATTGAGAGTAGAGATACTCTCAAATACATTAGTATA
Organism: Halichoerus grypus; assembly: GCF_964656455.1. Classification (NCBI taxonomy): domain Eukaryota; kingdom Metazoa; phylum Chordata; class Mammalia; order Carnivora; family Phocidae; genus Halichoerus; species Halichoerus grypus. Next base: position 7,598,519 of record NC_135717.1, read on the forward strand.
TGTAACGAATTGACACTAGCTCATGTTTAGCAATGGTTTATTCAAATATTGCATTTCAGGACTAGGCTGAAGATAGATATTTCCTTAGGAGAAACATATGAAAGGGGAATTGAGATCTCGAAGGCCAAAAAGACTTTAAGGCAGAAAGCATTATAATAAAAAGGCTTGATTGATGTTAGCATGTGATATTAGCATGATGGTAAAAACGGTCAATTAACTGGAGATACATAACAATTCTAAATGAGTATAGATTTAATATAGCTTAAAACGTATAAATCACAAAGTGGCAGAATTATGAAAAGGAATGAACAATTTCATAGCCTTAGTGAGATATTTACAAGAGCAGATGTTGGTGACCAATACCTCAGACAGAAAAAAATATTACATGAAGAATATAGAGGAGTTGGACAGTTATAAGCTTGTTGTAATGGACAGAAAATAAAATTCTGGTCCCAGACATTTAAAGAACATATATACATTTTTCTCAAACACACATGAAGCATTTATAAAAAAACCTATGACCATAAAACGCATCTTTGCAGATATCAAAGGGAGGCAAGAATGAAAACAGGAGGCTAGTGAGGAGGTTATTGTAGTAGTTCAGGCAAGAAGTAGGGAGAAGAGGTTGGATTCGGGGTACCCTTTGAAGGTAACACTGACGAAGTTAGCTAATGGACTGGATGTACAATGCAACAGAAAAAGAAGAATCAAGATGGTGACTTTAGTTAACAATACTGTATCATATATTTGAAAGTGGCTAAGAGAGTAAATCTGGAAAGTTCTCATCACGAGAAAAAAACTGTAGCTATGTGAAGTGATGGACATTAACTAAACTTATTGGGGTAATAATTTCATAATATATACATGAAATCAAGAGTTGGACACTTAACCAACTGAGCCACACAGGTGCTCCTGAATTTTGTTTTTTAACAACACCTAAAACTAATACAATGTTATATGTCAATTGTATCTCTATTTTAAAAAAAGGAAAAGAAAAAAGGAATTGAGGATGATGGCAAGGCGCTTGGCCTCAGCGACTGGAAGATGGAGTTCCATTACAGAGATGGAGAGGCCTGAGGTGGGGGTGGCAGACTGGGATGGGGGCAGCATGTCAGGAACAGAAGTCTGCTTGACTTACAGGTGGAAATGTCCAGTGGGGCAGTCAGGCACGAATCTGGAAATGAGGGGAAAAGTCTGGTCTGGGGCTGAGGTTTGGAAATTGCCATCCTATCAAGGATATAACATCCGTGGGAGCCATGGCACTGGGTGAGATCATCTTGGGAAGGAGTGTGGACAGAGAAGCGGTCTCAATACCTCTGATGTTTAGGATCCAGAAAGATAGGAGAACCCAGAGGAGATGCCTGCAGGGAGGTAGGAGGGGAACCAGGAGGGCTAGGAGACCAAGTTGCCAAGAGGAAAGAGTTTCAGGGAGGGGGTGATCTCCTCTGCCAAATCCTCAGCCAAATGAGAGGAGCACCAATAAGGTGCACATTGTTGGTGACCTTGGCCAGACAACTTCCAATGGGGTGTTGGGAACAAAAACCTAATTGTAGTCAGTTCAAGAGAAAGTGGAAAACAAAGGAGAGAATGATAGTTGGGGCATGTGAGGTCAAGCTGAGGACTGTTTTTCTTTTGTTTTAAGACAAGAAATATGCTAAAGAAGGATCCAGGGGAGAGAGGAATAGGTGACGTTGCAGGACAGAGACAAATACAGAAGAGAAGTCCTTGAGGAGGTGGTAGGGGGTGAACCCCAGCAGTGCAGGGCCGAGCCATATGGAAGCCAGAGGCCAAAGGAAAAAATCAGTAAACACTGATTCCGTCCTTACTTAAAATTTTGATATTTTGCTCATTATGGATTTTTTTGCATTGATTTTGATTTTAAAATATTGCATTAAAATTATTTATGTTGATTACTGTGTTCTTTGGTGCTCTTTTAGATTTTGCACCTGAAGCCCTGTGGAGGGGAATCTTAGGGAGAGATTTCCTAGTACAAGAAGGAAGTGGGGAGGCGGCGGGTGTATCAGAATAGAGGGCACGGGGCCTCTCTTAGGATTGGCAGGAGCAGCCCTCAGGCTGACAGGCATCCCCCAAAGCCCAGGAACAAGGATCGGTGGTTTGTGTGGGCGGCTTGGTAATGGACCACGACCCAGACTAGAGAGTCAGCTTCAGCGGGGACAGAGCTCCCTCTGGTGGGCCTGGGTGGCAAAGACAGCTCAGAGCGGATGGCGCCGGGGGTCTGGGGTGTGCAGGGGCGCCGCTGACCCGGGAGCGGGCAGAGGAAGAGAAGCTCTGGAACAGACCGGAGTGGCCAGAGAAGGAGGAGGCCAGGCCGCCGATAAAGGAGCAGGTTTTGAGAAAGAAGTGAGTGATCAACGCTTTCAAATGTCCTAGAGGCCTCATTTAACGTTGGCCAGATTATTGAGGTGCAAATCAACACTTGTAAACCTCTTCAAGCACACAACATTTTCCAAATTAAGACGAAAAAATGATCTTCTATGTGGAAATTTCCTAAAGGAGTTAAGGCTTGGACTTTTAAAAGCCTCTATTACTGTTCTTCTATCCTGAGTGTAGGACCAAGGCCAAGAAACTCCCTTCGTGAAATTTCACCGGCAGGGCCTATAAGTCCCGTGAAATCTCACCTCAGGCATATTCCTGACACTTTTAAGGTTCTGACTATCAAGAAGTGACCTTCTTTACCGCTGTGAGGCTGGGCCCTTAAAAAAAAAATAAACAAAATGTCAGGGAGGTTGGGGAGTGTAGAAGGTAAAAAGAAGCTAATGTCAACCCTGGGCCGCACTGCAGGTTTTTCTGTCCCTGGGCATCTGATCACCGGGCTTTTGGCACCGGGCCACGAGGGCTGGCCGGCTGGGGACAGGATGGATTTTTGAGTGACTCAGAGCAACTTTGGTTCCTATTAAGACGGACCGATTTCCAGCTTCATGCCAACAAAAATATCAGGACTGAGCTCGCCAGCTCTCTTATCCAGAAGGTGGGCTGGAAGTTGGACACCGTTACGTCTCACTTGGACAGCCGGAGGTAGGGACGATTTTTTTCTCGTCGGAAGGGAACACATCCAGCCTGAAGAGGTTAGGATACACACAGACCCAAAGCAGACATCAAACCCACATTGTCAGCTCTGCTGGATGGCAGGAGCACCAAAGCCAGGGCCGCAAGCAGGGTCTAACACTATAATTTTGCTTTTTGGTGAGTGTTAGACAATAATTTCATTTTAAACTATTTTGCAGCATAGCTACCTTTAGAATGTAATGGTTCTTTTTTTTTTAAGATTTTATTTATTTATTTGAGAGAGTACATGAGCAGGGGGGAGGGGCAGAGGGAGAGGGAGAAGCAGGCTCCCCACTGAGCAGGGAGCCCAACACGGGGCTCCATCAGAGGACCAGGATCACCTGAGCCAAAGGCAGATGCTTAACCGACTGAGCCACCCAGGTGGTCCTTTAATGATACTTGACTGGATATAAAGATTGCTAAGAATCCCGTGATGCCAGCATGTTGGTTTCCTCCAGGAAACTGAGGCGGCCCAGCAGAATATAAAAAGTGGAAGGAGGGGTGCCTGGGTGGCTCAGTCATTGGGCGTGATCCCAGGGTCCTGGGGTCGGGCCCCGCATCGGGCATCGGGCTCCCTGCTCAGCGGGCTCAACGTCTCCCTCTCCCACTCCCCCTGCTTGTGTTCCCTCTCTCGCTGTGTCTCTCTCTGTCAAACGAATAAATAAAATCTTAAAAAAAAAAAAAAGTGGAGGGAGACGTGAGTACAGCCTACACTCCGGTGATGTGGCAGGAAGTAGAAGCCTTATGGGGTCCAGGTACGTGAGCACAACCTCTGCCCAAATCACTGACTGACTGACAACTAAGCTATGCAGATACCAAGAGATCCCAAAGTTACACTAGAAAAAATAAGAACAGAAGAACTAAGTAGAGACACCAATGACCACACACATCTGGAGACACGAAGTCCAGTTTAAGTCTAGTTAAGGTGCTAAGGAACATGGGGCACCTGGGTGGCTCAGACGGTTAAGCGACTGCCTTCTGCTCAGGTCATGATCCTGGAGTCCCGGGATCAAGTCCTGCATTGGGCTCCCTGCTCACTGGGGAGTCTGCTTCTCCCTGTGACCCTCCCCCCTCTCATGTGCACAGGCTCGCTCTCTCTCTTTCTTTCTTTCTCTCTCAAATAAATAAAATCTTAAAAAAAAAAAAAGATGCTAAGGAACAGCAGCATCAGCAACAATCCTCAGCATCGAATGCTCCAACATGCACAAAGGGATAGAAAGTGTGACCTGTACTCAGGAGAAAAGAGTAGTCAACAGAAACTGATTCTTCGGGGGCCCAGATGTGGCATTTATCAGATACTTCAAAGCAGCTATTAAGAATATTTGCACTGATGAGAGTGACTCAAAAAATAGAAAATCTCAGCAGGAAAACAAACTATTAAAAAGAAGAAGAAGAAGAAGAAGAAAAGAAGAAGAAGAAGAAGAAGAAGAAGAAGAAGAAGAAGAAGAAGAAGGAGAACCAGATGGAAATTTTACCATTGAAAAGTCAACTAACTGGAATAAAAATTTTATTAGAAGGGTTCGACAGCCAGTTTGAGATGGCAGAAGCAAGAATCTGTCAGTTTGAAGATCAATGGATTAAAATGATCCAGTCCAAAGTAGAGAGAGGGAAAAGATTGAATAAAAATGTACAGAGCTTCAGAGACTGAGGGACAACGGTAAGGGTACCAATATACGTGTAACAAGGAACCCGGAAGGAGAAGAGACAGAGAAGCAGAAACAAAATATCCTTCAAAAATGAAAATGACTTTCCTCGGTCAGTCCTGGCACGGCTTGGGTGCCCATTTGGTGGAGATCTTTGAAGTATCTGGTCCTAGCTCTGATGAAAAACCCAAGAAGGGAGTCCAGACCGAGAACAGTGATGTTGTTAATGTGAAGGCAATGGGCAGGATGGTTCTGTGGTTCAGTTGAAGATTAAGAGGCATACGCCACTTGGTAAACTAATGAAAACCTATTGTGAATGACTAGGTTTGTCAATGAGGCAGATCAGATTTTGATCTGATGGGTAGCCAATCAATGAAATAGATACACCTGCGTAGTTGGAAATAGAGGGCAAAGGTACAATTGGCGTGTTCCCACAGTGACCAGGAAGTATCTACTAACTGCTACTTTAGTCCAGAATTCTGTTCCCACAGGCCAAGAACATGTTCTCAACTGGAAATCTGCAATTTGGCTCCACTACATCTTGAATAGGTTTCCTATTCTTTCATTTGCTCTTTCATTTGCTCTCCTCCATTCCTTTATTGTGCATGAAGTGACTGGGGCATATACACGAGCATCTTGCTTGGTTGTTGTTGTTTAAAGATTGATTGATTGATTGATTGATTGATTTGACAGACAGAGAGAGAGAGAGAGCACACAAGCAGGGGGAGCTGCAGGCAGAGGGAGAGGGAGAAGCAGGCTCCCCGCCAAGCAGGGAGCCCGATGTGAGACTCGATCCCAGGACCCCGAGATCATGACCTGAGCCGAAGGCAGACGCTTAACCGACCCAGGCGCCCCTGTTGTTGTTATTTTTAACTAAATGGCCAATGATGGATTTTCATCAACATCAGATGGAGAAGAATTAGGGAAAAGTATTGTTTCTGTAAAAATACCCCCTTTCTCCATTAGAAACATGCTCATTTAGCTCTAATTTTATATTCCAATAAGTTATTAGCTCTCTCTGATTTAACAAAAACAATAACAAAAATATCCCTGCATATCTTGGGGGCACCTGGCTGGTTCAGTTGGTGGAGCATGTGACTCTTGATCTCAGGGACATGAGTTAGAGCCCCACACTGAGTGTAGAGATTACTTACAAATAAAATCTTAAAAAAAAAAAATTCCTGCATATCTTATTAGGAGAAGTTCAGTGGTTTTCATTTGTCATTGTAAAATCAAAGACAAATGTACAACTTTTTTTTCTATGTAGCTGTATTATATGTATGGCAATGTCTTTAAGTAGTGATAAATTACTTTTATTTATAAATATTTTTCAGTAAAAGAAAATATATATTTATTTATTTATTTTTAAAATTTCAGTATAACTGGGACGCCTGGGTGGCTCAGTTGGTTAAGCCTCTGACTTCGGCTCAGGTCATGATCTTGGAGTTCTGGGATCAAGCCCCATGCTGGGCTCCATGCTCTGTGTGGAATTTGCTTCTCTCTCTCCTTCTGTCTTCACCCTGCTCATGCTCTCTCTCTCTCTCAAATAAATAAATAAAATCTTTTTAAAAATTCTGGTATAATTGACATACAGGGTTATACTAGTTTCAGGTGTACAATATAGTGATTCAACAATTCTATACATTACTTAGTGCTCATCAGGATAAGTGTACTCTTAATCCCCTTCACTTATCTCACCCATGCCCCCACCTACCTCCCTCTGGTAACCACCAGTTTGTTCTCTATATTTAAGAGTCTGGGATTTTTGTTTGTTTGTTTGTTTGTTTGTCTCTTTCTTCCTTTGTTCATTTGTTTTGTTTCTTAAATTCCACATATGAGTGAAATCATATGGTATTTGTCTTTCTCTGACTGACTTATTTCACTTAGAATTATACCCTCTAGGTCCCTTCATGTTGTTGCAAATGGCAAGATCCCATTCTTTTTTTATAGCTGAGTAATAGTCCAGTGTGTGTGTGTGTGTGTGTGTGTGTGTGTGTGTATCACAGTGATAAATTACTTTTAGAGGATCCTAGGTAATTTTCTTTTTAAGTCAAGTATATTGTTGTTTAAATCAATTTCTTATTAAAATTTGTTTAATTAAAGCAAAGATAAAGACAAAGAACACTTCGTAATGATATGAAGAAGATATAAAAATTGTAAACGTAGGGGCGCCTGGGTGGCTCAGTCGGTTAAGCGTCGGCCTCCGGCTCAGGTCATGATCCCAGGGTCCTGGGATCGAGTCCTGCATCGAGCTCCTTGCTCAGCGGGGAGCCTGCTTCTCCCTCTGCCTGCCGCCCCCCCGCTTGTGCTCTCTCTCTGACAAATGAATTAAAAAAAAAAACGTAAAGAAAAAAAGAAGACTTGAACAAGACTACCAACCAATTTGATCTAACAAATATATATACACAACACTCCACCCAGCAACAGTAGAGTGTCCATTCTTTTCAAGCACACAGAAAACATTGTCCGAGATAAACCACATGCTAGGCCATAAATCAAGTCTGAGTAAATTTCAAGGGATTAAAATCATACAAAGTATTTTCTCCAACAACAGAACTAAATTAGTAATCTACAAAAGGAAGACATCTGGGAATTCCCAAATATTTGGAAATTAAACAATGCACTTCTAAATAACCTGCGGGTCAAAGAAGATATCACAAGGGAAATTAGAAAATATCTGGGATTGAATGAAAAGACAAACACAAATATCACAATTGCTAAGATACAGAAAGTGCTGTTACTAGAGCCAGCTTGTCCAATGGTGCATGTCCCTCCCCAACTTGGTGTTCAATGGCCTCGCATCGATAGCCTGAAATCAGTCATGGTGGGAGTATTTTTTTTAAGATTTTATTTATTTGAGGGGCGCCTGGGTGGCTCAGTCATTAAGCGTCTGCCTTCGGCTCGGGTCATGATCCCAGGGTCCTGGGATGGAGCCCCGCATAGGGCTCCCTGCTCAGCGGGAAGCCTGCTTCTCCCTCTCCCACTCCCCCTGCTTGTGTTCCCTCTCTCGCTGTGTCTCTGTCAAATAAATAAAATCATAAAAAAAAAAAAAGATTTTATTTATTTGAGAGAGAGAGGGAGAGCACAAGTGGAGGGAGGGGCAGAGGGAGAAGGAGAAGGAGACTCCTGGCCAAGCAGGGAGCCCGATGCGGGGCTCAATCCCAGGACCCTGAGATCATGACCTGAGCTGAAGGCAGACACTTAACGACTGAGCCACCCAGGCGCCCTTCTGTCAAACTTCTAGGGAAGAAATAATACCAACTGTATATAAACCCTTTCAGGAAACACAGGAGAAAGGAACATTTCCCAACCTGTCTTAATAAGGTTCATATTACCCTGATATCAAAGCCAGACAAAGACATGACAAGAAAATAAAATAATAAACCAATATGACCCATGAACATAGACACAAATTTTTTTTTTAGTTTTTATTTATTTTTAGTAAACTCTACACCCGACGTGTGACTCGAACTCATGACCCAAGATCAAGAGCCGCATGCTCTTCCCACTGAACCAGCCAGTCGGAAGAGCAGCCCCCAGACACAAAAATTTTTAACAAAATATTTTCAAATTGTATCCAGCAACATATAAACATGATTATACACTATGACTAAATGGAGTTTATTCTAGGAATGCAACATTGCTTTAACTCTAAAAATAAAGTAATGTATCACATTAATAGAACAAAGGAAAAACACATGATTATCTCAACTGATGCAGAAAAAGAATTTGAAAAATTCAGTTCTCATTATGATTTTAAAAAACTCTCAACAAAGCAGGAATAGAGGGGATTTCCTCAATCTGATAAAAAACATCTGCTAAAAACATACACTTAACATCATACCTAATGATGAAAGACTGACTACTTTTCTCCTTAGACCAAGAACAAGACAAGAATGTCTGCTCTTACCACCCTTACTCAACATTTTCTGTAGATTCTAGCCAGTACAAAAAGGAAAGAAAAAAATTAAAAGCATACAGATTACTTTTAAAGAAATGGACCCTAGGAAAAAATTAAACTGTCTTTATTCATAAATGGCATGGCCTTGTATGGAGAAAATCCTAAGGAACTTATAAAAAGAGAAAAAAAGTATTAGAACTAATAAGTGAGTTTAGCAAGGCCATTCGATCCTAGATCAAAATATAAAAACCAGTTATAGTTCCATAAACTAGCAATAAGCAGTCAAAAATGAGATTTAAAAAACAATGCCACTCACAAAAGCATCAAAAAGAATAAAATACTTAAGAACAAATTTAGCAAAAGAAGTGCAAGACCTGCACAATGAAAACTGGAAAAGACTGTTGAGAAATCTGCTGAGAAATTACTGAGTCAGTTAAGCATCTAACTCTTGATTTTGGCTCAGGCCATGATCTCAGGGTTGTGAGATTGAGCCCCACGTCAGGCTCTGTGCTGGGCATGGAGCCTGCTTGAGATTCTTTCTCTCCCTCTCCCTCTGCCCCTCCCTTCCTCCCCTCCATCTCTCTCCCTCTTTTTTTTTAAAAAAAATCAAATTAAAAAACTGGCAAAAGAACACATATTTCACTGAAGAGGATCTATGGATGGTTAGATAAGCATTTGAAAAGATGGTCAACGTCATTAGCAATTAGGGAAATGCAAACTAAAACCATGATGAAATATCACACCTATTAGAACTAAAATAAAGAAATCTGACAATACTAAATGCTGGTGATGATGTGGAGAAATGGAATCTCTCATACATTCCTGATGGGAAGGTAAAATGGTACAATCACTGGAAAATAGTTGGGCAGTTTCTTGTAAAATTAAACAGATGCTTATCACTCAGCTGAGAATTCATACTTCTAAGCATTTATTCCAGAGACACAAAAAGTTAGGTTCACATAAAAACCAGTGGAGAAATGGTTATAGTAGCTATATTTGTAATAACCCAAACTAGAAACAATCTGAATGTCTTCCAACAAGAGAATGGATAAACAAACTAGGGAACTCCCAAGCAATGGAATATTATCCTGTAATAAAAGGAATGAACTATTGACATGTGTATAAAAACTTGAGTGGATCTCCAAAGCTTTCATAGTTTATGATTTTATTTATGTAACATTCTTGAAATGGCAAAATTATAGAGATGAGGAACAGCTCACCAGCTGCCAGGGGTTAGGGATGGGGGAAGGGAGTTTCTTTGTGTTGATGGGACAGTTCTGGATGTTGATTACGCTGGTGGTTACACGCATCTGCACTTGTAATAAAACTGCATATAACTATACACAACACACACACACATACACACACAGTGAAAAATGAATAAGGTCTACACTCTGGTTAACGGTTTTGTCTCAATGTCAATTTCCTTATTTTTATATTGTACTATATATGATTGTGTTGGTAATTATTAACGATACACATTTGTCAAAACTCACTGAACCATACACTTAAATAGGTGATTTTTACTGTGTGTAAATTATACCTCAGAATGCTAATTTTAAATATAAAATAATAGGGGCACCTGGGTGGCTCAGTCATTAAGGCATCTGCCTTCGGCTCAGGTCATGATCCCAGGGTCCTGAGATTGAGCCCGGCATCGGGCTCCCTGCTCAGCGAGGAGCCTGCTTCGCTCTCTCCCACTCCCCCTGCTTGTGTTCCCTCTCTCGCTGTCTCTCTGTCAAATAAACAAATAAAATCTTTAAAAAAATAAAATAAAATAAAATATAAAATAATAAATAGTACAGTCACCGAGAAAGAGAGGAAGGAAGGAAGGGAGGGAGGGAGGGAAGGGGCAGGGAGGGAGAGGTGGGGGAGGGAAGGAAAGAAGAAACAGTAACTTGGGGGTAAACAGAAACCACCCAAAGTGAAGGAAACACACACACACACACACACACACGTACACGCACGTGACAACAGCACATTCATGTCCTCAGAAAGGTAGGAGAAGATACAGTAAAGGTTCATATTACCCTGATATCAAAGATGCAGTAAAAATCAGATACAAAAAAAATAGGATACTCATGAATTAAAACTGTGACAACAAATTTGAAAAACACAATGGTTAGAAGGCTTAAGTTGAAGAAATCTCCCAGAAAGTAGTCAAAAAGACAGAAATGGAAAATGAGAGAAAAGATAAAATTGGATGACCCCTCTGGGAGGTCCAGCATCTGAACGGTGGAAGTTCCAGAGGGGGAAACAGAGGAGAAATTAGAGAAATCGGAGGGGAGAGAATCCTCCCCAACATAGGAGAATTTCCCAGACCTGAAGGGAAACGTGCTTTGAGACCGAAAGAACCCAATAAATGCTCAGCACGACAGTACTCACTGTGAAATTCAGAACACGGGGGACAAAGAGAAGATTCTAAAAGCTTCCAAAAACGACTGGCTCCTGAGAGCTCATTGTTAAATTTTGGGAATTTTGCAGCCAGTTGCTAAATTATTGGTAGCATGAAATCAGCCCTGATGGGAATATTTACATCATTATTTATATCATGGAATCTGCTAAGGGGGGAAGCTGGCTTACAGGCATATTTCTAAATAGTTAAGTAAATTACAGCATATAATTTATGCAGCCGTTAACAATAATAACTATGAAGAATGTATAGAAACACAGCAAATGTTGGGGCACCTGGATGGCTCAGTCGGTTAAGTGTCCAACTCTCAGTTTCAGCTTAGGTCATGATCTCAGCGTCCTGGGATAGAGCCCTGCGTCCGTCCTCTGCCCCTCCCCCCCAAAATAAATAAATAAATCTTAAAAAAAAAAAAAGAAACAGAATATGTTGACATAACATTAAGTTAGGTAAGTAAACAAAAAGTATAAGCACACTATGAATACAATTAAGGTAAAATATATTCATAGGGACAGAGACCAAAGGAAATAAGCACAGGAAAAAAGTTATTTTGTTACAATGATGCTAGGAGTGTTTTAAAATTTACTTTAGGGGCGCCTGAGTGGCTCAGAAGTTAAGCGTCTGCCTTCGGCTCAGGTCATGATCCTGGAGTCCCGGGATTGAGCCCCACATCGGGCTCCCTGTTCTGGGGGAAGCCTGCTTCTCCTTCTTCCACCCCCCCTGTTTGTGTTCCCTCTCTCGCTGTCTCTCTCTCTCTGTCAAATAAATAAATAAAATCTTAAAAAAAAAAAAAGTTTACTTTAGATGATCTTTATTATTTGCATAAATAAAATTAAAAACCTTTGCTCAGTTCACCCTCTCCAAGCACCTACAGAACAAAGCTCAAACTTGCTTAATGAAAATCCTACAAATGATGACTTGTTCCCCTAAGACCTTCTAGGAATCGAGGCAGGTAATTTTTAATTTTGTTCTGCCTGCCTACCCCGGGGTTATCTTGAGGAACCCCCAGCATCCAGGGAGAATCTGCACAACCCACTCCCATGTGTGTCTCTGTGGTAACGTTTATCACTTGGCTGGAGGTGAGTTATCCCTTAGCTTAAGAGTCTGCTCTCCGGGGAAGAAACTGTCTTCTTGGCTGCACACTGTAGGCACTTTAAGCAACTGTTCAGTGTTTGCCGAGGCAGGGTAGGACGGCCATGATAATGCTGCCTCTTCCATGAAGCCCTCCGGATTCCCACACCACCACCACCCTTCCGGGAGAAATCACACTCTCCCTCTCTCGTGTTGGTATAGCACTTGCTATGACCTTGGGCGGATGGACTTATTCTCTCTGTAACTCAGCTTCCTCATCTGTAAAGTGGAGGCGATAACCGTACCTATGCCAACAGGTTATCGTGAGGATTAAACCAGGTCGTGTTTTCGACACCCTGTGCCAAGCTCATGCTAAATACCCAACAAAAAGAAGCCACTGTGGTGATCATTTTGGCATTTGCCTTGCTGTCTCCTATTGCAACATGTAAAACTCTCACCTCCCCTGTTAGATTGAAAACCCCTCTTGGGCGAGGAATATATCCTGTTTATCTCCGTACGCTCCATAGCACATGGCATGCTGTCTGGCAAATGGTTCCTGAGCGTGCACACAGAAGCACACACGGAGGCCATGTGCACGTGCAGGTGTGGGCATACATTTGTGGACACACCCGTACCAATACGTCCTTTTGTTGGCTGGGCTGCCTGGTCTGCAGCATTCACGGACCACCTCCACCTTCTGGAAGCGCAACATTCCCCGGCGTGGCTCCTGTGATCGTCTCTCTCTTGGATCTCCACCGACTTCTCTGACCACTACTGCTCAGCCTCCTTCACGCCCCAGTCCCTCCCCCATGGCCCTTAAGTGTCTGGTCCCCCATAGTGCCATCTCAGCTCTGCTCTTCTCACTTTGGGCACTGTTGAGTGACTCATCAAAACCACAGAAGAGTATAGAAAGGTTACAAGCCTGGGTGTCGCCAACCTCACCCTCCCTTCTGACCTCCAGACCTGCAAAGCCTGCGCTCCTTCCTTCGCCTCCCTCCCCAGCGCCCATCACCAGCGCTGTGGCTGGCTTCGTGGCCTTCAATGATAGCTCCCAAATAAGGATCCCATCCTCCACCCTCCTCTCTGTCCTGCGGCCACGTGTCAGCTCAGACCCCTCCACTTTCTCCCTGGACCCTGCTGCCACAGTGAGCTCTCCTGGGGTCACTGTGAACAGAGCGGTGCATACACGGATAGATGGCGAATAAATCAACCATCGTATCTTAACTGTAGAACCTAAGTGGTAGGTATATTAGTGTTTGTGGCAATTCCTTCCACTTTTTCTGCGCTTCAGATTTTTCATAAGATATCGGGGGAGGGCGCCTGGGTGGCTCAGTCGTTAAGCGTCTGCCTTCGGCTCAGGTCATGATCCCAGAGGCCTGGGATCGAGTCCCACATCGGGCTCCCTGCTCGGCGGGAAGCCTGCTTCTCTCTCCCACTCTCCCTGCTTGTGTTCCTGCTCTCGCTATCTCTCTCTCTGTCAAATAAATAAATAAAATCTTAAAAAAAAAAAAAAAAAAAAAAGATATCGGGGGAAATATCCTTCACTGGTCTCTTTTGACTTTTTGGATAAAACTCAGACTCCTTCATGGAGAACATAAGGTCCCCTGCGATCTGGCCACTGCCTCCCTCTATAACCTCATCTGCTGCCCTTCACACATGTCCCCTTCCCATAAACCATCCCAAATTACTTGGAGCCACTGGGAAGGGTTGGGGTATTTCATTCCTCTATACCCACGGACTTGCTGTTCCCAATTCCCAGAACGTTCTTCCCTGTGTTCTTCCTCCCAAACTCCTGTGTGCCCTTCAAACTCATCTCAAGCGATGCCTCCTCCAGGAAGCCTTCCCTAAGCCAGTTCCAAAGCTCCTCATCTGGTTGCCATGCCTCTCCCCGGGCTCAGCAAAGGTCTGTGGCATGAAGGGCCCCACCTAGGACTGGCTTTGGAGCTATGCTGCTTCAGCGGGAGACCTGGCCCCAGGACTCGGCTCTGGATCACGGAGGATCTCTAATTTCCCCCCTCAGAGGAAGTGTCCTCAGGCCGTTCCTCTGCGTGTGCGCGACAAACACACTTGGCTGGCTGAGCGGATCCGACACTAGATCCGGACAAGCCAACCCGGGGAGGCCCACCGAGCCCCGGGGCCTGCAGGAGGGGCCCCGCGGCCAGGGGTGGAGGCCCCCCTCCCGAGGAAGAGGTCCAGGCTGGGGTAGGGAAGAAGGCGGGGCCTGAGGCCGTGCAAGTCGGTGTCCCGGGCTGGGGACGGAAGTTGCTGAAGTACCATTAGTTTCAGTTTTGTTTCTCTCTCAGGCACCCAGCCTCAGCCGCGTCCAGGCCTCGGGGGGGACCCCCACTCCCCATCTTGGAACCCAAGGTCAGCTCAGGCTTGGTAAGGAGGGCCGGGGAGGGCAGATGAAGGAGGAGCTGAGCTGGAGGGAGTGGGGGGAAGGAAGCGGGAGGAAGAAGGAGGGGGAGGGGAGGGACCCAGAAGGCGGGAGGAGAGGAGAGGGTGGGCGGGAGCACCCCACCTCGCCCCACTCTGGGACCAGAGGCTTGACCTGACCTGGGAAAGAGCCCCCTCTCACTCTGTGGCCTCTCCTTCCGGCCCCCACTCCCCAGAAGTTTGGGGGGACCCCCCTCCCACCGGCAGTCTCTTCCTGGAGGATTTTGCCACTATGCTGGCATCTGGCAAAATGAGGCTTCTAGGAAAGCGGAGGCCCCTTGCAGCAGGACAGGCAGAAAGGACAGGCAAAGCGGAGGCCCCTTGCAGCAGGACAGGCAAAATGAGGCTTCTAGGAAAGCGGAGGCCCCTTGCAGCAGGACAGGCAGAAAGGCCTCTAGGAGATGAGGCAGGGGGCCTGGTGACCCCGAGGTCTAGCAGCTGGAAGGACAGCAGGGCAGCCCCCTCCCCACAGCCTTCCTTCCTTCTGCTCCAGAACCCCTACTGAGTTAGTCTGGCAGGAAGTAGGGCCCGCACGACCCCTGATGCTGCTCCCAGGGTCTAGAAGAAGACCCGTGTGTGGGGCTGCAGGAACTGTGGCCCCCTTTTCCTGCCCAAGCTGCCAGGAGTCAAGGTGACTCTGCCCACCTGGACCCTCCCCTGCGTCCCTTCTCTGCCTGCCCCCACCCCAGCACCTGCCCCCTGGCTGGATCTCAGCCCTCCTCACACAGGCCTCAAACCACACTTGCCTGTAGGCCCGCCAACCCCGGGGTGCTAATCATTACCCTGTCCGCTCCCTAAGGCTGGGCTTCTTGGTCGGGTCCTTTCTCACGTACTAGGCACCAGGCGGTTACTTTTTGCCCCTTCGCTGAATGTATGCACAGAGCTGGCTACGTAGTTTAAGAGCAAGCGGCCGCAGGCCCTGGGAGACCAGAAGAAGATTTCCTGGCCATTCAGGTGAGATCCCCAGACTTGGAGGGGCTTGAGGATTGGGGGCGGGGGGGGGGGCGGAGAGGCAGGATGGCAGGCTGGAGGGGCCGTGGAGGAGGCCCCTCTCTGCACTCTGACCCCGACCGCTCGCTTGCAGCATGGTTTCCCAGGGATCCTCGCCCTCCCTCCTGGAAGCCCTGAGCAGCGATTTCCTGGCCTGTAAAATATGCCTGGAGCAGCTCCGCGCCCCCAAAACGTTGCCCTGCCTGCACACCTACTGCCAAGGCTGCCTGGCCCAGCTGGCCGACGGCGGCCACCTCCGCTGCCCCGAGTGCCGCGAGACCGTGCCCGTGCCGCCCGCGGGCGTGGCCGCCTTCAAGACCAACTTCTTCGTCAATGGGCTCCTGGATCTGGTGAGGGCCCGGGCTGGCGGAGACCTGCGCGCGGGGAAGCCCGCCTGTGCGCTGTGTCCCCTGGTCGGGGGGGCGGGCACCGGGGGCCCGGCCACGGCCCGGTGCCTGGACTGCGCGGATGACCTGTGCCAGGCATGTGCCGACGGCCACCGCTGTACCCGGCAGACCCACAACCACCGGGTGGTGGACCTGGTGGGCTACAGGGCGGGCTGGTACGACGAGGAGGCCCGGGAGCGCCAGGCGGCCCAGTGCCCCCAGCACCCCGGGGAGGCCCTGCGCTTCCTGTGCCAGCCCTGCTCCCAGCTGCTGTGCCGTGAGTGCCGCCTGGACCCCCACCTGGACCACCCCTGCCTGCCACTGGCCGAGGCCGTGCGTGCCCGGAGGCCCGGCCTGGAGGACCTGCTGGCTGGTGTGGACAACAGCCTGGCCGAGCTCGAGGCCGCCCGGATGGTGGAAAAGGAAGCCTTGGCCCGGCTGCGGGAGCAGGCGGCTAAAGTGGGGACCCAGGTGGAGGAGGTGACTGAGGGGGTCCTCCGGGCCCTCCTGGCCCAGAAGCAGGAGGTGCTGGGGCAGCTACGGGCCCACGTGGAGGCGGCGGAGGAGGCCGCCCGGGAGAGACTGGGGGAGCTGGAGAGCCGGGAGCAGGTGGCCAGGGCGGCGGCCGCCTTCGCCCGTCGGGTGCTCAGCCTGGGCCGCGAGGCGGAGATACTCTCGCTGGAAGGGGCGATTGCCCAGAGGCTCCGGCAGCTACAGGGTTGCCCCTGGATGCCTGGGCCGGCCCCCTGCCTGCTGCCCCGGCTGGAGCTCCATCCTGGGCTCCTGGACAAGAACTGCCCCCTGCTACGGCTCTCCTTTGACGAGCCCCAGCTCCAGAAGGACAGTGGGAAAGACGAAGCGGGAAGCCAGGGAGGGGATGAAGCTCAGAACCGCACGCGGGATGGAGCCAAGTCCGAGAGACAAGGTGGAATCCAGCCCCAGAGCAGGGATGGAGCTTACACCCCAAAGGAGGACAGAGCCCAGACACCCCAGGAAGATGGAGCCCAGACTCCGAAGGAGGACAGAGCCCAGACACCCCAGGAAGATGGAGCCCAGACCCCAAAAGAGGGCAGAGCCCAGACACCCCTAGAAGACGAAGGAGCCCAGACCCCGAGGGGCAGCAGATCCAACAAGAAGAGGAAGTTCAAAGGCAGGCTCAAGTCAATTTCCCGGGAGCCCAGCCCAGCACCTGGGCTAAACCTGGAGGGCTCCGGCCTCCTCCCCAGGCCCATTTTTTCCTGCAGTTTCCCCACACGGATGCCTGGAGACAAGCGGTCTCCTCGGATCACAGGGCTCTGTCCCTTCGGCCCCCGGGAGATCCTGGTGGCCGACGAGCAGAACAGGGCACTGAAGCGCTTCTCCCTCAGTGGTGACTACAGGGGCGCGGTGCCCGTCCCCGAGGGCTGTTCTCCTTGCAGCGTGGCCGCCCTGCAGGGGGCTGTGGCCTTCTCGGCTGGCGCGAGGCTCTACCTCATCAGCCCCGACGGCGAGGTGCAGTGGCGCCGGGCCCTGAGCCTCTCCCAGGCCAGCCATGCCGTGGCCGCGATGCCGAGCGGGGACCGGGTGGCCGTCAGCGTGTCGGGCCACGTGGAGGTGTACAACATGGAAGGCAGCCTGGCCACCCGGTTTATCCCGGGGGGCAAGGCCAACAGGGGCCTGCGGGCGCTGGTGTTCCTGACGGCCAGCCCCCAAGGCAATTTTGTGGGGTCCGATTGGCAGCAGAATAGCGTGGTGGTCTGTGATGGGCTGGGTCAGGTGATCGGGGAGTACCGGGGGCCGGGCCTGCACGGCTGCCAGCCAGGCTCTGTGTCTGTGGATAAGAAAGGCTACATCTTTCTGACCCTTCGCGAGGTCAACAAGGTGGTGATCCTGGATCCGAAGGGGTCACTGCTCGGCGACTTCCTGACAGCCTATCATGGCCTGGAAAAGCCCAGGGTGACCACCATGGTGGACGGCAGGCACCTGGTTGTGTCCCTCAGTAACGGGACCATCCATGTCTTTCGGGTCCGCCCTCCTGATAGTTAAAGGGCTAGGACTGGGGAGGGACTCGGGGAGGGGAGGGGAGGGGAGGGGGGAGGGTTGTAGGGAGGGACGAGGGAGGCAAGGTGGCCATGGGATGTGGTGGCTGAGGGCAATTTTCCTGGAGGGCAGGGCCTGGCAACCTTTCAATGTGAAGTGCCAAACTGCTAACCCCTCATCGGGGGTGCAGGGATGGGACCAAGGGCGGTGTTGTGACCCCAGCTCTCAGAAGCAGAGGAGGAGGGGAGGAGGGCGCCGGAGCTAACCGTGCCTCCTGCTTTTGTGGGTGACTGCCTCGTTGTCACTGCCCTTATAGATCAGGTTTCTGAAATTCGTTAAGTGTTCTTCGAAACCATTCCCGATGGAATGGCCCAGGGAGAGTCTGAGTGTGTTTTGGGGGAGAGAGGGGGGTTGGGGAGCTTTGGCAGAAGGAATCCTCGGAGCCAAGAAGGGCTCAGGTATGTCAGGCATGTGCCTTCTGGAAGAGAGCTGAGAACCCAGCTTCCCCTCAGACTGGACCAGGGAGACAGGCCAGGTCGCACGAGGCCTCGGATTTTGACACGGCCGTGGCCGGGAAGTAGAGGCTCCTCGGGTCATAGTGTCCCCCAGCAAAGTACAGAGAAAATCTGGCCTTCATTTGGCTGAACTAAAGGGTGAAGGGATTTGCCCTCAGGTAGGCCATTGTTGCTGAGGACAACAACCTCGCCCGAACCGTGGAGGCCAGGTGTGGGACTCCGGGGCCAAAGCAGCTGGAAAACCTGAGAAGTCAGTAGTGGGGCTGGGCTGGGTAGAGGAATGAAATCCACAGGGAAGGATTCCGCTGGAGGTGAGCCGGGACCGCAGGTCTCTTGCATGGGCCATGGACATGTTGAGCCAGGAGCAGTCGCGTGAGGACCAAAGGGAATTTAATGTAGGGATCGTTTGTGGGAATGTTCATGGGAACCAGAGGGATTTTGGACAAGTTCGGAGGGAAAGTGCAGGGCATTCGGAGTGGGGAAAAGAAACCCCTTTTCTAGAGAGGTCATTGTTTGTTCGTTGAAGTGATAGGGGAAATCGTCAATGTCAGGCAGACAAATTTAATTATATAAAAACTTCAAACGTTTGTGTAGCAAAAAATAATGAAAGATGAAAGGGAAACCAGTTAAGAGGAGGAAACTATATAGAATTGGTCTGAGTAAGAGCTGAGCCTCTTGTAGAAACAGTGACCGAGAGATGTACTTGGTTCAAAAGACCCAACAGGCTGGCCCCCAGGAGGAAACAGACACAGGCCAGCACCAGGAAACTATCAAATAAAGTCAACCCCTTGCATTCGCCAAAAATACATTGAAAAGTTTTGTCGTGGGGTGATAGACTCCCAGCGCTATGGAACGCTGCTTTTTGGAGAGCCGTTTGGCAATACTTGACAAAGGTAGAAAGAAATGACTATAAGACTAAGTTATCTCACTTTGGGGAATACATTCTGGGAAAATAATTCAAAAGAAAGAAAGTATTTGCACAGAGATATTTGTGGCCACCTCTATATCACAGTCATCGACTGGAAACTGCTTGGCTGTGGGGGACAGCCAAGTAGATTGTGGTCTATTAGGACCATGAGCTATTACCTTCACATATGACAACTATGAAAACTATTTTGAAGAATATGATGCTATGTGACGCAATCATAGCAAAAAAAAAAAAAGAGAGAGAGAGAGAGAGAATTTGGAATTATGATCACATCATGATAGCCACAAGGTAAAATTATGTCTGAATAGTTATCGAGTGGAAATAGGTTCAATATTTGTAAATAGTGATTTGGGAGACTGGGTTCTGGTCCTTTCGTGCTGTTACTCATATATGCACATTTCTACTTCAGTTATAATTGACCATTAAATAACATGTATGCTTGAATATTTACTTCAAAAACATACACCTCTATAAATGATATTCGAGAATAGCTATTGGATTTGCAAATGAATGTGTCAGTTAGAGCAAACGAGACTGGCTGTTTGAAGGAGAGGCAGGAGTCTGGAGGAGAATTCCCAGCTGGCCGGGGCCCCCGGCAGGGAGGAAGGGCCATCAGAGGGGGGGCCCTGTCTGGTGACTGACCAAGGAACCTGCCCCTGCCCTGGGGAGGTATGCAGAGGTCAGCGAGTCCTCCGGGGTGATCAGATCATTGTGGAGTGTCCACAAGGCAAGGGAAGGTCTTGCTGAATTCACCAACTAATTCAGACCAAGTGGTGTTTCTAGGGAACCAACTAGTATCGGGTGAGTTGTATGGGGGTGGGGGTGGAGACAATGTCTTCGCTTCCTTGCAGCTCTATTTGCAGAGAGCACAGTGATGGCTCATAGTAGGTGCTCAATGAACGTCTGTGAAAAGAATTAGTATCTAGAAAAAGCACAAGACAGCAATAAGACTTTCCAGAGGTTTCCCACCTCAGATGTCCAAGCCCCAGCCAATCAAGTTGTTCAAAACCTTGGCTTGTGGGAAATCTCTGGTAGGGGGCACTGTGGACACAGGCCACCATATGCCTCCCAGGGGGTGGCCCAGCTGAGTCACAAAAGAGATGAGACTGGGGTGTCTTGCTTGTGTGCGAAGGGGGACCTGGTGAGTCATAGGCTCTAGGGGATCCTATACCTTTGGGTTAGAAAAACAGTTTTGCAGAGCTGCATGAGAACCATGGGAATGTCACCTGGCTGCAAGAAGAGAATCCCATAGATGCTTCAGAGCTATAGGGACCACGTGACTTTCCAGGAAGCTGTAGGGATCCTGGGAGGCCGGGCATTGGAAGATTGACGAAGTACTAACTTTTCCTCATTAAAGGGCAGGGGTAGCAAGGCATGGAACACTGGCAAAAGGTGAAACGGAAGGAAAGTACAACATTGAGCATAATTTGGGGGTAAAATCTCCAGCACCTTAACCGTGATCTAGGGATCCTACACAGCACGGCGAGAAAGTTCTTGGTTAAACTACAGATGTTAAGAAATCAGGAACATCCTGAAAGATACAACCCCCCCACACACACCCACACCCACATTTGACTATGACAGTTAACTTGATCAATCATTCCATTTCGTGTTTGGAACTTTCCAGGTTGTGCACATACCGGTGAAAGAAGCATGCCGTTCGGGTAGAGAGAGAGGGAGTAGAAAACCTCTTCCGTAGTCTTTGTGTCTAATAAAGGGAAGGGAATGAGGTAGCAGAGACCTGGTACCAGAGACCTCCAGCTCCTCCACGAAATAGCTGTGTGATCTTGGCTAGCTTCCTAACTTCTCTGAACCTCAGTTAGTACATCAGTAAAACGGGGATCACAGTAGGCACCATGCCCACCTCTCAGGGTTGTTTGTGAGTACTGGGTGAGAAGCACGGAGAAGTGCTCAAATCCGAGGTATGGGTTCGGAACAAGCTTAGCTGACCTGTGCTGACCTAACACAAACTCTTCCATTGGCGTAAGCCTGCGTGGGGGGGTTATACGCACATATTGTGAGGTTAAGCTCAAGAAGGTCCGGGTAGCGTTGTTACCTGTTTCTCCTTTGGAGGAGGTGTTTTGTTTTGCTTTGTAGCAGTTATTTGAAGAAGCCATATGTGTAAGTGTAGGAGCAGAAGGGACCAAAGGCCAGCTTGCTAAGACTCAGTGCTGTTCTGAAAGCCAGGTGAGAACCAGCCTGTGCCAATGAAGGACTGATAACCATAGACACTTAGGAAAAGTTCAAAATGGCAAGCATGGCCCGATCTTTTGATAATTTAGAGGAACTATAATTTGGGAGGGACTAGCTCTCCTGTCATTGTAATCTTGTTATTACTGTATCTGTAATGCCATGTCATTCTAATACCTGTTACAGAGAGAATTCCAGAAGGGTAGAGGTCTGAGAGGGAAGTCAGAAACCTTCCGAGGAAATGGGTGAAGTTGGTGATCTGGGCTGGGCAGGATTCGACAGGTGGGTGCCAAGAACAAGGTGTTTGACCATCTGTCTGTGACAGGGCAGCTGACGACTACAGTCAACCTGCAAATGAAATGGGAGATTGGACAGGGCACAGAGGTTCACTTCGGGCGGTGGGGAGGGAGTGGTTTTGGACTAGCTGGGGCAGAGAGCTGCCAGGGTGTGTCCAAGAAGATGTTCCTAGCTGGAGAAAAGTCAAGTTCAGATGCAGACTTAGGAAAATAGGTAACTTGACTAAAGATAGCAGAACCAGCCTGCCCAACTGGTTCGTGAATAGAGTTTAATTAAATGGGTCAGGACAGGAGCAAAAATAGGTTTTCCAGGGACCACGGATGGCCTTTGATAGGAGAGTGGAGTAGGTACAGTGGGATCAAGGCAGGACCTCACCTGAAGCCCCAGGTGAGGAGCCTTCAGGACCAGGTAGAGAAGGGCCTGTATATAAAGAGGCGATTAAGAAGGAGTTTTGGGGAGATTTGGGAAGACAACCTGACTTGTCTCCAGAGAAAGTCTGAACTGGTTGGCTTAGCAGCCAAGAGAGACGGGGTTGAAAACAGAATCGGGACCTCGGTACCCATGGTGTCAGCCCAGCAAAGTTTTCTTAGTTGCCTTGGGCTGAAGAATCTGCGCGGGAAGCTTTCATTCCTTCGTGTACTTCCTATCTTTCTCTTGTTTCTTAATAAATTCTTTTGAAAAAACGTGAACCCTCTCTTAGATGGATTCGTGGCCGTGGGGAACAGTCAACACCGGAGAGCAAAGGACCCAGATATCATGACTTCCCCTGCTGTAGCTCCAAAGATGCCAACACACAGTCCTTGGGGGACACTACAGGAGCAGGGTGACCCACAGTCACCATCTGTTGTCCCCCCCAGTCCCCCCCCAACTCCTCCCTATAGACAGAGGGGGCCTCTGGGCAGAGATGTGGATCTTCCAGGCTAACCCTTGGTGGGAGCCAGCAGGTGACCTGGCTCGGCAGACCTGCATGTGGGCACACTCAGGTGGGGTACAATTGCATGAAGGGATGGGGTAGGGGGAGGTGGGCGAGGGGCCCAGGTCAGGGTGGCTGTGCCCACCACCAGTCTCTGCTTGTTTCTGGTTTGGAGGAACCAAACAGGCATCTGTGGGCACCTTCCAGCATGCAGGGTGGGCCCTGCAGGGCTGGGAGGTATTGGGGCTCTAGGATTGTCTGCTTACTAGCCAACCCCACCCACCCTGACCTAGTGTCCAGAGCCCCTCGAGGAACTCCTGCCCCCTTGCCACCAGCTCTGCTGAGCCAGAAGGGGAAGGAGCTTAACCCGCACAACTTCTGGCCTCCCCATCGAATACAGATAGAATAGCAGTTACAGAGCGCCCGCCTACCTGTGCTTCCTACCCATCGGCTTCCAGAAGCCTCAACTCCTACAAAGTAGGAATCGTTAACATGATTTGACAGACAGGGACACTGAAGATGGTGAGGCTTGCTTGTTATAAGTAGATTTGGATTCTGACTCCAACCAGCCCTGACTCCCGAACCTGTGTCCCTCTTCCTGCATTCATCAATGACAGCTGAATGGAATGAGATCGGAGGTTCTTTCCTAAGCTCACAGACCAGGCCCTTGTCCCTATAATAGGTCTGGAATCTAGACACAGGAAGGGAAACTCAGAGATACTTATGAGCATCCCACCGTCTGGTGCTCACTGGCCGGGGTGAGGGAGCAAGATGGAGAAGAAAAGAGAGCTGAGGAGAGAACGTTTTGAGTGGCTTGGTGGGGAAGCAGGGGGTGGGGGTAAGGGCCTACCACTGCTGCGGTGACAGCTTGAATAAGAATTCCACAATTCATCATCGAATGACTCAGCCCGGCTTTGGACCGGCGCCTCCCTGAACCCCGGGGAGCATGACTCAGCAGCTGAGGGGGCCGGGCGCAGGTCCATGTGAGCGGTGATTGTGGGGAGAACGGCCTGTTCCCAGCTCCAGACCCCAAGGCAGAGCGTCTGCTTCTGCGGTCAGACACACACAGCCTGGGGTTCCTAGCCATGTGGCCAAGCCTCCTCCCTCAGACCTGGGTCTCTCCTCCTCCGCGGTTGAGAAGGCAGCCCCAGCGATGGTGGAGCTGCTCCCTTTCCCCCAAGGCCTTGGGGTCTGCAGCAGGATGCCATGGTCACAGCCACGAGGGGCCTCTCTCCCCTGCACTGCGCTGCCGGGGTGAGGCCAGCCTCCCTGTAAGGGCAGCCGAGGCCTCACTGTAGGGGCGGGGAGACGGCCACGTGTCCCAGGCTGGGCACACGACTGGACAGATGGTCACAGCATCCCTCCTCACTGCTGAGGGCAGGGGAGTGGGGCTCTCTGGCCTTGACTTTGCTCAAGGGTCAACTCAGAAAATGTCTCCTCCCCCTCAGACACAGAGAACTGTCTCCCCTTAACACTAAGGTAGCGACAGTCCATCAGCTTCCCGGCAGAAAACAGCCAAAGCAAGGCGAGAGGGAACAGCCCCCCAAATCCAGTGGGGGTGGGGCAGGACTCAGAGATTGTAGGGCACCATGCAGGGCACACAGACCTGCTTGTCCCCGCCAGCGACCCGGGTCACTTTCTCACCTAGATTATTCACACGCAGCCCCCTCCTCCCCAGGACAAGAGGTTCTGACTCACACGGAGCCTTCCGAGATCAGGTGTTCAGTAAATATTTGTTGGCTAAGGAACAAAGGAGCGAATTAGTCCTGGAACCTAGTCACCGTCCCTCACTTGGGATGCAGCAGTGACAGGAGTAGGCGAAGCCCCTGGCCGGCTGGCCCTGGGGCAGAAGAGGTTTATCCCTCCTCCTTAGAAGGGAGGCATGAATAAGAGCGAAGTTATCCAAATTCTGGAGAGAAAAGTAACCACTCTACTGTCCTTTTTCTACCCCCCCCCCCCCAGTCCTTCAACCTTCTACGGTACTGTTTCATTTCATTGTTTATCCTGTTTATTTATTGTCGATTGTTTCCTCTCCGTTTGCCACCCTGGGAAGGACGCAAGCCCCAGAAGGACAGGGCATTTTGCCCGTTTTGTGTGCGGATGTATCCTATGCCCATAGAATAGTGCCTGGGATATAGTAGATACTGAATGAATGGATGGATGGATGGATGGAGGGATGGATGGATGGATGGATGAATGAACGCTATCTGTTGAGCATTTACTCTGAGCCAGGTCCCTTCCTACCTGCTTTGCACTTTACACATATCTCATTTAGTACCCTCAATGGTTCTGGGAGGTAGCGATTATTATCATCCCTGGTTTAAAGATGGGGAAGTTGAGATTGGAGATGATGTCACACGGACAAGATCTATGGGAGCTGGGCAAGGGCCTGGGTAGAGGCCAAGACCAGCTGCAGCTTGTCTGGGGCCAGCTCTCCATCACCACCCCTCCTCCCCGGGGGGAGCTGCCCACGAGGCCTTCCAGGGAAGCCACACCCGGCTCATCCAACCGTCTGGTTGATGTTTTTCTTTATCACTCTTCCTACCGACTTCCCCCATCACCCCGTCGCACCCACAAAAGATATTTCTTCTGCCCTGAAATGCAGCACCCCAGCTTCCAGACTTTTCCTGGCAGAACCACAGAGACCCCCTGAGGGCAGTGAAGGGGACTAGGGAGCCTGGACCCTGCAGAGCTGGGGCAGGGCTGTTCCCGTAGCCCACTCCCTAACACTTCCCTTCCTGCTCTCCCCGAGACTGTGTGGGAGGCTCCCAGCCCCAAGCTCAGGGGAGGCAGAACCCCCCCCCCCCAGATCGCTTTTCTATGGGTTTCCTACTGCTGGGAACTGAGCTAGAACGCAGGGAGGCCCCTGCCTACCCCAGGGGCACCTGCTCTCCCAGACACTGTCTCTTCACCAGGGCGGCTCTGCCAGGCCCAGGCAGGGGGATCCAGGCCCCTCACGCCCTGCCTCACCCCCCAGTCCCCTTCTCTGCCCCCAAGCCTCTGTGGTTCTCCCACCAGGAAGAGTCTGGAAGCTGAGGAGATGCTGTGCTTCAAGGCAGAGATATCTTTTGGGGGTGGGACGGGGTGATGCAGGAAGTCGGTAGAAGAGTGATTAAAAAAAACATCAACCAGAAGGGATGGGGGAAGCGGGATGGGCTTCCCTGGAAGGCCCTGTGGGCAACGCCTCCCCGGGGGAGTGATGGAGAACTGACCACAGGAGGCCACAGCTGGTGCTGGCCTCTGCCCAGCCCCTTGCTCCCAAGTGATCCCTGGAGAAGAGAATGGAGACCCAGGAACATCAGGAGCAGCAGGAAGCCTGCAGAGACCTGAGGACACAAACGTCCATGCTCAGGAAGACACAGCGCCTGTGTCACCATCTAAGGGCTCAGGGAGGCAGCGGGAGAGGAAAGGAAGGAGGCTGGGATGTCTGAGCAACATCTAGAAGTGGGTCATCAGGGGAGGCAGAAGCTGGATCGGGAGCTGTCAGGGAGCATCTGAGTCCAGATGTTGGAGAAGCAGGACCACGCCTCACATATGGGTTTCTGCATGTGGCTGGAGCCAAGCATCCTCGATGGTGTTTGCAGGAGAGAGGGGGTTGTAAACACATGGGGGGGAGGCATGCTGGTAGGGTGTTCCCAGGCAGGGAGCCGTGCCAGCTTGCACCTCATCAAAGAATCAAGACTGGAATTTCCCTGAAGCTCATTTCCTATCATTTAATCCTCAGTAGAGGACCACGATTGCCAAGTCTGCCCCCCAAGGGCAAGTGCGGGGTGGGGGGGCAAGGAGCAAAGCCCTCCAGGAGTGCCTCTGAGCTCCACCCAGAAGCCCCTCTCTTATCACGGAAGGTTATATGCCTTCCCTCTGGGGTCCTTCCTCCTTTCCTCCAAGAATGGGATTCAGGATGAGAGCCACATTTTACCCCAGCTCCGGCACTCACTAATGGGTGACCCCCGCATAGGTTTCTTTTTCTTTCTTTCTTTTTTTCTTTCTTTCTTTCTTTCTTTCTTTCTTTCTTTCTTTCTTTCTTTCAGATTCCATTCATTCATTTGAGAGAGAGAGAGAGAGAGGGAAAACACGAGCCGGGGGAGGGGCAGAAGGAGAGGGAGGAGCAGATTCCCCGTTAAGCAGGGAGCCCAACATGGAGCTCGAGCCCAACATGGGGCTCGATCCCAGGATCCCGAGATCATGACCTGAGCTCACCCTTAACCAATTGAGCTAGCCAGGCGCCGCCACCCCCACCCCCACCCCGGCATAGGTTTCTTAACCTCTCTGGACCCTGTTTCCTTATCTGTATAATGGATGCAGTGAGATATCGTGGGGCCCCCACAAGAAGAAATGAGGTACAGAATGTAAACGCACCTAGCCAGTGCCTGGCGCATAGGAGATGTCCAGTCAAAGCTCATCGTTCCTTCCTCCCCTCACCCTTTGGGACCATTTGCCTTCTCCCCACACCTTCTGGGGACAAAGGCCCTGGGCTGAGCTGTTTTCCTCCCACCCCCCAGGCACCAATCAATCAGTCCACCGTACCGAAGGCATTTCCTGGGCCCTACCTCTAAGGGACCAATGCAAACAGCAAGTGCAAAAATGTCAAAGGAAGACATGGCCAGCTGGGGAAAGCGGTGGGTCACCAAATGAAGTGACTTTATTGTGGACGCCCATCACAGCCCCCCCGGTTCCCTACTAATGCGTGCACACCATGGACAAACCCAGCTTGGGGCCAACAAACTGCAACTGGGTGCACAAAGACTGGTACTAGGAACCAAATGCTGGCTTATTAATTTACTGACAGAGCCATGGTCCCCAGGCACCTGGACACATCTCTCCTGGTGGCTTCAGAATCAAATGACCGAGTATGGGATCAGAACAAGGCCAAGGCATTGGATGATTTCAACAGCTGGATGATAGCCTGAGGCATCCATGCCACCTCAGGACAACCCAGCCCCATGGCCTGACCCGTGAGGTTTCTGGGACAGAGCACCAACTGTCCTGCACAGCCTAGAGACCCAGCCCCAAGCTGGGTCTCCCTGGAAGCCCCATTCATAATGAGGGAGAAGTCTTCCCTCTGTTGGCATTCCCCCCCACCCCACCCCGGCAGAAGACAATGCAGTTAGGTCCCTAAAATGCATTTGCAATCTTATCTGTCCTTCTGAGATTTCACCCAGGTCTCCTTAATTGGATTTGGGATATTTACAGACAGACAGTCTCCTAGGTAATTTCTACAGAGGGCTAATATCCTCTCCTAAACCGTGTTTCTTCCTAATTGAATTCTCAGAAGGCGATGTTAACTTCAAGGTACTTGGCTGTCAGGCCCAAGTCCCGCCCACGTGGGGCAGTATTAAGGCACAGAGGAGGAAAGCGTAGATCCAAATAGTTCCACCTCTAAATGGCGCAAAACCCAGTAGGGAAAACAAAATCAGCACGTGCGGTACAGTCGAAGAACGATCCAGTGCTGAGCGGTGTGTCTGTGTGGGTCTGATGGTAAGAGCGTTCAAGTTCACAGGAGAGACAGCTTCGGGTGGCCTGGAGGAGGCTGGAAAGCCTTTGGGGGAAAGGTAGGATCCAAGCTTCCTTGGGAGGCTCTGTGAAGGGCTGATTTACATAAGAACAGCAGGGGAGATGGGTGGGAAAATGTGAAATCAGATGGTGTAGATGGAGGGGACAGATAGGGCAGAAGAAGATCCTGTCCCCATCATGAATGCCTTCCCACTTTCCTTCTTTCACCCACTGTTCCTGCTGATCTTCCCCAAACAGGAACTGGGTTTGTGGAGAAGCCCAGCAGGCCTAGGGAGGCCCTGCAATTAACACAGACCTGGCGGGTGCCCATCCCCCCAAGTGCACCGCTACCCCGCACACCCACCCCCTCGCACACAAGCCCGCCCGGGCCAGCCGTCCAGCTGCAGCGCTAACACCCACTGGCAGGAAAGCCCTGTCACAGAGGGAGGGCAGGGGAGCCCCTGCCCCAGACCAGAGGTGACAGCCTTCCACCTGCTGCCCCAACTGAGGGCCTGATTCAGCCCGGAAACCAGCTCAGTGTGCCAGACACGACAGGACCTCCTCCCCTTACCTACAGCCCCTTGGGGTTCGCAGAAGTGACAACAGGGAGTTTCCGTGTTAGGGGCTTTCCATCCGGGATCTGCTGCTGCCTCCCTCCTCGGCCACTGCCGCAGAGTGCGTGGGGTGCCACTTCCTGAAAGGATAAACACTTGAAGACGTAGGTCCCCTGAGCCTGTCCTGAGCGCTTAGTCTACTTGATCCATCCAGAGCAGAATGGGTTCCTCAGCACGAGTCTAAAGCAGGAGCTCAGAATGAGACGCCCCCCAAATTTCCTAGACCCCAAAGCTCTCCTGTTGGTCTCTCTGTAATTCCACTGGTGTCCCCTCTGAAGGAGCTAGATCTTGGAAATGTGACAGTTGCCCTTCTGCTTCCCCAGAGCGCCCGATCCTTTGACAGAGGTGGCCGGTGCAGGGCGGAGGGCTCAGGAGGCGGGAGAGGTCTCCAGCCGCAGGGCCCCGAGCTCCCGCCGACCCTGGCATGACCCACAGAGGCCGTCTGGGTCTGGGGCCAGCCCTCCAGGGTGGTGAGCTGGCAGGTTGGGCTGCACTCTGGGAAAGAGGGAGTATGCCTCAGGGAGCTAGTTGTCGGTTCAGGCTGTGAATAACGGGGGCCTCATCACCACCCCAGAGCTGCAGGGGCAGGAGTACCCGGCGCAGGGACTGACTAAGAGAGCAGGTCTGGGCGGGTGGGTGACGGGCAGGGAGCAGGGAGGCTCCACCAGGAACCTACACACAGGGCAAATCCTTCGGCCTGCTCTTTGGTGTTCTCCCTTCCCAGGCCCTTCTCCCCACATGACTCTGCTTTTCCAGGCTGACACGACCTCCCCGTCCTCTCCACCGGGCCCCTCTGCCTTATCGCAAAGATTGGGCCCCTGGACCCTTCGCTGCCTGCCCCAGGCCTCAGATCTCGCTTGGCTGGATGCCTGATTTCCTGTATCACTCAAGAGGCATTTGGCACACCCCTTCTCTGAAATCCTTGTCTTTATGACTGCCTTTCTCCAGAACAGGGCCCTAAATCCCTCCAGGGCCAGAGCCCTATCTCCAGCCCCAGCACATTTACCTGCCCCACGGGCAGAAAGGGCAATAAAAGCAGCTCTCCGTGAGAGCTTGCTGATGACAGTTAGGATAGTGACATCTTGCAGATCCAGTTCGCGGGCTGGCTCTCACAGGGGCCTTCCTGAGCATTTCATGTGTCCCTCTTCTAAGGCATTCGAGGCCCGTTCTGGCTTCTCTGGCCCTGAAGTTGAAGACAGTGCTTCCGTGCCTGGGACCAGCTTTTCATTTCCTCTCGGCCTTCTCCACCCATCTCAAAGTCGAGCCTGAAGTCCAGGGTCAACAGATAACCAGCCCACAAACATGAACGGCGCCCAGAAAGTGCTAACGGAGCAGATGGGTCAAAGGACAGTGTGGCACGTCCTCCTCCCCAGCCCCCTCCAGAGGCTACGGCTCCCTGTCACCAGGCGACCCAGGTTCAAGGCCTCGGGGAAGAGTCAGGCAGATTCTTTCTAGTGCGACGAGATCCCTTGCCTCCAAAAGCCACCTCGGAGCCACAAGGGTCTGAAATTGCACACCACTCGCTGGGGTGGTCTAAGGTTGTAATCTCGGTCCCAGGGAGGAGCCAGTGAAGACAAACCAGCATCCCAGGATTCTGATTCAAGATTCAAATCATCAGCGGTGCGCCTGGCTCTCAGGACTTTTCAAACGCTCCTGGGTAAGCCTGAGGTGAAGCTGGGGCGGACAGCCACTGGACCAAGACCAGAAAGTCACCATTCCCGAGCAAGTGTGGCCGGGGAGAGTGTGAAACCATCACGGCTTGAGTGGGAACCAGTTCCTTGCTCAGCAGCTGCTCTGGGGGAAGGAAGGAGCCAGGGGTGAGAAGGGGAGCTGTGGGTCATAGTAAGGGAGAAGCCTGGGCCCATCCTGGGTTGGGGGCTTAGGGGAACAGACGTGCAGGGGACCCCAGGGGGACAGCTGAAGCACTGAAAAACAGTATGGAAGCAGGTTAAGAGCTAGGGGTGCTGGAACCAGCTCCTCTCGTTAGCTGAGTGACCTCAAGCAAGAGATCCAGCACCCCTGTGTGTGGGTCTCCTGTGGATCGGGACAGTGCCACTCCTGGTCTCTGAGCCGGATGAGAATGAACGCAGCTATTGAGCGTACAACAGGGCCTGGCAGACAGCCACCCTTCTGCACAACTTAGCTAGCGGTACCGCTGCAGTATGGGGAAGGGACATTTCCCCCTAACCTCTAAAGAAGAGGCATACAGACCCCAGCGCCTTAGGAATGAATGGATGTGCAGGTCTGAAACTGCCTGAACCCATCAACAGGGGCGCCCACGTATCCAGACAGCCTGGCAGGGGTTTTCAGACGCTCAGCATCCTTCTTACCCCAGCCTCACCAGCGTGGGATGCTGCCATGCATCCCAGGGGCACTGCGGTGTTCTTGGGATGTCTCTTTCCATCTCTTTCAGCTGTCAGTTCTTCTGGGCTCTGAACAAAGAAGAAAGCTCGCCCTCTGGCAGGGCACACAGTGGGGGACCCTAAGCTGGCCTCCACACTGGCCTGGCTTCCTTCATCCCACATGGAGCTCCCACAGGCTCCGATCTCCACAAATCCTGCCCTAGAACCTAGAGTTGTCTTACTTGGTTTCCGGCAGCCCACTGGCCATTTGGGGCTGGGGCTATCCCAGCCTCAGCATGGCTGGTCTTCTTTGCCAAATACTCTTTCAGTTCTGCCTTTGGCCTCCCTCTGATCTTCCTGACCTTGACAGGAGATCCTGTTTTTCCCCTGTAAGAGCTCATCTGCCTTAGAAGGCCAGAAAGGGGGCAGGGGACCATTACTCCCAGTTGTCCCAAAGCAGGACCCAGACCTCTAGCTTTCCATGCCAGCATCCCTACCTGGAAGACAGTTCATGATGGGGCTTCCCCAGGCTGGGGGTTGTTTACCTGCTTGGGGCAGGAAGGCCCTGTCCCTTTCCTTGCCCCCTTGCTCTCTGGAGGGTGACTCGGTCTCCCGTGTATTGTTTTCTTTCCGGTGGAATTTTGCTCTTGAGGACTCAGTGTTCTGTGTTACTACTCCACGGCTACCACCACCACCGGGCCTCACATCCTGGTTTCCTCCTGTCCAGACAGCCCTGGCCGCCGGCCAGGACCTCGACCATTCGTGGCGAGGACGGGGGTTGAGGACAGCGAAGGGGGAAGCAGGAAGCGGGAAGCTGACCATCCTCCTTGGTCAGGGCCTCGGGCCTCTTCTGTGGGGCCTGCAGTGTGTCCGCTGTGGGTGGGCAAGCCCTCCCCCACTGCGGTGGGCCGTGTGAGCCCAGGGAGCAAGCCTGGGGGGACACATGAGGAGGTTTCACACAGAAGGGAACACACCCTACGACCTGGGACTTCATAATCCCCAACTGGTTTCCCCTGAGATTTGGCGCAAGACACGCCCTGGCTCTAAGGGAGTCAAGGAGGCCTGCTAGACAGGCCAAGACTGAGGCCAGTCTCCAATGGGGGTCGCAGGGCAGGGGGCGGGGGTAGAGGCGATAGACAAGACTGTCCGGCCTGTGCCGACTCCCCTGCCCATGGCACTTCCCGTGGGGTTGCATAAGGTCAGGAGAAGGGGCAGGTGTGGATGGGGGTGGTTCCTGCCTCCTCTTTGCTGCCCTAGACGCTGTCCCACACGGTGGCTCCAGGAAAGAGCCCAAGTGCGATTCCTGGGGTGTTAAATGCACCCCAGGTCAGCCTGCCCTGCCAGCCCCGGAGCCCTTGTCAGGTCTGAACTGCTTCACCTTGCCACCTCGGCTCCCTTCACCCCTGCAGCCCCGCTTCTCCCGCCAGCACCCCCACCCCCAAGGTAGAGCTGTGACGTGAATAAGTTACTCACTCTGCCTGCATCAGCCTTTACTCCCAGTCCTGCTATTTCCTGACACACTTGGGGCGGGGGGGGGGCGGGGGGCACAGCAAGGCCACCTAGGCAAGGGACTCAGGTATAATTCTGGGTCCTGGACGAGGAGAGACGGCAGGCACTACCAGCCTTAAGCACCTGCTTCAGAGCCAAGTTCTTAACACGGTGATCATGCTTTCCTCAGGCATCCACGGGAAGCCTGGTCCTCTCCTGCCAGTGCCAGACATGGGCCAGAACCCTTGGTGGCCTTCCTTGCCCCAGTGGGGGTCTTGTCCAACCCCACCTGCTGAGCTTCTGGGGTTCCTTACCTGAGGGCCCGATGAGCTGACCCCCCCCCCCAGCACAGGAGTCCCAGTCTCCCCTTGGGAACCAAGGGGCTCAAGAGAGGACACACAGGAAGAAAAATGGAGAATACAAGTTTTTATTTTTATTTATTTATTTTTAAGTAGGTTCCATGCCCAGTGGAGCCCAACGCGGGGGTTGAACTCACGACCCTGAGATCAAGACCTGAGCTGAAGTCAAGAATCGGATGCTTAGCTGACTGAGCCACCCAGGCGCCCCAGAAATGCACATTTTAAAGTCAACTGAAACCTACGGACCACTTTCTCTGTATGGACAGATACACTCGATCACTTCACCCACACCATCCTTTGAAATCCTAACGACACTATCACGAAAATGGCATCATCCTCCCCACCTTGCCAAAGAGAAAATGGAGGCTCAGAGGAACAAGGGAGGCTCCTGCTGGTCCTCGGGCCACGTCTGCCTCTTTCTACACAAGGCGTCTTGTTCCGAGCCGTGGTGTCTGTCTTAGTGAGATGGAAGCTCTAGGAAGGAAGTGTGATAACCAGAGCCAAGACTGTCTGGTCACACCAATGACCATCAGAGAATCCTGTGTCGAGAGAGAGCACCCTGCACCCATTCTCCCAGACCGAGCTGCAAATCCTGGGAAGGTGATGGGAAGGGTTGTGGGCCCTGGTATATCCAAGGACACCAGCAGCCCGAATGCCTTACTGCTCATCAAGGCAGCTGCTTACTGAGTAGCCCAGGGTGACTCAGATGGAAAGACATGCAGAGAGAGTCTGCTTCCATATGGCAAGGAAGTGAGGGCGAGGAATGGTCAGTGACTCGAGAGGCCCTTGACTCTCCGGTGGCAAATTCCATCTGTGTTGTATCACGTAGGCTGCTTCATCCCTGGGACCCCTGCCACCCACAGGTCCCCCACTGACCCGGGGTCACTGTCTCTCTGGGCATTTGCTCAGTAAAACAGTGGTGTCCAGGGCCAGGAACCAGACTAGAACAAAAACATCTATTTCAAGGAGCCAGAAGGCGGGTACAGAAAGAGCAGAGGCCTGCTCATCGTTGGGAGGGCAAGACAGAGACAAGAAGCCTCAGCCAGAAGAGAAAAAATTGCTCCCTGGAGAGGAAAGCGTGGAGAGAGGGTGGGCGTGTTTTTTTCCCTTCCCCCCATGTGGCTCTGGGCCCACCCCATCCCTACGGACCTCCCTGTTTCTCCGCCAAGGCCATGCTGTCTCTCTCCCTCATAACCCAGCACCAGTCCCTCTGCCTCTGGGGAGCCTCCCCCCCACCCCATTCGAGCCTGCACCTGACAGCCTGGCCCACAACTTGGCATAGAGACAGTTTTATGTTTTAATCTAATGATCGCGTGCACATTAAATCTTCTGCTCCGGTAAATGTGTCTGTTCCTCCAGGGAGGGAGCAATGTCTATTTCTCTAAATCACACCGACGAGCATTCATTGTCAATAAATATTTGGCCATCTTGGAGAAGCAAGATTCACACAACAGCCAGGGTAAAATAAACTAGGATGTGTCCAGAGAAAGTTACAAAGGGAGTTTCAGGAATTCAGAGAACGAGGAACCAGTTCTGGTAAGGATGAAAGAAGTGAATCAGAGCTGGACAATCCACATACGTGAGTAAAGAGAAATGGAAGGTGGCCCTGGGGTGGCCCTGGAGTGCCCCACAGGCCTGCACTGCCTTGTCCTGGCTGACCCCAGCAGACTCTGTGGTCACAGCTACCCCAGAAATTGCACACCCCACCCTTCCCTGCTCATCAGACTTCCCCTTATGGCCACACTGGGCCCCATTCGCTCCCTCTACCTCTTTCCCCCAAGAGAGGAGGCTCATTCTTGCCTGGGGGGTGTAGGGGTTTTGGTGCTCATTGAACAGCGACATTATGAGAGAGCCCCCAAGGGGATACTGCACCTTGGGCCCCCCAGGACATAAAAATCAATGAGACATGGCGACAGCACAGTAAGCTCCCCAAGTACAGACATGACCACGGGACAGGGGAAGTGTGTGCAAGGGATGAAGGGTATGGGGACTCGACAAGGGATCGGGGATGTGGATGGCAGAGAATGGGTCAAGAGGGCTAGGACTAGAAGAGTCGGTCAAGCTCAGTTTGGTTTTTACCTTTTACTAAAACAAGCTCCCCTCCTTCCCAGTATGTTCGGGGGATCGGGACAAGTGTCGAATGTCAGGGAGGTCCACGTGTGACTCCACAGCCCAGACAGCAAGATCTTCCTAAGATCTAAAATCTGCAAAATCAGCCAGGAGTTGCCCATCAGGTCGGGGGCGGAAGTGGGAAGATCTGGTCCGGAGCGGACAGGGGGGGCTGGCATTTGATGCCAACACTCACCCCAGGCCAAGGGAAGCGAACAAGAACATCTAACATCAAGAAGCTTGCATTGTATCAAGATTAACAGCTCAAGCCGTCTGAGTTCCTGTTCTGGCTCTGTCCCAACCAAGCGTGGCTGGCTGCCACTTAGTGAGAGCCTAGAACACGCCACACGCTCACAGACAACATTCCATTGAATCCCGACAACCTCGAAAGATGGGGCTCATTCTCAACCTCTCTATAAACTGTCATCTACATGCCTATCTACAAAAAAGAAAACCGAGGCATCCGAAGGTTAAGTTTTGCCTAAGGACACACAACCAGCAAGGTTTCAGATCCGCGTGCCTGGGCGGGTCTGACCACTGCAGTGACCGCTCTTTTCCCCCACCGGACGGCGCCGTGTGGCCTGACACACCTCACGCCCCCTCTGTGGACCTCAGGGCCCTGGCCTGCGAATTTGGAGGACCAGACTAAATGGTTCTCAGTGTCCCCTGCTCTGAAACACTGGGATAGAACTGCAGAAAAGAAGCAGCCGCGGACAAGCAGGGCTGGGGCTAGGAGATGGGTTGGGGGCTTGCCCTTCTGCCTTCTTCAGGCTATAGGTTTATAGGAGTTTAAGGAAAGAAGGCCTGCAGTGGCCGGAGAAGGGAGAGGGGGTTGTGGAGGAGGAGGGGACATAGGGCATGGCACCAGTGTGAGAAGGGACCCTGGACACGCCAAGGTGGCCCATCTCTGTCGGGGTCCCAGGGGCATGATCTTAAGCAAGCAGAGGCCAGGAGACAGGGCACTCACTCCAGCTCACTCTGGGGAGAGGGGCCGAGCCAGGCCAGCCCAAACACAGGCTATTTTTGGTGTTGTGTTGTTTGGAGAGCAACCAGGCCAGAAATAGTGCTGTGAGTTAGTAGGACCCTGTCTTGCTCCCACCCCCTGCTCTCCCAGTGAAATCACCAAGAATCGGGAGGCCGGCTCCAACATTCCAGGGAGCCTGTGTAACTGATAGGGGGCAGCGCTTTCCTCCCCACAGGAAGACTTGGAGCACAGCATTTGACTGTAAAAGGGCTTCTGCAAGAGGAGAAGCCAAGGAAGGGGGACTGAGTCAGAGAGAGCGGAAGAGAGAGAGAGGGAAAGTGGGAGAGATCTCCCGTGGCCGAGACTAGGGGCAGAGACCTGCTGACCAAGGATTGAACAGGGAAGTCAAGAAGAGGGAGTCCCAGGAAGAGAAAGGGAAAGTGAAAAGGCCAGTGGGTGGTGGTGTTGGGAGAGCAAAGGAAAAGCAAAGAGGAAGAGAGGGGAGCAGGCCAGAGGGCAGCTGGAAGCCAGGAGGTGAAGGGTTTCGGGGAAGACCCGCTGCTCTGAGGCCAGAAGCGAACCAGGGCTGCTGGGGTTTGTGGGCGTGGGATGGGGACAGTCACGGAAAGTGTGACTCTGGTCTAGTCACGAACCACCTGCTGATGGACAGATAGCAATATCTTTCCCAATTGGTTGGAACTGAAACTTCCCCAGAAATCCACACTCTTATAACTCACCCTCTTATCTCTGACACTCTGGGAATCAGAGATGGAGCAATTTCAAAAGCAGGGACTTTTCTCTTTCTGTCTGTTTGACCCGTTACAAAAGAGCCACGGCTTGAGCAAGGTGATTGAATCAAGGCTGTTCGCTTGGGGTTCAGGAAAAGGAGGGAAAATGATGGCTTCTTGAGTCAGGATGGATTCTGAGAAGGGCGTCGCATGGAAGTCCGTCCGGGGGCAGCGGGAGATCCAGCTGCACCGTGATGTGTGGAAAGTCTCCACAGGGCAGACAGGGTGGAAGCAAGCCCTGACCACACAGAGGAGTGACAGGGACCACGGTCAAGTCTGGGTTTAGATCACCTAGCGGCCCTAGCTCTTCAGAAAGTCAAAGGAAGAGTCAGAAACCCCAGCATGGGACCCAGTGACACTGGGCCTTGCCTCAGTTTCTAATTCACACCCACCAGATACCTATGAGTTCCCTCCAGTTTGGAAAAAACCCTTTATTAAGTCGGCCCTTTGTGTTTCCAACATAAATCGTGTCCCCACTCTCCCCAACAGGACATAGAGCTGCTCCCTTCCATACCTGGGAACAGAGTGTCTTTTCTGGAATGGTGTCAGGGTCATCCATCAGGTCCAGGAGCAGGGATGGAACCAGTCACTGCACTGGCAGGAGCCAGCCTGTCCACAGAAAACAGCAGGGGCTTTTACGGCTAAGGCCTGGTGGGGCGAGGGACGACGGCTCCCAGTATGGCCAACGGAAGAAGGGAAGGAGGCTCAGCTCCAGCAGCTGCAGAGGATGGGCAGTGGGGTGCCTCCAGGGACCCCCTTTCAGCCGCTTCTCCACCCACTGCCCTGCTAGCTTGGGGCTTGGCTCTCCCAACCCCTCGTCCCCCTTGAGCCCCCAGGGGTAGAGGGCAGGGCACTGGGGGCGTTTCCAGGGGTAGGAGATGGATTGAGGGCTGCACTTCTGTCTCCACTTGAGAGAGGTCAGGGGTAACCACCTCCTCATGCTTAACCACTCTCTCAGGGACTCCAAACCAGACCAGCAGAGGAAAAGGACATAAACAAGAAGTTACATGGAAACGGTCCTGTACTGGAAAAGGGTGGGTGATCCTAACTTTCCAACTGAGGTTTGCTCTTCTTTCCCTACCGCCCCCTCCCCACTTGACTCCCAGGGACAACAGAGAAAACAAACGGAGGCGGAGACAGAGTACAAGTGGGAAAAGCCGGCCAGCTGTTGTTGCCCTTGGCATCTGCTTACTGAAAAATCCAAAACAAATATCCCGACGCTTCCACCCACTTAAATTTCCTGTGATTCTGCTATCGGCTGTCTCCGAGGATACTCCCAGTCGAACCCCATCACCTACACCAAGCAAGACAGTGTGTGGACCAGCAGGTCAAGGGCTTCATCTCCCCACCCAGCTACCCCCTCTGCCCACAACAGCCTGGGCACGTGGCCTGACCCCGTCGAGCCCCCAGGTGCCCGAGTCCGGTCCCACACACCAACTCCCACCTTTCTAGCATTGTTGGGTCACTCCTCCACCTCCAAGCCCAATGGCCTAGAGGCACACCCCACAAACCCGCCACAAATTGACTCTCTCACTGGTGCTCCGGCCTGCGGGTGTCTGTGTCTCGAGGAAAGGATAAGGTGTACTTCTCCCCAGGCTCCTAATTCCTTGCCAAGACTTTACCCCGTTAATCCCTGGCCCCCTTCATCCTCCATCACCCCACCCAGCACACTCAAACCCCCTCCAGACACGGCTGTTGGCACCCAAGAGAGCCCTGGAGGCACTGCGAGAGTCTGAACACGTGGGAGAATCAGCTGTGTATCATCGACGGGCTGGCGGGCCCTCGGCAGGGAAGAGGGAAAAAACAGAAGGGAGTCCTCTGCGTGCTCATGTCCTAGACAGTCAAAACCCAGACAATCACATGGCACACTCTGTGCCCTCTGGCCACTGGGATGAGGCCAAGAGGAGGGAGGCGACCTGTTTTCTCCAAAAGAAAAGGAAGAATGTAAACAGGGGAAGGTCATCGCAAACACCGGGTATTTGGGCTGGCCCTGCCCGGGGTCAACCTGGCAGATCATCCCAAAAGAGAGGGACACAGGCAGAGGGTAGCAAGTCCAGGGAGGCCCTTGGGCCAAGGCAAGCAGGGTTTGCCCCGTTGTTCCCGACCCCTCTC
This sequence comes from Halichoerus grypus, assembly GCF_964656455.1. Lineage (NCBI taxonomy): Eukaryota > Metazoa > Chordata > Mammalia > Carnivora > Phocidae > Halichoerus > Halichoerus grypus. The sequence continues at coordinate 7,637,553 of NC_135717.1, forward strand.
GCACACGAACACACACATGCCTCAGCCAGTTTGGCAGAGGGAGGTGCGGAGGGGGCCTGGCCGGACTTCCAGAGCCAGAAAGTGGGTGGGGCTGAGCCATGAGTTCATCTATTTCCTGCCCACGGCGGTATAAAGGGAGGCAGCAGGCTCCCGAGGAACACAGCTGCGTCTGGCTGCAGGGCCAAGAGCACCGTCGAGAAAGCCACACCCCCTCTGGGGCAGCAGAATCACCACCGTCAGCAGCAGCAACAGGACAGACGCCTATCACAAGGCACCTTTGAGAACTTCAGGTAAGAGAGAAATTAAAAAAAAAAACCAACTCTCCATCTCTTCCTCGGGTTAAGGCGAAGAACGCCCCTCCGCGAAATGCCCTCCGTCCACGATCTCCGCTTTTCTTCTTTTCTCCCCCTGCTGGAGACCTGCAGACCTGAGTTGACGGAGGGTGGCCCCACCAACAACCCCACCACCCAGAAACAAGGGCCTGGATTCTCGGTCCTTCTGCATCAGGACACCCTGCCCACCTCTGGAAAGGGGCTTTTCATGCCCGCTAATTTGAATGAATGAAGGGTTGTGAAAGCATTAGAAGAGAATTAAAAGCATTATGCAAATCAAAGGCGTTAGTATAATTTGGCCTTTTGTTCCGCGCCCCCCCCCCCAAGGGAGAGACACTGTAGGGTGCTGCCAGGGGTTTGGGAGAGTCCCACAGGTGGAACTGCGCTTAAGACTCCCTGGGGCTGAGACGGAGGGGACAGGCTCAGAATCGGGGCCGTCAGGGTTCCTTAAGGACTCTCGCCCCCGTGTTCATGCATCACGCCACCCGCCCGTCTTCCAGAACTCTCCGCTCACCAGATCCTTTCTGCTTGCTCTAGGATGCGGATGTCTCCAGTCTTTGCCTGCCTAGCCCTGGGCCTGGCCCTCGTCTTTGGTGAAGCGTCGGCATCCCGCCCCCGCCAGACTGGGGCGGTGCAACTGGCTACAGACTTCGGAGTGAAGGTGTTTCAGCAGGTGGCACTGGCCTCCAAGGACCGCAACGTGGTTTTCTCCCCCTATGGGGTGGCCTCAGTCCTGGCCATGTTGCAGCTGACAACAGCAGGAGAGACCCGGCAGCAGATCCAAGAGGCCATGCAGTTCCAGATTAATGGTGAGAGATGGGGCAGAGCCGGGGTCGGGCGTTCACCCCGTCTTCTCGGGACAGGGGCGTCACCAACCGGAAACAGGGGGAGGGCCAGTTCCTGCGCCACATCTCCCCCGCACACCCTGCCTCACTGGGCCCTGGGTCCGTCACCGGGGGTACAGGCCAGGGGACATGGCGTAAAGCAGATGTGCCTTACCACTTATTAACTGCATGACCTTCATGCCCCGTGGACCTGTTTCCTCATCTGCAAAATGGGGACAATAAAATTATCTCCCACACAGAGCTGCTGTAGGGATTCAATCGAATTATGCGGGTGAAATGCTTCTCATCGCTATTATTCTGATAAGAAAAAAATGTAGGGTTCAGAACTTAAAAGCAGAGAAAAATATTCTAACCCACAAAAGGGTCAGGACCTGAGATTTTTGAGGAAAAGAGGGAGACGCAGAAGAGATTAAGGTTTGGAAGGAAATCTCCCTCCATAGACCCCTGGGGGAGCAGAAGAGCCCCATCCAGATGGGCAGGATTGGGCCTCCCATGGGGGAAGTTGGCCCAACTCGGGGGCCCTTGACTCAACATAAGCTGATGTGTCCTTTCTGTCCTGTCCGGGCACAGAGGAGGGCATGGCCCCTGCCCTCCGCCAGCTGTACAAGGAACTCATGGGGCCGTGGAACAAGGATGAGATCAGCACTGCCGATGCCATCTTCGTGCAGCGGGATCTGAAGCTGGTCCGCGGCTTCATGCCCCACTTCTTTAGGCTGTTCCGGACCACAGTCAAGCAGGTGGACTTCTCTGAGGTGGAGAGAGCCAGGTTCATCGTCAACGACTGGGTGAAGAGACACACAAAAGGTGAGCCGGTAGGGAGAGGAGGCTGGGCCCGAGGGCCTGCAGAGGAAGGGGATCTGGAAACAAATCTCCAGCATCCCAACCTCTCCCCAGCAGTGTGCTCTTCTCTGTAGATGGGTCAGGCGCTTTAAGAATCAGAGCATCTTTGTTTTCATAAGTAGGCCATCTCACGAACCACCTCTAAGGGCAGCCCTAAAAAGTGCTGTGAGTTGTCATAAGAACGGTTACGACCACAAGAAGAATATACAGCTCTCTCAGCCTCCAGCTTAGGGAGCAAAGTAAGGGAGGACTCACTCTCTGCGTCTGATCCTGGGCAGGATCCCAGGGCCAGAGCGTGTGCTGAGCGGGAAACCCTCCCGAGACTCCTGGGAAGATGGAACAGGTTGAACACAGCTAGACTGTGTTCAGTTACGCCCCCAGTCTGCCTCCTGACCGGATCCCCTCAGAGACACACACATCCAATCTGAGGACCGAAGGGAACCCGCTAAGAGGATTAAAGCCTATCTAGCCCCCTCACGGCTCACCTGGCTTTCTCGTAGGCATGATTGGTGACTTACTGGGCAGAGGGGCCGTGGACCAGCTGACGCGCCTGATGCTGGTGAATGCCCTCTACTTCAACGGCCAGTGGAAGACACCCTTCCCCGAGTCGGGGACCCACCACCGCCTCTTCCACAAATCCGACGGCAGCACCGTCTCTGTGCCCATGATGGCTCAAACCAACAAGTTCAACTACAGTGAGTTCAAGACCTCCTTCCAAAAGTCCCACCACTACTATACCTCATCCCCCTGGGAGGTTCCCTTTCTGGGGGAGGAGAAAACCCCGAATGTAGCCCAGCTTTGCCAAAGACTCCCCAAGCAGAAGCTGTTGGGATAACGGGAGCAGCCAAAAGTAGCTTTAGCTCATGCGAGAGGAAGCTGACATCCAGGAAGTCCCTCGAGCCCGCCTATGACCACGTGACCCCGGTCTCTGGTCCCTGAGTGTTTCTAGTGTGATTACAAGGGCGGGGGGGGGGGGGGAGCGGGGGCTCACAAATCCTGCTGGGGGCAGGCCTGTGTGGAAGTTGAGCTGAAGGAGAGAAGACTCGGAATGAGTTAGTGGCTGAGTGTGGGGGAGAGGGGGGTGAAGGCCAAGAAGGCCCAAAGGAGACAGAGTTACCAGAAGACACTGAATTGGCAGAAGAGAAGGGAAATGGGGATTAAAAAACTCTGACTGGGGGAGCCTCCAAAGCCCGGGTAGAAAGCTGGCTTCCAGACAGAGGAGATAGAACTCGTTGCAAACCCAGTGCTGGGTGAGAACCAACAAGAGGAGTCATCTTCAGTGCGCCAATCTGCTGTCTTCGCAGCCGAGTTTTCTACCCCCGACGGCCGTTACTACGACATCCTGGAATTGCCCTACCACGGGGACACTCTCAGCATGTTCATTGCTGCTCCTTATGAGAAAGAGGTGCCTCTCTCTGCCCTCACTGACATCCTGGATGCCCAGCTCATCAGCCAGTGGAAAGGGAATATGACCAGGCACCTCCGCCTCCTGGTTCTGCCCAAGTAAGTCACCCCTCGCTCTCACCACCCTTGCCAACGCCCAACCCCCTCTACCTGCCCCCTTCCCATCCCGCAGGGCTCCCTGAAAGGACCACCCCCTCATCGAGTTTCCCAAATGTGACATTTGTAGGGCAGGGACGTGTGTGGGAAGCTGATGGGAAACACTCCGGCCTGGGTTTGATTAAGATTCCTCTCATCCTCCCTCCTCCTGTTTCCACTGGAGGGCGGCGGGGAATTTTTCTAGACCATGCCCCCACACTTACCACCCTCAGAATACCCAGCCAAAGCCAGCCAAAGGAAGAGCCGGAGAAATGGTGGAAGTGGGGGGGATAGATCGGCCTGTGAAAGACCCTCTCCCACCCGCATCGGCTCAAGTCAACATCCAAACAATGGAGACAAAAGGAGCCGAGCAGCTTCTTTCTAGCTGGCTTCCAACCAAGCAGATTTTAAAAATCCTTCTGCAGAACCACAGAGGGTGGAGAAGGCTGAGGCTGGGTCATTCCAGAATTACAGGAAGCCTCCCACCACACTTACCCCAATTTCCAGATGCTTTAATGCCAGGCCTGGGGAAAGGGGAGAATTTAGCTGGTTTGCGGGCTCTTGCCCCTCCCTGGCCCCCAGCCCTAGAAAGTGAAACCCGAGCTAATGAGAGCCCTGATGGGAAGCAGGGGGAGCCCAAAGCCTCTCTGCTGGAGTCCTCTTCAGAATTAGCTCCCAGAAACACAATCTACAGATCAGGTTCCAGGGGGTGGGGAGATGGCAGAAAATGTTCATTTCTATTAGGCCTTACACACAGATTTGAAAAGACGAGCCTCCCTCCACTTCCACATCTGTCCCCATCCTGTCGGGCCAGCCAGCCAGCCCAGGGAGGGGATACGATGTCAGGGACTGGGAGAGGCCGCAAGGGGCGGCCTGAGCTTGAGCTGTTTCCTGCTCCTGTTCCCAGGTTCTCCCTGGAGAGCGAAGTCAACCTCCGGGGGCCCCTGGAGAACTTGGGGATGACCGACATGTTTAGGCCAAACCAGGCGGACTTCTCGAGTCTTTCAGGTAGGAGATTTTCCTTTCACTTTCTTCCGCTGGTGGACTGTGGGGCCCCTAAGAGACAAAGGAGTGTGTCCCTGAGAACCCCAGCTGATCTGCCCTCGGATCCACTTGTGTTTCAGATCGAGAGGGACTGTATGTGTCCCAGGCACTGCAAAAAGTGAAGATCGAGGTGAATGAGAGTGGCACGGTGGCGTCTTCCTCTACAGGTGAGTCAGGTTCAGGTGAGGCCTGGTGGGTCTCAGCCCAGGACTTCCAGGAGGGGCCCACATCTGGGATGGACCCCACGGCTCTGCTCTACCAGCCTCTTGCCTCTCCCCATGGAGCGGCACCCCCCCCCCGCCCCCGGTGCCAAGGGCATCGCCCCAACCCAACCAGAGTTTCTCAGCCTAGAAGGTGAGCCCACTTGGCCTGGGAGCCCAGTCCCTCACCCGATGGCTCCAGAGGTCCCTTGAAGGTGAAAAGCCCCCCCCCCCCCCCAGGAAGCCTGGCTTCTCACGGTGGCTAGTCAGCTTAAGGAACTGGCTCACCAAGACGCTCTAAAAGGGCTCACCTAAATGGCTGTGAGGAGTGGATAGATCTCTACGAAACTCCTGGAGGAAACCAGGCCTCCGAGAACTTCCCTAAACCGTTCAGGTTCACGGCCAGGAGAACAACCAAGCCTCCTAGTCACCCCGCAGGGCTGCCATCAGAAGGCTGGTGTCAGGGGATTCCTGATGACCAGTCCAGGCGCCAGTGCCCAGTCCCCCTGTTCTAGATCATTGTTCCTTCTCTCTTAGCCATCATCGTCTCAGCCCGAATGGCCCCCGAGGAGATCATCATGGACAGACCCTTCCTCTTTGTGGTGCGGCACAACCCCACAGGTGAGCCGGGGCCGTGATGCTCCGCTGCCCTCTCCCCCACCCCCGCCCCATTTTCTCACCTCAGGCACCAGTCTAGACAGGTGTAGACGCTCCCTCCTACCCCAATAGGACTCCAGACAAAGAATCCATAGCTCTGCTCCACCTCTTCCATTCAGGGACGATGCTCTGTCACCAGCAGAGCACCGTGCCAGGACCCCAGCCCTAGCTTAGTCACAACAGCAGCTGGGACTCCAGACAGCTCACTCACGCTCTCACATCTCAGTTCATCCATAAACATGGGGCTGGGTGAGCTGTGCCCTTTCTTCCCGTTCTCATCTCCCACGCTTCTTCCGTCCTCAGGCACGGTCCTTTTCATGGGCCAAGTGATGGAACCCTGACCGTGAGAAAAGCAGCCCTCATCTGGGACAGAACTGGAGGTGTATCCGAGAAAGAAGGAACTCCAAAGGGGAAATATATATATATATATTTTTAATTAATTTTTATGGAGGAAAAAAAAGGCATTTGCCTTTTTTTTTTTTTTTTAAGAAAAAAAAAGGTAAATCTTTCAAATCTGCCTCCCAGACCTCAGCCTCTCCCAAGAGTGGGGAAGAGGACCTTTCAGTAAAACTCTCTCATGGAGCCCCCAGGACAGACTCCGAAGCACAGCTGGGTCTCCACACCAGACTGTAAAACTCTGTACAACCCACCAGCTTCTGCCCAGCGCTCTGCCCCTCCGGGTCTTCGGACCTGGACCCCGCTGAGACCCTGGCAGGATGGCACCCCAAGGCTTATGGGAGCTTTTGTGTGCTTGGTAGAAACGATTTGTGTTCCAGTCACGTTGCTGTCACTCTCACACTGTCTTCCACTGCTAAGGAGGCTGGCGGCGAGCCAAAGGCCAGTGGGAGAGGCGCCCTTCCAGCTCGAGGTCTGTGCTGCCCCAGCTCAGAGGTCACGCGGATGGGCAGCGCCCCTGCCCACCCCGTGTGGAAACCTGCCCTGACCTGGCCGTCTCCCTCCCGAGAAACAGTGTGCATGTGTTCTTTTGGAGTGTAGGTGACTTGTTTACTCATAGGAGCGGGTTTCTGCTTCCCACTAACTTTATTTTGCAGGAATGGAGGAAGAAAAGTGAGATGTGTGCCTGGCTCTTGGCTCTCAACTCCTGGTGGGGAGGATGGGACGCCAGGGGTGTGCTTCAGTATTTATTACATCCTCGTCCTTGTGTGCTTGTGAGAGAGAAAGAGGATGCTCAAGAAAAACGTATTATATGAACTTGCTTGTAATGTTCCCTGGTGGTCTGTGTCTTGCATCTCAGGAGTCTGGCCCCTTGACTAGCTGCCCCTCTGGGCGGCAAGCGTGGTGGGGCCCACACTGCCACCTTGTGGCTTCCCGAGCCCGATGGCTCCTCTCCCTTCCTGGCCCTTCCACTTGATGGCTAAGACCCCCGCCAAGATTATCCACCTTTAGGGACCAAAAGGATGTGGTGGGTCAGAGAGACTACAGCGAGGACAGAGTGGTTTCAAAATTTTCCAATATATTTAGGAACAGGAGAGCAAGGGGCTGCACGACCTAGCAGGACAGAACTTTCCCCAATTACAGGGTGATTCACAGCCGCATTGGTGACTCACTTCGATGTGTCATTTCCGGCTGCTGTGTGCGAGCAGTGGACACGTGAGAGAGGGGGAGAGAGATTGAGAGAGAGAGGAGAATGAGAGAGACCATGAGCTCGGACTTAACTACCCTAGCTAGATAATCTTTCTGAAAACCAGCAAGCTAGAGGCCATGGTATGAAGACCAATTTGTTAAAGAATTGCACATAGATGTCGAATGAATGAATGTAATCCAAATAGGACCCTAATAACCTCCCTCCCCCACCCCCGTGCTCTTCAGTGAAAAATCTTTGTTGTTTGTTTGTTTGTTTCTCGTAATGCACTGGACATGACAGCTACACACAGTACCCATAAGGATACCCAAATGTGGGGTCCAACATTCTTGAAGTTGTGTTGAATCATATGCTTTTTCACTTTTGATATATAAACAAGTAAAATATTTTTTAAAAATAATAAAATAAATTAATTAAAATATTCCAAAAGAGTCCCTGTCTTTACTTTCCACATTTCACACAGTACAAAATCAGAATTCCATCAGTCCATAGACTTCTCCACTAAAGGGGATCTTTACGCCCACAAGCCCAAGGCACGGAGACTTGCCCCGGGCAAGTCCCCGGGGCTGACCATGGGGCCTCTGCAAGAAGGCCCATGGGACATGTTGTGCAGGGTGAAATTCTCCCCCTGGGTGTCACCCTCAAAAAGGAAAGAGGGGTCCCTCAAACACCTTCTACCTGCCCTGACACCTGCTCATGCGCACTGTCCCTGTGGGCTCCCATCTCCGTTCATGCCGTTGCCTTCCCTGTCAAATGCCCCCACCCCTGCGCCTACCCCACTCCCCACTTCTCAAAACCCAGACCAAGTCCGGCTCCTCAACCTGGTGTTCCCCATGGGTCTGGTCCACACCATCACTCTCTACTTGGCATTTAACAAGATTTCTTTTTCCGGGTGTGAAACAGTGCTCGTATTCATGTGTGCTCTTTAACTTTGAGTGTGTTACCCTCACCATCCCCATGTACAGATCGGGTTCCTTTGAAAACAAGGCTCTTTTGTGATATAGACTCTCTTAATATCCTCCTGAAAACGACATCCTGGAAAGTCTTTTATTCTCTTCCTCTAGTTTCATGAAGGCTCTTGCCAGGGGACATACCTCCCCCAATTAGTTTCTGTTCATATCTTCAAAAAAATCATCTTTTAAACTGAAAAAAATACCAAGAATTAGCTGTCGAAACTATATGCTGTCCAGCTCCAGAACCCTAAAGATAGGATTGATAGATCCAGCCCCCTGGAAACCTAAGTCTCTCTCTCTTTTTAATTTTTATTTCTTTTAAGGAATCTCTAAGCCCAACGTGGGGCTCGAATTCATGAACTCATGATCAAGAGTGAGTTCAGACTGAGCAAGTCCCTAGTTCTTGTCTTAATAGGAACTAATTACCATCTGGGGGCTCTTGCAAAAGCTGTCTGACAGTTAATAGGTAGTGAGTTCTCCATCACTGGAAGTGTTTAAGGACAGCCAGGATGACCTCTTGGTGGAGATGCTTCTGCAGTCAGGGTATATTTTTTAAAATGTATATTTTAATCTAAATTTAATTTTAAATGTCAGGTGACTTGTTTAAGTGATACTAAACACAAGCTCATAGTAAGACACTCAGTTAGAAAGGTAAAAATGGGAACTTAATTGGTCCCCAGTTTCTTGGGTGTTCTTTTAGAACTTCGCTAAGCATTTATAAGCATATTTAAAATATTCTTCACTTTCACACAAATAAGATCATTATACATATATAATTATATATATAATTATATATATATATATATATATATACACATACCTACATACACATACACACACACACACACACAGTGTTTGGCAACTTGCTTTATTTACCTAATGATATATCCTACACACCTGCCCTCATTCTCTTTACCAGTTGCATGTATAGATGTACTATAATTCCTTAACCACTGTTGATGGATTTGGGTGGTTCCATGGCCTTTTTTTATTGCCATTTTTTTTTTAGATTTTATTTATTTATTTGACAGAGAGAGATACAACGAGAGAGGGAACACAAGCAGGGAGAGTAGGAGAGGGAGAAGCAGGCTTCCTGCCAAGCAAGGAGCCCGATGCGGGGCTCAATCCCAGGACCCTGGGATCATGACCTGAGCCGAAGGCACACGTTTAACAACTTAGCCACCCAGGGGCCCCTTTTATTGCCATTTTTGTTACCAACAAGGCTGAGATGGACATCTTTGCACATTCATCCCAGTACATGTGTGCTTGTGTGTCCATAGGGTAACTTCCTAGCAGCAGGACTAAGGATCTTTCAAGAAACTCTCAACCCTGCAGTCATGTGACTCTGGTAATACAAACATTTTCAAAAGGCACAAAACAGTCAAAAGTGATCATTCTGCCTGGTTAGAATCTTACTTCTTCTCAAGCTTAAATAAGCCTTCACAACTTTCCTAAATAAGCCCACTGCTGTGAATGAAGATAGATTTTAGGCCTTGAACTAAAGGAACCTTCACATTATAATTTTCTCTAAATTGTGTTAGACTTCCTTGGAGCAAGTTTAGATTATGATGTAAATCCAGAAAGGGCGTTCATTCAACCTACTTACTCCCCAATCTTTCAACATTTGCTAAAGGCCTTCTCCCTGACCCTGTCATTCCTGTTTCCCTCTAGAGGGACAGTTAGAGACCTTCTTGGATGCCTCCAAAGTGGTACACTAAGATGTTCAAAGGGGATGCGGTTGTTTGGCACCTTCTCCTTATGTTTTCCTCTCTTTGGATTTGTCTTTTTTTTTTAGGCTTTCTCTTCTCCCCTAAGGGTCCATATAGTAAGAGGGACCCCAAAACCCAATCAAACCTGAAAGGAAGGTCTCCTCTCTTCTTTGAAAGCCAATGGATTAACTGTACTGGAATTAAAATGTAAATTTTGGAAGGAAGGTGGAAGGGAAAGAAGGAAGGAAGGTAGAAGGGAGGGAAGGAAGGAAGGAAGGGAGGGAGGAAGGGAGGAAGGGAGGGAGGGAGGGAGGGAGGGAGGAAGGAAGGGAGGGAGGGAGGGAGGGAGGGAGATGGGGCGTAAGGAAAGAAGGCCAGTATGCATAGCCCACTGAAGCTACTCTGAGCTTTCGAAAGATGATCTCAACCTCAGTGAATGCTCCTTCTTTCCTTTCCAATTCTCTGGCAAGCTCTGTGGGACCAAGATGGAACTAGAAACTCGTCACAGAACTAGAGAAAAGGGGCCATAGAGGCCACTTGGCCTGCTTCTAGCTGGCTCAGACCAGAGATGCCCAAACTAGACGTGGCCTGATCCAGTTCACAAGATCACTGAGATTGGTAGCCAAAACTTCAGCTGGTACTAAAGTATTCCTCTTTCTGCAAGAATACTTCCTTCCTCTTGTACAGCTCTCCCTTTGGGCTCATAGTGGGGAGCTGGAGTCATGAAGGTAACAGTCCAAGAATTCAGGGATACAGGGACCCAGACGGATCTGTCCTCCTTACCCCTGCAAAGATGACCAATTCCATGAACTGGGCTAGCTGTTGAGGATTTACCCATCGGTAACAGATTTGCTTAGAAACTGAAAGAGTCTCAAAAAGCAGAGCAAGTTAGCCTGGTTCGACAGTGTACACTTCAAAAACCCATCCGTCCTTGCTGAGAAGTCTCAGAAGAGAAGGGGTCATCAGAAGGCCTCACCCCCGCAGAGAGAGTTTGCTCCGGGAGGTGCCCTATTTAACTGTGCCCTCTGCTTTTCTCAGATATTTTGGGGACAGAGATGATGATGCGGCCTCACAGTACAAAGCCTGCCCAGTCCTGCCTGGCTTCGCCCTGGCCCGCCTCCTCCACCCTTCCAAATCTCTCTTCCTCCATCTCTTTAGAAATGAAAAGCCAACAAGATTTGCTTCCAGCCATCATTACAGCACATTTCTTATAAACCTCACACAGTGGAATTATTTATCTGCCCACGTGTGGGCAATGAGTATGACTCATTCTGTAAATCCCTCCATGGTAAAAATATTCCATCAGAATGAAACTTGTCAAGGAGACACCATCTGTTTTCCAAACCACTCTTTTTTTTTTTAGGTGGTTCCTCAAGTAAGTTTCGTTGCAATAGTAGCAAATACTTATGTCGAGATGAGGAAAGCAGGCAGAGAGGGGTTGAGAAACTTGTCACTATTATTATTATTATTATTATTATTATTATTATTATTATTATAACAGCCCAGATGCCTCTGTGCTCTTTGTTACACTGTGCCACCCCGCTCTGTGGCATTCGTGAACACAGGTCTCCCTGCCCCCACGTGCCAGGCACCAGCATGCCCTTATACCTCCGTCTTCAGCCTGCACGCCCGCCTCCTACCACCACATAGCCTCTTCCTTTATTTCCTAGCCACCAGATGTCGCTTTGACTCCAGTGGAAAGCTCTTTTTGAAGGAAAGCAGCTGTAGCTTCTGCCAAAATCTGGCCAAGTTTGAGCCCCATACGATTTAACAAGTATTTATTTAAAAGCTTAACTGGATACTGGGTACTGTGAAGCCCTTTTAAAAAGCATAAGTGATCTTTCTTACTATCAAGTACCTAAGGAGAGTAGACACCAAAAAGCTGAAATGCTACGTGAGTCACTGCCCAAAGATGGTTGAAGGGAACACTGTCAAAATGATCGCCATGGTCTACACTAGAGTGCAAGGCTCATCAGGACTGGGACCTTGATGGAAACTTACAGGATGGATAAGGTGGATTTGGGTCTGTGGGGCAGGCATGGTAGGGCATTTCAGAAAACAGTGTGGACAAAATGACAAAGGAACAATATTAGCAAGTCATGTTCAAGGCACATATCTGAGGAGAAGGTTGGTCTTTAGACTGCTGTCTCTCTCCTCTGATAACCCAGCCAGTCAACTCTCCCCCTCTTCGAAACACCCTCTCCTGATCTAGTCAGGCAAGTCTGGCCTATGTCCCTTGAATCAGCCATGCTTTCTTGTTATCCTTCATGTCCCAGGATTATAGCCTGCAAGCCTACGAAAAGGTGGTGACATTTACCACAATGGGAAACCAAAAGATGGGATGGTTTCAGGGGAGGGCGAAGGAAGGCACCTCAGTGAAGCTTGAGATGACAATGGAATTTTCTTTTTTGAAAAAAGGTTTTATTTATTTATTTGAGGGACAAAGCGAGAGAGTGATCGAGAGAGCACAAGCAGGGGGAGCTGCAGAGGGACAGGGAGAAGCAGGCTTCCTGCTAGGCAGGGAGCCCGACATGGGGCTCGACCCAGGACCCTGGGATCATGACCTGAGCCGAAGACAGACATTCAACCAACTGAGCCACCCAGGCGCCCCAACAATGGAATTTTCAAATGGAGGATCCAGTGTACATTTATTCAACCAATATTGGGTATCTGCTGCTGCACATCAGGAATTGTGCTGGGCACAGTAGAAACAGCAAAAGAAGACAGTTTATCCTCTAGCAGAAATAACAGACATTGGACATGCTACCGCTATATACAAAATTAGAATGTAGCATATTTTGGATTAGAAGATTTAAACATCTAGATTTGATAACCATGGATACCAATCATAACTGATGCCAATCAGCAAGCACTATGATGGAGGATGCTGTGAAGAAACAAAAGATGAATAAGATACCATCCTTGAAGGAGCTTCCAATCCAGCGGAAGAGACAAGGCGGCTTACATGTGCAGCCAGGGGACAACATGGCATGCTAACCAAGTTTACCAGACTTCTTAGTTACCAGGAACAGAAACCAACTCTAGCTAAGGGAAGCAGCAAAGGAAACTGGGGAGCTCAGGGAATTGCCAGGAGAGCCAGAGAACCAGAGGAAGGTCTCATACTAGAGATAGTGCCCCCAAATCACAGCGGTGCTCCCGCCCGAACCTTCACCAGGCACAGGACACCGCCATTGGTGCTGCTGCATTGGCGCCCTAAATTTTGACCCTGTGACCCTCTGCCAGAGTCTTACCTTCCCTCCATCACCTCATTCCTTCCCGGACCAAAGTCGGGGCAGATGCGCGGACTGGCCGAGTCCAGCCGACATGGCGATGCTGTGGTCCCAAAGAAGGCTGCAAAAGCGAATGTCAGGAAACTTCACATGCTTCACTGGGAGGTTGTTCCATCTCTCCCTAGACTCATAAGGTGGGATTCCCAAGCCCTAGGAAGTGGGGTTAGAGCCTGGGAGGTGAAAGACAATGGCAAACATCTACCACAGAAGGTATTCTAACTGTCCAGACTGTTAGGAACAGTACATGGTAAGGTCCCAACTGCTCAGTTAAAACAAAACAAAACAAAACAAAACAACAACAAAAAAAAACAAAGATGGCTACAAATGACATCATTAGGGAACTATGGACTATTTAAAAGAATGTGCAAAAAACGGTTGCAGAGGCACCTGGGTGGCTCAGTTGGTTAAGCGTCCGACTCTTATTCCGGCTCCAGTCATGATCTCAGAGTCATGGATCGAGTCCCACATTGGGCTCTGCGCTCAGCACAGCATCTGCTTGTTCCTCTCCCTCTGCTCCTCCCCCTGCTTGCTCTCTCTCTCTCTCTCTCAAATAAATAAAATCTTTTTTAAAAAATGGGTGCAGAGGGCATCACAAGAGGGAGAAACACAGAGCATAAACTCATAGAGATGAAAGACTTCAGGCCACCCCTCCAACCACCAGAGGAACCACCACCTACAAGCAGAAGAGGAAAGGCTTGGGGAGGTTTCAGCATGGTCTGTAGGGTGACAATACAAATGCCACCTGCACCTATGAAGGTGAATCTCCCCTCTGACCCTCCAGACTTATCTTTGACTCTTCCTCCTTTTCCTTTACTTGGATGAATTCTCATTCCAGTTTTAGTATATGTGTTGCCGAAGCGAGCACACTTGGATGAATTCTCAACGTCAGTTGATGGGCCCATTACAGGCATCTCTCCAATTTGTCCCTCTCCATTTCATCTTTGTGCCTGGATTCCCAAAGATGATCCTCCAGCCTTCCATTTATCCTTTCAAATTGTCCCCCGTATTACTATAAGGTTAACTTTCTTAAAACCATTCTCACCAAGTTATCCACCAGCTCAGGCAACCATAATGCCTCCCAACTGCCCATTGCATCAAATCTGAACTCCTCTGCAGACACAAGCCAAATTGGATCACTAACTCAGAGATTCGCTACATTCGTCGTTTGCTAACAGTGAAGAGATCCAGTCCACCGGCTACAAACTAGTTTGAACCACCTGAAGTCTAGGACTCGGCATGAGCAAAATCCGTATTTCTAACAATTCTCTCATGAATCTTCTCTTTTCTTCAGTGAGGCATACCACTTTGAGACAAGGAATTCTAGAAAGTATCAGCTTTCCAAGGAGTGTAGGAGTTCACATCTCTAGAGCTTCCAAATTTCCACCCGCTGTTGCTCAGCTCTCTGCTTTACCTCTCTGCCTCACGGCTCATTACTTCCTTATCTACAACCTTCCCCCCAGCCTCCCAGGAGCATATTTCTTTTCATTCGTTTTGCGTTCTGCCCCTCCTACACATCTCCTTTCCTTCTTTTCACTCCGTAATGATTTACCCTTCCTAACTCCAACAGCTGGCTTTATCGATCTTATTCTTGACCTAAAAACCAAACAAAACAAAACAAAAAAACCCAAGATAGTTAAACCAACATCTACGTCAGTGGCAAGCTGAAGGTGTACACGGAGGAAAAAAGGGATTGACAAAGAGGAAAAAGAAAAAGTAGAAGAAAGAAGTTGAGAAAGGGAGAAAGTGAGAAGCGATATCGAGTGTTGACTGTGTTGACCATGTGCCAGATACTTTCTGTACATCCTCAAAACAACCCTGCAAGGCAGGTATGCCCATCCTCAGTTTTCCAATAGGGAAACTGAGGGCTAAATGACTCACCTGAAGCCACACATCTAGTAAGGGTCAGAGACGAGACCCTATCCCAGGTGGATTAGGCCCCCTGTCTTGCAACGACAGCATATTCCTTCCATATCCAAGAGTAAGAAAAAATGATCATAAAATGGAGACGGGTAAGGCCTTACCAACAATAGCTCCAAGTGCTATTCAAAAAATAATAGCATCATTTTCAACATGACAAAACGGAAGGTTTTCTCGTATCCCAACGTGCCAGTTGCGTCACTTGACCGCGAGGAAACACACAGGCACAGGCGCGCATGCTCACATACGCACGCGGTGGACGGAAAAGCCCGTATTCTAATTCACAGCCTCATCTTTACACTTGTGTCCAGGTTACATCTGTCCCTTTTCAGTTTCGACCCGTGCTACCCTTTTAAGATGCTCTTTATTTCTTCCCTTTTCGCCTTCATTCATGCTCCTCCCCCTTTTCCTCACATCACTTTCATATCAGCTCCTCCTTTTCTCTTTTGTTTCACATCTCCCTCATTACCTACACATTTCCCTTACTTCTGGCGGGTGCCGCATCTAGCAGGTTCTCAGTACATATCTATTTTGGGCTCCATACTTATCTCATGTCAGCCCCCCCACCACGCTTTGTCTAGTCTTCCTCAAGTCCTCAAGTCAGGACTCCTTCCCTACATCCAGGTCCCACCCTGCGCCCTCTCCCTCGCCCCCGCCCCTCCATCAGTCCTCCCTGCTTCCGATAGTCGTCCCCTCCACCTCTCACCCCTTTTCCCGCCTTTTTCCCCCAAGGTTCCGAAGCGCGAGGACCTCATTGTCCTCCTCCCCCATCCTCCAACAGGCCCACCAGACGGCCTTGTTACCATGACGACAGAGCTACTCAAAGCTGAAGTCGAGGACCTGGTTGCCATGGCTTCCGCTTCTCCGCCTCCAGCCCCGCCCGCGCGCCCCGCAGCGCTGGCGCCTGCGCGGTACTCCACTCGAAGGGCCTCCGAGCCTGGGCGGGACGGGGCGGGGCTTCAAACGAGAGGGAGGGAAGGAGGAGATAGGGTAAGAAAGGGAGTGGAGCTGGCGCGTACGGTGGCCGAAGAGGGACGCGCCGAGCCGGAGGCTGCAGGATGGTAGGCTGTGCGGAGAGGGAGGGGAGGGGGAACCGAGGGGCGTGGGCTGCACCTGCGGGGGTCCTTGGGGGCCGCCCTCTGTGAGGGCCGCCCTCTCTTCCTCCGGTCCTCAGAGGCCCCACTTACCCGGGCCGGTGGGCCAGCCGGCCTCGCAAGGAAGAACAGCTGGAAATGGCTTTAGGGAGAAGGGGCGGGGAGGGGGCGCATATGTGGGGCGAGAGGGGGCTGACTAGGGGGCGGAGGGACCGTCCCGGGCGGGTGGGCCAGCCGGGGGGGGGGGAGCGCGCGGGTGGCGGTCCAGGGGGTCCCGATCACTGCCGCAGGGAAGTCGCCCGAGGAAGAGGGGGCGCGGGGGCCTGCCGGCGAAGGGAGGCGGCGGGGTTGGCGGGTCACCAAGACCCTCTGTTCCGGTACAGCCCAGAGGAACGGCGGCCCGCGGGGAGAGCGGTGTGTGGGAGGGGAGAGTTTCCGGGTCCGAGGAGTGGACGTCCTGCCTCGGTTTATCGCCTTGCTCGCCTACAGGCTGGGGTGAGGTGGGAAAGCCAAGTGGGCTCGAGGTCTTGCTCTCCAGGACCCAGGCTTCGGATCCCCGGCTCCCGTGCTCTTGGCTCTCCGCCCCACATCCCATTCTCTTTCCGGAGCCCAGGCCTTCCGTCTTCCTGCTGGCTTCCCGCTCCCCCGCCCCCCAATCTCAGAGGCGCAGTGCTCCCTTGCGCCCCTCTGTTGCCCTCCCGCCACGCTAAGCAGCGTGTCCCCTTCCCCACCACCAAACCCCCTTGATTTCTGATTTAGCCTACTAAACAAGTACTGTTCCAAACACCCACGGATTCCAGCCCTTGGTAATGCCCAGGGAGAGAACTGCAGGGAGAAGGAGCTAACTCCAGGGTGTAGACTGGACTCCCTGGAACTGGGAAACTGGGGGTGCACGGGGTACTGAGGGCTCTGCCCTCCTCCCCACTCTATTCAGCATTCACTTTGTTCCACAAAGCTCCAGGAACCACGCAGGATGGCGGTGTCCTAACCGAGGAACTGAAAGGGAAATTGGTCACCTGGTATCTGGAGGGGAGGGGGTGCAGAGCAGGAGGTACCCTAAAAGGAATCAAAAAGAGAGGACTGCTGGTGGCCCCAGAGGCCTGGATGGCTGAGGAGAGAAGAGGGTAGAATTTACCCCTGGGCATACGCCTGGCACTGGAGGGCAGTGCATTGGGGACATCGGCAAGGGTGTATGGCTAGGATGGGGTGGAGATTTGAGGTAGCTTCTGGAGAGACAAAATACCCCATTTCACCATGGTGGTGGATAGAAGGACCACAGAAGAAAGCAGACATCTCTTTGACTTCAGCTATGAGCTGCTTGCCCCTGTACTAGGCATTTTACTGACCTTTGAAAGACAGAGGAAGGAAACAGGAGGTGAAGGAATAATAATAGTGACACTTAACGTGTTCTAGTGCTTACCATGTGACAGGCACAATCGCATATATCAACTCATTTAATCCCTCCAAACAGGTAGGTACTTTTATTACATCCATCTTACAGACCAGGAAACTGAGGCCCTGAGACATAACACAATCGCCCGAGGCAAATTTCTCAACTACCCAAGCCAAGATTTGAACCCAAATGACAGACTCCGAAGCTCTGACCTGCCCCAGAAGGAAAGGCACCTGCTGGTGGGAATACCCAGAGTTGACAGCAAGGGCTGATTTTTGAAGCTAGTGGGAGCTGTGAATAGAGAAGCGTTAGAAGCATTTGTGGGACGCTCTGTGGCTGTGTTTCTGGAGTAAACAAACCCAGAGAACCAAATCTCTGACCCTCAGCTCTGCCCCCTGCCCCTAGATGCGATTCATGCTGCTGTTCAGCCGGCAGGGGAAGCTGCGGCTGCAGAAATGGTACCTGGCCACATCAGACAAGGAGCGAAAGAAAATGGTCCGGGAGCTTATGCAGGTTGTTCTGGCTCGCAAGCCCAAGATGTGCAGCTTCCTGGAGTGGAGGGATCTCAAAGTCGTCTATAAGAGGTGACTCGCCACCTACTTTCACGCTGTCTGGGTCCTGCTGGATGGGGGTCTGGCAGTGGGTTCAAATGGCTGAGCAATAAGGTCAGGGAGAACTGGGAGCTAAGGACATCTGGAGGGCAGTGATGAACTCCAGCTTCCTTTACTTTCCAAAATTACTTGGAAGAAATTCTGGTTCCCCACTTGTTTCGCTCATGCCTGACACCTACTTGAAGCACATACTTCTGTCGCCAAGGCCTTATCCTGTCCATCACACATGTCCCTTGCAGCCTCATTCAACAGTTATAGATCTGGCACCACTTCTCCCCAAACAAGCACACACACACACACACACACCACCTCTCCCCAAACACACACACACACACACACACACACACCCCGGCCAGTTCCTTCTCTGAGCAGGTGGATTAGTTGGCTCCGGTTTTTGCTGAGTCAAACTGAACAGGTCAGAGGGCAAAAGGGAAAGAGCTTGCGTGTTTGCCTCTGTCTTGTGAGAACTGCCAAGAGGCCGAGCGAGTTGTTACTATTTGCATACCCCGGGGCTACCCTGCCTGTGTCCAGTAGGGACACAGGCCCTGCACTGGGAATGAGGAGAAATGGGAGGTTTGGGTGCACAACACCTGGGTCCTGAAGCAGGCCCAGCAGCCCCTCCAGCAACCCCACGTGTGCCCCTGCCCTCAGATACGCCAGCCTCTACTTCTGCTGCGCCATCGAGGGCCAAGACAATGAGCTCATCACGCTGGAGCTGATCCACCGGTATGTGGAACTCCTGGACAAGTACTTCGGCAGCGTAAGTCTCCCCGCCCACCCTGTCCGTACTCAGCAGTCCCCTCTTTCTACCAAACCCTGGGACCCTTCCCGTCGCTGCCAGGAAGATTTGGGAGAGGCGAAGTTGGAGCAGTGAGAACAGTAATTAATTCCCCTCTTTAAGCCTTAAGCCTATTAACCATATCCCTTAATCAGCCCCAGGGAGGGGGTACGCACCGGAATCGGCCACTCCATCAGTCCATCTAGAGCTCAGTTTGGACGTCCCACAGAAGGTTGGAGACTACATTCAGATTTTCTCAGTGGCTTCTGACCTTGACTTTGCATTGGAATTTTCTGGAGAGTTGATTTTTTTTTTTTTTTTTTTTTTAATTAGTGATGCCTGGGTCCCATGCCCAGCAAGTCTGGATTAACTGATCAGGGGTATAGCCCAGGCATGGACAGTCAGCTCAGATCTTAGACGGGGAAAAGTAATAATTCCATCATTGATATTCCACTTAACAGTTTACAAAGTGCTTTCAGGCTTTTGTGCCTGCTCCTCATTTTATCCTGTGAGTAGGTGTTGTTATCTCAATTTTCAGAAGAGAAACCAGACTCAGAAATGAAATGTCCTCTCCATCTAGCTGCACAGTGGCAGAGCCGTGCTTGGCAATCAAGTCTTTCCACCCGTGATCCAGAATCTCCTCCTTCCCTGCCCGGTAGCGCCCAGGGAGGGAGGCTAGCCTGGCCACTGGTGGGAACAGTGCACAGATTTTGGGGGGAAGGCAGCAGGAACCACAGTCAAGGGTAGATTAGGGCAACTCATATTTCATGTTCACAGAGAAAGAGGCAAGAGAAGGAGAAGTCAAACAGTACTAAGCCTCGGGGTTCAGGGGCTCATAGGCCTGGGGCAGGAGCCTGAGGTGGGAGCAGTGGTCAGGAAGAAGACCATGGAGCCATGAGAAGAAAAGAGGTGGGCGGCTGGGGTGCAGGTCGGGCGGGAATGCCCCTTGACATTCAACTCTGCCTTCTCCCCGTTCTCCCAGGTGTGTGAGCTGGACATCATCTTCAACTTTGAGAAGGCCTACTTCATCTTGGATGAGTTTCTGATGGGCGGTGATGTCCAGGACACCTCCAAGAAGAGTGTGCTGAAGGCCATCGAGCAGGCCGACCTGCTGCAGGAGGTATGGGCCCGGGGCAGTGAGGAGGAGGAAGAGTACCATGGCAGAGGGGGCCCTTCCTTCCCTGGACACTTTGCCTGCCAGCCACAGCTGTCCCCTTCCGGCCACCAAGGGGGCCCCCCTCCCTGTGGCGTCTGGTCCTCACGGCGCCTGGTTGGCCAGCTTGCCCTTAAGCACTGACTGACTGCTCAGGGTGGGAGGTCGGGGTGGCAGACAGCCCGCCTGTGCCCATTCTCCCTCCTTCTCCCAAGACCCAAGGTGTCTCGTCGCAGCCAGATCTCCTTGGTCCCATACTTCTCTTGGCATTTAGGGTTGTTCAGGGAATTGGAGAGGGGCACACGATAGATAATTCTTTTTTCCCTGATGTGTCCCCCCACCCTTTTTTTTTTTTTTAACCCACACAGACACACACACTCAAAAGTCTCTGCTCCTCAGAAGCAAAGGGCTGTGGGGATTTGGGGGTTGGGGTAGAGGGTGCCTGGCTGTTGGTTCTCCTGCTATCTGACGCCCCCGCCCTCACCCCATTACTGCCTGCCCCCTCTCTGCTGTGCCACTGCTGAGACTTGGTGCAGGAAGATGAGTCACCAGAATCTGCAATGACAAGCAAGCTGGCCTGAGCTGGCTCTGAGGAGGGGGAAAGATGGGGGCTCATCGCTGCAGTAGGAGTAAGGGCAGAATTGAACTTGCCACCTCACTGGTCCAACTTCCCCTTCACACACACACACACACACACACACACACACTCACACACTCATGCCCTGGCACACACACCCACCCCTGTTACTAGTGCTCTGCTCAGACCCTAATGACTCATTTCTCTGCAGTCTGGTTCACCTTCCCTCAGGGACCTGATGCCAACTTATTACTCCCTGCCCCCACTTTGAATCAAAGGACCCAACCATCTGGCACCCCCAGCCTCCAGCAAGCGTTTCCCACCCCCCAGTCCCAGCTTCACTCCCTTCCCCCTCAGAGACTGAGCCCCCTGCTCCCCAAGCTCTGGTTTTGGGTTCTCTGGGTGGTGGCGGACTCAACCTGGACCCCCTCCTTGCCACTGTTGGCTCTGGGGGGTGGTCCCTGGAGACTGGGGACTGGAGACTTTTCCAGCTTTGAGCTCACATTGGCTTTTCTCTCCCCCCTCCCCATGTCTCTCTGTGTTCCGCCCACTCGTGATTGTCCTTGTCTTGCCCACCCCCCCCCCCATTCCCTGTCTGTCTCTCCTGGTGTCTCTGGCTCAGGAGGATGAGTCGCCTCGCAGTGTGCTGGAGGAGATGGGTCTGGCATAGCCCCCCCCCCGGCCTGGGCATCGTGGAGATATGGGGAGCTGGTGGAGAGGCAGGGCATGAGTACCCCTTTTCTTGGTGGAACCCAGCTGCCCCTCCTCTGCTGCCTCACCTTCTCCTGGAGTGAGCTGTGGGCTCAGGACCCTCAAACATTCCTTCCCTCACCTCTATCTCCTGTTTCCCCTTTCCCCAACGAAGGTTTTAGGAGCTAGGAGGTAGGAAAATGTGACCAAAATGGGGGTGCTATTTGGCTTTCATTCCCTGCCTTTGAAGAACTAATGTTACCCCAGACTTGCTCCCCTTCCTTATAACTGTAAATATATAAATACGTCAGGTTAAAGGGAAAAGGTTTTCAGGGCTCTTCTCTTCTCCCTTGCCCCATAACCTACCTCCACCCTGCCCCAGTAGCCAGCCAGGGCAGCTTCTCTGCCTGGGGTAGGGGTGGGGGGATTTCTGAATATTGAGAGGGAAGGCCTTTCCCCTCATCTACCCTCCTCCTCCTTGGCTGCAGTGGGGACTCTGTCCAGTGCCAGGGGAGGAACAACATAGTTAATTTTTTTCTAACCTTGCCACTTCGAGGGAAGTGAGGGATGGGGGAAGGGCAGGCTTTATGGGAGACTGTCCCTCCTTCACTCCATGTTCTGGGTGAGGCAGGAGCTAAGGGGTGGGGTGTGGGAAGTGTCTGACTTTATTTCCTTTCCTCTGAAATAAAAGGAAAAGCATTTCTGGACTTTGCCTGCTTAGGCTCTGTGAAGGAAGGAAAGGCTCCTGGGATTAGTCAGGAGGGGACTAGGATTGCCAGAGTTAAAGGGAAAAAACAAACAAACAAACAATAGAGGACATCCGGTGCCATTTGAATGATAATGAATATTTTTAGGATAAGCGTGTCCTATGCAAATACATTGGTTGTTTATCCATAGTGAAAATTTAACTGAGTGTCCTGTACTTTATCTGGCACCCCTATTCCAGATGGATTTGTGAGCTCAATGCCTCTCTGAACGTGGTGCCTCCAGCTCCCCGAGCTGCCTTCGGCCAGGGAGGAGCAACTCCTGGGGACATGGTTTCACTCCTGGGAGGTTTCTTTGTGGAAGATTCATTCAGCTGGTTTAGTTTTATTTGGAGAGAGGAATCAGGGGTTCAGGGGTATAGCCAACCCTGTATGCTTACCACAGGGTTGAGGAGTGGCTAAAAGCAGGGTGTTTCTGTAGCTGGAGGCCCCTCCTCCCTGTTTGTTGTGAAGTACACAGGACCAGGGAATTTAGGGGGCAGGTAAGGGAGGCGGGTGGGTGAGGTTGGAACAGGGACTGTGAGGAGCCACCTAAGTGGCTGGAGGATCATGGATAGAAGAGCCTTCTAAGTGGACTGGAGCTGCCCCACCCTGGGGACCAATGACTTTAACCACCACCACCACCACCCCCACCACCACCCCCACCCCTAGGCTGCAAGTGGAATTTAGGCTTTCTTCATAGATACGGGCCATATTCTACTCTGAAATACGGCTGAAAGTGGTTCCACCACCCTGGCTTTTGAACAGGAGGAGATGGGTGTTGTGGCTGGCGCTTCCCTCACCGCCCCTTGGGAAGGACCACGCAGGCCCAAGGGGACGGGTGAATAACGGAGAACAAAGTCCTAATAAAATAGTCACTTTTATTTCTTAGCAAAACTATTTCCTCCGTGAGGGGTATTTACAACAGAGAAGGGAAAGAATAGGTAAATTCACAGCGATCTGGAGAGGGTGGAGAGGCTCCTGGGAGGCCCAAAGGGCAGGAGACAGACACTTCTTCACACAATTAACTGGAACAGCTTTTTCCGGTTTTGGACGGGGACGTCCCGAGAGGGACTAGGTGGGGACAGAGGCCCGTGGGGGGAGGGGATTCGCACAAACCGCCCGCCCGCCTGGGGTGGCCCCGGGGGGCCTCCTTGAGTGAGTTTGGGGAGTTCGGGCTTCGAATCCGGGAAGCGGTCTGACAGGTCCCGGCGCAGCCCGGGGGCGGGGCGACCCGAGGGAGGGGGCGGGGCCTGGAGGCGTCCAGGGGCGGGGCTGGGGTGCATGCAAACACCGAGAAGGGAGAGGAGCAACACGGAGGGGGGTGGCCGAGCGCGCACCGGCGGCGCACGGGGGCGGGACCAGAGCAGGTCACGGGCGCCGGAGCAGCACGTGCTCGATGTAATTCTCCAGCTCCTCCTGCTCCTGCATCCGGCGCTCCTCCGCCTCTGCCTCCTCCTGCGCGCGCAGCGCCTGGGCCTCCCGGCCAGGATAGTGGTGCGAAGGTGGCAGGGCGTGGTGGTAGTGGCGGCGGCGCGAGGCAGCGGGCGGCTGCAGTGTCCGCGGCCGGATGTAGTTGGGAAAAGGGTGGTAGGGCCCGGGGGGAAACAACTCGTCCTCCTCGCGATCCCAGGGCGGGAGCACCTCGTTCCAGTCGGGCAGCTCATCTCGGGCGGGGGCGGGGGCAGGGGGCGGGGGCTGCGGGGAACGGACGTGGGTGGGGGCGGGGGCGGCCCGGGGGTGCGGCACCGGCTCCGGAGGGGCGTTCTTCTTCCGCTTCCGCTTCTCCTCCACCTCCTCGATGATGCTGACCACGTCGTCCGCTGGCAGGTGGAGTTTGGTGGACAGCTCAATGAGGCTGTCGATCGTCTGAGGGTCCATCTCTTCGTCGTCGTCTTCCTCCTCCCCGCCCTCCTCTGCCCCCTCAGCCTCCTTCCGACGGTGGCCGGGCATCTCTTCCTGGGAGCGCTTGTCCTCGGCTCCGGCTTCCCCGTCCTCCTCCTCTGCGAACAGCAGCGCGTTCTGCCGCGCCCTCTCCGCCTCCTCCGCCTCTGCCTCCGCCTCCGCCGCCTCCTCATCCTCTTCCCCCACCCTCTCCGCCCCGCCGCGTCTCTCCTGCTCCGCCTCCGCATCCTCCCTCTCGCTCTCTCGCTCCTGCTCCTTCTCCTGCAGCCCCCGACCCCCAAGGCCGCGCTGCCGGGCCCCGCCCTGCAGCAAATACTGGAGCAGCAGGTCGGAGGCGAGGTCTGCCAGCCGCTCTTCCTGCGCCGCGGCCTGCCGTGTGGCCTCTGCCTGGCGCCGCCCGGCCTCTACCTGCGCCAGCCCTTGCTGTAGAAGGCGCTCCCCCGCCTCAGAGCCGCCCAGGAGTGAGCTCTCCGGACGGCGCGCCTTGGGGAAAGGGGCACCCAGGCTTTGGTACGCTTTGGATAGGGGTGCCAATGCCTCACCTAGATGTGTTTTGGGGGAGGACACTCCTTCCCCGAACTGGTGGGCTTCAGGAAGGGGCCCACTCTCGGGCATACGCGCCTGGAATTGCGGGGGAGCAGGGGGTGGCAGAGGCGCGCGCTCCGGGACGCGCGCCTGGAACTCTCCCCAGGAAGCGCGCCACACGCGCTCCGGCCCGGGGCTCTCCAGGTTGACTCGGGTCAGCGTGTGCGTGCGAGTTTCCGTCTCTGCTGCCGCTGTCTCTTGCTGGCGCTTGGCGTTGCTCGGACTGAAATCTCGCAGTTCCTGGAGCAGTGAAGCTAGCGCCTCGAGCTCTTCGGAGGGGTCGCCAGCCTCGGGACCATTCTCCTGAGTCTGAGGGCGAGGCGGGGCCGCAGGTGCCTGGGTCTCTGGCGCCGGGAGGCTGTGGGTCTGGCTGCGCACGGTCTCGGTCAGCAGAGCTTCTGCTGCTTCCCCCTTTGGCCCCTGCTGGGAGCCGCCGGGCGCCGGAGGCGAGCCCGGGCGGTCAAGAGCCTGCAGCAGCACCGCGGCCAGCGCCCGGGGATCCACGCCCTGGAAAAGCTCTCCCTCCTCCTGAGGCTCGGAATTTCGAGCGGCTCGGACCTCTGGGGCGCTAACATCCTTCGGCCCGGGCACTGCGTCCCCAGCTACCGGCTCTTTATGTTCAGAGCTGAGGGGAGGTGGCTGCGCCTCAGGGTGCCCCGGGGGCGCTGCTCCCAACCCCTTGATCAGTAGAAGGAAGCAGAAGAGGGTGGAAGCCGGCAACGTGAGCGATTTCATGACCAAAGGACTGCCGGAGACTGTGAAAAATAGAAGGGACCAAAGAAAGAGGGTTTCTGTAAGAATTTTCCGCTCTCTGATTCTATATCCCCTTCCCCCACCTTTAATCAGGAAATCCAGGGCTTCCCTCATCCCCCTAATAACCTTACCCAGAAGAGGGACGTTTAGGAGCAAAGGAGAAAGATGTTGTGCCGATCTCTGGAGTCGTGTAAATGGGAAAACGCCCGCAACCCTCGCTCCCCCCAGTGCCTCCTCGCCCCCTTGCCTAAGCCATCTCACTGCCAGCGCCCACGTACTAAGCAGCTAAGATAAGGGGAAAAAAATCTCTGCTCCCTCCCCACAGGACTCCCCGGATGGTGCGTGGGCGACTTTAGCGGCAAGAGAAAAGCGGCGACTCCCCCATTTACCAGGGACCCTTACCGGGGGCTCCCCGCTGTGTTTTTAATAGCCCCATCCGGGAGGAGAGAGAACCCTCCCTCACGCCCACGGCTGCCGAGGGTTTGAGGGATGGACAGCGGAGTATTTACCAGCTGGTGTCACGATGCGGGAGGTGGAGAGGAGGGTCTGGGCGGGGTGGGGACAGGGGAAGATCGGGACGCGTCCGCCTCGGCTCCGAGCAGTGGCTGGGATAGGAGCGACGGTCGAGTTCTGGCGTCCAGTGGGTTGGGCTCAGCTGGGTCCGCGCGGCTCTGGGCGACTCGCTCGCTCCGGCTTCAGCACGCTGGACAGCGCCCGCGCCGCTGCCGCCTTATAAAGGGGAGAGCGCGGGGTCACGTGGGTTCGCCCCGCCCCATTGACGTCAATGTTCATTCATGGGGAAGCGGGCGGGCGCCTCGAGGTGGGGGGCAGCCCAGTGATTGGAGAAGGTGTTCTTCTCCCGGCCCGCGCCTGCGCGCCGGGAGCCTCGGCTGGAGGGGCGTGCGCTAGCCGAGCACCGGGGAAATGAATGAATGAATGAATGAATGAAATCGCCGGGGCGGGCGGGGCAGGGGGCTATGAATGAATGAAGGAGGGACGAGGAGAAAAGGATGAATGAATGAATGGGAGAATGAATGGAAGGGTGGATGCAGAGACGCTGCAAGGCGGGAGGGTGGGTTACAGAGCAACTTGCAGCTGCGGGAGCCCGCGTCGCTGAGCCGAATAGGATGGGGGCACTCCCAGAGTCTGACTGGGCATCAGTAGGAGATCCATACTGGGGAGGGGGAGGATAAGGATTCCAAAGCCGAGGAAGGGGCTGGACTCCCCATCTCCCGACCGCACTCACGGTCCACGGGGAACACACCCAAGGACGGCGTGAACCCGAGAGAGGAGGGACGGATCTGCGCGCCTGCGGGCGCTGTTCGTGGATCTGCGGTGCGGGGTGCCAGCCCTGGGCCGGGGCAGATGGGTGGATCTTGCGGTTTTGGTAATCCCGTTGGAAAGGGTCCGAGTCGGAAGAAAGGGGAAAGACTGAGGATGTGTGTGCCTCTATGTCGTGTCTGTTCACAGTCGGTGCGTGTTTGGAGAAAAAGGTGTGTCTGTCCTTCTGTCCAGCTCACTCTGTAGCGTATGTTGGCGGCCCGGCTTGCCCCTTGTCAGCCCACCTCTCCCCCCACCCTCCTCCTGCTTCTTTCCCTCCCTCTGCTTCCCCCCAAAGGACGTTTGGAGGGCGAGAGCAGACCAGGTGGGGAGGGGGTTGCGCAGGTTGGGGGGGTGACTCAACTCCAGCTCTCTCCACTGCTTAAAGGGAAGGTTTGAACGCGTTGCAGAGGGGTGGGGGGTGGGTGTGCAACGTCAGACATAGCCCCTCTCTACCACCAGACCCCTCGTCCGTATCTCCTGCCAGAGGCGTTGGGGTTGGGGGCTTGGACAGTTAGAGGTTGGGGGGGGCGATGACGCACAGATTGCGCAAAGAGAATCCATCAGCGAGCCGGGTCCAGTGAAGGGAGACCAGCCCGTGGGCGGGGGTGGGGGGAGGACGGAAATGGGGAGGGGGCAGGGGAGAAGGGAGGAAGGCAAGGGGAGCAGTCACTGCAGGAATGAAGGGGAGGAGGGAGGCTGGAGGGGGCTGCGGTGCAGGCAAAGAGCTGTGCGGGGGCGTGGGCAGGGAAAGGGGGGAGTGACAATGACACATGCCAGACACACAAGAACTGCGGACACAAGGGGTGCCTGTGGGCACACGCAGGGCACCCGCACCCTAAGACTGGAAACCGAGATCAGGGCTGTCTGTCAGGGGCTCAGAGACTCTCAGAGACAGTCCTCAACCCCCTCCTCATCTCTTCCTAACACTGACCCTCCTTCTCTCTCTCTCTCTCTCTCTCTCTCTCTCTGTCACACACACACACACACACACACACACACACACTCACGTGCTTTCTTCTATAGCCAGCAGTGGCTCGACTTTCCCAGAAGAAAGCCCATCAGCTCTGCAGGGAAAGAGGTGGGGAGGAGTAGAGAGAGGAAAGAGAGAAGAGATGGGAGCAGGAGAGGGAGGGAGGAAAGAAGGAATCTGGAACAGGTAGAAGGAACAGGCTAAAGGAGAAAAAAAAAAAAACCCACCAACACAGCACTGAGAACCAAGGTGACTGTGGAAATACCAAAGAAAGCAGAGAGAGGAGGGGGCAGCAGACCCCAAGGCTGTGCGTCGCCCCCCACCCCTTACACACAGTACTATCTAGGACCACTGCCTAACCTGGGGGCTCCCCCTCATTCCTCTTTCTCCTCCTCTTCTTCTCCCCTTTATCTTCCCAGCCTGGTTACTGTGAGCAGTGGAATGGGGAGGGGGTCACGTTACCTTCCCGAGGAGGATGAATCAGAGAGATGGCTCAGACATCTGGAGGGGGGAGGGGAAGCCATCCAAGAGAGAAGGAAGAGGGGAGGGAAGGAGCCAAGGGGGGCAGACTGAGAGGCTGATGGGGCTAACGACTAAGTGTGAGATGAGGGGAGACAGGCACCTAGAGAAACGGTTTGTGTTCCTGTAGGCTTGTATATGTGCACACACACCTATGTGTGCATGTACATGTGTGTGCATGTGTGTTTGTGCGTGTGCAGAGTTTAATGAAACATATGGGAGGGGGGAGAAAGGGAATTGGAAGACCAATTGTGTATTTAATCAGATAGAGTGGATGGGCATGATAGTGTTCCACTTTAAATATGAAATCTTCTCTTGCAATCTGTGTGGCCATGTTTTTTTGCCTGTTTCCAGATGTCATTGTATAAGTATTGAGTGCGTGTGGGTTCCGATCCTTCTGAGTGTCTGTATACCTGTGTAGTTGGGGGACTTTGAGTGCATCCAGTCTGGGCACCTGCTGGTGTCTGAAAAGTGAGTCTGGCCTGGTGTGTCAACAGTGTGTGTGTGTGTACACATGCGTCTTTGTGCATTTCTCTGAATCCTTCCCTGCTTTTTGATTTATGTTACAAGTTATGTAGATGTCTCTGTGTCTTTGATCTTGCCCGCCCCTCCCCCACATTCACCATCTCTAGATTTCTGTACAGGAAACCCACTCATCTGCTGCCCCCAAGT
The DNA here is from genome assembly GCF_964656455.1 of Halichoerus grypus. Classification (NCBI taxonomy): domain Eukaryota; kingdom Metazoa; phylum Chordata; class Mammalia; order Carnivora; family Phocidae; genus Halichoerus; species Halichoerus grypus. The sequence continues at coordinate 7,666,248 of NC_135717.1, forward strand.
TCGGGTCCTTGCCCCCTTGTTTTCAGAGTGTTCCTCTGTTCTTCCATTCTTCCCCAACTCTTCACCCTTTCCTTCCTCCACTCAGCCCAGAAGCCCAGGGGAGCTTCTCAGACCCTGACATCCCAAGAATCTCAGTCAGCATGGGGTAAGGGAGGGAGGGGGGCAGCAAGGTAGGGGGGTGGGCACCAAGCCAGGGCATCCACAGCAATAGGCTTGGTGATAACACAATCCGGATCATGTCTACATGGACTCTGAATCTCTGGGTCTGTTTCTGCCTGTCTTCATCTCAGTTCCCTACCTGGGTCTGCTCATTCACACACACCCCACCTCTCAGAGATGTGCTATGCCCTTCATACCCTGCTGCCTCTAGGGGCTTCTGGAAAACAGCTGGACTGGGGACAGTTGCCTGGAATCAGTAGAGGAAGGAGATGGCAGGAAAGATAGAGAATGGAGAGACAGAGCTAGCAAAGGCAGTGCTGAGATGCGGACCTGGAGGGGATGCCTGGTGTTTGCTGAGTTATTTGTATAAATCCTTCTCTTTGTCTTTGTTTCTGAATCTCTCATACTCTCCAAGAGGGCAGCAGGAGAAGATGGGGTCCAATGGAGTAGTGATCCAAACTGAAGATTTGGAAAGCCAGGGGAGGGGGGTGGACAGAGTACTGTGTCTTTTCCCTGAGAAGGTTTGGAAGAGAAAAAGAGGGCAGGGGCTTGGGGACCCCGCAGCTCACCGGCCCCCCAACTCTCCCTTCCCCCCAACCGGTGACTCACCTCTGCAGCCTTTCATTGCGTCAGCGATGGGGGGACAGGCAGGGAGGGGGGCACTTTATGAGAGGGGCAGGGGTCTCCACTCTGAACTGAAAGAAGGTGCTGAAGGTCCCCCTGAAAATGGCCTCATTAAAAAGCATCATTGCCCTATCCCCTTACCAGCCCTGTTCAGTAGAGTGGGGAGTCCTGGGGAGGGGACTGAGAGGGGGCTGGGGGCCACTGGTGGGTCTGGGAATGATGAGTAATAGGAAGGGGGTGCCCACCCTGATTTTCAGTTCCAGGGTCCCATTCTCTCATACCCCCACCCACTCCTGAGTGGGGGATGGGAGACCCAGCAAGCCGGGGGAGGGCAAAGCCGCAGAGATGAGTCACCAAGAGAATGAGAGAGAAAGAGACAGAGATGAGGGGAGACACAAAGAGAGACAGCTTCTGGAGAGACTGAGAAGGGAAAACACACACGCCATTAAGGTGATATCCACAAACTAACCAGAGAAAGCGACTTGTGTATTTTCATAATTCTGACCCAGCCTCCTCCAACATCCACCTGTCACACACAAACATACTGTTGTTATTCAGAGTTACACTGATATTCTGAGACACACCCACTTACACAAACACAGTATCACACCTAGCCTGGCAGTGTCACTCAGACACATGCTGAAGATGGGACCAGGGTAATGGAGATTTGCGTTGAGAGCCCTCGTTCCTTTTACATGGAATGGTGGGAGGGATCCTGAAGGAATGTGACTTCAAAAATCCAAGATGCGGTTTCAGGGACTCACAGGCTACGCCTTGCACACACGACGATACACAGTTGCCTACCTCCCCATCCACACACACATAGTAACATATCAAGAATCCTCCTCATCAAAAAGCCACTTGGAGTACCTGATTCTGGGGTACACCAGGCACGTTGTCCCGAATACATCCCACCCGGACACCCTGTGACTCGTACACACATGTACAGAAACGCAGACACACAAAGACGCCCATGGACACACTCACACGGACGGAAACCACCTTGCGCTGCCTCGCCTGCGTCCGCGCGTCCTGGCGCCCCCGCGTGTTACTTTTCGGAATCGCAGTCTCCGGCGCTCTGGAGCTCGGCTCCCGGGGGGCGGTGCCCAAGCTCCCTCCACCTCCTCCCCCTTCCGCGCGGTGCCCACCCAGGAATCCGGAAAGCGAGCGCTCTGGCCAAGAGAGCCGAGAGCCGGGAGTTAGGCGCCTGGATTGTGGGGCTGAGGGAGGCCGGTCCTGGATGCCAAAGGGAACTTGGGAGAGAAGCCCATAGAATTGGGATAGCAGCGGACTCCCAGGTCCAGGGGAAAGGGAGACCCGGGCTTGCCAGGGCGCCGCGCAGCTGCCCTCCTCGCTCCTGAGCAACCGCTTCTTTCTGCCGCTTGGCTCAGGTGGGGGTGGGGGCAGCCGCGGCCAGCAGCCCTCTCCAGCTCCAGGAAGTCATTAGCCCCATTGCCACAGGGCTTAGAGATCCTCTCTAATACAGGCTGCTGGGGAAGGGAGAGGGGGCGGATAATGCGTCTCATCCCTCCCCCACTGAGAAGTGAAACAGACACAGAGGGTGGGCTAAGGGTCCGTTTTATTGCAATACAGCCGCGGTTGAAGTGACAGGGAGGGTGGCAGCGTGGCCAGGCGCCCCAGGCAGCCAAGCAAGGCAGTGCCGCACAGCCGCAGAACCGGAACTGGGGGAGGTGATGAAGCAGCGGCTGTCCTCTTTGCCCACCTTCTTCCACCTCCAGGCGCCCTCCTCTGCCCACGTCTTTGACTCCATCCCCAGCGACCCCTGTGCTTGCTGTCAACAAATCCCCACCGACTGTCCATCGACCAACGACAAGTTCAAGCACTCACGGTCACACGGAGTGCGGTTCTGAGGCATGCTCGGGGCGTGGGACACCTGAATTCTAGTCCCTGCCAGGCTCCCAGCTACTTTGAGTGACTTGGAAGGCACTTTGGTCTTTGCGAGCCTCTGTTTCCTCCCTCTGTGGTAGATGTGAGGATCCACAGCTGAGCAATTGCAGCTGTTACTACTTGCATTCAAATAGAAAACTGTCAAAGTCCAAAAAGCATAAAGAAACCCGAGGAAGGGAGGGCTGTCCAGAAATATCTGGAGGTGGGGGTTCCAGGGGCGCCAGAAGGCAGCCTGGTTAGAACCGGAAGACAGCCCCATACTGGGCTGAGGGATCTGCCCTCCCCACACCAAACTCTCCAGCCCAAACCCCCTGGTCCACGGCCCAGTTCAGGCCACTGGCTGGGGGCATGGGAAGGGGGGCCTCTGAAATAGCAACATGGTGCAAAGTCGGAGGAAACCCGTCAGAGGGGGCAGGCTTGGAAAGATGCGACACCGGAGGGTCAACAGGGCATTATAATTCTAGGACATTGACAGGCTCTCTCTCCGTATTGCACACAGGGTGGGTGATGAAAAGGTCACGGGGAAGAGGAATGGAGGAGCAGACAAATGGACCATGAGAGCAGCTAAGTGTCTGGGAGGCCCAGGGAGGAGGAGGATGGGGGCACAGAGAGAAGGAGGGAGAGGACACTGACGCAGAAGCGCAGAAGGCTGGGAGGGAGGCTGAGAGGGCAGTGCCGGGCAAGCCCTGAGAGTTTGAGAAAGGGCGGGAGGAAGAAAAGTAATGCGTGTTGGGCAGCTGGGCATAGCACATCCTTCTGTCCGCTTCCACCCGCGAGGGGGCAGAAGGGAGAAGCCAGGAAGGGCAGAGTTCACAGTCAGGCCAGGGCGACGGACAAGGAAAGGCTCTGAAGCCTGGGAAGGAACCCATTCTTTGGCCAGTAAAGGGGGAAAGGGCGGACAATAGCAGCGCAAGGGCCTCCCCCAAACCCGGCGGTTCGGATCAAGGCGTGGGCAACAGCTTTTGGGCGCGCTAGAGGCAGGATGGCCGACCGAGAAGTAAGGGTAAAAAGGTTAGGGAGGGCGCTCCGAGGAAGGCTGGGCTTCAGAGCCCGCCGCGGGGCGCAGGGGGAGGGGGCGGAGCTTGCAAACAGTGGCGGGCAGGGCTTTCTGGAGATCAGCGCCGGAGGGCAGATCTAAAGTGCTTCTCTCCCCTCCGACAGGAGAGGCCCTAGCTGTCGGCCTCCAGCAGGTACTGCTCTGGATAACCCTTGACCAGCTCGAGCCCCAAGCCGGCCTGGCAGAAGTCAGCCAGCTGTGAGCATAACTGGGGCTCTAGGAAAAGCTGGCACAGGACGATGAGGCCGGCGAGGCGCGGGGCCTAGCGCTGCAGGTGCCACAGAAGCTGGCTCTGCACCTGCACGCCATCGCTGCCGAAGGCGTTGATGTTGAGGTAGCGCCACGTGCAGTCACCGCCCTGCGGGATGGGGAAGGGGCGCGTGCACAGCGTGAGCACGCGCGGGCACGCGCGGCTGTCCACGCGCCACTCCAGGCCCTTGGCCGCCAGCAGGCGCGGGTTGCTCTCCCTCGGCCGGTAGGGCTGCCCGTCCTGGATGACGGTCCCGCCCGGAAGCTCGTCGCGCTGCACGAGCAGCGGAGGGCGACAGCAGGAGGCGTGCCACGTCGCCACCAGCCTCCGACGATACGGCCTCGGTGGGCAGCCGCGAGAAGCTGCCAGAGACCCGCAGCGCCGCGGGGTTCAAGGGTGAGCGCGGGGTGGGCGCGGAGGCCTGGAGAGCCCAGCGCCTCTTGGCGTCTTCACTCCCACATTCACACTCACGGGATCCCAGTAGGGCCCCTCGGGAGGACCAAGCGTGCCGGGCCAGGTGGAGTGGGGTATGTGAAAGCCTGCCCCCGGCCCCCCGAAGGTAGCATGGAGGAACCAGGGGCGAGGCCTCGGAGTATGTGCCTGGATCCCCAAGGAGGGGCGGGTTCAGTGTGGGGCCTTGGGTCTCCGAGGGGAGGGCAAGGGTGGGAAACCGATCAGTCGGTAGGATAGGGGAAGCGGAGGGAAAGGACAAAGCCTCGGATTAGGATCTTTGGGTCCCTGAAGGGAGGCAGAATCAATAGAGGAGAGGAAGGGTCACGGAACTCCGGACGCCTGGGCTCCGCAGCCACCTGGAGTAAGGACTGAGGGTTTGACGGCTGGGAGTCAGGAGCTTTTTGACTGCCCCTGGGCAAAAGGGTCTGGGTCGGGACTGGGAGTCCGGGGCTGGGCTCACGCGCGCCCCCCCTCGGCAGAGCCTGCAGAGAAAGCAAGCCGGTGACGGGGCGAGGGGGGAGGACACCTGGCTAGCTGACCTCCCGAGTCCTTCTCACCTGCTCGGTGATTAGGCGGTATTTCTTCAGCTCCCGGGGGCCCAGCTGGTCGTCCCGGGTGACCTGTGCCACCTTGACCCCCGGGTGCTGTCGCGCCACGCCCTTGCCGCGCTCCCAGGACGCCCCGCGCAGCCCCCGCACCAGCGCGGTCTCCCGGGCGTCGATCACGTGCACCGACTCCAGCGCGATCTGCGGACTGACGCGGTTAGGGGGCCCTCCGCCCCTGCCGGGGCTCTCGGCTCCCAGGACTCGCCTCTTCCCACACGCTGAGCACTCCGTCGTCACCACCCCGGGCGCCAGGCCAGACCCGGGCCTGCCCGGGGAGATCTCCTCAGCACTCGGGTCTCGAATTCCAGAGCCGGCAGAACGCCCATTCGTCCGGGTCTCGTCCACCTCTTTTTTTTTTTTTTTTTCCGTCCACTTCCTGAGATGCTCCAGTTCGGCTTGCACCGGGTCCCTGAGGATGATCGCCACACCCCCTTTCCCTGGCTCCACCCCCAGGAGCTTGCTACGCCCCCTAGCCCCTGCCACGCCCCCGCTTCTTCTTAGCTACGCCCAGACCCCCTCTCGGAGCCTGTCCCGCTCACCGCTTCCGGGTGCTCTTTGTGCGAGAGTTCAGTCCACTCGGGGGTCTTGACCGCACTCTTGCTCTCACCTCCAGTCTACCCTCTCTTGCCTGCTCTTTTCTGTTTATGCTTCTGCCCCCAGAAACTCAAACGAATCTTCAAAGACCGAAGCTGTCCCCACTCCCTCCCTCCGGTTCCTCCGCTATTCCAAGTACTACACGTCCTCCGTTCTACGCTCATTGGCTGGGCCCCTGGATCCGCACGCCCTACTCTTTGGTTCCAAAGCAGACCCGCTCTTCAGCATCCGGACGAGAGCCTCGCCTCCTCTCCTTCCTAAGATCCGTCACCCAAATGTAGCTTCACCCCCTTTTCAGCAGGGCCCCGGGTCTCACCACTCCGTTATGCTTGGCCAGCACCAAGGTGCCGTCGGGATCCCGGAGCCGGCTGTGGTAGCGGCTGAGAAGGTAGTCGAGGCCACCGTAGACGCCCCCAGAGATGGCCAGCACCTCCTCAAACTCCCGTTCTGTGCCACCACGAAGTCCAACGGCTCGGCCTTATCCTCAGGCTCCCATCCGGACCTGGGGTTGGCCCCCAAGGACTTGGCCTTGGCCTCAGGCCCCGATTCAGCCCCCAGGGTCTTGGTCTCAGCCTCAGGCCCGGATCCAGATCTGGACTTGGCCGCGGCCTCCTGTGGCTGGGTGTCTCAGTGTGGCTCTGCATCTGGCTCAGCCTCCTCTTCAGGCTTAGGGACCTCTGAGCTGGCGGCACAACTGGCTTCCAACTTCATTACCCTGCAGAAAAAAGACAACCCAGTATTGTGGTCAGAGCCCCTGTTTCCACATGTGGCCCGCTACACACCCAGTCCCCACAGCCCTTTCCTCCACAAATACCCCTTCTCTTCTGCTCTCCGCACAGACCCTGGGAATACAGGGCCTCCTGCTCTGACCAGCTCCCAGAGCTCCCAACCCTTCCAGGGTTGGGACCTCAGCAGTCACAAATCAGGAACCCCATGAGCTCCTCAGACACTGTCCCGAGATCTCCTTCACCCCCAGTTGCTCCCAGGGACTCAGACAAGGGGCAGAAGGCCCTTGGAGGGGTAAAAAATGGAAAGGGTCCCCCCACCTCTCCAAGACCTCTGTAAGAACATGAGAAACCACCATCTCCACTCCCCCTACAAAAGGGGTCCCTGGGAAAAACAGAGGGTTCAATTCCCCCCTTCCTACCACTGCCAGTCACAATCCCAGGGCAAAGGGGGGGGGGTGTAGACTCCAGATCTTCCCCCTATTGCCACTCCAGTACCCTCCACTCCCGCCTCTGACACATATATTCAAACATAAACCAGAGTGGACATTAGAAAATTTCAAGTCGTTCCTCCCAGGCTTATCAAACCCGCCTTTCCCTTCCTCCTTCCTCCTTCTCCATAGGGAGACCTGGCTCCACTCTAGGGCCAGATGATCATTTGGGAAAGGGCTCTGTTGGAGCTCCTGCAAACAGAATGTCACCTAGATCCCCTATGCCCCTCTTCCATTTACCTTGCCTCCAGAGAGTCTCTTCTGATTTTCTCTCTCCCTCTGTTCTTCTTTCTAAATTCTTCCTATAATTCTTACCCTACCTCCTACTCAAGATTTTCTGTGTCCTTCCTATTCTCATTTTTGGGTTAACTCCTCTGGATCTGTCACCGTTTGGCCTCCAGCTCTTCTGTTTTCCCTGCCAGAGCCAGGGCCAAGAGAAAGCCCCCTCCCCAAGTCCTAATGACTCTTCATTTCCAGACCTCTCTTCTCCAGACAAACCAGATCAACCAGTTAAATCCGCTTCCTCTCTTTCAGCCAGTTATAATAGTCCCTTCATATAACCTACCTTAAGCCTCATTAACCAACATCCCAGGAGACACATATACCAGCTACTTTGTGGGGGATCATGTTGGTTTGGTTGTTTTGTTGTTGTTAACAAGAACATGACCTAGGTTTGGGAGAGGGGACAAACAATGACACCAAGGAGTTTAGGGATGGTCTTAGCTTCCATGTCACAGACATAGCTTACATAAACGCAGCATGCTTGCTATAGAGTTAAAACTTCAAAACAAGAGCCCCATTTCCCTCTTTCTTTTCAGCCTGATGCTGTTGTCTAAGGCCCTCCCAGGTAATCCTTACCTGGATGAAGTAAGACAGCATCAGGCCAATATCATCAGAGAAGAGGGGAAGCCAGACTCAGAGGATCTTAGAGCCCCTGCTAGAGCCACCAGAGACCAGGTTCAACCCACTTCTTTCACAATGAGGAAACGGACACCCAAGGAGGTTAAGATCTGGCCTAAGGTGACTCAGCTTGGATCGAGCCAGGCTAAAGTTTAAGTTTTCCTGGCTCCCCGGCCAGTGGGGGAGACCTCTTTTTGGTGTATTTGGATCTCCAAGCCCAGGCTGAAGAGCAAGGATAGGAATTACTGGGTCCTTCCTTGGCAGGAGTCAAAGGTCCCAAGTACTAAAGGCTAAGAACCAGAAATGGGATGCTGGGAGGAAACCCCAGTGCCCTTCCCCCACTGTCAGCACTTCCATGCCAACAACAAGCCTGGGGCCAGCTCAAGCATCAGATTCCTTGTGGCAGGCTCTGGGGATGATGCGTCTCAGAAAATGAACAAGTTAGCTTGTGGCTTCCATCTACATTTCCAGGCAAACTCACCAGCTGTTCACGGGTCCCTGAAAAATACTAGCTGGTAGTTCTCTGCTGAGCTCAGCAACTCCCCATTGCCCCAAAAAGGGACAGAATGTGAGAAACTTGTAGACAAGGACACATCCAACTAATTCAAGACATTAGGCTTCCATTACCCTCCTTCGCTTTCAAGATGGGGGAGACTCTTTCCAAAGGGTGCATCTACCTACATCTTGGATAAGGTTGTTTGTAAGGGGGTCACAGGAAAGAAGGAAGAGCTTGCAAATTCATCTCTCTCATTTTCTTTCTGGGCACTCCTCTACACCTATTCCCTCAGAATAGCGCCCTCCAACCTGGCTCCTTGAACTATCATTCCCATAAGGTGTCCAGACAGAGGCAGCCCTGTGCTTCCAGGGCACTGTGGGAGATGTAGCTCAGGCATCTCCTGGACCCAGCTCCAGGAAGAGGGGCAGCGTTTCCCTTGCCCTCCATATCCCCGCATCCTTGGATCCATTCTTTCAATCTTATAAATATGAATGATCACTCCGGGAGGGGATGATTACAGTCCTCGCTGGGCATGCTGGGAGGCCCCCACCCCACCTCCACCGCACCCCACACACCTGAAATTTTGATGCCCTTGAGGTCGACAGCTTCTGGGAGCTGGAAGAGGGAGGAGAGGGAGCAGAGGGAGCAAAGAGCGGAGAGGCGGAGACAAAGACAAAGCTACACAAAGCGCCCAAAGAAGAGAGCAAAAAGGACAGGAAGGGAGGCAGGAAGGAGACAAAGGCGGACAGGGAGGTGTGGGGCAGGAGAGGATGGGAGAGGGGAGTGGGAGGAGGCACGGATACCAGACACAGACATGACACCTCGTGACTCGGGGTCCAGCGGATGCCAAAAAAGTCCTAGCACTGCACGCCCTCCCCAGGGAGACCTAAATAGAAAGCAGCGACACACCTCCTTCTCCCCACGGTGGGCGAAGGGGGAAGGGGTCAAGGGGAGGAGAAAGCCAGAAAAAGAGTCTGGAAGAGAATAGAGACCTCGGGAACAGAGGCAGGGGAGTCAAGATGAAATGGGGCAGATGCAGGGGATGAGGAAGATAGACCAACGAGCGGTGGGGGATGCCCCCGGGCCACAGCCATGGATTAGGGGGCTGTCCTGGAGGGTCTTCCCCAATCTTTCCTCTGCCCCTTTCCAGGAGTGAGGAGTGGGGGCGGCAGGCGGGAGAGCTTCCGAAGGAAGCTGCCTACTTGGCAGGGGTCCCCGTGGGCGCCAGGCTCTGGGGACAGGTGGGAGCGCAATGGCGACGGGGTGGGGGGAGGGATGACGGACGGGAAAGTGCCTTTGAACATCTAGGCAAAGTCCCGGTTCCAGTTATCTAGGTCACCGGACCCGGAGGGGTAGGGCTGTAGGAGGCGCAGCGGCTGTCTTGCCCTGGGGGGCGGTGGCCTTCTGCTGCCCCCATTCCGTGGAGGAGGAGCACGCCAGCCCCCAGCCCCCAAGGCCCGCGGCCCCCTACCTCGCCGGATCCGGAGCCCGGGCCGGGATGCCGAGACACGGAGCCGGGCCGCCGAGACACGTAGCCGGGCCGGCCACGCGGACAGCGAACGTGCCGGGAGAGGGGTCACTTCGGAGCCCCGAGGGTCGAGTTCGGGTGACGCGCGGGGACCGGAGCAGTCCCAACTCGGAGTTGGAGTGCGGGTGTGGGGTCTGTGTCGCGGCTCAGTCCCGCACGCGGGCGCGCGCTCCGGGAGGTTCGGGGTTCGGGGGCTGCCTCCCGCAGCGACGCTCTGCTGGGCACGGGCTGCGGCTCCGAGGGGCGGAGACCCTAGTGGCGCGGAGGAAACCCGGCCCGGATCTGGAGTGGACTCGGGGCGGCCTGGGGGCGGGGGGGGGGGGCGGAGAGCAGGTGCGGGGCGGGGGGCGTGCGGGCCCGGGGGCGGGCGCAGCTGGGTGACCTCAAGTCCGGCCGACGAGACTCCGCCCCTTGTCCCGGCTGGGCAGCGGGACTAAAGGTGGGAGGTGCCTTGGGTTTTGACGGAGGGGGTGACTGCTGGCTGAGTTATCGCCCCACGCCCCCGGCACCTCTACGCTCTGTCCTGGTCCCTCCTCTCCTTCCCCCGCTTTCGCAGACCTCCCTCCTCCAGGGGCCACCCCCTCAAACTAATCCCGTTCCCCTGACCTCCCGCTGCCAGATAAGTCAGAGCTACTGGAAAGGGCACGCAGAGCCCTGGGGACCAGGTCGGAAAAACTGATGGAGGAAATTGGAAACCCTTGCAGATGGGGGTGCAAGGAGACACCCGGAGACAGAAGCAGAGAGGCTAAAGGGAGCAGAGCCAGGCCAAGACCGGTCAGAAGGGCCACCACTCCCCCGGGGCACAAAGTAGCCTCGTTCCGCGGGTGCACGGGTGGGCTCAGCTCACACTCAGCCGCTGGCCGTCAGGCAACAAGGCCCCCCGCAGGGCAGCACGCAGAAAGACTCCAGGTACACCCACGAACCCACCCCCTCAGCCCATGAACACAGACCTCTGCACTCACGCACGTCCTGAGGATCTGCATACATGGTTCTGCACCCATTGCTAAACCGGGTGGGTGGAGGAAGGGTGGGAGGGACAGCCAAGTGTGGACTTGGAGCACTGCCCCCACCCCAAGGAGCTGGTGGTCCAGGCTCTTAACTCCTGAGCACGTACCCTCCCCCTGGAGATAGAAACCACCTGCAGTTCTACCCTGTAAGGAACCAGGTAAGTGAAGGATGTGAAAGTCCTATAGTAACTATAAAGTGCTGCAGGGAATATTAAGGTCTGCTGGGCATGGGGGCCCCTCTCCCTTGCCCTCCCTCTAGGGTCTGCCCAGCTCTCCTGCTCCCCCTTCCCACCAAAGTTGATTTCCCACCTAACTTTTCCCACTTTCTAAAAATACTTTCCAAGGTGATAACTCCATTACCTGCTAAACTGATCCAATGGGCTGTACTAATGTGATCAGGTGGAGGTTCGTGTCCCGTTCCTGGGCTTCCATACACATGGCCATACCAAGGGTTAAACGGATGAGAGTCATCCCTGGAATTCTAGACCCAGGTAGGCCAATAAGTAACTGACAAGTCACTTAACCTTCTTCTTTTTCTTGTCTTTTTTAAAAGTTTTTATTTATGTAATCTCCACACCCAATGTGGGGCTTGAACTCACAACCCCCGAGATCAAGAGTCGCATGCTCCACCGACTGAGCCAGCCAGGGACCCCTCTTCCTTTTTTTTTTTTTTCTTAATAGGACTTCCCCCTATTTCTGATTTTTAAAACTGCTAACACACTGCACATCTCACAAAGCTGCAGTTAAGGTGGAATATGCTCAATTGTGGGATAGCTCCTCAAAAAGTTATAGGTGTTGGAGGACAAAGTCAGGAGTGGCAGGAGGGAGATGCAACCATGCTCTAATCCCTCCCTTTTCGCTAGAAGCCTCGCCTTCTGCCACCAGAAATTCTGGGATTGGTCCAACGTTCACCACTTCTGTTCCCTCAGCCAATGAGAATAGAAAGTTTCCCGAAGTTGCTAACACTTCATGTCCCAGTCATGCAGAATGAAGAAGTCGCCACTCATTGGTCCAATCAAAAACCATGTGGTTCCAAAATCACCACGCTCAGACTGCTTCTGTCCCGACTCCCCTGGGAGATCAGGGGGTGGTGGTGGTGGTAAGAGGTCGGAAGATGACTAATCTTCTGGCTACCCCTCCCAGCAAGAGAGAACAAGAGGCTTTCAGCATCCTTAAGTGCTTTGAGGATGCAGGGAGGGGGGCCATCACCTTGTGCTACTGGGCTTTAAAATCCACCAAGGTTAAGACCGGTGGGGATGGAAGAGTGGAGTGATCTGCTTGCTGGTAGAGACGTGAGAGTCCTAGCTTCACATGTCTGGGTTCCAGGTCCCCCACCCCCACCCCCTTCTGGTGGTGAGCCACAGAACCACCCAGAATGTTTGCACAGCACTTCGGTTTAATTTTCACAACACTGTAGGATGGGTGAGGCTGTTTAGTCACTTTACAAATGAAGAAAGTGGGTTCTGAGAAGTCCCACGATGTGGGCTAGATCCCATAGCTGGCAAGGGACACTATGAGGGCCTCTGGCTGCAAATGCAGACCCCACCGCCCACTCACCCCTCAGAGGTCAGATGTACTTTGTGAAAATGCTTTGCAAACGGCAAAGCACGAAATAAACGTCAGTGCTGTTAATGCTGGAGATTTCCCTTAGTTGCTCTGAATTTGGTAAACACTGTCTCGGACTCTGGGATCCATACTGGCTTTGACCCTCATGCCGGGCTTGTGTATTTGGGTCTTTTATATTTGAAAGTGCCTATTGTCTGTCTTCTCTCTGGATGGGTGTGCCTTACTGTCAGTTGGGTAGTATCATTGCTCCCTGTCCTTTCATTTGGGCCCATCCTCAGCTGCAGGGCCCTCCCTATCCCCATCATCGTCTTTCACCCCTCCCCTTCAACAGACCACCTTGGGTCTTCTTCCCTGGCCTCTGAACACCTCCGCATCCTGGGATTCTGATGACCAGGACTTCCTCCTCCAGATTTTTGGGTTTTGGGTTAAGGCAGACGCTTAACCAACTGAGCCACCCAGGCGCCCTGATGTTAAAGCTATCTTTATACCTCTGGTACTTCATTCAGGTCTTGGCACACGGTAAGTGCTTAATAAGTATATTATGAAAGAAGGAATGACTTCAACTTAGTTCTAGAGTGGGGGAAGGTGAAACCACCTTTGATCATTTATCAAAGGTCACCCACCGGGTAGAGGTAAAACCAGACTCCTGGTATCTTAACCCCAAGCCAATGCACAACCCAGCCTCACGCTGCATTTCTAAAGGTTCAGTATGAAGGCTTGTGCCTAGAAGTCCCTGAAATTCCACATCTTCTCTCCCCACCCATCACCAGGTTCCTCTCTCCGGTCCACATGAACCAACATTGGTTGTAATGTCTGTCATTTATTTGCAAACATTAACGTCGCTTCGATGGGTCCATTTCTGCTCTCGAAGAGCTCAATTGAGCTAGCCATCAAAAAAACCCCACCACTCTTATTCTAGAGACTATCTAACACACCCAAAAAATAGAACAGTATAATGAAGCCTCACTAGCCTATCATCAGCTTCAACAATGATCAGCTCATAGCTGATATCGTTGGACAGCGCAAGCACGCCGATATTTTGAAACAAGTTTCAGACATCATATCATTTCTGGTATTTCAGTAAATCTTCATCACGGTGATAGGGATGGAATTGTGTCCACCCCCCAATTCAAATGTTGAAGCTCTGACCCCCAATGTGACTGTATTTGGAGACAGGGGCCTTTAAAAAAAAATTTTTTTAAAGATTTTAATTAATTAATTAATTTATTTATTTATTTGACACAGAGAGAAACAGCAAGAGAGGGAACACAAGCAGGGGGAGTGGGAGAGGGAGAAGCAGGCTCCCCGCTGAGCAGGGAGCCAGATGTGGGGCTCAATCACAGGACCCTGGGATCATGACCTGAGCCGAAGGCAGACGCTTAACGACTGAGCCACCCAGGCGCCCAGAGATAGGGGCCTTTACACAGGTGAGTAAGGCTAAGTGAGATCATAAAGGTGGGGCCCAAATCCAATAGGATTATAAGAGGAAGAGACACCAGAGATCCTTTTCTACCCTCGAATTTGCAGAAAAAGGCCTTGTGAGGAGGCAGAAAGAAGGTGGCTGTCTACAGGCCAGGAAGAGAGCTCTCACCAGAAACTGAATCTACCAGCACCTTGATCATGGACTTGTAGCCTCCAGACCCATGAGAAATAAATGTCTGGGGGCGCCTGGGTGGCTCAGTCTCTTAAGAAACCGACTCCTGATTTCAGCTCAGGTCATGATCTCAGGGTCGTGAGATCGAGCCCCACGTCCGGCTCCATGGACATTTAAATGCTTTAAAATTTTTCCTTTTATTTGTTGGTCTTCAAAATAAAAAGTTGATGCCTCAACAACTTTCAATGGTGATCAATTATTATTTTTAGAACCACTATGAACTCATGGGTTTTAAGCATGTTTAATATGATACGGTTACTGTCCCTTCCAGATGCTCAAGTTATCCAACTTTTTGGATAAACTGGTGCATCACAGTGACACAGAAGGGTTGTGATGGAGCTCTTAGGGATGCAGAGGTGGGATGCCCTGAACCAGCCTGGCAGGCTGATAGGTTAAGGGAGGTGTCCTAGAAATGCCACCTTAACTGGGTATTAAAAACTCCCCTCCAGGAGCGCCAGTCTGGATCAGTCCTTAGAGCTTGAGACTCTTAATGTCAGGATTATGAGTTCGAGCCCCACGTTGGGTATAGAGATTACTTAAAAATAAAATCTTAAAAAAAAAAATCCCCTCCGGAAGGATAAAGAAAGGCAAGGTCTCGCCAAGGAGGAGGGGACAGCCTGAGCAAAGCCCAGAGCAACAGCCTGCTTCACAAGAAGAAGTAGTTCTGGGTTGTACCCATCTTGTGGGCAGGGACTGGTCAGCCAGGGAAGCTGGAGTGACACTTTTGCCTTGTGAGTAGAGACAGCCCTCTGGTGGCCACATGGAGGATGACAGGGAAGGAAAGGGCCAAAGGAGCCATCAAGTTACTCATAAGGTTTCCTCAGTTCATATATTTATAAGTTAGACTCTTCCAGATCAGGAGGAGAAATCACAGTGTTGGGGTTTATCATTCGGCTACATTGGAAAAGGAGTGACACTGGGAAGTTCATTAACGGTTTTGTACTGTGGGCCCCAGACCTCTTGAAAATACAATAGACCCTTCAGGAAGGTCTAGTGATCCATGTTCTTGTATCTATGCACCTGCCACGCACACTTCCTCAAGAAAAGATCCCGTAGTGAATGCTCACCACCACCCAACATAATTTGCACAAAAGACCATCTCTGGGGGGTTGTGCAGACCCCAGGCATAAGCAGAGAGGACTTCCGTGTGAATTTTTTTTTTAAAGATTTTATTTATTTATTTGAGAGAGAGAGAGAGAGCACATGAGAGGGGGGAGGGTCAGAGGGAGAAGCAGACTCCCTGCCGCGCAGGGAGCCCGATGCGGGACTTGATCCTGGGACTCCAGGATCATGACCTGAGCCGAAGGCAGTCGCTTAACCAACTGAGCCACCCAGGCGCCCCCGTGTGAATTTTTAAAAGGCACCTGTTGAGGGCTGAATTGTTCCCCCCTCCCCACCTCAAAAAGATATATTGAAGTCCTAACCCTTAGTACCCGCAAAAGAGACCTTATTTGAAGATGGGTTATTTGCAGACATAATCAAATTAAGATGAGGTCATACTGAATAAGGGTGGGCCCTAATCGAATCTAGAACTGGCGTTCTATAAGGAGAGGGAGATTTGGACGAGACACAGAGGGAGAAGGCCATGTGACAGCAGAGACAGAGACTGGGTGACGTAGGTGTGGGCCAAGGATTGATGGCACCACCCAGGGCTGGAAGAAGGGAGGGAGAGTTTCTCTTCCACAGGTTTCAGAGGGAACAGACCCTGCCGACACTTGATTCTGGTCTCCAGAACTGTGAGACAATCAATTTTTGTTGTTTTAAATCACCAAGTGTGGGGCGCCTGCGTGGCTCAGTCGGTTAAGTGTCTGCCTTTGGTTCAGGTCATGATCTCAGGGTCCTGGGATCGAGCCCCGCATCAGGCTCCTTGCTCTGCAGGGTGCCTACTTCTCCCTCTCCTTCTGCCTGCCACCCCCCCCCCCCACCGCTTGTGCTCACTCTCTCTGTCTGTCAAATAAATAAATAAAATCTAGAAAAAAAACAAATCACCAAGTGAGTGGTGCTTTGTTAGGAAACTAGTATATCTTCCTCTCTTCCCACAATGGATGCAACCCCCCCCCCCCGCTTCTGGCTCTGTGAAGGGAACTCCCATGCACCCCTGCCCCCCCAGCTGGGCTTCCTGGTGCTGGGCACAATCTACAAACGACGCAGCTGGTTCCCTCTGCACAGGTCTCTTGGACACGCTTCATTTGTTCATGCCTGGTGCATGGCCACCACCAGAACACGGTCAAAATGCAAAAACAAACAAGACACACTTCCCGCCCTTAACATCCGCATTTAATAATATGAGATAAAAGATCGTGGATGAGCCATATGTTTGGGGTAACAGAACACCAGTCCACATAATGTGATGGTGCACATAATGCAGATCCCATAGGGTAAGGCTTGGGATGTGGCCATGGCTAGGAAAAGATTGTGTGGAAAGAGGTGGGCGAGATAAGAGTGACAATAACAAATGTTTGCTGAGCACCCTGCCAAGTGCCACGCTAAGCCTTTCCGTGCATACGTCATTTCGAGCTCAGCGGGGACACTGTGGTGTAGATGGGAGGATTAGAGGCAGTGCGTGAACCTGAAGGTCCGCACATAGTGAGTGCTGAACCCTGGGAGCTGAGCTGTGACTCCTTGGTAGGGGTTCCATCCATTCTCCACTTAGGAAGGAGGGCCGAGTCAGGGATGGCTGGGAAGCCGGGCTGGGCTCTGTTTGAAGGCTACCTCGAATGCTGGGCTGAGGATTTCACACCTTCTAACAACGAGAATCCAGTGACAGTGAGGATCCAGCAGGGAGAATCACATGAAGAAAGCAGTGTTTTTCAAAGAGCATCTTGACAGCAGGAGAAGAGGTTGGATGGGAGAGAAGAGGCAAGACCTCTCTGATTGCTGAGGAGCGGTCCCATATGATAGCAGCTTCTGGGAAACAGGGGACTGATGTGCAAAAGGCCATTCTGAGTGTCTCACCTGGTATCTCAATCCAGCAGGGGACACTTGTCATTGTCCAGGGGTGTCATCTTCTTTTCGTTTTTTAAAGATTTTATTTATTTGAGGGGCGCCTGGGTGGCTCAGTCAGTTAAGCGTCTGCCTTTGGCTCAGGTCATGATCCCAGCGTCCTGGGATCGAGCCCTGCATCTGGCTCCCTGCTCAGCGGGGAGTCTGCTTCTCCCTCTCCCACTCCCCCTGCTTGTGTTCCCCCTCTCTCTGTGTCTCTCTCTGTCAAATAAATAAATTTTTTTTTAAAAAAAGATTTTATTTATTTGAGAGAGAGAGCACAAGCAGGGGGAGGGGCAGAGGCAGAGGGAGAAGCAGACTCCCTGCTGAGCAGGGAGCCCCATGCGGGGCTCGATCCCAGGACGCCGGGATCATGACCTGAGCCACCCAGGCGCCCCAGGGGTGTCACTTCCAACTCCCTCTGCCCTTTTTACTACACCTTTGGCATAGTCTTGCCAAACCCTCAGCACTGATGACACATTCTGCTTGCTGCACCCCACCCCCAAAACACACATATGGATATGGGCACCAAGTCTCTCTCCCAGAGACAGAAGACTGATCTTGAACTTCCTGTACCTTTCTGGTTTGTGTTGTGACCTCTCCTCTCACCCAGATGTCTCCACATGAAACATAATGTTCCCTTTCAATTCTCCTTCTCTCCACTGGGATCAGACATGACCACTTTCTTGAGAAACTTGCCCAGTTGTTTTCACAAGTACTGGGAGCACTTTACTCCTTTTTACTCTAGGGCCAACCCAGTCCTAACTGGGCTTCTTGGCCTCTCCTGTTTCTCTCCAGCCTCAGGCCAATCCCTCCCATCCCCTGACTCTATTGGTCTTGGATTTCAGACAGGAGAAATGAATGATGGGGAGTGAAGTCCTCTCCTCCCTCTCCCCCAGTCCTCAAAGGTCCCATTCCTCACCTACCACCCAGCCCAACCTCCCCTCCCCAGAGATAGGCATCTACCACTCACAGGGGAGAAGGGCAGGGGGGTTCTTGGAGGAAGGCCCACAGCGATCTAATCCTCATACCACCAGCTCTTGGTGGCAGGTTCTCACTAGAAGTTGGTGCCTTTGTCCCTCTGGGATAGAATCCAGAGAAAAACATGTGATGCTATCCTTAAAGTTTGGAGCACGAAGTTCCAACAAGTAGGCAATGCATTCCAGAGGTGACCAGACCAGACAACATGCAACAAGCAAGACCACATATTCCAAGTAAATGATTGAGAAGATACTCTTGAGTTCCTGACCCATGACAAAGATTGGAATTTGGACACAAAGGAGAGAGGTGTGGGGGAAGGACTTCTGAGCTCTGCAAGCCTTACCCCTGGAGGGCAAGGCTTGTCTTCACAGGATCAGTGACAAAGGTTGCAAGACTCAAAGAGGTTAGCATGCCCCAGGGTTTGGGGGACGTGTCCACCAGAGAAGTCTAATGGCTAGATGGTAGCTGACTGGATGTTCCCATCCAGGAAAGAAGGAAGGACAAGTGGCTGCATTGAGCCCAGCCTATATTCTAATGGTATCTAAGCTAAGCGTGTTCCAACCTGGAGCTGTTTATTTTCCATCCCTCTTTCTACTTCCCAGCCTAGAAAAGCAATGGGATTCCTAAGGAGAAATCCTATGTCGAGTGCCATGGGCCCAAAACCAGGGACAGATGATGAGGCAGAGGAATCTAAAAGAGAATACTCTGGAGAATCCAGGAGAGCGCCCCCCCTCCCCGCCCCCGAGGAAAAGGAATCAGCTTGGAAGGTCTGGAGGCCCAGAGAATATGAAGCTATCCTAGGACAATGTCATCAAGAATGTTTGGGATCCTCTTTCTCCTCCTCCGCCCCATACTCCAGTCCCTAGGGTTCAGTAACAGAGGCTAGAAAGGGAGGAGGAGGTGGGGGAAGAAAGAGGTCAACTCCATCCCCTTTCTACTCCACCTTCCCCAGCTGCCCCTTCTGGTCAAGCAGGTATCCCACTCGCTGCCCTTGCTGGAGATGGAAGGTTCCCACCTTTGGATGAAGATCCAAGTGTGGATTACTACTCACGCTACATGTCTATGTACCAACTTAAGGTGAATGAAGAACTTACCACCTGTGACCCAGATAAGTCCCGGGGCTGCTCAGATTTTCCTCCAGGAACAACAACAACAAAAAAATTCTTCCACTGAATGTATTTTATAGGACAGTGGGAGACTAATAGAGTTGCATTCCAATTACATTTCAGCGAGTTTTTCTGAAGTCCTGGATACAGACGCAAAGCCAGTCAGCAAACAGGACTGATGTTGTCAGGGAATGCTATGACCACATGAGGACCCTTAGACTGTCCAGTCTTACCCTCTCCTTGGACTGACACCGTGTCTGTGATGAGGAATGATGATATTTTGCCAATCTCCGTTCTAAGCCCTTACATCTTAATTCTTTGATCATCACAAGAGTCCTGTGCTTACTGAGCGACTGCGTTAATGTTGACCTAACACTGGGCTAGCAGCTGGGCTTCGTGCTGGTCAAACAGGTCCCTGTTTCATTCATCTCCCAGCCACAAGGAAACATAAAGGATGGAGAGGGGTGCAGTAGCAAGCCATGGACCAACGCTACCTTTTCTACCATCAGAGATCATTCCACTTCCCATATGGCCAGGAACCCTTAACCAAGCTCAGCTTTTGCTCAGGCTGACTATTCCACCATCCATCCTATCTTCTCCAGCTCACTCTGCAAAGCGAACCCCTCCCTAGAGCCGCCCGCCCCAACTTAATCCCAAGGCCCTACAGCTCTTGGGGAAGCAGACGCCTTCATTCACAGAGGGAGAAAGGGCTCAGCAAAGGAAAGAGACGTACGCAAGGTCGTGCAGCAGAATTAAGGCTTGCTGGGAGGGGAATTCCGATCCCCAATCCAAAGCAGCAGCTTCGCAATACAGGAGAATGAGGGTGGATCATGCCTGGGCCCCCTTACCCCCAGAGCCAGGGTGCGAGCTCTGCAGGCATCAGATTCTACAACATAGTGGTGGGAGAGAAGGAGCAGTCCAGAGAGGCAGTAGGTGGAGGGTCTTGGTGCCCTGGGCTGAGGGGCTCAGGGCTGGGGGCGGGGTGGGGGGGGGACGGCAAGGGCTAGATAAAGGTGAGGTGAGTAGAAGCTGGAACACCGCAGCTTTCCTTGTGGTCCTCGAAGAGTTGCTCCAGAGCCTCCATATAGAGCATGTGATAGTGGTCAACTTCCTCCTCGGTGGGGTCCGGGCGCTGGGGCACTGGGATGGGGCGGCCCACTGCAGGAAGAGGAGAGACAGAGGTTGGCGGGGGACCTCTGTTGCCCACACAGCCAACAGCAGCTTTCTTGCCTGGAGATGGGCACTCACCCACAGTGGTGATGGGCCTGGCGAAGGGCACCAGGCCCCAGGAGTTGGCCGAGAAGAGCCCGTGGCCCCAGAAGATGCAAGGAACAAAGCCCATGATTTTCTTGAAGGCGACCTGGCACATATACTGCCAGGAGTTTGTGGCAAAAAACTTAAAATTAAAGATATCATTCTCCCCAAAGGAGTACACAGGTACTAGGGAGGCCCTGGGAAGGGACAAGGAGAGAAAAGAAGGGTGGTCAGGCCAGTGGCTTTCAGAGCATCCCAAGACAGAACCGCAAATCCCTCCCTACACCTCCGGATTCCACTGCCCAAGGCCGTTTCAAGCAAATGACAAAGAAAGATCTGGACGAAGGGACTCACAATTCTTGAGAAATGATTGTGTCCTGGGCCTTCATATGTTGACCCTTGAACAACATGGGGTAAGGGGCACTGACCCCCACCCCAAAAATCCTCATATAACTTAACACTCCCCCAAAACTTAACTACTAATAGCATGGCCAATAACATAGTCGATTAACAAATATTTTGTATATGTACTATATACAGTATTCTTATAATAAAGTAAGCTAGGGGTGCCTGGGTGGCTCAGTCGGTTAAGCGCCTGCCTTCAGCTCAGGTCATGATCTCAGGGTTGTGGAACCGAAACCCAAGTTGGACTCTGCACTCAGTGTGGAGTCTGCTTGAGGTTCTCTGCCTCTCCCTCTGCTCCTCCCTCCCCTCACGCATGTGCTTTCTCTCTCAAATAAATAAATGAATCAAATCTTAAAAAAAGGAAAATCATCAGGAAGAGAAAATACATTTACAGTACTATATTGTAAAAATATCCGTGTATAAGGGACCTGTTGCAGTTCAAACCCATGATGTTCAAGGGTCAACTGTATACATTTTCTCATCGAGTCTTTGCAACTACAACATTGTAGCAAGGTAAGTATCAGTCCTATCTCACAGGTAAAGAAACATGTCCAAGGTCTCGCCTTTGAGGTAGTGTCAGAAAGGGCTTTGAATCCAGGACTTCTGAGCCCAAGGTCCTGCTACTTGCACTATGATCCTGCTCTTTCAGAGAGGGCAGAAGCCTGGCAAAAGTGGGCACGGTGCTTGGCACAGAGAAAGTGCTCAAGTGTTGACATGCGCCAGGGAGCACAGTGTGGGCTCTGGGGACACAGAGGCCCGGCTACAGGGTCCTGGATGGGTAGGGACAAAAGAGTGTAGAGCCGCAGACACAATGTGAAGTTCTGACCATCAACAGCAGCCCCGGGCTGGGCACCTGCACCCCACTCACCCGTGCCTCAGTGCCAGGCGCACGAAGCCTTTGCGATTCCGGAGGATGAGGCTGTGCTTTCCTGGGATGGCATACAGGGACTCCTGGGCACCCCCAACCATGATGATTACAGCCTGCCCGAGCCGGCGCCGTGACAGAACAAAGTCCAAGCTCCACCGGTTCACAGAACATATTCCTGTGTGTGTGAGGAGGTGGGGGACGGTCACCACGCCCTCCTGCGCTGCCTAGCCCCTCACCCGCCCTCTAGTGAGCCCCACACCCCATTCCCTCCAAACCTGCCATCCCCACGCCCATGTCAGTGTGACCTACAGTGCCTCTCCCAGCAAGGATGCAGGACATTTGCTGCAACCAGAGCTATTCGCTGATGCCCACTGTGAGCCAGGCCAATGTTTAGGCCAGGTCCCTGTGTGAGGGGCGTGGGAGGCAGTCAAGGGTGGGCGGAGGGAACAGGTGCCTCCTCCCACTCAGCTCGAGGCTCACCGAAGGACATGATGTAGTCACGATAGACTGGGAAGTGGAAGAGGGAGGCCAGCACTGCCGATGAGACCTGAATCCCCGGGAACTGCTTGGAGAAGTTGTTGGCCTCGGTGGAGAAATTGCAGAAGGTTCCGATGCACATGATCCCATGTGGGTGGGCACCCAGCACATAGTTCCGGTCAGGGGGCAGCTCGGCTGTTTTCACCAGCTTGGGGCAGAGGGGATTAGGTAGCATGAGGGGAAAGAGGTGTGGAAGGCAGGATACCAGCTGGAAAGAGTTGCCCTCCACCCTAACCGACTTCAGAGTTCAAGGTCCTTGAATGGAGTGCACAGCACAGAGAACCTACTGTGGAACACCACTCGGCAGCCCCTGCCCCATGCCCCACTGTCTGAGTTTAGGGAGCCCAGGGGGCATAGGCAGGGGTGAGTAGGGGTGGGGGTGGGGGTTGAGGAGAGGGAGGAGGAAGAGTGTCTCTGCGGAGGGTAACCTGTCACCTTGATAGGATAATAATCCCTGGCGTGTTTCCACATGG
Organism: Halichoerus grypus; assembly: GCF_964656455.1. Classification (NCBI taxonomy): domain Eukaryota; kingdom Metazoa; phylum Chordata; class Mammalia; order Carnivora; family Phocidae; genus Halichoerus; species Halichoerus grypus. Next base: position 7,688,871 of record NC_135717.1, read on the forward strand.
CCCAGTTCCTGGTCCACTCAAAGCGCCTTCCACCTTGGGGCAGAGAGATGCTTTGAAGAATTTCTGGAGGCACCTGGCCACCATCTCCGCTCCTTGGGCACATGCCCAGCAGTGCTCACCTTGGTTAGGCGTGTCCCAGTCCAGGAAGAACCACACCAAGTAGAGAACAGAGATGGACCAGAATGACGTGAAGAGGAGGAAGAGGACAAGAAGGGAGAAGAAAGGGCCTGTGGGAAAGATGACAAAGAAGAGTGCATTAGCTTTGGAAGATGGGTCATTCCATGCAGCGGCTCTCTCCTCCCCCCTCACAGATGGCTGGTGTGCACCCAGCCATCTCCCAGCCTGAACTCTGGCCCTCTCTTGGTCCCTTTGCCCTTAGGCACACAGGCAAATGGGGCCCCAGCCTTTCTCCCCCAGGTCCCTGCTCCCTTTGGGGACCCCAGGGCACCAGGCCTCTCACCCATGAAGAGGAAAGTGAGCACGTATTGGTAGGCGCTCACTACTTCTGGCCACTGTTTCTGCACGGATTCCATGGTGGGGTCGCGGCGGGGCTGTGGAGACTCCTGTCCCAGTCGTTGCCCTCTGCCAGCGAGGCTCCAGGGCCCGGAGCACAAACGAAGAAGGTTGGTGGGCCGATGGAAGGCTTTCTTGCCCGATGGGCCAAACCCTCGGGCTCTCCCGGGACTGCGGGTGTGTTGCGCGCGTCTAGATCCGGAGCCCCAGACGTCCCCAGAATGATCTTTGAGCTGCAAGCGTTAGTCGGTTTGGGCTGGTCGCTGGGCGGAGCTGGGAGGCTGCAGGGAATAGGTGAGGGATATAGTGAGTGTGTCAGCTGTCCGGGAACTGATGTGGGGAGGAGGCTCAGAAGGAGCTGGGGAGCCCGCCCACCGGGTCCCAGCCGCCGGCGGGGGCCAGAAGCTCCGCTGAGACCGTGGGATCTCCAGGGCGGCCGGGCACGCCCCCGCTGCGCGCCCCGAATCTGGGTGCCGGTCTCCGGGAGGGTCAAGATCACCCGGAGGCACGGCCCCGCACAAACACGCACACACCGCAGCTCTGTTGCCACGTTTAATTGCCCCCCACCACGGCCGCCGCGGGCACCGGGAGGGCGGGGGCGGCGCGCCCAGGCGAGGAGGGGGTGCGGGTGGGCGGGAGGCCGTAGCGCGCCTTGCGCTCCTCGAACAGCTGCACCGGGATCGGGGCCCCCACTGCGGGCAGAACGGGACGCCAGAGGGGCGGTGGTTGGGATCTCCAGCCCGTGCCCTTCCCGCCCAGCCGCGCGACCGTCCGGGACAGTGTTCAGGGCCTGGCCGCTTGCCAAAGGGGATGAGGCGCGGCCGAGACGTGGCCGGCAGGCAGGGACCTTCACCTCCCGGCGCGGGGAGCGCGCGGGGCCGGAGCTCCGCGGGAGCCGGTGCGCCGGCGGGGAGCGGAGGGGGCAGAGGCCGGGGCTCACCGACGGCGTGGATGCGCGTGCGGAAAGGCAGGAGGAGGCCCAAGGGACCTTGAAACAGCGGCAGGACCACGCTCAGCAGCGGCTGCCGCGCCTCCTGGGCGCCCCGCAACCGCGAGCCGGGAGGGTTCGGGAACTGCTGGAAGAGCTCGTTGTCCCCGAAGGAGAAAGCAGGGCACCAGGGAGGCCCTGGGGGAGAGCAGAGGCGCGCCTGACTCCGGGTTTCCCTGGCGCGCCACGCTCCTCCGCGACAGGGTAGCCCGCGAGCGTCCCGCCCGGCCACTGCGGCTTCCTCACCCTTGTTCCCGCGCCAACGCGACAAAGCCCTTCTGATTCCGGAGCCACAAAATCAGCTCGCCGGCTTTTGCTTCCAGCGCTTCCAGGGGCCCTCCCAAGTCCGGGACCGCCACCTGGCCGCCCCCAGGCCGGAACAACAGACAGGCAGCCGCTGGCCTGGTCAGCGGACACCAAAGCTGGGGGGAGGGGAGAGGGGGCCCAGATGCCTGCGGCTTTGAGAAAAGGGGGAGGAGGGCGCCAGGAAGGTAGAGCTGGGACCAGGAGCTCCCACCCCCCCACCCCAGGGATGTGGGGGGTGACACAGCAGGGACTGGGGGATCTCCCCACTTCTCACCACTACACACGATGTAGTCCGGGAAGAGAGGGAGGTAGAACCAACAAGGCAGCATGAGGAGGTGTGGCCGGAGGCCAGGGAAGAGGCTGGAGAAGCCGGTGACCTCCGCGCAGAAGTTGCTGAAGGCCCTGGTGACCAGGACCCCGTGAGGGTGGAAGCTGAAGAGGTAGTTGCCAGAGGGATCCAGTTCTGCGGTTTTAACCAGCTGGGGGCAGAGGCAACATACTCCACTCTGACTGTGAGATTAGACTTTGGGGGGTAACCAGAGAAGAGTCTATTCCAAAGCCTTGCCCCCACCCAGCACACCACTCCTGGATGGCCTCACCAAGACAGGGACACAATCTAGGAAATGTCTCCAGATGGCCCAGCTGCGGACCCAGGCAGATCGTCGGCCTCCTGCCCTCGGCGTGTCCCTGCTCGGCTTAGAAGAGCAAGGAGCAGCATGGCCAGGCACACCTGGGCTGGAGGATGGAGTGGGGGATATTAAGGACCCAGGCATTTAAGTCCCCAGTTACCTGCCTCTGCCCTCTCGTCCCTGTTGGAGGCCCTCTTGCCCAGCTATTTCCTTCTCATTCCTTCAGCGGCCCCCAGAGAGCCCTGTCCTGCCTCCCTCCTGGTAACAGGGAAGCAGAGTGCCAGGTGCTGAGCCTCACCGAGCCCCAAGTAGGAGAAGACCCATCGCAGGACAGCAACCACTTGAAGACGCCGGCAAGGTGGCTGGAGGAGGCTGACATACTGTGGAGGCACATCCCATAGGGACCACTGTGGGCTCTTAAGTACACTCCCTGTGGTCCAACCCGCTGGCCCTGACCCTTGGCCCTGGTTTGGCTCCTGTGTCCACCCCCTTTGCTGACCTGAACCCTGTACCCTTGTGAGCCCCAGCAAGAAAGGGTTAACGACTGCCCGAGCTCACAGGGTTGTGACCAATAGGACCAAACAGAAATGCCCAGGGGCGTGGCCAGGAGCCTGGGAGTGAGGGTGTGTGGACCTTGCGGAGGTCAGGACCTTGGGCCTCTGAGGGGCCTCTGAAGAGCTGGCTGGCAGAGGTCTGGGGAAATGGGGTGTTGCCAGGGTGGTATGTACCACGAATGGCAGGGCTCCCCACACAAGTGAGAGCAGCTAGAAACCCCTTTTTGCCCTGGTCTGGCCCCTAAGGAGTAACTTAGGCTTCTGTGGGGAGACATTCCAGCAGGAATGGCCAGAAAGGCCAGCAATTGGCCAGCCCAAAAGGGCACACCCTCCAAGTATGCAGGGACCAGTCCTCACATGGCCGGGGCCCTCCCCAACACGGGCCAGAGCCGTGGACCCTCTCCGGGTCAGGGAATGTCACTTCTTTAGGCAAGTCTGACATACATCTTCTGTCCCATTCTCTCCTGGCATAAAATACTTTCCCATGTTCCCTCCTTCGTGGTGATTTTCTGGCTAAGGTCTACCCCCAGCTGTGAGCCACAAGAAGACAGCTGTTGTTCTCATCAACCCTAACCCTGTGACAGGTGCCCAGCAGGTGAGGGATGCTCAGTAAATGAGCATGGTAGGAGACAGGATGAGGCAGCGTCCAATGCCACTCAGGCTGGCTCACCCTTTCTGTCCTGCCCCCTGCTTTACTCTCCTGTGGGTTGCCCCTCGCCCCACCCCAGGAAGTAATGTCTCCTGTCCCTGCTCAGCCCACTTCCATCCGCAGGGAGACCGGGTGAGATGCACTGAAAAGTCTGGCCAGAGAGATGCTCAGTCCACACGGAAGGGGGACCAGTCCCACCTGTCAGGAAGGAAGGCTTCACAGAGGAGGTTTTCCTGGGAGTCCGGGCAATAGCAAGAAAGGGGTGGATTGCACGTGAGGTGTTGGAGGCAAGAAATGTCCAAGGACCAGCAAATGGGCCCATTTGGTTTTCAAAAGGCTTCTGCAGGGGACCAGTTGGGAGAGACATTCAGGAAGGTAGGCTGGTGCTAGGACCTGCGAAGGATCAAGCTAAAGGAACATGGCCTGAGGTCCTCAGGGTGCCTCCAGGGGTTTCGCTGGCTTAGCAAGGGCTTGATGGCCCCCCAGAAGCTGGAAGACATCAACTCTCAGGAGGTCTCACCTCTTTTTCAAGGCTACTTTCCATTCCCCTCTTCCAGGAAGCTTTCTTGGGATGACCCTCCAAGGCTTCCCTTTTCCTGATCCTCCCTGACTAAAAGCTTGGGTCCCAGAAGCCCCCTGTGTCTTCCCTTGGAACACATGCTTCCAGGGGGCCTCCCTTCCCTTAGCACTGTCCCCAGAGGCCAGCTCAGGGCTCTGCCACCCCCTTGCTTCATGCAAGGAAGAAGATGCCCTCAAGGGATGAGAAAACGCCAGGGAGAAGAGGCTGGGGGAGGCCAGGGTGGGCTTTCACCTGAATCTAAGTGAAGCCCTCGGTGCCTGGCCCTTCTCAGGCTCCCCCCCCAACCCCTAGGCAATACAGCAGAGTGAGAAATGGGATCCAGGGAAGCTTCTCGGTTCCCACGCTGCTCTACCATGTGCTTTCTGCCTTTTCCTCTCTGTTCTTTTTCTTTGGAGTAGCTCCAGGTCTTCCCTCCACTCTGGGGGCAGGAGGGATACGAGGTCAGCGGGGAGGGGAAAGACGGACACGGACTCACTAGTTACAAATCCTCCTTTATTGGGAGGGAGGCTGAGAAACAATAATTTATTGTATGGGGAGCCCCAGAAGCCTTCTCCCCATGAATCTTTGGGGACTGTGGGGAGGGGCAAGGGGGCTCCAGGAGCTTCCTGAGAGGGCCGTGTGTTGGGGGGGGAGGCGACACATTCAGTCCCAGGCACGCCGAACATCCACTCAGGAAGGGAGGCGCCAGACAGACCCCCATCTCCAAGGAGGGGGGCGCAGGAAGGCACAACGGCGGGGAAGGTTTGGCAGAGTGGTTGAGTGTCACGGGTCGACAAAGGACACCATGATGTAGCGAGTGCCCCGAGTAGTGGGCAGCCCCTCGTGGTAGTGGGTGAGGCGGCCGGGGTGCAGGAGGCCCCAGCCCTTCCGCGGGGACGAGACGATGCAGTCATAGCGCAAGAAGCGACAGCCGCCTCCCTGGAAGAGGACAGGGGAACGGAAGTGGACAGTGAGCAGACAGGGGGCTGGGGGGCTGGCTGCCACAGTGGGGAGAGAGGCAGGCACGGGGTTTTGGGGTGTCGGCACACAAGGGAGGCACGGGGGGGCGCGGCAAGGCACACAGCCTGGAAGAGGTCCAGGAGATGGCACCTTCGAAGTAACTAGAAACGTGAAGAGGACGTGCCGTGGGGCAGGGCGGGTGACTGAAGGGTGTGTAGGGGTCATCAGGGGGCAGGACAGCAAAGTCCCGGGGGCTCAGGTGCGTGCATGTGCGCACGCGTGCACGTGTGGAGGGGCCCTGCTGGTGCCCTGACGCGGGAGGGCGCTCGGGGCTCACCTCATAATCCAGGCCCTTGTGGTTGAGGGCCACGTTGAGAGTGAAGGTGGACGAGTCGTGATGGGGCCGCAGAGCAGGCTGCTCGTCTGGCCGGTAGCGGACCACGAAGTTCATCACTGCCCGGGTCTGTGGGGACGTGACAGGAGACACTGGAGGGACGGCCGTGAGGTCCCGGGGGCCTTCTGAGGAGGGTGGTAGGGGGAGGGCCGCGGGGGTTTCTCTGCTAACTCCTCCCGGCTGCCCTCCTGCAGAAGCCCTTTCCACGAGGCTCCGGATGCTACGGGGGCTGAAACGGCGCCATGGGGAGACTTCCAGCCAGGACCCAGGTGTGGGAAGGTAGAGGCAGGGTAGCAGGGGCGGCGGCCCACCTTGGTGTGGTAGCCTGGGAACAGGCTCTCTGTCATGGGTCCCACATATGTCCTCAGCAGCTGCAGCCACTGGTCCTCATAGCCCACCTGCTTCATGTGGATGTCCACGGTGGGCACGTTCTCGTAGCCTCCCGCCAGCCTCGAGTCCTGTGGGCGGTGGGCACTGAGCCCCAACAGGGCTGCGCCAGCTTCCCCCTCCTCTCGCTCTCAGGCCTGAAAGCTTGTGTGACCCAGGTCTGGCAGCCTCGACCACTTAGCCTGACTCACTCCCCCTGGCCCTGAAGATGTCACCTCTTCTGTGAAGCCCCTCGGTCCCCCCACGTCTGGGCCAAAGCCCCTCCTGTGACTCCCACAGCATCTGGGCTGCCCGTCAGCCTTCAGGAGCGGGGCTATTGTTACTGACTCTAGCGGGTGAGGGGCCGGAGGGCAGGGCTCGACCAGGACAGCTCAACGTGCCACATCGCCTAGGTCAGTAGCCAGTGTCTGGGACCTGCGTGCCCCAGGAAGGAGTTCCTGAATGAAGGCACATGCACACACACGCAATTGTGCCCCCTGTGGGTCCCCCCCGGGGGTCCCCTTCTCTGCTCCCACTCTCTTGATTCCATTCCCCTCCATCACAGCCGCACCTCCCTCGCCCGGTGGCCCTCGCCTCCTCCCCTGCCCCGGCCCCTCTCACCTCGTGCCGGCCTCCTGACCACTGGCCGTAATGCTCCATTTCCTCTACCAGCTCGTCGCACATCTGGTCGGACAGCAGCGGGAACCAGTACACATCTGGGCACGGCTGAGGACCGACAGAGGAAGAACAACAGGGCTGGGGGATGTTTGCAGACCTCTCCAGAGGAGACAGGCAGCCAACCCAGGGGAGCGAAAGCAGGGAGCAGAAAGAGAAGCCGGGAGATGGGAGAAGCTGGAGGAACGGGGATCTGAGCATGGGGATGGGCCAGGAAAGGTGGGGCCGGAGAAGGTGGGAGCGGTGCAGGGGACCCGGCACAGAAGGCAGGAAGGTGCCAGAACCCCAGGTTTGGGGCTTCTTTACAAAACTGTCATTTCACCCACAACACTAATAGGCCCAATAAACAAGAAAGGATCGCTCTGATTAGCGGCAGGGTGGGGAGCCGAAGGCCTATCTGCTCGGCCTTTCCCTTTATCTGTCTGAGGGAAGTCAGTTTGGGAACCACTAATCCAGCCAGTGGACTCAGGGGCGGTGGCCACCAGGGCGGTCAGGGGTCCTGCTCGCGGCTCACCTGCTCCACAAGCCCCTCCCCTTCAAGGGCCCGGCTGTAGTTCTCATGAATGTACTGCTCCTTCCAGTCCTGGGGGAGGATGGGGAGGGGTGCGCACCTTGGTGTGTGCCCTCTTCACTCCCTCCGGTCCCACCCAGGAAGCCCCAGCACCACGACCACGACCGCCTCTCCCCAGGCAGGAGCAGAGCCTGAGAGCGAGGACATGCGTGCGTGCGCCCTCCTATAGTGAAGGGCATGTCCCGTTCTCTGAGCAAGACGTCAGGCACTCACCAGGGGGTTGTCGAAGATCTGCCAGAGGTCAGGGTGCAGATGGTCGGTATCATACCGGGAAGTGGCCAGGAGGCGGCCAAATTCGTGCTGATTGCTGAGGTGGAGGAAGATGCCCTGGCGGGCAGGGTGGGGGGGGGTGTAAGGAGACACGGCTGGCTGCTTCCCAGCACCCTGGCTTCGGGCGCCCAGGCCCCACTCACCTTGTCCCGCAGGCTCTTACAGAAGGCCATGTCTGGGTCAGTGTCGCTGCCCGAGAACACCTCCCTCTGGGGCAGCTCTGTCCTCAGGGTCTCACCACGGATCATGTACGCCTGGGCTACATAGGGCACATTCCACACGCCCCTGGAGGCACCCACACTGGCGTCAGCTAGGTAGGTGACCCTCCCCCAAGGCTGCCCAATTCAACCCAGGAGCCCCTTCCCCCACCCTCAGGGCACCCCCACTCTCCAAGCCAGAAGGTCCACCGGCTTCCCTGTCACAACACCTCAGGCTGGCTGCACTGTCAGCCCAGCTCCACAGCTGTGCCCTTGCGACTGGGGGGGCCTCGGGCGTGGGGGGGGCGGGGGGGGCGCGCAGGCGTCTGCGGGCCCGGGCTGGAGGAGAGGGGCTGCGCCCCCCGGCAGGACTCACACTCGCTTCCGCTGCACCAGCTCCACGTAGTCCTCCGAGCGGGCATAGTACTCGTCGGGGCTCAGGGCTCCCCAGAAGTTGGACCACAGCTTCCCGTGCCGGGACAGCATGGGCGCTATCACCTTCCTGTGGACAGGCAGAGGTGAGGGCGGGGCAGGGGTGAGCCCTGGGCCCGGGAAGGAGGTGGGGACTCCCCCGAGACTATCTGGGGACCCTCTGGCCGAGCCGGGCAAGCGACCTGTTCTCTTCGATGAGGATGCGCAGGGTCTGCTGGTTGGTGATGACAGCGTCAGCATCCAGGCTGAAGTAGAAGTCGCACTCCGGGTCCTGCCGACAAGTGTCCCTGGAGGTGACAGATCAATGAACAGAGGAGCTAAAACAGGAGCAGGCGGGGGGAGGAGGGGACTGTGTGGCAGGTAGGAGAACGCCCCCCCCCCAACCTGCAGAGGAGGGGAAGAAGAAAGCGGGTAGAAGCACCAGGAGGAGAGGAGGAAGACTACGGGGGGAGGGGGGGTGTGCTTGCTTCCCCCAGACCCCGAGGTTCTCCTGGCTGGGGGGCGCCCCCGTGGAGGCTGACCCAGGCTGCATGGCACATGGAGAGGGAAGGGATTGGGTGCAGTGGCTGGCAGCACCCCTCGGCCCTCACCCGTCCTCCCCGCCCAGTGCTCACTCACATGGCCATGTCCCTGGCCTCGCCTGGCGTCAGGGCCTCCTCTGGCCCCACCAGCTTCACAGCTGAGAAGTGGTCCTGGAGCTGTGGCCAGGAGTCTGCAATGTGGGGCTCGTGGTACACCTCCTGGAGATGGGGGGGAGAGGGAGGGGGGTGGAGAGGGCAGAAAAGATGGCGCCCGAGGCCCAGGAGGGGGAAGGTGGTGAGAGAAAGGGTGTAGGAAGGAGTCTGGGTGGGTGGCAGTTCCAGTCGGGGCAGGGGCAGAGTCCCCTGGGAGGGCGCACAAGGGAGAGGCTGCTGGGGTTTCTCACATTGTTATGCAGGAAGAGGGTGACCCTGTCGGGGGGGTAGTCCAGGAGGAACAGCCGCTGCAGGAAGCGGGGCAGGAACGGGGTAGGTTGTTCTACAAACACAGCCAGAAGCACCCGGGGGGGAGGCTGGAAGATACGACATGATGGGGCTCAGAGGACAGCCCAGGCCCCCAAACTGGTGTGTCCTCCACCACCCTGCCAGGTTGGGAGTCCCCAGGAGCTCTGGCCCGTGTGCTGCTGCCCAGCATGCTCTCCCTGCACCCTCTGCCTCAGTACCTGGTCCTGCCCACGCCCCCCCCCCCGCCCCTCCAGCACCCCTCCTCACCTGCCCCCCCGGGAGTGTCCTCCGGTCCCGGCCGCAGAACCCACAGCCTCCCTGGGGAGTCCAGCCATTAGGGACATAGTTTCCCAGGTAATTCAGCTGGAGCTGTTGGGAGAGGCAGTGAGAGGAGGAAGCAAAGGAGTCCAGCAGCAGAGGTCAAGAGGGTCAGGTGGACAGGCAGGGGACAGGGCAGGGAGGGGAGAGATGAACACTTAGAACGTCTCCAGGCACCTCTGCCGCTGGGGCTGGGGAGGACTGGCTGCTTGGAAGGGCTAGAGGTATGCAGAGGCGGGGGCCAGGTCTGACTGGGGGAGGGGTGGGGGGGCTGAGGGTATAAACCATTGGAGCACCTTAGTGGGACCGTTCCCATGGACCACGACGGGAAGTGTGTCATAGGCCACATTCCGGATGCGCACACGATTCCGATCAAACTTTAAAACCACCTCATCTGGGGAAGAAAAGCCCAGCTTTAGACTCTTTTCCTCTCAAAGCTGCCAAGCAACAGATGCTTCTAAATATGGAGTGGGGCGGGGAGCCCATCCTTCTCTAGAGGATGAAGGACTGTGGCTCCAGGGGGCGGGGAACGGCCCCCGTCTCTCTCCTGAGGGTACTGACCAGACTCCCGCCACCCTGGGGAGCTCCACCCTACTACCCGGGTGACCTGGGCAAGTCACCAGTCCCTCAGGGAGGCATTGTCCTCCCCCGCAACAGGTGGCCCTCCCTTTGTAGGATTGTTGTGTTAAATAAAATCACAGAAGTAGAGCCCTTTTTCCTCACCTAAAGCCCCATTGAGGTTCTGAAAGATCCGGGATTTATGATCCAGATTGAGGCTGAGTTTCTCCTGGATGGGATGAGATGGGGTGGGCCATCATTTCCCACTCTTTCTACAGCCCCCCTAAAGCCCCATTCCCCTCATCTGCCCTTCAGCCCGCATGGAGTTGCAAGTGCCCCCTCCACCGCTGCTCCCTACCCTAAGCCCAGGGTCCAGGTAGAGTCGCGTATAGAACAGCTGGTCATCATCGTCATCCTTGTACTTCCACTGGCGGACGACTTGGTGGACGGTGGGGGCAAAGCCAATGAATCCTGTCGGGGTGGGCGGGTGGTGACTCCAAGACTCTCGGGGTCCCAGGGACCCGTTCCCACTCCCCCTCTCTAGTCCTCGGGCCCCTGGAATGCTCCATGCCCCACCACTCTTGCCCCCCCCCCCCCCCCCCGCCTTGGGCACTCTGCCACTCACCACCAGAGTTGAGGAAGCGCTTCCCCGTGCCCACCTCAGGGTACTGCTCTGCCAGGCCCCACTCGGGCCAGCAGAAGCCCTCCGCAGAGAAGAGCAGGCGGCTGCCACTCTGGACGAACTTCTTCAGCAGCTCCGAGGGGCTGCCAGCCAGAATCACGTCGTAGCTGGGTGAGGAAGAGGGGGCGTGAACAGGACGCGCCACGAGGAACCTCGGGCTCCTCACCCCCTCCTCCTGCTTGCCCCTCCCCCTGCTCCGCATCCGCAGCCCCTTTACCTGTCCACAAACATGATGACCATATCCTCCCGGTCTGCGTATTTCCCCATCTCCTTCTTCAGCCACCTGACCTTCTGTCCTCCACCAACCGTTCGGGCCACATCACCCCCTCGCCACTCCTCTCCCAGGCCCAGGGTCTGTCGGGGAGACCCGCCATCAGCCGGCGGGCTGGGCCCTCCTGACCAGGCTCACCGTGGGGCCCCAGGCATCCAGCCCTCAGCCCACTCCTCCCGCCCCTCCTCTCCTCCCGCCCCTCCTCTCCTCACCCGCACTGTGTAGTTGAAGAACTCCGCGGACCGCAGGAAACGCCGGTATCCTTCCGTCTCGGCTGTGGCCACCGTGATCACCAGCAGCTTTTCTGTCACCAGCCGGGAATTGGCGCTCGGGACCCACTCAACCCAGCTCACCGCCCCCCGCGCTCCGCTCACCGCAGACCCCCTTGCCCTCCCTCCGACTCTGCTCCTGTCCTCTTTTTTTCCGATTCTCTCTTAAACTCTTCGCCACCAGGGGAACTTTGGCCCCAGTGGAGAGCTGGATGGGAGTAACACCCAGGAATTCGGGGTCAGTTCACATGGCAGCCTGGAAATCCCAGCCCAGGGTGGGGGGGGCCGCGTGATTCGCCCGGTGGGGGGCGCACGGCGTGGGAGAGGCTGGCCACCCCCTCCAGGCCGCGACCCCTTCCCCGGCCCCGCGGGCAGGCACGCAAACCCGGCACCCAGTCGGCGCTCCCGGGGCTCTCACCTGGGTTGACCGGGTCGCTGCCCCGGGGACGGTCGGAGGCCGAGATCGCAGGCGGCGGCTGCAGCAGCAGCAGGAGCCCCAGCAGGAGCCGGAGTCCCGGGCCGGAGGCGGCCATGGCGGGGAGCGGGCGGAGACGGCACACAGGCCCGCAGGGCTCTGGGGCCGTGCGCCGAGATCCCAACTCCGGGGAGGGGCTCTGGGAAGAGGGACGGGGGCTGCAGTGCGGCCAGCCGCGAGGAGGAGCAGGGATAGGGCGCCGCCCTGGAAAAAAGGCGTAGCCCGAGGCTACTGAGAACTCGAGAAGCGGGCGCCGCAGACAAGGCGAGGATTGTCCCCGGGCGTGAGCGCGCGGGCTGCGCGGAGCCAGCTGAGGGGGCGCCCGGCCGGGAAGCGGGGGAGGGGCGGGGGCTCGGGCCAGCGATCCGGAGCCGAGGACTTTGGTGAGAGCCAGCCCGGCGCAGCGCCTCCTGACACATGAGGAAACTGAAACCCGGAGAGGGGAAGTGACCCCCTGCAGGTCGGGCGGGATGCGGAGGCGGGTCTTTGCCACACCCCTGCACGGAGCTGCGGGGCGGAAGGCTGGGAGAGCTCGGCGGTGGGGGCGCGCAGAGCGGAGACGAGCGGAGGAGCGGGCGGCAAGGAGGGAGAAGGCCGAGGAGTCAGCGGCCCCAGGGGCGTGGGGGTTGAGGTTTCGGCAGAGGGTCCCCGGGGGCCTCTCGGATTGCCCACTCAAGCCTGCCCACTTTGGTAGTCCAGCCCATCATCTCTACCTCCCCCGGGAGAAACTCCAGGGGTTGCCTTTGTGATGGTGGCATCTTCAGAAGCACGAGAGGAAAATGACATTTCTCAAAAGACCACTGGCACCACCTCTTTAAAGTGATCCATTTCGGGGGTCCCACAAAATACACAACTACACTCAGGCCGGAAGTGGTTTTGCCCCTATAAAATATGGCGGAAAGCTTCCTCGTCTCCTGGGCAACACCACGTAAAATGCGGACGCATAGGAATTCCATTGGGATTACTCTGCGCGCGCGCTTCCGGAAGTGATGTCACCCCCTCCCGCAGCGGGTGGTTTAGCGCGCGTGCGCAGTAGGCTCTTCCGTCAGCTGTGTTGTGGAAATGGTGGAGAAGAAAACTTCGGGTATGTGAGCCCCTGGGAGGTTGGCCCCCTACCTCCTCCCAGACCCGACCCTGGCCTAGGGGGTTCTCACCCAGTTATTAATCTTAATCCCTTCCCCCGCCCTCGGGTCCTGGCGTCGGGGTAGCCCCTTAGGCCATCCATTCATGTTGTATTGATGCCCGCTCCATGCCTGCGCTGGGGATGGAGAGAGGAAAAAGGTCCCCATCATCCAGAAGCTGGCTCTCTGGGAGGGGGACAGACACGCAGGCCTGCCTGCATTTCAGAGTGATACGTGCGACGGCAGAGGGGTGCATAGCTCCTGGGCGCGGGGAGGAGTGGCACCTAACTTGGCTTCTGGGACCGAGGGGACAGGGAAGGCTTGGAGGGAGAAAAAAATGCTTGGATTGAATCTTGAAAGTCGAGTCACGGTTTCGCTCAGTGCAGGTGCGCCGAGGCTCATTCCCGGCAGCGTGAACCGCGCGTGCAAAGGCAGGAGAGCGAGAAAAAGCAAGTCGCTTAGGAAGCCACGTTCACAGTTCGGGGCTTGTGGAGGAATAGTAGGAGAGTCTGGAGGGCTGGGGAGGGGTGCACTTGAAAGGCATTCTGTACACAGCCGGAGAGTTTCAGTTCTGTGGAGAACCACCAACGGCTCTTTTAAGGCAGGGGCATAACCGAGACAGATATATCTTTTAGAAAGGCAGTTCTGGCTTCAGTACGGAGCAGCACTGTACGGTGGAACTTTCTAGAATGGTAGGAATGGTCTTAATCAGCACTGTTTAGCATGGCAGGCTTTAGCCACATGTGGCTTTTGAGCATGTGAAATGTGGCTAGTGCCACCGAGGAACTGAATTTTACATTTTATTTAATCTTACTTAATCTACATCGAATTTGAATGACCACGTGAGAGTAGTGGCAACCTTATTGTACAGCACAGGTGTAGAGGCTGGAAGGCCAGTTAGGGAAGGATGGAGTAGTTTAGTCCCCCCCTCCCCCCACCAAGAAGAGATGTGGGTGGAACACTCAGCCAGATTGATTTTAATCAATCCAATCATGTCAGTCCTTTCTTTTTTTTTTTTTTAAAGATTTTTAATTTATTTATTTGAGAGAGAGAGAGTGAGAGAGAGAGCACAAGAGGGGGGAGCGGGAGAGGGAGAAGCAGACTTCCTGCTGAGCAGGTAGCCCAATGCGGGACTGGATCCCGGGACTCCAGGATCATGACCTGAGCTGTAGGCAGTCGCTTAACCAACTGAGCCACCCAGGCGCCCTCCAATCATGTCAGTCCTTTCTTAAAAGGACTCTTTGCTGGATCTCCGTTTTTCTCACTGTAAATCTCCAAATCCAAATTCCTTTAGATACTTAAAGGTAAGATTTTTAATGGTCTGCCTGACATTATATCCACAGTCTCCCCCCACCCCACCCCAGCATACTTTATATAGCAGCCCTTCTGAGCTTTATAATTTATTGAAGGTACCATGGTCTCCCATCCAAGCTTTCTCTCATGCTGGTACAAAGGCCTGACACACCCTTCCCTCTTCCCCAACCAAGCTAACATCTATTCCTCAGTCAGATCTCAACCTAGACTTTCTTTCCTCTGGAAAATCTTCTGACTACACCAAGGCCAAGTTAGGTGTTTCTGGCATGTGCTCTATAGCACTTTGTACTTCCTTGTGCGAGCATATACTGTGCTGTACTCTGCGTGTTTATTTGATCATTTGTATTCCCCACCTGACTGTAAGCTCCTGTATTCCCGGGGCCTAGCGCACTGCCGGGCACTTGGAGGGGAGGCAGTATGCAGGGATCCAGAGCTGGGCAGTTCTGGATCAGAATTCTGACCAACCACGTACTAGCTATGTGAGCTTTGGACACGCTTCTTAACCTTTGAACTTCAGTAAGCTGGGGATGATAATCTCTCTCTCATAAGGTTGATAAAGGGTTAAAGCTCTTACACAAAGAGCTTAGTGTAGATGCTATTATTATGATTACAGGCACTCAGTGAGTATTTCTTGAATGAATAAAGAGATATTTTGTGTAGAATTATCAGACCCTGATAAAGAGAGATAAAGAGAGAGGTTTAAAATAACTCCTGGGTTTCTCGCTTAGGATGTCTGTGTAGATGGTTCCATTTACTTAAAGAGTGTACAGGACGAGAAGCGGACTTGGATGGGAAGATTTTAAATTTTGAGCTACAGTGTCAGTGGGGCCATCTCTGGCTACTCTTCTAAGCCTCTCATGTGGCCTACTCTCTCCCTGCTAAGAAGAGGGCTGTCCCCATCTCTTTCTCAATCTTTTTACTCTTCCTGGGATTTAAACCCCAAACATGGGGCTCTAACTCTCACCCAAAAGCGAATGACACCAAAAGTGGTGCTGTCAATTTTGAACTTTCTCCTGAGCCCCACAACTGTTGGCTGTTCAGTCAGCTGTAGGAAATCACCTGCTGACCTCACCGTTTTAAACTTCTCTCTTATTACCATTCCAGTTGTTCACTGGGGTCTGTTAATTCTGCACAAAATATCTCTTTATTAAACGCATATTCGGGGGCGCCTGGGTAGCTCAGTTGTTAAGCGTCTGCCTTCGGCTCAGGTCATGATCTCAGGGTTCTGGGATCGAGCCCTGCATCCGGCTCCCTGCTCCACGGCAAGCCTGCTTCTCCCTCTCCCACTGCCCCTGCTTGCATTCCCTCTCTCGCTGGGTCTCTCTCTGTCAAATAAATAAATAAAATCTTTTAAAAAAACACATATTCATTGAGTGTCTATAACCATAAGGAAAACCTGAAGTCATGTCAAGGAAGCAAATGAGAGCATTCTTTCCACCCAAGGGAAATAATCGGTACAGTCTCAAGGTGTCTTAAAAGGAGGATTGTAGAAATACACACTGGATTTGGCCTTTTGAGGTCACCGGGGTCCTGAATGTGAATGGTTTCCACTGAATGGGAGTCAGTTTGCTGGGGGTTGAGGAGTGGATGGGAGATGAAGAAATGAAACATCCCATGGATCATTCTCTCAAAGATGAGTCACTGTGATGTTGGGTTGACATGTGGGAGTTTGGCAGGTTTTTCCAGTGAAAGGAAAATACCTGTGGGGGAAGAGGGGTTGAAGATGCAGGAGGGAGGGAAGGACTCGAGTTGGAGGTGAAGGGTCGGGTTTAGCAGTGGGACTTGGTGTGTGTGGGGGTGCATCCACTTGGAACAGAGGGAAGGTGGGTGCCCATACATTTATATTTGAGGGTGGGCTGAAAGATGAGCTTCTCTACATGTGGCCCGTGTCCTTTGTGGCAGGAAATGGGGTTGCTGAGGATGAAGGCGGGATGCATTAAAGTCCCAGTGGAGGCAGGAAGCCCAGAGTGTATCGTGGTCCCCATCTGCGTGGTTGTGTGATTTCTGCCAGCTGTGAGAGGTCTCCAGGAGGCATTTCGTTGGTTGGGTCTGGGGATTGGGAGGAAAGGCTGAGGCCACCCTAGCTTCTCTCCTCCTGTGCCCCCGTGATTCTGGCTCTGCCCCATCCAGTTCGCTCCCAGGACCCTGGACAGCGGCGGGTGCTAGACAGGGCCGCGCGACAGCGCCGCATCAACAGGCAGCTCGAGGCCTTGGAGAACGACAACTTCCAGGACGACCCCCATGCGGGACTCCCCCAGCTCGGCAAAAGGCTGCCTCAGTTTGATGATGATGCAGACACCGGTGAGGCGGGTGGAGGGGGAGGAAGGGCGGGAGGAAGTGGGAGGAGTCTGCCCAGCTCAGGACTGTAGAAGGACATCGGGCTGGGGGGTGGGCAGGTGACAGGGGAGCTCCTCTGGCTCTGCCCGGGACTGGCTCCTGCGGCGCTGAGCCAGCCGCTCTCCCCTCCCTGCCTCTGCTTCCTCTAGCAGATGGAGAATACAGCACAGGGAGGAGCTGAGCTCCCAGAGCCCTTCCAGCTCTGACACAGAGCCTTAGGGGAGCATGAGATGCGTGTAGGTGCTGGTTGGAGAAGTGAGGGGAGGGACACACGTGGGAGGAAGAGGCCGACTCGGAACCCAGGGGAGCACGTGGGCAGGAAGTGGACTCATGGGTGTCGGGAATGAGGGTGCAGAGAAAGATGGGGCTTTTCTTGGCATGTGCCAAGTAACTGCACTTGACGTTTGAACAGCACGGGTTTGAACTGTGCAGGTCCGCTTGTACGTGGGTTTTTGTAGTCCTGTCCTATAAATGTCGTTTCTCTCCCTTAGGATTTTCTTTTCTTTTTTTTTTTTTTTTTAAAGATTTTATTTATTTGACAGAGAGAGAGACAGCGAGAGAGGGAACACAAGCGGAGGGAGTGGGAGAGGGAGAAGCAGGCTCCCAGCCGAGCAGGGAGCCCGATGCGGGCTCGATCCCAGGATCCTTAACGACTGAGCCACCCAGGCGCCCCTCCCTTACGATTTTCTTAATACTTTGTTTTCTCTAGCTTTGTTGTAAGAATACAGTCTGTAATACATATAACGAATACAATTTGTGTGAACTGCCTGTTTATTGTTATCAGTAAGGCTTCTGGTCAACAGTAGGCTATTTGGAGTTGTTTTGGGGGAGCTGAAAATTACACACAGATTTCTAACTGTGTGGAGGAGGTTGGCGCCCCTAACCCCCTCGTCGTTCAGGGGGTAAACCGTAATTGCCCTTCCTTTGTAGGAAAGAAAAAGAAGAAAACTCGAGGCGATCATTTTAAACTTCGCTTCCGAAAGAACTTTCAGGCCTTGTTGGAGGAGCAGGTGAGGGGGGGGCCGGCCCAGCGGCTGGGAGGGCCCACGGGGAAGAAACGAGCCCGTAGAGGTCCTGGTCCGGGGTGGGTGTTTGGTACGTGGGTGGGCAGGGCGTTGTGGACCCTTCCCCTTGTCTCAGCAGAACCTGAGTGTGGCCGAGGGCCCCAACTACCTGACAGCCTGTGCAGGACCCCCGGCCCGGCCCCAGCGCCCCTTTTGTGCCGTCTGCGGCTTCCCCTCCCCCTACACGTGTGTCAGCTGCGGCGCCCGGTACTGCACCGTGCGCTGCCTGGGAACCCACCAGGAGACCAGGTGAGCTCGGAGCACCCCCTCCTCTCCCCTCTCCCCGACGCCCACATCCTCTCCCTTGTAGCCCCGAGGGCCCCCAGACCTCCTCATCCTGGCCTTCCTCTGCCTGCAGGTGCTTGAAGTGGACTGTGTGAGCCTGGGCGTCCCCGGAGGAGAGGGCCTTCTGCGCGTCACCCCAGCCTCGGAGAGGGCCTGGCCAAAGGGACAGGTGCTCTTCTGGACCGAGAGAGGGGCCGTTCGCTCGCCCAACAGAGCTGGGTCCGACCTGCCAGGGAAGAGCAGTCTTACTCCTTACTCCCAGGGACTGTGTGCAGGGAAGTGGGCTGGGCCCTCAGCGTGCTGTTGTAATAAAAGGTTTCACACCAGGAGGAGCCTGTTTGGTCACAGGTCTCCTGTCCTACTCACTGCTCTGTGGCTTCTCCTTCTATCTGTCAGTCACCCCTCCCACGGTCTGCCTGTCTGACCGTGGAAGGTTTTATCCCATTCTCCTGCATCGCCCGTCTCTGCATTTGTTGGCTGCCGCTTGTTGTCATTTTTTGGTGATTTATTGAGTGCGTTTGCTTTTGCTTTTTGTTTCTCTAGTTCTTCTGAGTATCACTTGAGTGCCGCCAGGACTGGGTGACAGGGAAGTAGAGTGAGCTTTGGGGACGGGGGTAGAACGATACTGTGGAAGGAGCCAGCCCTGGCTTCGTCCTCTGGTCTTTAACCCAATGGAGAGAGCGACCCTTGTCCTTGGTGCCGCCGGTCTGAGGAGCAGTTGTCCCAAGGAGGCTGTTCTTACCGGGGACTGCAGCGTGTGAAACTATTAGTATCAGAGAAAACCCAGAAATTTCTGGGAAGCATGGGGGAATTCACGATATAGAGGCCTCTGTTCTTGGTGGCCCTGGATGCTGTAATTCTTTTCTTTTTTTTTTTTAAGATTTTATTTATTTATTTATTTGAGAGAGAGAATGAGCATGGGAAGGGGCAGAGGGAGAAGCAGACTCCCTGCTGAGCTTAGAGCCCGACACAGGGCTCGATCTGAGGACCCTGAGATCATGACCTAGTGGAAGTCGGACACTTAACCGACTGAACCACCCAGGGGGCTCCGGATGCTGTAATTCTTACGTGGTATTAAAGCTTCTTACACTCAGCCTCCTCTAAGTGGACTGCAAGCTATGAGCTCGTAAAGCCCCTTGGAGTTGCTGTCTTAAGGCCCTGTACCCTGCTCGAACATAGCAAAGCAGATGCTTAGGACGTATTTGTTGTACTTGTTGAAAAAATGACCTCAATAAGATATTAATGGGATCCAGCAAATTCCATGTTAGGCACCTTCATGGGCTCTTCTCCCCCCTTTTGGGGCTTTACAACAGCTGGCCCAAATGTTCCCAGTGTCTTCCTTGCCCTTTCTCTGGAGACTTGAGGTTGGGTCAGTGGTGTTGGGGACAGCTCCAAGTCTGATGGTGAGGACACGGTTTGGGGACAGTCCCCAGTTGGTGGTTTTAAAAGATGGCTGTACATTTTCTGACTGTCCGTTCATCAAAAGGTAGGGTCTTTGTCCCCTTCCCCCGGGATTGGGGCAGAATTGTGACTGCTTCAACCAGTAGAGGGTGGCAGAATTGAGACCATGTGACATTCAAGGATGGGTAGTAAAAGGTAGGGAAGCTTCTGCCTTGTCAACTAGGAAAATTGTCCTTCTGGATGCCTCCATCACCGTGTGAGAAATCCAGCCATCCTGAAGCTGCCGCGCTACGAGGCACCCGGCTTGCACGGGGAAGCCACACGCAGGTGCCCCCGCCACCAGAGCCAGCCGAGTCAGGCCCTCACGCCACCCCAGCCCAGGCTTCCCTCATGGGAGTGAAGAGCCCTCCAGATGACTCTGGCCGCCAAGCATCAGATCACCCTCAGCCGTTGGAGGCTTCTGGCCGTGTCCTCAACATCACGGAGCAGACACAAGCCAGCTCTGCTACGCCCCAGATGCCTGACCTATAGCATCCCTGTGTATAATCAAGTGGTTCATGCCACTGCGTCTTGGGATGGTTATTACGCAGCACTAGTAACTGGGACACCAGGAGTCCGGTTTGCTGGCTTCCGACTTCTGGCCTAAATTTATTGTCTCTCCCGTGAAGGGAAACTTTCCTGGGTCCTAAACTTTCAGTTTTCCTCTCCATCAGGAAGTACATGCAAGCAAGAAAACAGAAAAAAAAAAAAAAAAAAAAAAGGAAGGAAGGAAGGAAAGAAGGGAGGGGAATAAAAGACTATGTCTTGGCTGAGAAACGCCATCAGCACTTCGCTGTGGTCACCTGCATTGGACTTCCTGTCAGATTTGCACTGGGCACGATCTCTTTGGTTCATTTCCTAAATCCGCTGGCTTTGTTCCATATTTTGCTGTAACAAAAAGAATCACGTAGATTCTGCCTGGTGTAAGATTTGCCTACTCGGTGACACACTCAGACTTGCCAGCTGACCTTGATAGGACAGAGCCAGACCCACGGGCTCCTCGTTGCTCTGACGCCAAGGGGCTCCAGGAGTCCTCCATTGACATTCTCTAGGAAGGGTCTCTGGACCCCCACTTAAAACAAGGAAAGCCTTGAACAGTTCTCGCCAGCTTCCTACGTGCTGGGGAGATTGGTCTCTACCTTGGGAGACACCGGGTCTCTAGGAAATGAACAGGGTGCCAAAAGCGTGTAGAGGGTGGTCCCAGTGTCCAGTGAGGGAGCAGCACAGCCTCCTGGGTGCACAGGGGGCAGAAGAGGTTGATTCTAGAGCCTGGGGGCTCACTCCTACGGCCCTCAATGAGAGTTGAATTTGGTTGAATTAGTTTGGAAAGGCCAGAATTCTGCGAAGCAGGCCAGGTGTGTCTTCAGTCTTGGGCAAATCCTGGTCCTACTGGTCCTACTGTTTCCTAACTGCATAGCTCGGACAGGTCGCTTACAGGTCACTCTTTCTTAGAGCCACCACCCCGATAGTGGGAGGATTAAATGGGACAGTGCGCCCAGCCCAGTGCCTGGCATTCGGAAAGTTCTCAGTCAGTGGTAGCCGTTGACATGATTGCCTAAGACCTCCAGCAGTTTGTTGTCGAGCCTTGTGACAGCCTGTTCCTCCGAAGACTGGACATTCCTCGCCGTAGGCCGAGCACCTAACCCGGCAACCCGCTGTTTACATTTCTCTCGGCTCTTAGCTTGTGAGTTCTTTGAGGGCAGGAGCCGTGTCTTGGCGCCACACTAGCTTATAGCAAAGAAGGAAATAAGTATTGTTTAAAAGGGTAAGTGGGTTGATAGCTCCTAATAGCCAAATGACTATGCAGGAGGGACGGAAGATGTCAAAACTTAACCTAGTGCCCGTGTTAAGGCGAGTACTTAATTGCTCAAGTGTGGAGGCTGGCTTGTGTTAGCTTTCCTGAGAGCGGGGAAGGGGTGAGAAGAGGCAGGCTGGGCTCTGGGAAAGGAGGTAGAAGCTGTGGGGCGGGGGGCAGGTGGAAGTTGGGGTCAGAAGTGCACTGGGTGGTGTCAGGAGATGTAATTGGCTTTTGTTCTTCTTCACGGCGGGACGGGGGGCACGCAGGATACAGGCGTCCCTGAGGAACTCTGATGGCCTCTCAGAGTCGTAAGACCCTTCTTAAGGGGTAGGTCTCATTTTTGAGAGAGAAACCCGCTATGGGTTTGCTAACAAAGCAAACCCCATGGGCCAGTCCTTGGCACAGTAGATGGGTAAGACCGTGACACTAGGGCCCATGCTGTCGTGCAGTCCCTTCCACACTGACTCTCCACTTGGCCACGTAACTTTATGGGAGCAGAGAGTGAGGGGGAAAAGGATATACAGACTTCAGCAAACTTCTTGACCAGGAACCCCCTTAACAGCTTCTGGGGAGACCCATGGGACGCCCCAGTGCCAGTGTGTTCCCAAGGCCAGTGAGCCGCCCCAGTTCGCTAGGAGAGCACGGTTGTACGGAGGAAGAGGAGGGACGGGGCACAGAAAGGAGGGCTAGGGCAGTGTATCGAGGCCTTAATGGTCCTGGGCTTTTCTCCTGAGGCACTAGGGACCTGCTAAGGCAGCACAATGCTTGGCGCTCCACGAGAGGAATGTGGACAGGATTAGAAAGACGGATGAGAAGCTCAACTGGGGGAACCCTATCCTGAGCAGGAGACGATGAGGGCCTGACCTGGCGAAGGCAGTGAAAGGAGCGAAATAAGTGGATGTGAAGAACACTGAGGAGGGGGAATCCACGGGACCTGGGGGAGGTGGCGGAGGGGAAATGAAGGGAGAGCCTGAGATGCTTGACATTGTGGAGCTGTGTGACTCAGGGGTCGACTGTGCTGGTCACAGGAATGACAGGAACCGGCTGGGGGGAGAGCGATGAAGTTGGTGAATTTGCCAGCCTGGGGAAAACACACAGGGGGTGCGTGTACTTCTGAGGCTTGGGAGAGAGGGCCCAGTTAGAATGCAGATGTGGGTGTCTCTCCATCCCGGGGGACCGTCAGTGCAGGGGAGTGGGTAGGATGAAAGAGAAAGGAAGAAGGGGTGAGTCCAGAACCCAGGCCACCCCCAGTGACTAACCAGTCATCAGGTCAGCACTGCCGAGGCTGGGTACCGGGTTAGAGCCCTTGTCCCTCTCCTTTCATTGGATGCCAGGCCTCTCTTATGGCTTCATTTTCCTGTCTCCCACTGGGCCTGTTCCAAGCAGCCCACAACCCAGTCAGTGCTGTCTGAGTTGGACACCATTGAGTCACACACACACACCCCACAGGGATGCAAGCCTCTGGGAAGAGCTGTTCAGAGACTTTTCTGGAAGTCGTTGAATCTTTCCCCAGAAAAATCTGCCTACGGGAGGCCTGGTTGATTTGACACACAATTTCAAAGGGCTGTCAATTTGTGACGTCCACTCTTAGGCACAGCTTAAGGAACTCTGCTCAAGGTCAGCTGTCTCCTTGAGAAAGGTCGAGCGTCAAGAGGGACTTGTTAGCTCAGGCTGGCCGGGGAGATATCTCTGCCCCTTTCAGTTTCCCAGAGGTGGGTCTTCCTGTATGCGCTCCTTGATGACTCTTGTCAGTAATTATGAGTGCCACACTCTTGAAATCATTTGCAACCCCTCCTCTTTTTTTCGGAAGAGACAGTCCAAAGGTGATAAAGAGAGGGACAGGTGACAGCCTGGGGTCCAAGACTGAGATGGCCCTGGGGGCCACCCCAGCCACCCGTTGCTTGGCCAGCCACTTCATGACACCCTCCATCCCTGAACAGTTCATAGTACAAATTTATTTATGCATGTATTTATACAGAATACAAACGGTCGGGGACGCCTCCGCCCCCTTAACCAACCAGCGCCCAGACCCAGAAGGTCCTGCCCCAGGAGTCCGAGGTGAGTTCTCAGGAGGCGGGTTCTTGGCCAGACGAAAGAGGCGGGGCCGGGGTGGGAGGCGGGGCCGGAGGCGCGGTCAGATCTGGGCGTGGCTTCCGGCCACGGGGCGGAGTCGGGACGTGGCCTGCAGCCCGGGGTTGGGGGGCCGCTCTCCGCTGGGGGCAGTGGGAGGGGAATGGGGTCCACTGGCGTCCTACACGTAAGCGTTCTTCCCGTACTTGCCAAAGGTGCTGTCGCCTTCGTCCGAGGCCGCGGGGCGCAGGCGGTCAGTGAGGCCGGGGGACCGCACCGCGGAGGCCTCGTAGGGGAGCCTGGTTCAGAGAGGCCTGGGTCAGCGGAGGGGAGCCCCCCCCCTCCCCGCCGCCGCTGCCGCCGCCGCACGCCGCCCTTACCTGGGGGCCGGGGCCGCGTCGGGAGAGCGGCAGCAGCTGGAGCCGAGGCAGAAGCCGCCCAGGATGGCGAGCAGGGAGGCGCTCCAGCCCAGGTAGAGGGCAGGGCCCAGCTCGTACCTGGGGACAGGAACGGGGCGGGGCAGCGCTAGCTCGGCCGGCCGAGTCCCACCCACAGCCCCCCAGGGCGGGGCTCCCACACTCACTTGGTCCCTGCATACACGGGGTCGAAAAATTCCTGGGTGATGTTGAAGGCGTACCAGGAGATGGCCACCATCCCGCAGAAACCTGGGGAGGGAGAGGAGGGTCACGCTCGAGCCCCAGGCCCGGCAGAGGGGGAGGAGGAGGGGGTAGCGCAAGTCCAAGAGCAAGTTGCACTCCCTCCCTAGCTCCTGACCTTTCTGTCTCCTAGGGTCCCAAGCGCAGCCCCTCTTTCATGTCTAGTCTCCCACGTTCTGCCCTTGGCCCGTTCTTTATCGCGACCCGCCCCGCATCTTGATCACCTAGTTGCCTCACTCGGAATCTGCCCCAACCAAATCCTACCCGTCCTGGGGAATCCAGCTGCCCCAGCAATGGCCCGGCGCAGCCTGCCCTGACGCCCGTTCCTTCGGCCTCCCAAAGCCCCCAGAGCCTGTGACATGCCTTTGCCACTCAGTGCAGTGAAGGCCTGAGGCCAGGGAGACCCCTGGACTGCAGGACCAGCCTCACCCCTCTCTGGGGGCTCCTCCAGTAAGTCACCGGAGTTTTCTGAGCCTGTTTCCACATCTAGAGAAGAGGGCAAGACCCACCCTACCTCACAGACTGAAAAGAGATGGCCTGTCGCCCGGTGTTGTTACTGTGTGCAGTGGGTTTGCATGTATTCCCCCAACTCTGGTCTTCCGGGCCGGGCTGTAAGCTCTGCCGGGGCTGGGGGGTGGGGGGGTGGGGGGGGGAGAGGGGCAGACGCTCACTCACCTTTGGGGTCCCTCTCACACCTCACTCATGCCTGGCTCCTAGTGGGGGCTCAAGAAACATTGCTGATGGACTGATTTGTAGCTGAGGGATTTTGGTGAGCATGAGTGAGGCCGGGTGAGCAGGGGGAGGGGAACTGCTGAGCAGGGAAGGCAGGTGTCAGTGCAATGGGGAAGGTGAGACACACACCCGCAGTGGCGAGCTGGAGAGGACAGGGAACCCCGGGTCCGCTGCCACCACTCTCAACCCCCCACCACAACGCAGGGCACACCCACCACCTTCCCCCAATTACCAGCCAATATGTGTAGGGCCCCCGCAGCGGCCGCCAGCTTGGCCTTCCGGGAGCGCTCCATGCTCCCAATGTTCACGCAGCGCAGCCCCACCATGCCTAGGAAGAGGCCCAGGAAGCCCAGGAAGATGGCGGTGATCATGAGCGCCCGGCAGGCCTGGATGTACCCTGGGGAGGTGGGGCGCAGCCATGGGTCCCTCAGCTGGCCCCTTCCCCCTCCACGACCGAGCCAGCCCCTTACAGCCAGTCCCTGCTCGGGTCTCAGCGCATAAAGGCCCTCAAGTCCTCTCCTTCCCCGTCAGGCCCTATTCGACTGAAGGGTCACACGGTCTCCTTCCCAGGAGCTCACCTCAGCCCCAAGGAGTCTCAGCGTCTGCTCCCCGCCCCCCACCTGGCTTCCGTGCGCTTCGCGACAGGCTCGCTCCTGGCACTGCTGACCCTGGCCGGAGCGTGCTCTGTCCTGGGGGCCGCCCTGTGCACTGCGGGATGTTCCGCGGCATCGCTGGCCTCTACTCATTAGATGTCGGTAGCAATCCGTCCCGAGAGGGACAAGCAACATGTCTAGACACTATCAAATGATCCCTGAGGGACAAAATCACCCCCAGCTGAGAACCACTGGCCTGTTAGGTCCCCACCATGCTCTGTTGTGAATTACAGAAATTGCACTTGAGTACTCCAGCCCCTTCCCCGCGCCTGCTTCTCTCTAGGGCCCACCTGGTGCCTGGCACAGCCCTAGTCATCCTGAACTGAGCTTTCTCCCGAAGCGACCGGTAGGGGGCAGCAGCGGCCTATAGGTCACTGGACGAGGGCCGTTTCCGCCGGGGGAAAGTGGGATACCCGGGCGCAGGACCCATCCAAGCCCATCTAGCTCAGCTATGTTTGGTGCCTCAGTTTCCCCTTTCTGAAAGCTGAAGGAAATGGCCCCCTTCCTTCCTGGTCCCCCCTCCCCCCTTCTCTGTGATAGTTGCCAAGCACTCCAAGGACCTTGCTCCCCTTTCCCTGGGTGGGGCAGTGTCTCTGGTGCTGAAGGAAAGGCTGGGTCTCTGCCAGGAGGATGTGGAGTGGCCCGGGGTTGGCAGGTAGGGAGGAGGGACAAAGTTCTCACTCCCAGCCACTCCCTCTGGAGTTCCCACCCTCTCCCCTGCCCCGTATCCTCTACGCACCCATTCACCATGCATTTCTACCTGGGACTTGCCTGGCCCTGGGTCCCCAGGTGGCCGTGGTAGACCAAGGGGAGATTACTGATGGGCCCCGAGGGAGCGCGGGCTGGGCGGGATTAAATGATAGGACCTCCCCTCGGGAGCCGCCAGCCTGGGTTCCAGCCCCCCTACCACCTGTGGGACTCTGGGCAGGTTAACGCTTGTCCTTGGGGCTTCCCAGCTTTGGTATGAGGAGGCCACTAACAGGCTGCACGGAGACAGCGCTGAGAGGGAACAGCTGAAGAGCCTAGAACCATGTCTGGGGCCCGGATGACGCCCAGCGCTGGGCAGCGGCCCCCTGCCCTTCCCCACCAGCATGCTCTTGCCCCTCCGTCAGCAGTTCCAAGCAGGGCCCTTCTCGGGTGGACAGGCTCACAGCAAAGGCCCCTCCTCAAGCCACGGTATGGTTGGGGTGGGGGAGGTGGGAATGGCCGTGGCTGCTGAGTCGGCTGCCTCCAACGTCTCTTCAGGCCACCCGGCATTCTGGGCTTCTGGCCCAGAGGGTACTCAGCTTTTATAGGGAGCTTTGGGGGTTGGGGAGCACTTGCCTTGCACACAGTAAGTCCTGGGGAGAGGGATGAAAGCATGAAGCCCCTACTGCTGTCTCAGAAGATTCTGGGAAGAGTGGGGGCATGGAGACCCACCCAGATCCCCTAACTTCTCAGAGCATCTTTGGCATTCCTGGAGGATTTCGTGGAGCCCTGTTCCAAACCCAGTGTTGGCTTTAGTTCTGTCCACTACCCTGCACCTGCAGTAGGGGACCGGAAAGAGCACGATGGCTCCAAGGAGGGCGTGGGAGCAACACTGCATAGGGTACCTGGTCCTCCCCTCTTGGTCTCTGGCATGGGGCCGACTGAAGGGAGACTCCCCTGGGGAGTCCCGGGGGGGCTACTCATAGGGTGAACAGGAAGCAGGAAGATACGACAGCCACCAGGGAGAACCTTTCTGGGCCAAAAGAGCTGTAGGCTCCAGCCTGCGAAGAACTTCAAAAAATACACTGCCTGAGAACGCCGAGCACACACACACACGCACACGCGCGCGTACATCCCCTACCTGCTTCCAGACCCTCAGAGCTTCGGGGAGACTCCCTTTCAAAGGGCCCTTTAGAACTCGCCATGGCAGTGGGACCGATGCCCCAGCAGGAGCCTGAGGCTCGTACGTGTCTCAACCCCAAGAACCCAAGATGGGGCATCCTCTTCACCCCACAAACCCCAGCCCTCCCACGCCAGAGCTAAGATGCTGAAATTGGTTGTGTGCATACGTACGCTAACGTACCATGTTAACATTCTGTGTGCTTTATCCCAACACACGGCCATCCCATGAGCCAGGGCGATTATTACCCTGACCCTACAGATGGGATCAATGAAGCTCACATATCACCTGCCTGGGGCACAGAGCTAGTAAACAGAGCCCAGCAGGCAGACCCTGGTGCCTGCACTTGTAACCACTAGGAGTGTCACATTAGGGCAGGGGGACACGTGGGATGAGGTCTCTACCGCAGTTCCAGAAAGGGCGCTGCCCCCCTCCCCGCAGCTTGATCCAGGCCTCCCTTGACAGTCTGGCACCCAAGGCCCGACCATGGGCAGCACCCACCCTCCCTGGGGGTCTCTCCCTCCTCCAGCCTCCTGCCACCCTCTGCCCCCTGGAGCTCTCCCCACCCCATACCAGAGAGGGCCAGCAAGGACGGGAACTCCCGGCAGTTGTAGACTCCCATGGAGTCGGTGGCACAGCTAAACCAGAGGTTCTCGAAGATGGTATTGGTGGTGATGACGTTCCCGTGCACGGTGGACACTCGCCAGTAGCTGTGTGGCAGGGTCACCCCCAGCATCAGCAGCCCCAGTGCTGCCATGAAGAAGCCGAAGGTCTCCATGGCCACTGACATGGTGGGATGCAGGGCCCCGAGGGGCGCCGGGGGCCCCAGAGAAGGGGAGGGGCTGAGCCCCGCAAGAACTTGAGGGGTTTTGGCTAAGTTGGGGTGTTAAGGCAGGCTGGGGAGAGAGGAAGGGGGGCCAGCTGCTGTGTGGACCCCAGGTCTGTCTCCCGGTTTCTGTCGTCAGCCCTCTCTCTGGGTCTCTGCTTCCCGGAAGGTCCGGGCAGAGGAATGAGCCTAGAGCACCGGGCAGCTGTTGACGAAGAGATGGAGGGAATAAAAGAAACAGGCCAAAAGTCCACCCCCTCCCCCAGCCTCTGGGCTCCCCGCCCCAGGAGGGGGGCGGAGAGGACTTATGGGAGTGACGAACGAACAAACGGATACAGCCAAGGAGGGGCCCCCATGGAAGGCAGTGGGAGCCAAGGGGAAGCGTCTCTGACTCAGCCTTCATCGGGGGCCAGAGAATGGAATAAGAGGACAAGGAGAGAGAAGGTGACCGAGAGAGTGCCCACAGACAGACCTTTGGTGTGGCAGGATCCGGGGAGCAGAACCACTCTCCTGGATGTTGGTGAGAACAATTTAAAAGACGCAAAAGACCTAGGGTTTGGGCCAAATCTTCCAAGGAAAATTAAGGTTGAATAAGGGAACAGGGTATTTGGGAGAAACCCACTGCTCTGGAGTCCAACCAACCCGGATTCAAACCAGACCCAGTATTTACCAGAGCGACGCAGGCATGAAGTTTGAGCCCCATGAGCTTGTTTCTGTTTCTGTGAACTAGAACTAGCTTCCTCACCTCATGGGTTGTATTAAGACCTGTGACCCCAGATCAAAAGCTCCCCGCAAGTGTGACCTGCTCCCCCCTTGGTGACCACCCTGGGTCTGGATACCGCAGGCTGGGGTGAGGCCACCAGTTGCTTTCCTCCAAACTTCAACTTCCTGAACTTGAATTTCCCCCCTTGTCGGATTGATCTTTGGTTCTCGGCACCAAGCTTGATCTTGCTGCCACGGGCCACTGAGGGGGATAAATTACAGGCCCAGAATGTGATCCTGTGGCTAATCAGCCATCAGAACTGTCACCAGCTCTATTAATTACGACAGATTAGAAACATCCGGGTCCCCACCCCAAGCCGACGGCGAGCACCTGCTGAGCACCTGTCCTGCTGTGGATGGTACCATTTCTTGCCCCTAGGCCACAGCCAGGACAGCTCTGGTTCTCATCCTGCAAATGCAGCAGGGGCTCAGTCTCCAGGGGACAGGGGCTGGATGCTACCCCCAGGCAGTCTCACAGGATATCACTGAGCCGAGTGTATCCCCCCACTACCCCCCCCACGCGCCAGTGTCAGGCTCCCTTGCGCTCCCCTCAGGTGCCTCCTCCCCAATCCCCCCAAGCCAGGCTGGCTTGGCTGTGGAACGAGAGGTATGCAGTGAAGCAAGACAGGCCCATGCTGAGCCTGGCACGGGGCGGGTGTGGGGCAAAGCAGGCTGGGTGGGGACTGGGTCCCGACCTTCCATCTCTGAGCTGACAACCGGGATGTCCTGAGTTTGTAACTTTTCTCAAGAACTCTTGCCAAATGCCCATTCCTGCCCCTGGGCAGCGGCCCCTCCTCTAAGGAGGATGACGGGGCGGGGCGGTGGGGGGGGGAATGCAGGAAGACAAAGGGAGGGAAGGGCGGAGGTTTTAGAGGAACTGAGTGGGGGGCCCCCCTGGTGTGGAAAACTCCACGCGCTGAGAGGCAGCTGTGTGGGTCAGAGGAGACAGGAGACATAAATCCTGGCCTGTCCCCTCAGCTCTGCCCTTCCCGCCTCCAGTCACTGCTTTCTCCCAGGATTCTTGCACCATGCAAAGGCCTTGTCCCCGTCCCCTGTCCCCGTTCTGCCTACCACTGCTCAAGCACACAGCTTTGGAGGAGGGGGAAGGAAGGAAGGGCGTGGGGTCTGGGCAGCTTGGCGGACAAAGGCAAACCCCACACCAGCCACGGGGGGTTGGAGTAAGAAGGTGAGCAGGAAAGGACCACGGGTGACCCCCACCTTGGGGCCCAATGGAGCCCGCCCCTTCCTCAACATGGACACAGCAGTTCCCAAGCCAAGGCCCAGTTTTATTTACACTCATCCCGGAGCACATGGTTTGGGGCTACTGGACACGTCTCTGGGGAAAGGAGGCTGAACGCCAGAGGGCAGTGATGGGGTGCAGAAGAAAGAGCAAGGATGGATGGGTCCCCCCTCTTCGAGTGTCCTCCGTAGGCTCCCACGTATCCCTGGGCAGAGGCGGAGGTGCAGTCTCCTTCAGGATTTGGACTTGGACACAGCAAGTCCGATGAGTCCAGCCAGACCCGCCACGCCCAGGGCCATGCCTCCAACAATGGCCATGCCCACTAGTCCATCTGGGAAAGGGAAAAGGGAGACTGTCAGGAGCCCAGCCCCCACAGGGACCCTGCCCACCGTCTTCTTTCTCCCTGCCCGATGCTCCTCGGACGCCAAGGCTTGGAGAAAGAAGGCTTCTGAGGGACTGAGGAGGAATTGCTTGGGGGGGGGGCGGGTAGGGGGTCATTTAAAGGGAGACCGGAGAGCCCAGGCCTGGGGGAGGGAAGAGGACTTAACCAAAAGCCAAGAGGCGCCCGGGGACGCTGGGGCCCAGGAGAGTGGGGAGTGGAGGAGGTCAGAGGAGAAGCGTTCACCTTTCTTCATGGCCTTGTCAATGAGCCGTTCCAGTTCCCTGGCCTGGTTGTTCTGGGGCTCGGTCTGCAGCAGGCCCCGCACGTACTTTAGTGCCTTCTCGTATTCCTGCGCTCAGGGAGAACATCCCACCCACACGCGCGCACGCACACACGCACGCACGCACACACACACACACACACACACCCTCAGTCTTCCGTCACTCCTCCTGCCCATCAGACGGGCCTTCCCTTCACTGGCCCTGGGGGCTCCTCCCTCTCCCTCCACCTCCCCTCCTCCTCCCTGACTCCAGCCCCACCCCATGGAGTAGAGTCCACAAACCACCCCAACTGTGTGGGGGTGATAAGCTGGGGGAGATAACAACACAAGGCTTGGGGCTGCACCCCCACCTGAGGTCACCTTGCTCCCCACACCCTCGGCAGCTGGAATCTCTGTCTCTCATCTTCCCTCAGCCTGCTATGTATCACCTTGCACCTCTGTCCCCACCAGCACCCCCTGCCTACGGCCCTCCTCGGCCTTCCCGAGGACCAGGGCTCCCCCGTGGCGGGGAAACGAGAGGGCGCTGCGGCACTGCTGCCTTACCTTGAGCCGGTAGTTCCCCACAGCCAGGTAGAAGACATAATCCCGCTGCTCCTCTTTGCTCCCTTTGGGCAGCAGCTCTGGGGAGGGTGGAGGAAAGAGGGTGAAAACCGCTTCTCTCCTTTCCTAGTGCTTGTGTCCCAGAGACCCCGTCCACTCTCTGAACCCCTGTATGATCCTGGGAGAAAGTCACTGTCCTGTGCTTCCCTTTCAGCTCCGGCCACTCGTGGCTTCCCCGTCAGACCTCCGGGGCAGCACGGACCCAGGCTGCCGGACACCCGGGTGATCAACACCCTGGTCTCCATGCTGCAGTCAGCTCTGGCTCATCTAAGTGAACCGACAGGAAATCAAGGCGCTGGAGAAGCCAGAGGCGCCTCTCCTCACTTCTAGCACCGCGCGTCCTCACTGCGGTCACTTGCTGCCCAGACTAGTGTTCAAGTAAGTGTGCCCTCTCTCCCCCTTAAAAAAAAAATCAGCTAGAAGCTCATCTTCTGTGAGCATTCCCTGAGTGACATGACCTGATTCTCTGTTAATTCAGTGACTTCCCAGAGGCTTATGTGCTCGGTTGTATGCTATGCAGTAGAATTTGGTAGTTTTGCGGGTGTTTATCAATCTTCCCAAGTGTCTGTTCTGTCTCCTCAACTAGAACTGACAATGCTTAGAGACCCCAACTACAGCTGTGCCCAGCTGTAGAGGAAACCTGAGAAATCTGAATGAGCCAAGTGGGCAAATGTAGGGTGAAGTTATTTGCATTAGAAAAGACTTTTGTTTTTATAGATTTACAATGGCCATCCTTCGCTAGTACGCTGTTTGCGTACACATGATTACTTGACCAAGAGAAACGGGTACAGGAGACAGAGAAATTTAAAGGTCAGGTATTGTGGCCTCTGACAAATGGTGACCCATCCAAAACCAATAGGAAATAGGATTCCAATCAAAACAGCACCATCTGCTCCCAGGTCTGGGGGCCTGTCTCCTGTACTTCTTCCACACCACCCTCATGGAAGGTTTTCAACAGCTGCTGAATAAGCAACATGGTGGGGGCGAAGAGCGAGGGTCTGGGACACACAGGACAGAAGCTTCTAGTCCTAATTCAGCCACGAATTCATTAGCTGTGTGACCTCAGACAAGTCACTCTCCTTATGGTCAGGCTACCAGATTGCCAGAGTCCTGCGGGGACTGCCGTGCTCTGACTCTGTCTGGCTAAACAAGGATGAGGTGGTAATTAGCCAAAAGCACCCTGGGAGAAGCCAGGCTAAGGGGCAGCCCTTTGTCGCAGCTCTTTACAGAAAAATAACTGCGAGGTGACTATTATAGGCTCCCATGTTGAAAAAGGATCCCAGCACTTGAGATGGAGGGAGTGAACGAGGCCATGGCAGTAGAGGGCAGATCCGGCTGGCAGCTGGGAAGGGGAGAGCGGGGCAGCCTAGCTCCTCACCCTCCAGCAGGGCGATGCCTTTCCGGATGTCATCGTTGTACTTGCTTCGCACCAGGCACCAGGCATACTCAAACTGCGTGCTCTTGGACACGGAGCCTGCTGCCTTCTCAGACTGAAATTTCTTTTCAAACTTCTGCCATAGGAGAGGAGAGGAGTCATTTAGAAACGAAGGGGCCCGCCATTCTCTAGCAGGACCTGCGTGTCCAATTCCCAGTTAGCCCCATCTTCCCCAGTCTCTGCCACATTTCCCTCGCGGGTCTTGGCATCCGGCACCCGAGGTTCCGCTAGCTTCATCCCTGGGACCCAGACCCAGGGATTCTGCTTCTTAGCGAGGGGCTGTCTCCTTGGACGGTAACCCCCGTCCGCTTCCCTCCCCCTAGTGGTACCGAGCGGAGATGCCGCCTGCCGGCGGCTCCAGGCACTGCTCCCGAGGCAGCTGACCCCGAGTGGCTAAACAGTAAACACGCTGTCAGAACTGCTCAACCACCACCCCCGCAGTCCCTCGTCGGTGGCTGCTTCCCCCAACCAGCCCCACCCTGTCGGGCCTGGACCTTTTCTTATCTACAAATTAGGAATAAAAACAGTCCTCACAGTGCCCACAATAGCCCACAGAGCTACAAAGATTGAGATATGGCCTGCAATGCACTTAGCACCGTTCCGGATTCTGAGTAACATATGAAAGAATCTTCATGGTAGTTGCTATATTTCCCCCCCCCACCATCACTGAAGGAACAATTAAAAAAAAAAGAAAAAAAGGTGTCCGCACCCTGACCTCCTAACTCCTGCACGCGCCCAGAACCTGTCAGTCTTTCCACGCCAGACTGCAGGCCCCGAGTGTGGGCGTGGCGGCGCAGAAAACTACAATTCCCATTAGGCTACCGGACAAAGTAGAACCTCTGGGCAGGGGCCGGACGCTGCAGAGGATGCCGGGAGCCGTAGTTCCGCTTCCCTAGGCAAAACTGATGCTGGGTAGAGGGTCTGGCCCCAACCGGACTCTCCTCGGGACCCGCCCGTCCGAATATTCCCTTTCCCTCCCTCGAGGCCAGGCCTCACCAGCAGGTCTTCCACAGACACCAGCTCGTTCAGTACGGCCTCCATGGCCGCCGCCCCTGCAATCCTCACACCTAGGTCGCTACTGTGCCACCGTCTCCATGGCCTACTGGCAGGGCTGGAGAGCCACTTCCGTCGTCCGGCGGAAGCGGGCCCCTTCCCCATCGCAGAGCCAATCATCTTACATAGCTGACGCCGAGCCCGCCCCGCTCCGCCGGTGGCGCCCCGCCCCTTCCCCCCTGCGCCGCCAGCGCACAAGTTGGGGCTCTAATGCGCACACTCCGAACGGTCCCTCTTTCACCCCCCCCACCTGCGGACCTCTCACAGTACAACTCGATGTCCCATGTTCGTCTTCACGAGTGCCCCGCGTGTGCCTTCCTCCACCGAGGCTGCCTTAATAAGAGTTTGGACCTATGTCTTGGTGGTTAGCCCTTGGGCTGAAAAATTGAAGAAGGAGGATGGTGGAGGACCCGCCATGATCTTAAAATTAGGGGGGGACCAGTCTAAATCTACCTCCCCTCTGGCTCCACCCCCTCTAAGTCTAGGAAACCGGAGGCTACGTTACCTTTCGGTGCCTGTAACAAAATCATAACTGGTACCAAGGTTTTTAAGGCCTCTGCTGACTTACAAGAGGATTGACAACAGGACCACTTAACCATTCACCCAGAGACTGGGATACATACGAATAGGGGATACTATGGAAATCTTTAAATGGGAATTTAAAGAAAAGCTGTTACCCCATTACTTGCAGAAAGGGTCCAATCTTTTAATGCTTAGATAAAGCCTCCTCTGGGTGTGCCTGAGGGGTAAGATCTGCCGTGGGTCATGGGCAGCGAGGAGCTGTCAAAACATGGGAGAGGTAAATGTTCAGTCCTCTGGCACCTGGTCTGTGCAGTGATGGGACTGGGTAGGTAGTGACTTTCAAATTCTTTTCACCTTGACCCACAGTGCTCCAGTGCACATTACAATGTAAGTTCCATGAGGGCAGAACCTGGATCTTGTGTCTCTTTGCATCCCCAGCACCTGGCACAAGATCAATGTCCAATAAATATTTGTTGAATAGACATGAAATAAAGCGAACAATAGTAAAGAGGGCAGTGCAAATGCAGGGATTATCATCCAAAAACCTTTCATGTTTGCAAAGCCCCTTTAATTTTTTATTTTTTTTAATTCTCAGAATAGCCTTGTGAGTCAGGTAGGCAAGAGATAGTCTTCTCTACTTAGCTCCAACAGCTGAAATGACTTTGATAGGGGGAGTCTGTTAAAGAATAAAGAGGAGAGGATAGGACAAGTTCCTAAGTACATTCTAGCTATTCATCTTGAAACAATTCAGGCCTAAATTTGTAATTTTTTGCTGGTTTACAATAGAGGACCTCCCTTAAGCAGCAGGATGAACTAGGGAGGAACAACTCAGGTTAATTTAAAGCCTAGAAGGCAAAGCAAAGCAATCCTGGGAAACCATTTGTTTCAAGTACAGCAGGAAAATTTAAAACGAAGGTAGTACAGTAGGAAAATTAAAAATGAAACCCCGCAAACTACCACGAGTGCTGCTGAAATTGTAATACTGGTTTCACCGTCTTAGCTAGCAGCCAGTATTTTTAATTCACGCCATTTGTCAGTTTGTAATTATACACTTGTGTGATAACTTGATGAATGCCACCCTCTCATACGAGACTGGAAGCTACATGAGAGCAGGGTCTGTGCTATATTGCTCATATTATGCCCCTAGAGCCCAGCTCAGGACCTACCACCAGTAGATACTCATATAATTTATAACTGTTGCATAAAGAGATATTGTTGTTGCTATTATTAACTTTTTGGAAAGCAGTGAGGGAAAATGAGTAAGAGCTAAAAGATGCAATATTATCTGACTAGTAATCTCCTGTGGAAGCATTCAACGAAAGCAAAAAAAAAAAAAAAAAAAAAGGAAAAGCAAGACAGGAAGACATTCATTCCTGCATTATCTGTGGAGGTAAACAAACAACAAAAGCGCCAGGGAATGGTTTTATTAAATGATGATACGTGAATATAATGAAATAACAAACAACCTTAAAGTCACAGTCATATGGATTCTTTGCATGTGGATTGTAAGATTCAAAACAAAACAAAAAAGCAGGCACTTCTCAAATTTGGTTCTGTAAATGGGCAGAAAAGAAACTGACATTTTTGGTTGGTGGGACTAAGAACTAGAACTGGCACTTGTTAGCACATTCTGGGCCCTGGGCCCCTCCCTTGACTACACCGTTAGTTGCGAGCCTGCTCTGGTCTTTTGCCCTACAGCACCTTGTTGCTGGGCAGCCCGGGAGAAGAGCTCGGCAAACACCCCCTAAACAGGGTTCCACTATTTGTGTTCTAGTCTTCGGCGATGCTCACCTCTACCTCCCACTTTCATTTGCTATCCAATCAGGAAGTCCTATCCATCGCAAACTGACTCATTCATCCACCCAACAAACATTAGTTCTGGGCCTACTGTGTACCAGGCACTCTTCGGAGTGCTGGGCAAGAGAAATGAACTAAACAGACACAGTCCTTCTCTCATGCAAGTTACCTCAATGGAAGAAACAAGACTCTTAACGAATAAGTGAATGTCAGGCCACCCCCGTCTCCATTCTGTCACCATACTTCATACATACGTCAGATTTTTTTCCCCCTCTTCCAAACCCAGCCTGGCTGCCAGTTGTATTTTAAAGGTGCAAATCAGAGCTCCAATGTCCTGCTTAAAAATACCATCTGGGCTACGCAGAACATTGTTTAAATGTCTTCTCACGCCCACGAAGCCCTTCAGGGTCGCCCCTGCTTACCTTCCCAGCTTCATCTTCAGGCACCCTCAATCCTGCACGGCGAGACGTTTTCCTGGCAGCCGCCTTTCTTCCACCCGGAATGCTCTCCATTCACCAAACACCGGAGCGCCTACAGGGCAGGCGACTGCCAGCCCCGGGGGCCGTTCCCCCTCCGGGACAGATTCCTTCGATCCGGCCCCCGCGCCTCCAGCTCCTCGGCGGTACAGAGTTGATCACCCAGTCCTGCAGCCCTTGACGTGGACAGGGACTGGGTCTCATTCATCTCTCTGCCAAAGGCCAGGAGTCCAAGCATCGTTTGTGGTGTGAATGAAAGAGTAACGACGGGAGCTGCACAGACGACTCTAGGTGCGGAGACGTCTGCACTTCCGGGTGCTGGTTACGTTGGCACCCGAGGAAGCGAGGAGTCGGGGGGTCTCCTCCCGGGCTGCTCTAGGAAGAGGGCTCGGTGGTCCGGAGGACCCGGGGGAGCCGCCGGCGCGGTGCGGGGGAGGAGAGCGCCGCGTGGGTGTCGCGCGGTAGCCGCCTCCTCGGGGAGGCGGGGCCGAGCGGACACCGGGGCGGGGCGCGGGGGGGCGGTCAGGGGGAACTCCGATGGCCAATTAACGGGCTGAGCTCGGAGAGAGGGGCGGGGCGCGGCGCGACTTGGAGGCGGAGCGGGCGGCGCCGAGGCCTGGGAGTCTCCAATTTCATCTCCCCGCCCCTCCTCCCCGCCTCTGTAACTCTGGGGTGACGGAAGTGCTCCCTGCTCACTCTTGCCCCAGAGACGCTCTCTGTAAATTAAAATTTAAAATTACGTGTTGTCCCCTTTAGAGTCTGTCTCGGTACAAAAGTGTGTGATGGGTACACACAAACAAGGTGCACACGAAATCACCTGGAATCGTTAAAAATGCAGAGTCTGATTCAGTAGGGCTAGGGTGAAGCCGGAGAGGTTTCATTTCTAAGAAGCTCCCAGAGGATGCTGATGCTGTGCGTTCTCTAAGACGCTTTCAGGAGCAAAGGTGTGAAAGTGCAGTCCCAGAACCGGCAGCATAGGCATCCCCTGGGAATTGTTTGGAAGTGCAGATCACTGGACCCCCACTCCTAAACCTGCTGAATCAGAAAGTCTGAGGGGGGCGGGGGGGGGGGAATGCAGGCAGTCCGTGTTTCTACAAGCCCAATGGATAATTCTGATGCATGCTGGAATTTGGGAGCCAGTGGATATTGGAAAAGTCAAACAGCCTCGACTGTCTATAGACTTGTGATCATGGTCAGTTTGCCTTAATCTAGCTAAACTTCAGGTGAAAAATCAGGATAAAAATACTAATGCCTTCCTAGTGAATCTCTTATAATGAGGAAATGTGAGATGATGAAAGTAAAGAACTTGGCGCACCTAATAAGCATTCTAGAAAAGTTAAGCTGTCATTACCATTCAAATGGACCGCCAAAGGGCGATTCGAGAAGGGGTAACTCACCTGGCCTGAGGTGCTAGGAAAGTCTTCCGGGAAGAAACCTGAGTTGACATTTGAACCAGAATCTTGAAGAACAGGAATGCCAGGTGAAGGTGAGAAAAGGCATTCTAGGAACAGGGAGCACCCTAGGTAGTCTCAAGAAAGGGCCAGGGGTGGGAGGGAAAGTGTTGTGGGAGGACTAGAGGACAGGTGACTGCAGAATAAATCATAGAGACCCTGCAAGCCACGCAGTGATGCTTACACTTCATTTTTTAGGTAGAGAAAATACCTTTAAAAGAAGGGCAGGATCTGCTGTATTTATTGTAACTGCAAATCTTGTGACTAGTGTGGAGGCTGTTCTGAGGGGCAGAGAGACCGGTGTAAAAGAGATGGTGATAGGTCAGGCTAGAATCAGCAAAGATTTAGGCTAAGGCATTGGCCCTGAAAGTAACGGGAAAACAATAGAAGGAGGAAAGGTTTCTCTGATAAAATGGACAGAACTTGGTGGCCCAAATGGATATGGAAGACGAGGGAGTGAGAGGACTCCATGACTGCATCCAGGTTTCTAGCTTGGTGTAAGGGTGAACCATTCTGAGGTGCCTGGGTGGCTCAGTCGGTTAAGCGGCCGCCTTCAGTGCAGGTCATGATCCCTGGGCCCTGGGATTGAGCCCCACATCCGGCTCCCTGCGCAGTGGAGAGCCTGCTTCTCCCTCTTCCTCTGCCTGCTACTCGGCCTACTTGTGCTTTCTCTCTCTCTGTC
Source organism: Halichoerus grypus (assembly GCF_964656455.1). Classification (NCBI taxonomy): domain Eukaryota; kingdom Metazoa; phylum Chordata; class Mammalia; order Carnivora; family Phocidae; genus Halichoerus; species Halichoerus grypus. Next base: position 7,727,333 of record NC_135717.1, read on the forward strand.
AAATAAATAAATAAAATCTTAAAAAAAAGGGGGGGGGGTGAACCATTCTCTAAATACGTAGAAGGAAGAGCATGTAGATAGAGACTGTACAAATAGAAGCCAGAACTCCAGGGACCAGAAAACCTTTCAGAAGTAGGCAGAAGAAAAAAGAGACAAGGAGCATGAGAAGTGGACCTAGGAGCTGCCAAAAGGAAGTCCAGGAAGGCTGGTGTCCTGAGAGCCAAGAGAGATTTCAGTCGATACCAGTGGGCAATTATTTTAAAAGTTGCAAAGACGCTAAATAGGACGAGGACCGAAAATAGGCCACTAGATTCGACACCGGTTGGTTATTTGTGGTGAGCTTAGAGAGAGTAATTTCACTAGTGCAATAAGGATGGGAAGAGATTTTTTCAAGGATGAGGCAGGGACAGGGGGAGTAAGCATATGGAAAATAACTTTAAACTATTTTTCTGGTCCACCAAAGTGGAAAAGACAGGGCTCCAATGGTAGTGACCCCAATAATATTACCTCTCAATGATGGTGATTATCTGCAAAATCATTCATTTGGGGCGATGAATAATTTCATTTATTTGAGGTACCTCTTGCAAATGACTGAATTTTGGAGAGCAGTGACACAGACAAAGAGGGTTGTTTCTGTTTTTTTTTTTTTTCAAACAACAGATGAACCTTAAATTAAACTATTTAGGTGTGATTTTCCTGCTTGTCTATTCTGGGAACAACATCACCTTTGCCATTTGCCACTTTGGTTTTAGAATCTGGTAAAGAGAAGAAGAAGGACAAATCACAAAGAGGCAAGAGAATTTCCTAGGTCAGTGAGTTTTCATTCATTTCATTCAGCACTGAATTCAAGCTGCCAAAAGAAGAACCAGAGCGGGGCACCTGGGTGGCTCAGTCGTTAAGCGTCTGCCTTCAGCTCAGGTCGTGATCCCAGGGTCCTGGGATCGAGCCCTGCATTGGGCTCCCTGCTTGCTGGGAAGCCTGCTTCTCCCTCTCCCACTCCCCACTGCTTGTGTTCCCTCTCTCGCTGTGTCTCTCTCTATCAAATAAGTAAATAAAATCTTTAAAAAAAAAAAAAAGAACCAGAGCATCTTTCACCCCAACCTTATACATTGCCCTGGTCCAGCTCTGAGCTACTGGATTACTGACTTTAGGAATTCTTTCAGGACTCAGTGACCTTCCAGAATGTGGCTGTATACTTCACCAACGATGAACGGAGTTGCTTGGACCAGGATCAGGGCCCCTTTTTCCAGAATGTCATTCTGAAGAATTACAGGAACATGGGTTTACTGGGTAAAGATTCTGCCATATAGACAGGAAGCTTTTGAAGGTATTTTGTTGTTGTTTTTGCTTTTTGGTTTTTGGGTTTTTTGAGAGAGAGAACGAGAGCACACAAGCAGGGGGAGGAGCAGGGGGAGAGGGAGAGAGAGAATCTTGGGTGTGGAGCCCAACACGGGGCTCGATCTCACAACCCTGAGATCATGACCTGAAATGAAATCGAGAATCAGATGCTTAACCGACTGAACCACCCTGGTGCCCCAGCTTTTCAGTTTTTGTTGTAATTAACATTCATTGCTTCAACAACCACAACTCTTAATTTAGCTATGATTTGCTTAAGTTCCATTTTGTTGATGTCAGTTGAGGAGATAATGGAGCATGTACTGGGCTGCAAAGGAAAAGGGGAGGTTGTGAGTGACCAAAAATTTGCCCCAACAAGTAATGTTTTCATTAATTGAGTAAATTTGGAGAGGAGCAGGTGCGTTTGCCTAAGGCTCTCCTGACTAACACAAGCCAAACAGTGACATATTGACCTTTTAATTTTAGTCCAATGTAAAATATTTATTTTGCGATAGAGTTTGTAAATGATTTGTTGTTGTTGTTGCTGTTGTTGTTATGACTTTTTGGCTTTGCTGTGTTTTTAGATGTCTTTGTATTTTGGTGGCCACTGTTTGTTTTGTTTTGTTTTTTTACTTTGTTAAAGATTTCATGCATAGAACTGGGAAAAAAAAATCCTTGGCTATTCAAATGTAGGCAAAACTAAAAAAGATTCCTAAAACCGTAATTAATTCCATATATCCTATATGAAATACATTTAGTCTAATAAGTGCCTCCTTAAAATATAAATTTAAGGTGGAAATACACTTAATGAATTGGCTGAAAACCCCATGAAACACTCAAAACTAGGTGAAAGAGAAAAAAATGCATGTAAAAACATAAACATTCTCAAATGAGGAGGAATCGTTTTATTTAACAAATGATGGGAGAAAGCTTCCTGACATTGCCTTGGCAATGATTTTTTGGATATGAAACCAAAAGCACAAGCAACAAAACAAAAATAAACAAGTAGGCCAACATCAAACAAAAAGGCTTTTGAGCCACAAAAGAAACAATCAACAAAATGAAAAGGCAATTGATGGAATGGGAAAAAAAATATTTGCAAATCATGTATCTGAGAAGGGGTTAATCTCCAAAATATATAAAGAACTCCTATAACTCAAGAGCAAAAACACAAGTGATTCAATTTAAAAATGGCCAAGGACCTGAATAGACATTTTTCTAAAGAAGACATGCAAATGGCCAATACGTACACGAAAAGGTGCTCAGCATCGCTAATCATCAGGGAAATGAAAATCGAAACCACAATGAGATCTCGCCTTGCACCTGTTAAAATGGCTATTATTCAAAAGACAAGCAATAACAAGTGCCAGCCAAGATGTGGAGGAAAGGGAGCCCTTGTGCACTGTTGGTGGAATGTAACGTGGTGCAGCAGCTATGGAAAACAGTATGAAAATTCCTCAAAATATTAAAAATAGAACTACCAGATTATCTGGCAATCCCACTTCTGGGTATATATCCGAAGGAAATGCAATCACTACCTCGAAGACATATCTGCAGCCCCATGTTCTTGTAGCATTATTCCCAACAGCCACGACATGGAAACGACCTAAGTGTCCCTCGATGGATGAGTAGATAAAATGTGATACACACACACAATGGAATATTAATTATTCAGCCTTAAAAAGAAGGAAATCCTGCCATCTGGGGACAACATGGATGGAACTTGAGGGCATTATGCTAAGTGAAATAAGCAGACAAAGAAAATGTTGTATGATCTCACTTATATGTGGGATCTAAAACAGCAGAATTCATAGAAACAGCAGAATGGTGGTTGCCAGGGGCGGGAGGTGGGGGACATGGGGAAATGTTGGTCAAAGGGTACAAACTTCCAGGTATAAGATGAATTAATTCTGGGAATCTACTGTAAAATATGCTGACTATAGTTCACAACCCAGTGTGATATGCTTAAAGTTACTCAAAGAGGAAACCTTAAGTGCTCTCACCACATACACACACAAGTTGGTAATTATGTGAGGTGATGGACATATTAACTAACCTCACTGTGATCATTTCACAATATACACTTGTCCTGAATCATCACGTTGTACACCTTAAGCTTACAAGATGGTATATGTCGATTATATCTCCATAAAGCTGGGGAAAATAAGATGTTAGATGACTGATTATAAGTAAATGTATTAATAGATTGATTAAACCATTGGCTTTAAGTGAATTATCTTTAGGCAATTGATTTTAAGCTAATTGACTTAGAATTACTTAGATTGTGTTGCATTTCAGTAGATTTAGTTACTTAGTTAATAGATTAAGAGAGATCGAATCATTGACCATTTAATTATGTAAATTGATCAGAAGTCACAAACACCAATGCTTTTAGAGTCTATTGGTAATAAGATTGCATTGAGGGGCGCCTGGGTGGCTCAGTTAGTTAAGCGTCTGCCTTCGGCTCAGGTCATGATCTCAGGGTCCTGGGACTGAGCCCTGTTTTGGGCTCCCTGCTCAGTGGGGAGCTTGCTTTTCCCTTTCCTTCTGTTCCACCCCCCCAGCTCATGCTCTCTCTCTCTCAAATAAATAGATAAAATCTTAAAAAAAAAAAAAAAAAAGATTGCATTGAGATAACTTTCTAGGCCCAAGATGGAGCCCTTCCCGCTCATGCTTCTCCATAAGCACATCGAAACTTATGCAGCTTCTATGTCCCTGTAAATGCTCAGGAACACAGTCGATGCAATCAGCCAATCCCCAAACGCCACGCCAACTCACCCCAAGCCAGGCTGACTAGATGGCCCCAGCCAATCAAATATTTTCTTTCTCTTCCTCATTCTTTACTCTTTATCTTATCAAAGCTTTCTGCCTTCCACTCCATTTTGCAGTTTACGTCTTCAAGCGTTAAATGAAGTTTGTGTCACCTCAATTGTCTCCTTTAATTATTTTTTAACAATTGTTCATCCGTAGCGTCGCGGTTAATAAGTGAGGAGCAGGGCAGCTCATGGGGTTCTGGAGGGCACGTGGGCAGCCTCTGTGTTTGGCACTCAAATTTTAGGCTAACACCATGGTAAGCCCAACAAAACAGGTCTAAGGCCAGGTTGGTCTGTTGACCTCTGCTCCTTGTGAATTGGTTTTATACATGCTAATTATCCCTAATTTACTGAGAAGTACAGTCTCTCTTTGTGGATTTCTCCTTCTGACAGCGATTTAATTTTAAAGCCTTAAGTAAATAAGAAACCTATCTGGGGGTGGCCGATTCGACCGTGGCGGGTGGGCAGAAGCAACCCTTAGTTTAGAGGCCAGACATTTTCTTTCCCCGACTCTCTGAAATATAAGGACAATTACTTTTTAAAAACATCTGAGTGTGTGGTGTGTGCAAGTCTATCACCATTTGGGAGATGACTGATTTCTGTAGCAGACTCTTTTTTGGACCATCTGCCCAGTTCATCATTATGTCTTTTCTTTGAAAAATGGCACCATATACTTGGATGGCCCACCGTTTTGGGGTGAGGAGGATCCAACCACACTCTGTCTTGGGACTTAACCATAGTTAGTCTTGGGACAAGCCTCTGCCTGTGGCTGGGCCTGAAGTATATATAAACTCAGCAACTGCAGGGAGCCCTTATTCTGCTCTGTGAACAGAGCGACAGAGAAGCTGACAGAGACCATCTCTCTACAAAGAGACAAGAATGAAATGGATTTTCAGAGAAAAGCAGGGACAAGAGAACCTGAGGACCTAACAAGAAAGATCCTGAGGTGCCTTCGTGGGCTGGTGTCTTTTTGGATTCTGGTTTTAGTCCCTCCTGAAGGCAACTACAGTCTTCTGGGTAGATTCTGGGAAAAGGTTTATACTCCTTTTTTCTTAAGCTAACTCACGTTGGTATCTATTATTTGCTACACATATATAATGTAGGGAGGTAGTGGAGTTTCTTTCTGATCCCCACAGTGGAAAATTACAAAATAAAGCCTAGCACTGAGCCTGACAGCTGACTTGGAATGTTCTCAGCTGGACCCTGGATACAGAGCTAGCTGGTACCAATCACAGGTTTTCACATTTTTAGGCAATGTCATGAATTCCCAGGGTAACCAAATAAGCTCTATTATGGATTATAGTCATACCACTTAGCTAAGCAGTTTTAAAACCTTTTTGTTTTAAAGTATAACATACGCACGCAAAAGTACACACAGAAAAATGTACAGCTCACTGATTTTATAGAATGAACCACTATGTAACCACCACCCAGTCGAGAAATAGGACATCGCCAATCTTCCAAAAACCCTCCTCCCCAACTTGGACTCACTACCAAAATTATAACCTCCTACTTTTCTTTCTTTCTTTCTTTTTTTAAAGATTTTATTTATTTATTTGACAGACAGAGATAGAGCGAGAGAGGGAACACAAGCAGGGCGAGTGGGAGAGGGAGAAGCAGGCTTCCCGCGGAGCAGGGAGCCCGATGCGGGGCTCGATCCCAGGACCCTGGGACCATGACCGGAGACGAAGGCAGATACTTAATGACTGAGCCACCCAGGCGACCCTAACCCCCTACTTTTCTAATAGTGATCAATATCCTGATTTTTATGGCCACATCCCTCATCCCCCACCCCCCATCTAAGCATGCAACTGTAATGCTACAGTTTACTTTTGTCTGGGTTTCTTTGAAACCTCTACTTTTCAGTGTCTGGCTTCTCTCACTGAATGTCATGTTTGTGAGATTCGTCCATGTTGTTGTATATAACTTAAGTTTGTTCATTTTTCATTGCTGCAGATTTTTCCATTATATGGATGTACCGAAGCAACTATACGTTGCACAAGTGCACTTAAATAGAATGCAAAACCAGACAAAAGGCATCTCTATTTTAGAAATTGTGTTAGTGGTCCTTCTTTGTAGGGGCAGGTGGAGATTGGAAAGGACAGTGATGGGGCTTCTGGGATGCTGTTCTAGTCTCTGTTGGGGGTGCCCATGTTCAATTGAGCTGTGGTAAATGAATTCGGTAAAGTCACAGGATACAAAATTAATATGCAGAAATCTGTTGCATTTCCATATGCTAATAATGAAGTAGCAGAAAGGCAAATTAAGAAAACAATCCCACCAAAAAGAATAAAATACCTAGAAATAAACTTACCCAAGGAGGTGAAAGACCTGTACTCCAAAAACTATAAAGTATGGATGAAAGAAACTGAAGAAGGCATAAACAAATGGAAAGATATTCCATGCTCATGGATTGGAAGAAACTTTTTTTTTTAAAGATTTTATTTATTTATTTGACAGAGAGGTAGAGCCAGAGAGCACAAGTGGAGGGAATGGCAGAGGCAGAGGGAGAAGCAGACTCCCCACAGAGCAGGGAGCCCGACGCGGGACTCGATCCCAGGACCCCGGGATCATGACCTGAGCCAAAGGCAGACGCCCAACGACTTAGCCACCCAGGCGCCCAGAATCTCCTTCCTTTTTAATGCTGAGTAATATTGCGCTGTGTGCACAGACTACACTTTGCTTATCCATTCAGTGTGCTCACCTCACCCCCGTCTCTACCTTGTTTTCCTTTTGCCTCAGTTTCCTTGTGCACTTCTGCAGGCGTGGTTTGGCAGAGGCCTAGAGAGTCAGTCCATGTCAGAGTCCTGTTTCTTAGTGGTTATGAGACCTTGAGTAACAAGTTACATAACCTCTGTGAACTCCATTCCTTATCTGTAAAATGGATCTGTAGTAGTGGTACTTGTCTCTTAGACTTCTCTTGTTAAGTAATCTCCACACCCAACGTGGGGCTTGAACTCACAAACCTGTGATCAAGAGTTGCACACTCCACTGACTGAGCCAGCCAGGAGGCCCCATCTCATAGATTTCTGTTAGAGTGAAACAAGGTGGTATATGGAAAGACATAGCATGTGCCTGGCACATAAGAGGGTTTTGTTGTTTGTTTTTTTTAAGATTTTATTCATTTGAGAGAGAGAGAGCGCACAAACAGGGGAGACGGGAGAGGGAGAAGCAGACTCCCTGCTGAGCTGGGAGCCCAATTCGGGGCTCGATCCCAGGACCTGGAGATCATGACCTGAGCTGAAGGCAGACGCTTAACCATCTGAGCCACCCAGGCACCCCAAGAAGCAACATAGTTAAAATGTCCATATGATCCAAAGCAATCTAGAGATTTAATGCAACCTGAATCAAAATACAAAGAGGAATTTTTTCACAGAACTAGAATAATACTGAAATTTGGATGGAACCACAAAAGCCTGCAAAGAGCTAAAACAATCTTGAGAAAGAAGAACAAAGCTGGAGGTATTACAGTCCCAGATTTCAAGATCTACCTCAAAGCTGCCGTAACAAAAACAGTAGAGTAGTGGCATAAAAATAGACATGTAGGTCAATGTAATAGAATAGGGAGTCCAAAAATAAACCCACACTTATCTGGTCAATTAATCCTTGACAAAGGAGGCAAGAGTATGCAATGGGGAAAAGACAGTCTCTTGAACAAATGGTGCTGGGAAAACTGGAGAGCTACATGCAGGGAAATGAAACTGGATCACTTTCTTACACCATACACAAAAATAAACTCAAAATGGATTAAAGACCTATATGTGAGACCTGAAGCCATAAAATTCCTAGAAGAAAACATAGGCAGTAATTTCTTTGACAGTGGCCGTAGAAAACATTTTTCTAGAGATGTCTCCTCAGGCAAGGGAAACAAAAGCAAGAATCAACTATTGAGACTACACCAAAACCAAAAGCTTTCACACAGTGAAGGAAATCATCAACAAAAGGGCAAGGTAACCTGCTGAATGGGAGAAGATATTTGCAAATAATATATCCAATAAGGGATTAATATCCAAAATATATATAGAACTCATGCAACTCAACACCAATGAAACAATCTGATTAAAATGGACAGAGGACCTGAATAGACATTTTTCTAAAGAAGACACACACATGGCTAACATATATGAAAAGATACTCAACATCCTTCATCATCAGGGAAATGCAAATCAAAACCATGAGATATCTCCTGACACCTGTCAGATGGCTAGAATAAAAAATATAAGAAACGCAAGTGTCGGGGAGGATGTGGAGAAAAAGGAACCCTCATGCACTGTTGGTGGGAGTGCACACTGGGGCAACCACTATGCAAAACAGTATGGAGGTTCCTCAAAAAATTAAAGATAGAGATACCATATGATCCAGTAATTCCACTACTGAGTATTTACCCAAAGAAAATGAAAACACTAATTCAAAAAGATAGATGCATCCCTATGTTAATTGCAGCATTATTTACAATAGCCAAGATATGGAAACAGCCCAAGTGTCCATCAATAGATGAATGGATAAAGATATCTTATATATACACAATGGAATATTAATCATAGAAAGAATGAGATCTTGCCATTTGCAACAACATGGATGCACCTAGAGGGTGATGATGTTAAGTGAAACAAGTCAGACAAAGACAAATACACATGATTTCACTCATATGTGGAATTTAAGAAACAAAAAAAACAAAGACTCTTAAATACAGAGAACAATCTGGTGGTTGCCAGAGGGGACGTGGGTGGGAGGATGGGTGAAATAGATAAAGGGGATTAAGAAGTACAAACTTCCAGTTACAAAAATAAAAAGTCATGGAGGAGAAGAGTACAGCATAGGGAATGTGGTCAATAAGATGGTAATAACGTTTGGTGACAGATGGTGACTACTCTTACTGTGATGAGCACTGAATAATGTATAGGATTGTGGAATCACTATATTGTACGCCTGAAACTAATGTAACACTGTATGTTAATTATACTTCAATTTAAAAAATTGAGCTGTAAAGTTATGATCTGCGCACTTTGCCAGATGTATAATTCACTATGATATAATGTTAAAAAAAAAAAAAAAGCTGATGGACATCCCAGCCAACGACAGCTCTGGAATTGGGGGACATCCCCAGGAGAAAGGCAGCCCTCCCAACCAGGCTCCCAAGGCAGAACCTCTGTCCTTTCTTGGAATTGGGGCTGGTAATTCTTCACTCTTTTGTTAGCTCTCTGGTGCCTTCAAGTGGATGTTTTTTATATTCTGACTGGTTTTTTTAGTCTCCTCAGGAGGAGAGATGGGCTGAATCACCTAGCCTACTTTTACCAGAAGCAGAAGTTATCATAGTAATTCTCTCTGGGTTCTAAATTAAATTGAAATCCTGGATAACGGTAGTCACATCTGTTAATTTTTTTTTGGAAATCTTCATGTTATCGGTGATTGTTACCCAGTGTTATTTCTGAGAAGAAAATGTCTCTTATTGATCACTCAAACATTTATGTTGTTAAAGTCAGATTTTGTTTATGAATTTACTTAATTATGTTAATCCTGAAGGGACCTATTTTTCTACTGAAGTACAATACTTCCAAAATTTTCCTTGTCTGGTCAACTATCTTACTTAAAAGCAGTGAGACTTATCCTATAAATATAAACCAACCATCAACACAAACCAATAATAAAACATACCTGTCTTGGCTATGGCAACAATAGGAGCTTCCTTAAGCTTTACATTACATTTTAAGCTTTAAAAATCTCCATGGAAAGTGCTTTTCCTTTTTCTCAGCATTTTAATTTGGATATACTTACTTGAGAACCAATGGGTTAAATTGTCCTTGTAGTTCAGATTATTTTATCTACCTTCTTTTTGTAAATTTTTAAAAAAGATTTTATTTATTCATTTGGGGGGGGATGAGTTGGGGGAGGGGCGGAGGGAGAGGGAGAAGCGGGACTCCCCGCTGAGCAGGGAGCCATATGCGGGGCTCGATCCCAGGACCGAGATCATGACCTGAACCAAAGGTAGATGCCACCCAGGTACCCCTATTTTATCTACCTTCTTAAAGGAACTTCCTGAGAAGCGTCATCTCTGAGTCCTCTTTGGCCAACTCATGGTCACCCTTCTGGTCATTTCCTTTTCTGCTCCAAAAATTTCAAGAGCTAAGACCTACCTTGGATGGCCCCAGCTGCATTTTTCCATTACAAAACACATCTTCCTTTGCCAACATTAGGAGCTCCAGTTAACCATCTGCTCTGATCTCCCAGCTAGAGCAAGAATAGGAGCACAGAAGAGACATGAGAGGGTCCATCACAGGTAAGTGAAGGGAACAGGACACAGCAGATGGGAAAGAAATAAGAAATAATTGAAAGTCCTAAGGACTTGGTTGTTGGGCTTGCATGTAATGGGTAGACAGGTCTCAGTGATGTTCTCCTTCCCACATGTCTACTAAAATGAAGCATCATGGTGGTGGCTATATAATTTATTATCCAAACAGGGACACTTGTGAGGGTGAGACAGTGATGGTATCAATCCTTGCATGAGAACAGTAAGAGTAGACTGGGACATCTTGGCAAACCGGCTATCTGGTCACCCTAGTCATATAGGACTAGCTTGGGAAGTGCTCCTTATGTCATGACCCCTTTCCTGAACCCTACATCACAATTTCACACAGATGCTACTGTTAGCTTCACTATTTAGACTTGATTTTAGCTGACACAGAGCCTCAGGGTTTTACCTGAGGTCTAGAATAGTGGTTTTCAAATCTGAGATGCACCAGAATCACCTGGAGAGCTTATTAAAACAGAGTCCTAGACCATACCTCAAGTTTCTGATTCCATAGGTCTGGGGTAGGGTCCAAGAATCTGTATTTCTAAACAAGTTCCAAGTGGTGCTGATGCATCTGGGGACCGGTTCTTGTTTTTTGTTGTTGTTGTTGTTTATTGTTGTTTTGGTTTGGTTTGGTTTTTTTGGGGTTTGGTTTGTTTTTTTTTTTTTTTTTGGTTCTCAAGGCTCTAGAGCATTTTCCATGCAACTCAGTGTTGCTCCATGTTCTGACTGAACCCTAACCGATGTATACCAATCTGATTTGAAGGAGACTGTTACTGCAGAATCCTGATTTATAGCAGATAATTGTGAAAATTGCTGGACTTTTACATCCTCCACAAATGTGGCCTTCTGATTTTTGCAGGATGTTGATGTGGAGATACTTTACACCATGTGAAACACCGTAACGTACACCATCCATAGGATCTCATCAACAGGGCCCTTTCTGGCCATCCCAAGGCTTTGTTGGTCTATTTCCAAACTCACTGCTGCTGAAATGCCTTTTCTTTCTTTCTTTAAGATTTTATTTATTTATTTATTTATTGACAAAGAGAAAGAGAGAGACAGAGAGACAGAGAGAGAGAATGTGAGTGTGGGAGGGGCAGAGGGGGTGGGAGAGATAGCGGGAAGAATCTCAAGCAGACTCTGCACTCAATGAGCCAAAACCAAGAGTCAGACACTTAACCGACTGAGCCGCCCAGGCATCCCTGAAATGCCTTTTCTGTATAGTTTGCCAGGATTATCTGAACAGCAAGGACATCATGGCACCTTATGGGACTGAAAATGTTTTCAACATTTGAATCATTGAACCCATATCTATTCTCTTGAACCAGGCCACAGGGCTGTAGGGAAAATAAAAGGAGCTGTACCTTTTTTTGGTGCAGCATTTACATTTGGGGGGAAGAGGGGGTCCATGGTTTTGATCAGATCTTTAAAGTCATAAATATAGGAAAGCAAGGACCTTTCTAAGTCATGGGGTGGGACCCCATGAGACGTTGAGGGAACATGAGGGCCGATCTGAAGAATCTGTTTGAATGAGATGGGAGGTCCGGTGGCTAATATCACTACACCATGTTCGCGGTTGAGCCCTTCAGGCTGCTCACCCCCATGGCCTCCATCTTTGCGTTGCTATGGAGTATATGAGATGGGTGATAACTGGGTTACTAGGCATAAGGTCTAAATTTAATGAAATAAACTGTATTTTAAGCATGAATTAGGAGGATTCCAGTGTGACAAAGGCTGCATGTTTGTGTTATATTGAACTTCTAGAATTTTATAGCAGAAAGGACAGGAAGGTGTCTAATTCACCCACTCATGTTTCATGTGAAAAAACAGGATTAGGGAGAAGTGACTTTCTCAAAATCCCTAGGTCTCCTGGCTCTCAGTCCATGGCAGTTTTTCTATGCACCATTGTCTCTTCCAATACGTGGTAGAGCAACTTTTTTAAAAAAGGAATTCTGGGGGCGCCTGGGTGGCTCAGTCGTTAAGCGTCTGCCTTCGGCTCAGGTCATAATCCCAGGGTCCTGGGATCGAGCCCCGTGTCTGGCTCCCTGCTCAGTGGGAAGCCTGCTTCTCCCTCTCCCACTCCCCCTGCTTATGTTCCCTCTCTCACTGTGTCTCTGTCAAATAAATAAAATCTTAAAAAAAAAAAAGGAATTCTGATGCAAAATCATCTGTTTCTGGTAAAAAGGCAGGTAGCTCCGTAGTTTAGGAACAACATTTGCGTGAGTTGGATTGCTTAAAATGTTCCAGGCTAAAAAACATCCCCTCCCACCACTTCAGATGCTAAGAAGGATGTTCCAGAAGGCCAGCTGTGACTAAGCGCTGAATAGAGGCAGTTTCCTTTGAAACATGAGGTCATATCAAGCTGGGCAAATCTAAGAGCTCAAGAAGGCACCGAACCTTCCTGAATGTCAAAATGGTTCAGCTATTTTTAAAACGTTGAGACTTTTATTGATTTGACAGCCGAGATGGGATGAAAGGGGTAGAAAAAGCCTGAAGAAACGTGTAACTTAGCTAACTTTTTCTGTACCCGGAAGGTTTTTGTTCCATGGCAATTGTCTGAGACTGGATTGTGGCCCCGTCCCACTTCGTGTGTCGTCTTCAGTATCTCAGAATGGCTGTCCTTGGAGATGGGGTCTTTATAGAGATAATTAAGTTAAAATGAGGCCATCAAGGTAGCCCATAATCCAATACGATTGGGGCCCTTAGAAGAAGAAATTAGGACACACACACACACACACACACACACACACACACACAAAGGGAAGACTCTTCGGGGACACAGGGAGAAGTAGTCCATCTACATTAGCCAACCCTGTCAACTCGATCTTGGACTTCCAGAGAGTCCAGCAAACACAGAAAACAAACCTCTGTTTTTGAAGCTACCCAGTTTGTGGTGTTTTGTTATAGCAGCCCTAGCAAGCTAATACAACATGGAAATGTCATTTTGCATGAGAAGACTCATTTCTTTTTATACTTCTGTGGAGATGTTCTTCACAAAGTCTGGGTGAGTGCACAATACGCTTCTCCCTTGGTTCATTTTTGCTATTCCAGAGCTTTCTGGATCTGATCCCCCCCCACAAGCCTTGTGTATCCCGGGCCTCTCTGCTTCTGCCGTTCACCATAAGTGCGGAATGCAGAGATGGTTTTTCAGATACTGGCTCTTAACTCCAAAAGGCACTAAGACAAAGATCTTTGTCCATCTCCTATGATCACTGAGGCTCTGAACAGCGCTCTGCTGGCCCCTTGCCATTCCGAAAACCCTTCTCAGTGTTTTGCTGCAGGGAGCTGCGAAGCTGCCTCCCTTGGTGAGGCTGGAGGGGCTGGAGAGAGGAGCGCCGACCCAGGCTTCAGAAGCCTGTGGGGTGGTAGGTCTGGTGCTCAGTGAGGGGCAAGACTGGAGACCTGTGAGCCCCTATCACACCTTCCTCCCTGCTCTGGCCAGGCTGGGGTGTATATTATTGAGCACTGACCATATGCCAGCCTGGAGATGAATTCTCCCTTCATCCTTATGGTGACCTTCCATCGTGGCTATTATTATACCCATTTTACAGAAAAGGACACGAGTTCAGATGAGAACACTGAGGCACAAAGAGGTGACATAACTTCTCCAAGTTTACACACGCTAGCAAGTCGCAGAGCCAGAAATTCCACACAGCAAATCTTTATTCAGGACCCACCCCACGTCTGCCGCTATGTTAAGTGTGGGAACTACAAGGATAAGGAAAAACCCAGAGCCTTCTCAACATAAACTGGCTGTCTGGTGAGGGAAAATGGTGCAGAAGAACAATTATTACCCTGATGGGCAAAGTGTTCTTTATTCAGTCATGCCTGTGATCAGGGCACAGAGGGGAGGGGTTGCGAATGCAAGACTGCGAAGTTCCTTAAAGTTTTGAAGGGGTGATCGCAGAGCTGAGTTTGGAAAGCTGGCCAGGCCTAGGAAGGGAGCAAGTAGTTTACTGCAAAGGCTAAGAATGGGACCTTAGAGTCGTGCTCCTGGGTTGGATCCAGGTCCAGTACCTAAAAGCAGAATGACCTTGAGCAAGTGTCTCAACTTCTGTCAGCCTCAGTTTTGTGATCTACAAAATGGAAATAACCACCTCATTTTATTTTGAGGATCAAATGAGATCATGCACATTGCCTGAAAAAAAAAGTATGTGCTCAATAAATCATAAAGGATTTCCAAAGAAATGAAACCGAAGGACTCATTATATAAATAGGGGAAAGGCAGGGATGAGGCGAAAGAGGCAGCAGGGTCCAGATGATGGGGGGCCATCCCAGGACCCAGGAAATCATGACCTGAGCAGAAATCCAGAGTCATACGCTCAACCGACTGAGCCACCCAGGAGCCCCTCCTCAGCCTCTTCTGCCCCCAGCTTTCAAAGCTCACATCACACTCATTCACAAACAGCTGTTTCTTCTCTAGAACAAGGACTTCCTTGAGGTGTCAGGGACTAAAGTTCACATTCCTAAGCCCAGTGCCCAATCCATGTAGACACTCCAAAATAATTTGTTTCATGAAAGAAGACATAGTCAGTGCTTCTCGATGCTCATACCAACAATACAGGACAAGCCTGTGATGGTGCAGTGTGCACAGTGTTTGGGGACGCCTTCTTAGAAGGTTTCTTAGAAGATATAGGGAACTTTCCACAGAGGTCCTGTTTGGGCTGAGTCTTGAAGGAAAAGCACATCAGGTGGAGAAGGGAGTTTTTTTTAAGGCTGAATAATATTCCAGTGTATGTGTGTGTGTCTCTCGCATCTTCTTTATCCATTCACCCATCAGTGAACACTTGGGCTGTTTCCACTTGGCTAGTGTACATAATGCTGCATTTAACATGGGGGTGCTGATAGCTTTTCGAATTAGTGTTTTCATTTCCTTCAGATAAATACCCAGAAGTGGAATTGCTGGATCATTGGTAGTTCCATTTTTAATTTTTTAATTACTATTTAAAATAATACTATTTTCCATAGTGGCTGTACCAGTTTGCAATCCCACCAACAGAGTATGATGTTTCCCTTTCTTCATATCCTTGCTAAGCTTGTTATCTCTTGTCTTTTTTATAATAGCCATTCTTTTTTTTTTAGGGGGGAGGGGCAGAAGGAGAGGGAGAATCTTAAGCAGGCTCCACGCCCAGCACGAGCCTGATGCGGGGCTTGATCTCATGACCCTGATCAGGACCTGAGCCAAAATCAAGAGTTGGACGCTTAACCGACTGAACCACCCAGGCTCCCCGATAATAGCCATTCTAACAGGTGTGAGGTGATGTCTCCCTGAGGTTTTGGCTTGCATTTCCCTGATTATGAATGATGTTGAGCACCTTTTCATTGTATGTCCTGTTGGTATTCAGGTCCTTTGCCATTTTTCACTGGATTATTTGTTTTTTTTTTTTTTTTTGCTATTGCGTTTTAGGAGTTCCCTATATATTTTGGAGATTAACCCCTTACCAGAAATGTGATTTGCAAATCTTTTCTCCCATTCCATAGGCTGCCTTTTCATTTTGTTGATGGTTTCCTTCATCATGGTGCAGAAGCTTTTTAGTTGGATGTAGTTGTACTTGTTTATGTGTTTGCTTTTGTGTTGCCTTTGTGTTTGGTGTATAAACGAACTCTTAGAACTGCTTTTGCCCTTAAGGCATCTGCCAACTCTGCAGGGAGCTGCGGTGAAACTGAGTTGCATTTCTGTTCACTGGCCTCACGGCTGGAGGACAGCACTGTAAGTCCAAGGGACACCACCCCCCTACCCCCAACACACATGCTCAGGGTAAGGTGACACCAGATGTAAATCTATGTTCTTTTGGCACAAGGGGCAAGATCCCTGTGAGACAGTAAACCAAGCCCAGGCGTCCTGAGGAATAGTAGACTCAATTTACACCTCAGAGGTCGTACAAGATAGCTCAAGTAGGAATTTAGCTGAAAGCTGTTCTGGTTTTGATGGTGGCCCAGGCATCTGCAGATGGAAACATAGAAGAGATCCAATTTGTTTTAGCCACCTAACAGATGATTAAGTGCTATGTCTTCATTTGCATTTCCCTAATGCCTAAGGATGTTGAACATTTTATAACCTCTGGCGAAGTGTCTGTTCATATATTTTGCGCATTTCCTAATTGGATTATCTGGGGGGTTTTGTTTGCTTGTCTGTTTACTACTGAGTTCTTCATATTTTCTAGATAAGTCCTTCGTCAGATATACGGTTTACAAATATCTTGTCCCAGTCTGTAACTAGTCTTTTCATCCTCTTAATGGGGTCTTCAGCAGAGCAAAAATTTTAATTTTGATAAAGGTTAAATTTAGCAATTTTTTTTTTTTTCTTTTATGGAACCTGCTTTCCGTGTCACATCTGAAAACTGTTTGTCTAGACCAGGGTTTCTCAAAACTCAATTTTCTCAGTTTTGAGAATGTGAGCTAAAAGCAGACACACAGCAGCTCTGTGTCACCCATTTCTCACTTATCTGTTTCCATGGTGATGACCCTTTGGGCAGACTCTCAGAACTCTTAGAACATTCGCACAGCTGCAGGGGGAGATGTTATTCTAGATGCCCAAAGCAGCGGGTTGAGAAGAGCCAGGCTGTCAGCGTGTTTAAAGGAAACTAAGGAGGGGGCGCCTGGCTGGATCAGTCAGAAGAGCATAAGATTCTTGATCTCGGGGTTGTGAGTTCGAGCCCCACATTGGGTGTGGAGATTACTTAAAAAAAAAAAAAAAGGTAACATAAAGACTCATGATGCTCATGAATGGTTGAGGTGCCTGGTGCCTGTTTGGGGGCCATGCTCGCTCACATGGCAGGTATGTAAGTAGCTCTGAGGACTTTGGACCCTAAGACTCAAGGGGTCTTTCCTGGGCCAGGACATCTTGGATATGCTCCTGCTGTTTGCACATGGAGAAGGTGTGTCTGTGCTATCCCTGCGGAGAGATTACGAAAGCATGCATTTGACCTCTCCAGCCTTTGCTTATAAACATCTTTTTTCCTGCTGTTCCTGCATTTTGTTCTTCGCTCTACTAAATCTTAACCTTGAGTATAACTTTATGTTGGGGTCCTGTGAGTCCTTCCAGTGAATCATCAAACTAGTTGTGGGACAGGGGGTTATTTTTTTAAAACGAAGAATTCAGTTTTTCAAATTGTTACAAGACTTCAAAAATCATCTATTTCATATTGAGTGAGTCTGGGTAGTTTGTAGTTTTCAAGGAATTGGTCCTTTTCATCCAAGTTGTTGCAGTCATATGGGTAGAGCGATTTAGTGTTCCCTTATTCTCCTTTTAAGGTCTTTGGAGTTTGTGGGAATGGCCAATATTTTATTCTTTGTGGCTTTTTCTTTTGTTTTCAGAGCATCTTTATGGAAATTGTCTGATGTGACTTCTAACTACGACCCTGTGCGGCAGGCAGGGCAGGCGTATTTATGGGCATTTAGCTGCCAGAGAAACATACCTGCTCAGAGGTGCCTGTTTTAGAACCACATGGACAGAAGTTCGCAGAGCTGATATCAGAGCCCAGGGCTCTTGACTCCAAGCTTCCCCGCTGGTAATAAGGTCCCAACTATTCATCCCACGTAGTTCTGTTGCCTTCCATACCTACCTCTCGGCTCTTTCTTAACTGGTGTTTTTACTCTCTACCTAACCTTCCAGTATCATGCTTTTCCTTGAGTGAATCCTATCTTACAGATTTTCCCCTTAGTGTACTCCTGGCCTTCTCACACTTGGCCTCTCTCCTTTCTCTAGGCCTTAACTTTGCCTTCTTCCTCTTCTTGGAGACGCCCAACATACCAAGGTCTAACCCAGTGGTTTCCAGCAGGGAGCAATTTTGTCCCCCAAGGGACATTTGGCAAGGTCTAGAGACATCTTTGATTGTCACAACTGGTGAGATGCTACTGGCATCTAGTGGAAAGAGGCCAGAGAAAGAGGCTAAATATCCTGCCGATGTCAAGACAGCCCCGCCCAGAACAAAGAATTATCTGGTCCAAATGTCAGTAGTGCTGAGGTGGAGAAACCCTGCTCTTATCCCATGCCTGGGGAGGCCTCGTCCAACTCCTGACTGGCTCTCTCTATGTGCACCACGCCACCAAGGCTTAAGGCTTTCAATTTCTGGTGGATGACTTGCCAATCCGTGGCTTTGTCAGCTACAAGGAGGCAGAGCGGCTTCCTGCCACACAGCCACAAGATAGGACTCTAGACCCCTTTGGATTTCCACATTGAATCCATGGAGATGGAATTATTTTGCCAATGTCTCGGTGTTGGGTGTCAAGCCCCACAGCCCCGCTGGGTTACGGCCTCATCCACACAGAGTGTGCTGGTCCGAGACTTCAGTGGAATGTTGGGAGTGGCAGGTGTTGTGGGGATGATGGTGGTGACTTCTTTCCCCAAGCACGGGAAACCTATTAGTTGCCCATCATCAACTCACTGGTGGGTCTTGTGGTTGTCTTTCACATGTGTGTGTTTTGTAATGACCTGGCTGGGTACAACTTGGATGAGGAGGCGACCTCCGGAGGTTCTGGTGATGGTTTTGACCATGGTGACAATGGCTGGAAAATCATCCATACGGATGTCCTCTGCTTCCCTGCATACCATAGTTTGCTCTGTGCTGTGCTCAGCATGGGTGCCCAGTTCCTGGTCCCTGGCACTGGTGAGGTGATAAGAATCAGGGATTTCTCTCAAGGGGTAGAAATAAGTAGATAGCTTGTTCAGAAAAGGTTTACAGATCTTCTTTCCAAGGTGAGGGGCAGACCTAAGGAGTGGGGTGGCTCTAGTGAGGATGAGTATATTCTATTGTAGGTTTTCTGGACAATAGAATTGGGGAGATTGCTCTGCTGCAGGCCCTGGGTCTGGGAGAAAGGGGACTGATTCCTCTAAAACATACCAGAAGAGGGATAGGTGAGCCCTAACACAGGCTTCTTGGTGCTACTCTACAGACATCATTATCACGGCACTGCTGGGTATGTTCAGTGGATATCATCATGGGGCCATTAACTCGGTGCCATCTTGTTGTATGCCCCGACCTGCTGCATCTCTGGACACGTGTCCAGCCACTTCTATTGGCAGATCAGAGTTGAATGGTGGATGTGGAATGTCATTCTCACTACTATCCTCTTCTCTGGGGGAGACTTCCCTTTCCCTGGTGGGCCAGCCTAGACTTAGGAACTTAGAACACATCATGGTACCTGTAATAGAGTCAGAGTGAGGTTTACTGCCCGGACCCTCACATGCCTGTTTCCTTGTCCTAGATCTGCCAGTTCTTGGTCATCCAATGATTTCTTCTTGATATTGATAATTTGTGTCTTCCTTGTCTTTTCTTTATTGCCCTTGCTAGAGGCTTATCCATTTCAGTGATCTTTCAAAGAACCGCTTTCTGTTTAATTGCCTTTGTTGTTTTTATGTCTTTTATTTTATTGATTTTGGTTGGTATGTTTTCCTACCTTCTGTGTTACTTGGGTTTATTTTCCTTTTCTTTTTCTAGTTTCTCATGGTAGTACCTTACATTATTGATTTGAGCCCCTAACATGAACATTTAGTGCTGTGAATTTCCCTCTCCGACTCTTTTGGCTATGTCCCACAAATTTTGATATGCTGCATTTTCATTCAGTTCAATGTGACCTATTCCTTTGAGACTTCCTCTTTGACACATGGATTATTGTGTGTGTGTGTCCATGTGTTTGGAGAATGTCCTGCTATCTTTCCATTACTGATTTCTAGTCTGATTTCACTGTGGTCAAAGTTCACATTCTGTATGATTTCAATTCTTTTGAATTTGCTGAAATTTGTTTTCAGGAAATAGTCTACCTTAGTGAATGCCTCATGCGCACTTGAAAAGAATGAGTATTCTGCTGTTCTTGGGTGAAGTAGTTCTATAAATGTCGATTAGGTCCTGTTGGATGACAGTGTTGTTCTATATCCTTGACGATTTTCTGACTAGTAATTCTGCCTACTGTTGAGACAGTGGTGTTAAAAGTCCTCAACTATAATTGTGGATTGGTCTGTTTCTCTTTTCAGTTCTACCAATTTTGCTTCATGTATATTAGAATTCTGTTGTTTGGTCCATACATATTTAGGACCGCTATGCCTTCTTGGTGGACAAATCTTTTTATCAGGATGTAATGTCCTAGAGGCTGCTGGGAAGATGGCAGAGGACGACGACCCTGGGCTCACCTCTTGCCGCGTGGCCACCTAGACAACACTCACGTCGGCATAAATAACCCAGAAAGCAACCTGAAAGCTGGCAGAACAGACTCTCTGCAGCCTGGCAGAGAGAAGAGGCCACAGTGAAGCAGATCCACCCGCTCCGATCGCTCTTGGCAAGAGCCCATCAAAGCAGTGCCACAAGCCTGGCAGTGTGCACGCAGCCCAGACAAGGATCAGCGCCACTCCAAAGTGAGTCCTGCTCCAGGGAGAGGAGAAGATAAGCACACACCAGTCTGACTGTGACCCTAGCAGTGGGCTGGGGGCAGGTAGTTGGTCTGACTGCAGGCCCCACCCACCAACAAAAGCTTCTCAGGGGACAACACAGGGAAAGTGCCTGCAGTTTGGTGCTACTTCATCTCTGGCAAATGCCTGGTCTGACTCAACTCAAGCCCAAGGCAGCCCCGGACCGGCCCACTAACACCATGGGCACCAGACTCTGCCCACAACAGGCAGAGAGCCATCGCAGGCCACACTGAAGGCAAACACATCCCAGCCACAATGGTAGGACCCCCCTGGAGCAACACACGTATAGGAGACACCCCCTGAAGCACCCTTTTCTGGTGAAAAGGAGACCTTGCGCTGCAAGACCTCTTCTTCATAAAGCCATTACTTTCAAGTGTGGGAGACGAAGCTGCCTTTCCTAACACAAAGAAACAGACACAGCAATAGACAGAATGAAGAGACAAAGGAATATGTCCCAAATGAAAGAGTGGAACAAAATCAGAGCAGGAGACCTAAGTGAAATGGATAAGTAATATGTCTGATAGAGAATTTAAAGTAATGCTCATAAAGATACTCACTGGACTTGAGAAAAGAGTGCAGAACCTCCATGAGACCCTCCACCAAGAGATAGGAGACATAAAAAAGAACGAGTTAGAGCTATTGGACTCACTAAATGGAAATAAAAATAGACCACCTGGAATAAATAGCAAAGAGGAAGCAGAAGAATGGATCAGCCACCTGGAGGACAGAGTAATGGAAAGTAATCAAGCTGAGCAGATGAGAGGGGAAAAAAATACACAGAATGAGAACAGACCCAGGGAACTCAGTGACACTGTCAAGCATAACAGTCACATGATAGGGATCCCAGAAGGAGAAGAGCGAGAAAAGGGGGCAGAAGATTTGTCTGAAGAAATAATAGCTAAAAACTTCCTGAATCTGGGGAAGGAAAGAGAAATCCAGATCCAGGAGGCACAGAGAGCCCCCAACACAACCAACCCAAAGAGGTCTGCACCAAGATACAAAGTAAATAAGATGGCCAAAAGTAGTGATAAAGAGAGAATTTTAAAATCAGCAAGAGAAAGGAAAGCAGTGACAAACAAGGGAAACCCCATACGGCTATCAGTGGGTTTTTCAGCAGAAACTCTGCAGGCCAGAAGGGAATGGCATGATAAATTCCAACTGCTAAAAGGAAAAAAAATCTATAGCCAAGAATACTCTATCCAGCAAGGCTTTCATTTAGAATAGAAGTAGAGAGAGTTTCCCAGAAAAACAAAAGTTAAAAGCAAAACCAGCCACGTCCCTGTCACACAAGATGCCATCGGCCTGTGGGTCCCAAATTCACAGTCCAGCTGCCCTTCTGCCTGAGTCATCATGCACAGCCTGCCACCTGCTCAATGCCAAGTCAACACGCCTTCACCTCAGATTGCCAAGGATTCAAACTGGCACTCTTCCCCTCAAATTCCATCCCCTGTGCTCAAGTTTGTGCACAAAAGTGGGCATAATTATAACAGCAGAATGAAGCAACCCAAACAGTGACACTATTTCTGTGGAATATAGAATGGATAAAAGGAGTGTGCTAGGCTGAGAACGTCTCTAACAAGCACATCAAAGAACAATACATACAGCATGATTCTGGTTAGTAAAAAAAACAAACCCGGGAAGAATGAAACAAGATGAAATCAGAGAGGGAGACAAACCATAAGAGACTCTTAAGCATAGGAAAGAGGCTGGGGTTGCTGGAGGGGAGGTGGGTGGGGGGATGGGGTAACTGGGTGATGGGCATGAAGGAGGGCACGTGATGGAATGAGCACTAGGTGTTCTATGCAACTGATGAATCACTGAACTCTACTTCTGAAACTAATAATACACTGTATGTTAATTAATTGAATTGAAATAAAAGGACCCCCCTCCCAAAAAAAGGATGTAATGTCCTTCTTCATCCTTGGCAATTTTCATTGCTCTAAAGTTTATTTCATCTGATATTAACATAGCCACTCCTGCTTCCCACTGACTAATGTTTGAATGGTGTATCTTTCTCTATCCTTTTACTTTCAGTCTACATATATCTTTATATTTGAAGTGAATTTCTTATATACCGTATATAGTTGGATCATGTTTTTAAATCCACTCTACCAATCCTTGGGCTTTTTTTTTTTTTTTAAGTGAGCAAATGGCCACCGGGAACTCCACCCTTTGATTCTCCTACTTTAGCAATTCCAGAGCACAGAACATGCCTCTCTCCTTGTAGCTCCAGCAGCCTTCCCAAGGAGGCCTCTCATTGCCCTGGCCCTATTCTTTGTTCTTAACTAGTAGATTTATACCATTTACATCTAATGTAATTTTGGCATGTTAGGGTTTAAGCCTGCCATTTATTATTTGTTTTCTGGCTTTCATTCCTCTGTTTTCTTTTTCATGCTTTTCTCTGGTTGCCTGAACAATTTTTATAATTCCATTTTCATTTATCTATACTGGTTTTGAGTGCATCTCTGTAGTGTAAGTGCTTGATATAAACTTTTGATTGCTATGGCATCCATTTCAAAGACCTCCATCTTGAATTAACATACTGCTGGGTGGATGGCACAGGTGCCAGCAAAATAACTAGTAAGGAATGAGGCCACCCCCACCCATGAAGTTCCCCTTACAGAGAGCCCCGAGTAACCTAGATTAACCGACCACTTGATTGATCTCATTTCTCCCTTCCCGTGCCCTAATTCCTCCTCTTATGCCATAAATTTGCTAATAAAGAGTGTACCTGTGAAACTCTACGTACCCCACCCTCAGTCCCTAATAAAGGCAGAGCCCTAGGTCTTTTCTCTCTCCCTCTTTCTCTCTCTTGACCCAGAACTTCATGTGTGGCCCTGGGGTGTGTAATAAACCATGTTCTTCAAAGTTCCCCAATGGTTTTGCTGAGGTGCATCCTGAAATCACAGTAAGAACCACAAGGGCTGGTCCAGCCACAGCACTGGCCCTGGTGCTGGTGGAAGGGGGGACATCTGTGGGGCTCAGGCATTCCTAATCAAGAACATCACTATCAATGGGCTGGGACTGACACACTAAAGTCTTTGTATAGTTTTTTTTTTTTTCTTTTCCCCAGTGGTTGCCCTAGGTGTTTTACATGTGTAACTTA
This sequence comes from Halichoerus grypus, assembly GCF_964656455.1. Taxonomy (NCBI): domain Eukaryota; kingdom Metazoa; phylum Chordata; class Mammalia; order Carnivora; family Phocidae; genus Halichoerus; species Halichoerus grypus. Next base: position 7,751,284 of record NC_135717.1, read on the forward strand.
CTCCAACAGCCTACTGGTATCAATATTTTTAACCATACTATCTCCATTTAGGTCTCTGTACCCACGCACCCCCATTTAAAATTGCCTTACATATTTCTTTTCCATACAATGAATGCCACGTCAGGCAATATTACGGTTTTTGCTTTAGCTATTAGACATAATTTCAAAAACTTAAGAGGATAATAGTCTAATATGTTTGCCCATAATTTTACCATTATCATTGTTCTTCTTAATTCCTGATGTTCTCTCCACCCTCCAGAGTCTTCCTCTATTCGTATTAGACATTATGTCCAGGGTTTGAGCTGCACTTTAGTGGGAAGAAGAGAGAGAACTGCATCCATGCCATCTTGTCTGTAACCGCCATCAACATCTTCTAATACTTGATATTTTTAGCCTATTTTTATTTTATTTATTTATTTTAAAGATTTTATTTATTTATTTGACAGAGAGAGACAGCGAGAGAGGGAACACAGCAGGTGGAGTGGGAGAGGGAGAAGCAGGCTTCCCACTGAGCAGGGAGCCCGATGTGGGGCTCGATCCCAGGACACTGGGATCATGACCTGAGCCGAAAGCAGACGCTTAACGACTGAGCCACCCAGGCGCTCTTTTAGCCTATTTTTAAATAAAACTTTTATTTCAGAGTAGTTTAGTTTTACAGAAAAGTTGCAAAGATAGTGTAGAGTTCCCATATATCCCAGTTTCCCCCATTAACACATCTTATGGTATCTTTGTTATAACTAGCGAACCAATATTAATATATTATTAAATAAAGTTCACCCTTGATCTAATTTCCTTAGTTTTTACCTAACGTCTTTTTCAAAATGTTCCAAGATCCCATCCAGGATACAGCATCCCGTTTAGCTGTTATTTCTTCTCAGGCTCCTCTTGTATGTGACAGCTTTCTCAGGCTTCCCTTGTTTTTGATGACCCTGAGAGTTTGGAGGAGTCAGGCATTTTGCACAAGGTCCTCAATTGGGATTTTCTGATGTTTTCACTGCATTAGACTGGAGTAATGGGTTTTGGGGACAAAGACCACAACGGTGGTAAAGGGCCATTGTCATCACATCATATCAAGGGTACATACATCAACAGGCCTGATCACTGTTGACACTGACCTTCATTGCCTGGCTGGGGTGGGGACTGTTGGGCTTCTCCCGTGTAAAGCAGCTACTTATCACCCCCCATCCCATGCTGTACTCTTTGGAAGGAAGTCACTATGTGCAGCCGATATAGTTTCTTTCTTTCTTTTTTTTTAATTTTACACTTACAGTAATTTCCCACAAATTCTGACTTATTGGAGGAATTAATCTTCCCTGGACCCATATTTTTCCAAACATTTCATTTTGTTTATTACACCAATATGAAGCATTTATGCGGCAAAGCAAAGATCAAAGGCATGATTCCAGAGACTATTTCTCTTAATACTTCCATGCACTCAAAACTAATGTCCTAATGAGGCCTTTCAATACTATCATAGCCATTTCTAGGAAAAACCTAAAAATCCTACGCAGCTGTAAGGGGAATGGAATTCTTCTGAATGCTTGTTTTGTTTCAGGGAAATTTATCAGAAGAAACAGAATCAGTTTCATTTTCTCTGGAAAGTTTACCTTAAAAAGAAACTTGGATCTTACACATCATTTCCTCATGAATCTCCTAAATTCCCAAAGGGAAGCACATTTGAGAATGCTGTATTTGTCCTTTTGACACAGATAGGTCTATTTTTAGACTAGGCAGACAGACTGGCAGAATGGTTTGTGCTTTGTATAGACTCTACAGCACACGGAGGCCTGTGACATTATTATCTTGAGTCCCCATATGCCTACGGCGTAGGACTTGAAGCATCACGTTGCCCTTTTATATTGCTAAAGACCATCCTAAGTTTTGTTTTTGCTTTTATGATGTATTTGTCAGAACCGGAACTTGTTTGATGTTGAGTTTCTGGATATGAGTAATTATCACGAGAAAATATGACTCTTGCTTACCAAATGGCTCCAAGAATACACTGCAGAGGAAAAGGGGAGATTGCTCAAACTAAGGATATTGTTAGAATGTTCTCTGTATGCAGGAGGCTCTGTACAATCTGACATCATGGAAATCTCTAAGTGACTACCGCCAACCCCCACTTACCCACCTTAGTGTCACGTGAGAGTTCTGGAAAAGAACAATGAGGCAGTAGCCTTATCAGATAGGAAAACAACTTATAAAGAAAAAGAATCAAAATAATTATGTATCAGACAAGGTATAGAAATACAAATTCAAGAAAAAGACCCACGTTCAAATGGGAACTGAACCCATAATCACAGCGGCATTTCACAATGGCTGGGAAAAGGGAGCTATTCCCCAGATGGTGCTGAGAGGTGATGGGGGAGGGGAAGATCCGGAACTTCACCCCCAGGCCTTACCTCAAGGTAAATTCCACGGGGATCCAAGATTTTAACACAAAACAACCAAACTATGAAGTACCAGCAGGCAGGAAGGATTAACGTTTTAACAGCTCTGGAGTGGGAAAAGTATGAACATGCAACATTCAGAAGCCATACAATAAAAATGGGGTAATTTGTTTGGCTTAAAAAACCCCACAAACTCAAGAGACATTTGGAAGGATGGCCGCGAGTCATCTGACACGTGAAGGGACAATACTTTCAATGAATGCAGAACTTTTGCAAAAGGATCAAAGAGAAAGGTGAACAAAATTAAAACGTAAGAGGCAACGAACACAGGGAAAGATGCCTGGCCTAACGAGTCACTTTTCATTGCCTAGACTAAACAAACTGAAAATTCCAGAGGTGAGAAGTTCATGGCCACAGGGAAGGGGCACCTCCTTCACAGCTCCCAGGATGGCTGCTGCACCTTCAGGCGGCACCTCCCAGATCCGCGAGAAGAAGGGGGGCAGGCAGGGAAAAGGCAAAAGGTTCCTGCTCCGGAGTCCCCCACTTTAATGAGTTCTCGTGGACGCCCAGTTCTGCTTACATCTCATTTGCTGGCTGCACAGCGGCAGTATGGGGAACGTACTTTTTTAACTTTCCTCCTAGAAGGCGCACAAATCCTAAGGATCCCACTTAGGGATCTTCACAAAGTGAACACATCAATTTGACCAGCATCCAGATCAAGGAACAGAGTGGGAACAGCCTCCTTGCAAGACCCCACGTGCTCCCTCCCGGTCACTAGGGAAGGTAATTTTAATGGGTACATTCTCAGTGTGACCACAAGACGGTTCGTTAAGAAAGAAAAAGAGAATATAAGTAACCAGCCATCTGTCACAGCCATCATTTTCTAGATTCACCCAAAGGCACTCTGACTTTTAAGTCTTCTCCCCAAATTTTATATTCTCCGCCCAAGACATGTTCTGGTTCTTTGAGAGAGAATGGCTGGGATTTACATTTGCTGGGATTTTATATTGTGAGGCTGGGACCCAGAGCAAGCGGGCCCTGAGCAGGAACTTTCTGCAGCAGTAGACTCATAGGTGAATGCAGTGAGGAGGTCCCTATCAGAGGACGAGCTGGCCCCCAAGCATGGAGAGAGATGTGACTAGGGAGACATCCCAGAGAACCATCAGGGACCCCATCCCATGAATGGGATGAAGATGGGGATAAGGTGCAATTCTGTCTGTATCTTTTAGAAGTGAGAAGATCCCAAAATATATGCGGCCAAATCTTAGAAGTCAGAATTTATTCAGGATTACAGTATTTGTATTGGAGAGAGACCTCGCATTACAAATACAGGCGATTTTTGCTGGGGCTCCCAGCCTCCTGAACACTGAAACATTCATCTTAGAGAAAGCCCGATCTGTGGAAGCCTCTGCAAGCATTCTAGCACCTTCATAAGCCACAGGAACTCTACAAATGCAATAAATGTGGAGGCTTTCGGGAAAGCAGAGCTCATTCAACGTCAGAGAATTCACACTGGAGAAAAACCACATGCACGTAATGGATGTGAAAATGCTTTTAGACAGTGCTCACAGCTAATTAGACTCCTGGGATTTCAGGGCAGGGAGGAGCTCTGTAAGCATAATGGATGAGGAAGAACCTACAATCCCAGTTCCAGACTCAGACAATGTCAGCTAATTTAGTTGGGACTTGAGCCGGTCCTATGTATGAATAATTATGTATCAGACAAGGTCTAGGGGAAGCGTGGAGTGGATTGAACCTGAGATCATTCATCCTAGAGAGAAGCCTGTGAGCCTAATCGGTGTGGAAAATCATGTGGGGACAGTGTAGCCCTTTCTTATCATTGGAGAGTTCACGGGAAAGACACTCTCGTGTTGTACGGACTGTGGGAGAGCGTTTAACCCATAATCAGGCAAATTCATACTGGAGAAAAAACCCTGATTACCAAGAAGGAGGAAAAGCCTTCAAGTTCTTTTCCTTACTGGATTTCAGAGGAACCTTCATGGTGTACGGGCCAACTGTGGGGGTGGGGGAATTCACGGTGTATTAAGCATCACAGTGAAGCATTAATCACATCAAAGTAGGAGGTTACCCTTTTTGCTTCCTCCATCCCAAAGCTTTCATTCGTTGACCTCTGACCTCTGATGAGGTCAGGAATTTTTTGTGTGTGTCTTTAATGACTAATCTTCCTAATAGTATCATTCCTTTTATAAGTTTAGCTTGTAATTCTACTAGGCGTTCAGTACTTCTACTGAGTGAGTGAAGTAACACAGTGGGCAAATGTCGGGGTTGACCTGGTTTTGGCCTTTGGGGGCAGGACTCCTAAGATACGCAGGGTGCATAAGGGCTGCGCCCAGAGGGAAGAGGCTTAGTGGCAGAGTCTGCTGGTAACTCAACCGTGTTTGGGCCCCATTCATTTGATGAACTTCTACAGGCCACATGTTTCTACTACTGATGATGTGGGGATGGGAAATGGGTTGGTGAGACTTTTCTCAAGCTCTGAATGCAATGAAATATTCGTAGGATGCATGAGGAGGATGTCAGATTATCTTTGTTGTGTACCTGAAACTAGAAATCGAAAGAGGAAGGCCTAGAGTGCTCGAGTTCAACGTCTCATTGCACAAGGGAAGGGAGGACCACACATTTTCTTGTGTTGTGTTGAAGAAGCACCCCTGTCCCCACTGCTTGGTCAAAGTTGGGGCAGAAGAAAGCTTAATCTAGTCCTTATCAACAGACGGCTTTCCCACCTCCCAAGGGAACCAGGATGATCCCCAGACCAGGATTCGAAGCTTCCATAAGACATCCTTGCCTCCCACTATCTTTACTCTCCAGCTGAGGTAAAAGAGATTCAGATCTTGAGCATTTCTGGCTCCTAGCTTTGCTGAGAAGACAGGAAGAAAGGGTGGAGAGAGAGGGAGAGGTGGAGAAGAGACAAAGAATGAAGCACGTGGGAGCGCCTGCACGCAGGCAAGGGCCACAATTCAGTCCCTGTTCCTAAAAGGATCTAAAATGTCAGGAAGGCTGGCTGGAGAGTTAATGAAAAGGCCTCTTTTTCCACCAGTTTAATTCTAGTTGCCGTAAACTCCTCCCAGCCAGTACTCGGCACTTGTGAAATCTTGCTGTGGATCCTGGCCTCCTGCAGGGTCCCACCCGCCATTTGTCCATTCCAGCTTGCTGCTCCTTCCATGTGCTTTCCATGGCTTTCTGGCCCATGCTTAGGCTCTCCCCCTCTCCCCTCACTGCACTTGTTCATCCCAAAATTCATCATTGAGCCCCATTTTAGAAGACTCATGCTCATGTATCTAGAACTTTCCTGAATCTATCTTTCCTCATTTGCGTCCAACAGGCCCTGGGAGTTGGGACTAAGTGCTGGAATTGCTCTGTAGGCTGTGAGAAATCTTGACTTGTATTTCCTACCATGTAAGTTAAGATTTCCACTGTTTAAATTTGTGGTGATTTCCCATTTGGATCTAAACCAAGAGCCATGGGGCTCTAAGGAGTTGACGACGGACAGGTTCAGAGGAGTGCTATACTGGCTAAGAATGTCTTAGCCTTCAAATAGCAGAAATCTGCTTAGAAAATAAAGACATTTAATTAATGTATCAATAAGACTGGAAGTAGGTGGTTCCAGGATAGGTATAGTGGCTCAACGATGTCATCTAGGACCCAGGCTCTTTTTGTCCGTCTGCTGGGCCAACTTTGGTACGTTGGCTTCTTCCCTTGATCTTGTTGCCTCATGGTCCCAAGATGGCTGCTACAGCTCTAAGTATCACATCCTCAAACATCCATGTCCAAAGCAGGAAGAAGGGCCAGGCCTCTTCATCATCCTTCCTTTGATCAAAAAGCAAAATTCTTCCCAGAAGGACCTCCAGCCCATTTCCTCCTAATTTTTATTGGCAGATTGAAGTCACATGGCCCCCTCTAAGCCAACTGACAGCTAAGGGAATAAGGAACAAGTTTGTTGCAGTGACTCACATGGGCCAGGCGGGCCCAGGAGCTCTGGGACACTAGGGGAGCTCTGGGACACTAGGACACCTCTGGGACTGGCTCCACCCCCAGGCTTTCATGGGTCCCAGCTCTGCTCTGGCCGTCCCCTCCTTTCTCCCGTCACCAACAACAGGCTCATGGTTCCCTCCACTCGGAGGTCTCTCCATGTCACGGCTTGTTTTTCTTCTATCTCCACGTCCCTTCTTCAGCCTCATTCAGGCCAGCACATCGGTCCATCCAGGCCCTCCCTGCCCTCACGCTATCCTGTCACACACACACTGTGCCAATACAGTCTGATGTTTTGGTTTGAGTTTCCCCAAAGGGGAATCCGACTGGTCTGACTGGCTTTCCTTATATTTTTGAGCCAGCCAGGTGATTTCAAAAGTCACTGGTCAGCTTCCACTGGATCCTGGCCCAATGGGCAGGGTCATGTAATACAGTGGGGGCCAAATGTGGCAGCTCCCCACAGATGGGGCTCAGGGCAGGACAGGTACTGTGGACAAGGAGGAGCATGGACGGTGGCTTTGCAAAGCCCAGAACAGCAATGTAAGGAGATGAAGTTACTCTATGAAGAGAGGCCATTAAAGGAGAACATGGAAGCATCAGATGCACGACTGAAAAAGTCATTTTGGACATTTCCACCCCATTTCAGTGGATGTCACGTGAAAAAGAGGGGAGGGATCCTGCTGGCAGACAGAACCAAGGGCCCCGCACTACGGCCAGTCAGACCACCTTAGCCAAATCTTGGGTCCAGGCCCAGACACAGTGGAGCAGAAATTGTTCCTGCCTTGCTCTGCCTGATGACCTGACTCACAGAATGGAGAGCAGAAATCACAGATTCTTGCATCTGCCACGCCTCAAGACTCTCCCCAAATTCCCACAGCAGAAATTCCAGTGACTGCTGGGAGTGCGGAGGATGTCGCTCGTGAACCACAGGGATGGTCGGGAGGTTCAGCTCCCACTCGACCTGGCGTCTCAGAAACCACTGAGCGGCTCTGACGGGCCGCGGAGGGGGCTGTGGAAGCAGGACCATTTCAAGGTGGCTGTGCCATCGAGACGCAGCGTGGACTGGGGATTCTGGCGACGCAAGGAAAATTCCCGCAAGGCGAGAAGCAGCGCCTTAAAGCCCGAGTGATGGGCAGGCCTGGACGTGAGGCCTGCTTCTCCCCTCACTCGTTGCCCACCCTTGGGCAAGTTATTTAACCTCTCTAAACCTTATTTTCTTCATTCGAACATGAGGACAGGAACATGCTACTTCCCGGGGCTGCTGGGGATTCAGCGGGGCCCTGCGTGGGAAGCCCTTGGCCGTGCGGGCACTAAAGGCAGGCTGTGCTGGTTCGAGCCTCACGCATGCACCGAGCAACCTCAGAGGCCCCCCGTGAGAACGGCCGCTCAGCGAGCATCCAAGAGCCTGGCGTGGGTGCTCTGGATGGGGGGCTGTGAGGACGGGGGTGGTGCCTTTACATACCATGAAGCCCTTTACAGCTTTCCTTCTAGACCTGGCTTCTCGAGCTATTTTCTAGAAGCCTTTGGAGCCACTTCTTAGGAAGAGCCTTGGCCCGTTCCCTACGAGTGCGGAGCTGAGAGCCACCTGCCCCTCCAGCGCCCTGCTCCCCCCACAGCCTTCACTTGATCATCTATTTCGACCTCCTCTACCTGTTTGCATTAATTTCTGTTCAGTCGGGTCTCTGGGTGGTCATTAGGGGAAAAATGTGAGGGAGCATTCTGGAGACCCACTGTAAATGACACTCCAGCTACCAACAGCCAAACCCGGAGCGCGGACACCTGGTAGTCAGCGGTGTTCCTGCCCAGAGACAACTGCGTGGGCACGAAAGCCCCTGGTAAGCACACAGAGAGGCGGCTGGCAAGGGCCCTCCCTTCCCCTGTCTCCTTAACCCTTGGTGACCTGCTCCCATCTCCACCAGCTTCAAGGTTCAGCTGTTCGGAAGCAGCCCCCGGCTCCTAGGAGATGTGGTTCTACGAGCAGTGCCAGCCCTCGGGACCAGCTCCTACTATCTGGCCTAGAACATTTTTAACTCACTAGCTTTAAAAGAAAGCAGCAGAGAGCTCCGAGGCTCTATAAAACCCTGGATGTATACACAGGATTTGTCCCCTGCCCCTGCCCCCCCCGCCAAGACAGGGATTCTGCAGCTTACAAAACACACAAGGGGGCACCGTCTGCATTTTGTGCTGAGGACCCAGGACTTCGCCATATACCAAAGGGAGGACGCACTCATTGGGGGGTGGGGGGCCCGGGGGGGGACACTTGAGGACAGTCACTAACATCTGAACTCGGTCCCTCCATGAACTCCCTGGCTGCCGGTAACTACAGAAGCCCTCCCCTACTCCACGCCAGGTGAAGGCTTTCTACGTGCCAGGTGCTAAGCCAGGAACCGTGGATAGAGAGAGGCTTCAGACCCAGGCCGTGCCCTCAAAGAGCTGCGGGTTCATGCTCAGGGCGGTCCCTACGCCAGCCAGAGTTAACCAGGACACTGCATGGACAGCTCTGCCACAATACCGATCGCTTGCTCGCCCCCCGCCTCCCCCTCCCCGACGTCACTCCCAGGATTGGCGCCATGCACGGCTGGCCGCAGGGAGAATCTGGCTGGCCTGCCTGGCGTGGGCGGGTGTCGGGGCCAAGGAGTGGCAACAGGACGAGATCACCTTCCTCCTGCGTGACCTGGAAGAGTGCGGCAGCAACCGTCCCCCGAGAAGGCAGGCCACGTCTCCGGTCACGGGCTCATCTCCGCCCACGACTGCGCGGAACCATAAATCCGTCGGCTTCGACCGCAGTGGCCACAGCCGCACCCGGTCTCCAACCCAAGTCCCGCCGTGCTCAGACATGCCATGGAGAACAGCAAGGACAGGACGTGGCTCCTCCTCAAAGAGCTTCCTTTAAGTCTGTTGGAGAAGAAGAAGGCATAGAAAAGTCATGAAAACCTAGAGCATGGCGTGGGTGCTAAGGGGTTTGGTGGGCCGTGAACTCCCACAGGAACACAGACGGGGGGGCGGGGTCCAACTGCAGGCCTACAGAGTCCCGGGAAGGCTTCAGGGAGGAGGTGAGCTTCGGGCCAGGCCAGGAGGGTGGGCAAATTCAGAGCCGTGGGGGGGTGGGGGTGGTGGCGCTGCATTCCAGGGGCACCTGTGACCCGGGCGTTGACCTCGGGCGCTCAGAACACAGCTCACTCCCCCCCCCACTCCCCCCGCCCTTAAAGTAGTGCCTTGTCCTCTTGCTGTGCTATCACAGGAGGAGACAGCCGGGGGCTGGAATGTTGGTGCAGTCACAGAGCTTGGTTTCTTGGAACTGGGGACTTGTGACACTCTCATGTCCTACGATGTCATCACAGCGTGAGGCCAGGACCAAGGACAGCCCGAAAACGCCACTGCTCAGCCTTCCCGCCAGGGCAGAACCACAGGGGCCACCCTGGGGCAGGGGAGCTGCTGCTGATATGCTGAGAAGGGCATCTCTTTGGGAAACCTCAGACTCTAAGCCCAAACCTCGGGCACAATTCTGGAGGGTATCAGAGAATTTGTACAGAGGAAATCTTTGAATATTATGAATAAGGGAAAATTTCCCTTCATTTCCTAATTCATCCTAGAGAAATTCGGTGAATGGCACTGATGTAGGAAAGTCCTCGAGAGGAGGCAAGCAGCCTTAGAGATGAGGAGGTCACAGGGGAGGGGCACGGGACACATAAAACACAAGCCCCGGCAACCCGACCTTCCGAGTGCCACGTAGGAGAAAGTGGCATCCTCAGTGGGCCGAGCCACGGACTCGCCCAACAGCAGATAAGCCATTCACGAGCTAAATCTTTCAAATGGAATGAATCGAGGGCGGTGATCATTTGAGGAGAAATCAGCCCTTATTCATCTCCCCAAGATCCTGACCGGGGAGAGGGCGGGGGCTCCTCGGTAATGAGGGAGCTCGTGGGGGCCCGAGGGGGGCCGCCGCACGGGCCTCTGAGCACACGGGACAGAAAACGTTCCTATCGGAGGAAAACAACGATGAACGGAATTGAGAGAAGGATTTTGCTGGAACTTGGAACTTTTCGCACCAGTGGTGGAACAAGAGCCTGGCTGTAAGGAGCGCAGACGCCCCGTGGGACTGTTTGTTCAGGTGACAGGGGAGCACGTGTGGTCCCTGCGGTCCACAGCGCTGAGCCGAAGAGAAGAACGGGGACATTGCCCCTCCTCCTTCCACATCGGTCTTCAGCAAAGTCTGATGTCACCTTTCCTGTCCCTTGCCTCGGGCCTGGGGATGGTACCTTCACACAGGCCCTGCCTGTGTGCGCTTGGGCTCTGGCGGGCAGGAGGCCACCTGTCCACTAACCGGCTGGTGACCACTGTGACCCGTTCCACGCTGGTGACTGTGACTGGCTCATTCATCCACTCATCCATTCAACAAGTGCCTTTTCCGCATCTTGTCTGCTCTGTCCCTGGCACTACTGTTTGTGCGGGGGACGGGGGGGCGGATAAAGGACAGGGAGGGAGGGGCCAGCAGCAAGTGGCCTGGGAGATCGTGGGGAGACGAGAAGGGTCTCGGGAGCACAGCAGCACCTCCGGGTCCCACGGTCTCAGAGGGGCGCTCGGGAAAGAGGGAGGAAGGAGTCTGTCCGCCATGTGTCGGGGGGGCATGTGATTCCTCCAAGCCACCCCACGAGCCAGGGGTCCGTTAGCTCCACTGTGTAAAGAAAATAAGCCAGCAACTGAGGCGACGTCTGTCTCACTCCTCGTGCCACGGTCGTCCCACAGGGAGCCAAATGGCCCTTCAGCACCGCTCCTCCTCAGGCTCCGTTTCCAGAAACACACTGAGAGGGAGCTGGTGAACTGGGGGTAAGGGGGATGAAGGGGGAAGGGGCTGCCTTCTGCAGACTCTACTTCAGAGAACAGGGAAGGGCTCACTCACTCCCTCATCTGAGCCCCACGGAGCGCCAGGCGCTGGGGATGTGAGTCAGAATGACACGGTCCCTGCCCTCATGGAACTCCCATTCTAGAAGGAAGCGGACAACCCAGCATGCTGTGCGATTTGAAAGGGGAAGGATGGGCCCCGAGGAAGCACAGAGAATTACGTTACCCAGACTCACAGGGTTGAGAGTGACTTTGGGGAGGAAGTAACAGGTTGGCTAAGACCCCAAAGAGGAAGCCTCAGCCTGGTGTGTGGAGAGAACTTGCTGGGAAGGTCTGCTGGTGATGGAGCAGAGTGAGAGGGGCCGAAAAACGGCCCACCTAGTGTATGTGAGGAAACAGTGCAGGTGGGGAGGCACGCAGCTCAGAATGGACCCTGAGAGCAATGGGAAACCGAGAAGAGGGTTAAGTGTGGGGATGACCCGAGCAGGTTTGTGGTTTATCCCTTCCCTGGGAAGCCCAAGGCTGCCACAGCGAGGAGAGAGCTGTCCAAGGATTCCTCAAGTTCAGGCACGTGTGGTGGAAGAGGGAGGCTGGGAACTCTGTCTTTTTTCCCCCTCGTGCACCAAGAAGGTTTCCACGAGATGCAGTGAGCAGAAGGAGTAATAAAGCGAAGACTCACTACGGGTGCCTTGGATGGGAGCTGCCCGTTCCAGACCCCGGCAGGACGCACAGGCGGCTTGGGGACACACGTGCGTGAGCCAACACCTCCTTCTTGTGGCCACGAGGGGGATTGCCACTGTGTTCACAAGCATGCGGGGCCTTCTCTTGCTTCCCACCCAGAAAAGCAGAGCAGATGAAGTCCCAGCTGCAGGTGGCTGTGGACCCCAGGAGGTCTCCCACCTGTTTTTTTTTTTTTTTTTAGGAGAAATCTGAGTAACGGGGGAAATGTGTATATGTTTAGAAACAGATGTTAGAGAGGCAATGTTACCCATGACTCCGAAACAGGTGACTAATTTTTTTTCATTTTCTTTCGACGTATTTTAAAATTCTCTGTTCTAGACGTGTATTCCTTTTGTTAATAAGAGAATGAATGTATTATTATTATTTTTTGAAAGGCAGAAATGACACAAAAGTGCCCCAAGAGGGGACTAAAGTGGAGGCCTGGGGGCTCAGGTGACAACCGAGTGGCTGGGTGATGAACCGCTACCCAGGCCAGCTCCCTGGGCCCTTCCACATCTGGGGAGCACAAACCCCGGACAGCTGCAGGGCCACAAGGGGGCCTGGGTTTGGGGATGAGGCCTCCTGGAGGAGCCCTCCCTGCTGTCTCTCTAGTTATGTCCCTCATGCCCTTTGGCTCACACCCCATGGTCCCTCCTGCCTCGCTTTCTCTCATCTACGTGCTGCCCTCCTGACCTGGTCACGCAGGGGCACATGACTGCCAGCTTCTGGGTGGTCTAGAGTCTATTCCCTACGCCCACATGGAGGGTCCTCTCCTGTGCAGGCTGATGCTAAATGAGGGCTGGGTCTGCCCACAAACTGTGGCCACGTGTGCTACGTGTATGGGGTCTCTGTCTGCACAACTTTCTACTTGGAACGAGACACTCACCTGGCCTGGAGTTCTGATCATTTCTGTCACCGTCATGGCTGCTTCTTCCCTCTCCTGCTTGAAACTCTTCTCTTGGGCAAGGCAGCTGCTTGGCCTCCTGTCTGAAGGCTCCCTAATGCTGGTCTAAGATTCTGGAACATTCTGAGGTATCTCCCAGCTCTGGTGAAGTCACCCGTGGGATCTTCTTTCAGCAAGTTCCTGATCTGAGCTGAGCACCTTGTCCTTACTCCTGAGGTCACCGTCTGTAATCATATGTAGAAAATCCAAATGTTACCTGTTTGCTTTGCAAAGAAAAGCCATGGAAATAAAATGCAAGCCTACCACCAGGGATGGATGAAATACACCATGACATATAAAACAGCAATGAAAAATGAAGTAATAGAAAAGTAATTAATGATCACACTTTTTTTAAAAAGCAGGTTATGAGGGGCGCCTGGGTGGTGCACTCGGTTAGGCAGCTGACTCTTGGTTTCGGCTCAGGTCATGATCTCAGGGTCCTGGGATGGAGCCCCACGTTGGGTTCCATGCTCAGCAGGGAGCCTGCTGGAGACTGTCTCCCTCTCCCTTTGCCCCTGCCCCCGCTCACATGCTCTCTTTCTCACCCTCTAAATAAATCATTTTTTTAAAAAAGCAGGTTATGAAATACAGTGAAATTATGAAGTACTTCATAAGGAGAGAATACCTCCAGGTTATTGTACAAACCTGGGGAGAGGATGAGGAAAAGGCAGGGGACTGAAGTGTGGGGATGGCGGAGGGTGGGGGGCGCGGAACAGGCAGGGAATTCTGAGAAGGCTGGGAAGAACTTGGGCTCTCCTAGCCATGCAGCAATAGGTGTGGGAGGCGGGCAGCTGAGGAAGCTGCCCAAGGGGCCAAGGTTAGCGACCTCCAAGGAGGTACATCCTGGGGTCGAAGCTTGAGGTAAGTGCAGAAAGCAGGGCCCAGGCAGAGGGGCGGAAAGCTGGATTTGAGTGTGTGGTCCCGTGTTGGTCAAAGAACTCCGATACATCATAATAATTAAAAAAAAAACTTGTATATGTAGGCACTTTATAGTTCACAAAGCATTTTCTCCTCTTTGACGCTTATAGATGCACGCGGCGGAGCCAGGACCTGAATCCAGCTGGTTCCAGTCCTCACTGTGCTGGGCTACGCTGCCCAGCTGCCCTTTACGAGCATGGGCAGCGAGAGGCTATAAAAGCTTAGGGCCAAGGAGGTCTTACACTTTACGACTGGAAGGGCCCAAACACTGAGCCATTAGAACAGATGTAGGTCTTATCTGGAGATCCAGAAGCCTCTTATAAGACCAGGCAAAGCCATTAGATGCTGGACCCCAGGAAGGTCCTGAGGGTCGGGGGGGGGGGCGGGGGAGAGTCGCTGGGGTGGCTAAGGAGGCTAAAAAGCGACCGCACCAGAATTCAAATAGCCTAATACTATGTCCAGTGTAATGAAGGACACCCAGCTGTGGCAGAGGGACTGGTGGAAGACTGAGATTCTCTGCTGTGCTCCAATGAGTTCAGCACCTCTTTGAGTTCTGGACATAAGGTCTCATGCTAGTCTGAGATCACACCCCACTCCCAGCACAGGTCTGCAAGCTATCATGTTCTGTCTACACAGGAGTGCCCAGGAAAAAGATCGAAGACCGTGACATCCTCCCCAGAGGATGCTGCCTCTTACCACTGGCGTGGAGGGTGTGGGGTTCCCAACACATGTGAACTGGGGATCAAGTGGCTGAAGCTGGTGATGTGTGGTGATTCCTGTGCTGGGGAGGGGGGCGCTATCTCCCCCTGAGAAAACGTCCTGTCCTGGAGACAGTTAAGAAAATTGGGAGCCCTAAAGGAAATAAAGGTAATTACTTGCTTTTCTTTTCTTTTCTTTCTTAGATCAAAAAATGTTGGAGCTTGTAGGGTCCTAGAACCCTCTGAAGTGCCAACGGGCTAGCTCTTGGGTGGGAGGCTGATTACCTGGCAGCATGGTCCTCTGCCTCTGGCTTCAAGGTCAGAATTCTGTCCTGCTTTTGAAGGACCTGGGGGCACTGGACACAGCCCCCCTCATTGCGGTGCTCTTTCTTGACGGGAGAAGTCCCCAGGGAGGCTCACTTGTGCCGTGTGAGGCTTATGTTTCAGAGAAACTCTGAGCTGCTTCATATTTCAGAAACCTTCTGAAACACAATAACATGAAATAAAACCCCTTGATTATGGTCCTTTTCAACACCGCTGAAGAGAGTAAAATAGTACAATGCCAACTCAGGTATCCCATACCATTCTTGTCTCCCCCCAGCCGGCCACGCTGGGTATTTTTTTCAGCAAATCTCAGACATCATTTCGACCATAAAACCTGCAGTATGTGTCTCTAAGACTCTTTTCCTTTTTAAAACATAACCGCAACAGCCTTTTCACAACCAGAAGTTTTAAACAGTAACTCTGCCATATTGCCAATCAATGTTCACATCTACCAGATTTTTAAAAACCGCACAATTGATTCTTAGACTCATGAACCGAATGAATTTACAGGTTGTATCTGGCTGATAAGTCTCCTTATCTATAGGTCCACTTCCCTCTTTAAAAAAAAAATTTTTTTTTTTAAAAATCTTGTACTTGTGTATTTCAGCTGGCTGTCGTTAGAACGAAATGACACTTAACCGATGTCTGGACGCCTGCTCTGTGTCAGGCAGGGCGCTCTGGGCTGCAAAGAAAGGCGTGAGCGGACAGAGTAGTGTCTGGCCTCGCTTTGGGGCAAACCATGGACCCTCTCTGGGCTTCGGTCCCCCCTAATCTAGCAGAAGAGACTGGACCAAGCGCTCCTTCGAGGCCGCGCTCTGATGCGGCTCTCAACGCTGTGACCAACCCACTGTGCGAGCCTCTGCAAAACGCCTGCCAGATACCTCCCCTGGAGCCCGGGCCCACACCCCGCTTTTCCGGGCGACCGCCCGCCTGCCTGGGCTCCCGGAGGCCGAGGAAACGCGGGAGGAGCTCCCCCGGACGCCGCCAAGCTCCGACCGGACCGCGGTGGCGAGCGGTAACGGCCACCGCTCGGAACTCGGCGCACGGACCCGGCTCCCGCCCAACTACAATTCCCAGAGGCTTCTGCGGCGAGCCGGTCACCATGGAGACCAGCCGGGCTCGTCGGCTCTGCAACGGTCGGTGGCCTGGGCCTGCGAGGAGCCGTGCGCGGAACAGTCCCCAAAGCTTTCAGACGGGCCGGTCACGTGCCCCGACCACCCAGGCCTTGGTTCTGCGGCCCGAGGAGACGGAGTCCTTACACCGAACCAAGGCCATGGGAGGACGGAACTACATTTCCCAGAAGGCCGCAGGCGCACTCCGCTTCCGGTCGCTCGGCACTGAAAAGGTAACACCGAGCTGTCGCCAAAGGAGTCAAGTCCTGGGTATTTGGGCTCCTGAAGCCCGTGAACAGAGGAGCGGGAGACAGAGAACATGGGCAGAGGAGGAAAGGATAATGGGGAATTTGGTTACAAAGCAACATTAAAGATCGCATCCCCTCCTGTTTACCTTTTCCACGACGCTCAGGGCCAGCGTGGGCATCGCACAGCTCTCTGGGAAATGCAGGGGACGCTGCCCTAAGGCCTATGGGAAATGTAGTCACTGATTAACTGTCACTTCGTTGAGCACCTGCAATAAACCGGGCACGCTGAAAATAGGGGATTAAACTCGCCTTCTTCCTTCTTGTCCACTCAAACACAAATTTTCTTCCTAAATACTTACGGAACCTGTCCCATTTTCTTCATGCCAATCGCCGATGCTGTGTTTCAGACACTCTGGATTTTCTTGTCAACCTGCTCTCAGGCATGTTCCCCTTAAGTCGTCTCTCCACGGGGCCACCAAAGTAATCGTCCCTGCTCTGCTTAGGGCATTTTAGCGGCTAATAGACTCACGTCCACGCTCCTTGCTGGTATATATTTGACCTTACTCTCTCGTGCTAGTCTTTTCATACGTAAGAACCATTCTTTTTAGAGTCATCTCGTTTGCGATTGATACCTTAAAACTATTGTCACCATTTTTTAAAAATGCAAAGCACAACTTCCTGCTTTGAACAGTTGCACCGGCAAAAAGGATGATCAATTCCCAGTGTCGTTGTATTTGCAAAATATCCTTGAAAAGTACTTGAAGTAGGTTCCTGTAAGTAGAAACCAAGTCATTCATACTCTGACAAAATTAGAATTCCTCTGAACGAAGTATTTCATTGCGTCACATGGGTAACACACCTAGGTGTTTTCCAGGCCTTGTAAAGTCACACAAAAGAGAAAAGGATGGTTCTTGTATAAAGTACTTATCACAAAACTCCAGTTAGACAATAATGTAAAATAGAGAAGTTATTTTTATTTTACATAGCACTTTGAATGTCTAAGATCTAAAATTATGCCCCATCCGAAGAGCTGCTTAAGTGTGGGGTAAATCTGCACTGAGGCTTTCCAGAAAGGAGGCATACTTTTAAAAGCTATCAGAATGCTTAGATAGGAATGAACTGCAGAAAGATAGATGAGGTGTTGCTCACATCAAAGCACCATGAACTTTCCTTTTGAAGTGGGAATACTTGGCAGACATAGCATTTCCATTGGCTTTTAACTTTGGTAGGAAGAATGGCCAGTATCATAAATGTAGAGAATTATTTAACTGATAAAGCAGTTTCAAAGTCACATTAAAAATGTGTAATCTGTTCTTAACATTCAAAAGCAGAGTTTCCTCCTTCCTCACTAATTTAATCTCTTTGGGTTTGGTTTGTAAAAATGGGGATCCTTCATTTGTTGAAGGAAAGAATACATTTGTTGAGAAAGTATCAGCCAAGGCCAGGATATTCTCAACCATCAGGTGGGGAAGGCTGAGGTCAAGATCTAGAAGAGTCATAGTTCAGAGTAATTTTCTTGAGTGGTGCAAACAGTTACTTTTTTAATTGGTATTTTAAAAAACTCTCATAGGTCTTCAGTTACCAGCAAATGTCTGCTCTTTGCTATAACAATTTAGCTACCCTTGTGGTATATGGGTCTTCTGGTGTTCCACAAAAAGTATAATGATCTCCAGGAGCTTCCCTGAGCAATCTGGAGCTGTGGACGTTCGAGTTGTGATGTTAAGTGACTAACTCATGGTTTTCTTTACAAGTTTCAGTAATACTCCCTGATTTGATTGGTTTCAGAAAATATGATGATGCTAGTTCTATCTGCAACATATGTGGAAACCATTTTCTGGGTGGCTCGGCTTCAAGAATGGCTCTTTGCCCGTTGCTGTCCTTGTTGCTTTACTAGGGGTTCAGTCTCAGGGGTGACATTCTCGGCCATGTTCATCTGTGGACTCATTTGCCTGCCCAGTTACCCCAGGACAGGGGAAAGAACAGGGGCATGGGGGGCCAGTTTGGTCCCTGTCCCTAACTTGCTGGGTCATCTCAGACTGATCATTTGTCATCTCCCCTAACTCCCCCTTCCCCCGAGCCTGCTCCTCTTCCATTAGCGCCTCAGGTACCATTCACTGAGGCTGAATTCCAGCCCCCAAAGATCTCAGGACCCAACCTCTGGAACGTGTGAGTGTTGTTTCATTAGTTGGAAAAAGGGTCTTTGCTGATGTGATTAAGTTAAGGATCTTTAGATGGGGAGATTATCCAGTTGGGCCCTTAATGCAATTATAAGTGTCCTTACAACGGAGCGTCGAGGGCAGTTTGAGTCAGATACACAACGTGAAGATGGAGCAGAGAAAGATCTGAGGATGCTGGCCTTAAAGACTGGGGCGATGCGGCCACAAACCAAGGATTGGTAGCAGTCACCCCTACACGTGTCCTTCCCATCCAGCTCTCACGCTGCCATCAGAGTTTATTTCTAAAGTGGAGACCTGACCACATTAACCGGCAGGGATGATTCTTCAGTGGCAACTCAGACCCTAACTCCTTGGCCTGGTCTGAGAGGCCCTTCACCAACTGACCACTCATCTTCTCTCTGCCACCCACACCTCCCGCCACTCAGAGACACCCATTCCCACTCCCTCCCCCCGTCACCCTCCCCGCCATGTCACTCAGTCCCACACGGACTGCACACACATTCACTGGAGTCATGCTGAACTACCGAGTTTCCCCTGTGACCAGGCTCTTCCATGCTTCTGTGGCTCTCATGTGCATTGTCCCATCTGTGACACAAAGAAAGTAATCTCACCATACGCTAGCACACGCATGGCAAAAATCACATTGTGCAGTTAGAAAATGGTATGAAATGAGAAATCAGACCTAGGATGCCAAGACCAGCAACTTTACCCTTCCCTCGAAAGGGCTGATGGTTGAAACCACCTTCCTAAGATTTCACATTCAATCATATTTATATCCCAAATCATGCATTTCAGTATTGTTAAAAATGTCCATCAATAAAAAGGTAATATTTCAACATGAATGGTTATTAAAATGATCTAGTATAAAATTGTAACATAAATGGTTATGTGGAATAATTTGCAGCTATGAACAAGAATAGAGCAGCTCTGTATTTACACAAACTCTTAAGATAAAAAGTGAAAAAAGCAAGTTGTAGGAAAATGTGAACAGTTTGCTATCATGTCCATTCACAAAACACATTTGTACATGCACAGACTGTCTGGTAGAATGTGGAAGGTAAGTAGCTTCTTTTTTTTTTTAAGTAGGCTCCATGCTGGGCATGGAGCCCAACCACTGGGCTTGAACTCACGACTGAGATCAAGACCTGAGCTGATTATCAAGAGTCGGACACTTAACCCACTGAGCCACCCAGGCGTCCTGGTAAGTGGCTTCCTGAGAGGGAATGGGTTTCCAGGACAGGAAAGACAGAACTTCTTCATTGACTCTCCCCTTAGAACTTGTGCACACGTGGCCTATTCAAATGCAAATCTTTTTCTCTATTCAAGTCCTTACAAGGGTTGCACTCTGGCCCCTAATGTAAATGCATGCTGCTGGGGTTAATTTTTCTGTTGAACTCTTGGCTTCTCATCAACAATCAGATAAAAATAATTCCTTTCTGTTCTGGAGCTGTATTCTGCAGACCAATTATTATTACTGCCGCTGTTACGTAAAGATGATCTGCCACAGTTGGCCTTGAGGCTATTCTGTGTTCTTTCCACATGTTCCCACCGAGAGCAGGTCAGAAGGAAATTAACCTGGACTTAAAATGTGCTCGCAGGTAACCAGGCAGTTGGCTAAGAGGTGACTATAGTTCAATCTAAATTTACCAGGACGTTGGCATTATTAGCAAATACCACTCTCTGACAGACTGCCCACACAGCTCCATTTCAGCCTCCTCCTTGTCAAAGTGAAGAGCACCCACGCCTATTGATTCATCTCTCTTAAGCGTCTCTACTTTTATCTCACTCGCACTGGAAAAGACCTACATCTAACTTTTGATCTACTTAATGTGTTTTCAGGTTGGCTATGTTAAAAAAATTCCAAAAATAGGGGCACCTGGCTGGCTCAGTCGGTAGAACACGCAGCTCTTGATCTTGGGTTGTGAGTTCAAGCCCCATGTTGGGCCTAGAGCTTACTTAAAAAAAAAAGAATCCAAATATAAAAATTATGGATGAACAAATTCCTAAGATTAAAGCAAACTCACTTGTACGACAAGCTATAAACTCACCATATTTGCTTATTCTGAGCATCAACACTTTTGATGGTTTTTACAAATTAAGTGTTAGGACGATATAACATTGTTTTTACATATATTACCTGAAGGAATACTTAAGAATTAAGTTCCCCTGAGATCATAAAAAACTTTTTAGAAGATGTTATGTGTATTCTACCTTCCAAGCTGATAAGGATGTCCAGATATCAAGGATATTTAAATAAAAATAAAATCTTGGAGAGGTTAAATGCTAATCTTCCTCAAAAATATCCTAGGTGGGGGTGCCTGGCTGGCTCAGTCGGTGAAGTGTGTGACTCTTGATCTCAGGGTTGTGAGTTCGAGCCCCACATTAGGTGTGGAGATTACTTAAAAATGAAATCTTTGAAAGAAAGATATCCTAGGTGAATTGTACACTAATGTTCTAGCAAATTATTTACAATAACCAACAGATGAACAGATAAACAAGATGTAATCTGTCCATACAATGGAATAGTATTCAGCCCTAAGCCCTAAAAAGGAAGGGCATTCTGACATCTGCTACAACATGGATGAAACTTAAGGACATTCTGCTCAGCGAAATAAGCCAGTCACAAAACTGTATGATTCTACTTTTATGAAGTCCCTAGAGTAGTCAAATTCAGAGAGACAAAAAGTAGAATGGTGGGTGCCGGGAGTTGGGGGGAGGGGGAATGGGGAGTTAGTGTTTAATGGGTACAGAGCTTCAGTTTGGGATGATAAAAATGTTCTGGAGATGGAGAGTGAAAAATGGTTAAAATGGCAAATCTTATGTATATTTTACGCCAAGTTTAAAAAGGGTAACAGGATTGTTAAATTAAAAAATTATCCTTAAATTAAAAAATAAACTTCTTTGTAGGTTTATAACGAGAATACTGCATCTCTTACTACTGTAACTGGGATAAGATTTGAGAGTATCCTACCTGCTATATTCTCGATTGCCCCGAAAATCCTGTTTTTCTACCAGGAAGCTGAGAGTTGAGGATGGGCCAGACAGGCCAGCTGTGGCAAGGAATGCAGTGGTCCTGCCATAGAGACCCCCAGAGATCTCGGATGTATGGAGGACACAGGTGGTTCTCAGAGATGCGCAGGGCCAGGCCCAGCCAGGATATGGCGGAGTAAGCCTGGGACCCATGGTTCCACGGGGAAAACCCATGCCATTGGCTGTACCAGTCCTGGACTTGACTGGAGATGGCCAGTAGGATGGCAAGTGACATCCTGAAAGAGGTCAGGAAGGGCACCTGAGGACCTGGCCCTTGAATAGCTGCCCCAATATTAGCACAAACCCTGTCTGATCACCCTGAGGCCATCTTGGGGAAAAGGGCAAGGAAGTAGACCGTAACCTTGAATTGATGAAATATTTATCCCAGAGACTGAACTAATGTGGAAACTTTTAAATTGCAAGAGACAGAAAAACAGTTGATTCTCACTATTCACGGTCCTTACATTCTGTAAAGTCACCATGCGCACTGGATGAGGGAATAGCAAACCACTGCTTCTGGGGAAATGCAGGGTTACGTTCCTGTGCGCCTCTGATCCCAGTTTCATCAGCCATCAATATGCAACCTTGTTTTATGGACGCTTCTATTTAAAGACACCCTATTCAATATGCGTTGTTGCTTTCACCGACATTGAACTCACAGCCAACTGCACTGGAACTTGTGCTGGAACGAGGCTTCTCTGAAGCATCAGTTTTCTCCGTAAGGCACATCCCAGCCTTTTTGCACTTTGGAACATTAGCCAGCTTTTCCCACGCCACATTTGGGGGTCATTTTAAACAGCGAAACCACTCATGAAAAGCACAGAAATGTGAAAATGCGGCACCCAATAGGCTGTGACAAGGACACTTGATAGTATGAGAGGTGAAACAAGAAGGCAGAGTGTGGCCTTGTTCAGCCTCAGCTGGAAACATGCGTGACCGGTGATCCAAATTTTTTGCCGTTCTGAATAACTGAAAGCGCTGTGAGTATTGATCTGGGGGTTACAAATCAATTTGAGCCAGTAGGCAAATTTGCAAATGCAGAGCCCATGAAAGAGGCTCAATTGTACCCTCATTTGGCATCAAATGTGGTCTAGGTCTCCTCCTTATCTAGGAGGAGGGGACCATGAGATTTAGACCAATTATGGAAAATGGAAGACTCTATCATTTTTTCCCCATATCTAAGGTGTAGGACTTAAATGTTGGACTCTACCTCCCTGTTATTTAGAGGAACAGAATGGCAGCTCCATGAGGGGGCGGATTTTTATCTGTTTTACTCATGCTATATATCGTCAGCAGCTAGAACAGTGTAGCATGACGCGTCAGTATTTGTTGAATGAACTAAGCAATGAAAACCACCTTCAAACCAACACACAGGAATTAAACTTCTGCCGAATCATTTGGTTCTGACGGTTACAATTCCACAATTTTTGTCACTTGACGTGTATGAAGAGGAAGGAAAAACAGCTCAGTTTTCCAGCTCTTGGAGAGGTTTGGGGCAAAGGAATGAGAATGCAATAAGAGGATTTTCTCATCTGAACTAAGGACAGGGAATAAACGGTACGAGTCAACTCCCTGGCTGACCCGACCTTGAGAGCAGATAAGGAAAATCTCTTCTACAGCCACAGGGAGAAGTTCACATCAGTAGCTGGGTAAGATTCCAGATCTGCCTGGGGAACAAGGTGACCTCATGTGCGATGTGGAAGAGTCCAGGTGAAGGCTGCTTAGGTGATTATTGACATCTCTTCCTGGTCTCTGCTTTCAGACACTGAGTTGATTATGCTTTTTAAATACTTTATGAACTCCAACCTGATCTCTTCAGGGTCATCCTCAAGATTCGAGTGCACCAGCTTCAGCTTGCTCAAGGGGGGCGCTTAAAAAGGAAAGTAAATTAGGCATGAACTTTTAAGGGAGGGCCCTTTCCAGCTCCCAATGACCTGAGTCTTATCGAAGCCAATTTGTTGACCTCTCTAGAGGCCAAAAATAAAGTGGGGTCTTGCCTGCCATGATTTAACAGAGGAAGAAACCTTTCACCACATGCCACTGCAGATGCGCTCAGCATCGTGCTCGGCATACGGTAGGTGCTCAATAAAGAGTGCCACCACACTGTCACCTGGTGGTGGGATAGCAAAACTACAAGCCACTTCCAGGTCCTCTTCTCACACCAGAAAGGAAGAGATTTCTGAATATTGTGAATCGTCTTCCATGAGCACTTTGTCCCTCTGTCATGGTGTGTCACAGGCTAATTGGGAGATTTTCTTGAGACAAGACCAGTCAGGAAAGAATGTCCCTAATTGTACTGATGAGTGGCTAAAATCAGGGTTTTTTTTTTTTTTTTCCCCTCTTGGTGTCTGCCTGCTTTCAAAGTGTCTCTGTCCTGGCCTGGATGCTATGACAGATCTTCCAACCTGGCGATTCCAATTTACATGGTAGGAAGAACAAAGGCCAAGGACAGAGTAAGTGCTCAATAACTGCACAGAGCCTCTGGTTTCTAAAGACACGAAACAATATACAAATGCCCAGACCATTCAAGACAAGAGCTGAAAGGAGAAATGGCAGTTTCCTTACACAAAGTCAGGTGTCCTTTATCACTTCCGGAGCCTGGTTTGTGGTGCGCGATCAACAGACACCGAGGGTCCTGTAGGAACTGCTGCTGGACGAAGCAGGAATACCACATCTCGATTTCCTTCAGGTGGCTCGGGAGGTCGGCATTGAAGATGATCACCACCCCGTGCGCGTCCTTCATCAGGGCTGGCCAGCACGACTCGAACCTGCAAGACAGAGAAGGAGGCACGGTGACTGTCAGGTGGCTCCGGTTTCTAGCTGAGGCCTTTAGAAATAGCGTCTTAGGGTTAATTGATGGATGACTTGTCATTGTGTCAAGTTTCAAAAGCCACGCATGTCACCAAATAATCGATCACGCCCCTAATACATGCTAGGAAGTGTGCTGGGCCAGAGTCCAAGGTGCTTGGCGGGCAGCTGAGTCTTGAATCATTTGATGAAGCCAACCCTCTTTAAAGGAAACGTACTTTGGATCACCGCCACAATCCCATAGCTCAAATTCACACCCTGTGCCTTTGGCGTTGCTGGTCACGTGTGGGTTCTCAAATTCCAGGATCCTAGAAATAAAAACAATAGTAGCATCTCCACTTTGGGAACAGTATACTTTGGGAATGCCACCGTCCCCAAAATGGGGGTGGTGGGCCTCTCTGGGAAACAGATTTGTCGGGGCTCACCTCACTCCTTGGGTTGGGTTGTATTCGGTGATGTCAGAAGATTCTGTCAGGAAGTTGGCCAAAACGGTTTTTCCACTCTGTGGAAATGAAGATAATAAAAGGTCTTTGCTGAAGAGCTGAAAAGTAAACCATAAACGTGCCCTCCAATAGCTGGCTTGGAACCAGGTGTGATGGCGTGTAGGCCATGGCCACCCCGAGAGCACCAAGGCAGAAGGTTCTCTCTGGTTGGGCAGGCCTCGCTGCCTTCCTGTATTTGGTGGGCGCAGTCTGGTCTGGGACCCAGCATGCACGGGGTTTTAAAGAAGGTCTAACTGGGTGACCTTCTTACCCACACTGATTTCCCTGGCTGGCTTTCAGTTAACTTATCTGAGAACAGAAAAGAATTGTTAGCATTGAGTTTCTCTCCTTTTTCTTTTTTTTAATTTTTAAAAAAATTTTATTTCCTTTTTTTTTTTAAGATTTTATTTATTTATTTGACAGAGAGAGACACAGCAAGAGGGAACACAAGCAGGAGGAGTGGGAGAGGGAGAAGCAGGCTTCCCGCTGAGCAGGGAGCCCGATGCGGGGCTCAATCCCAGGACCCTGGGATCATGACCTGAGCCGAAGGCAGACGCTTAACGACTGAGCCACCCAGGCGCCCATCGGGAGTCTCTCTCCTGCCATGCTCCTCTCCACATCAAGAAACCAGTCTGTCACAGATACGAAGCCACTGAGGTCCAGAAAGGGGAAGGGAGTTCCTCAAGGTCACAGAGAAATTCAAGTTCAGAGCTGGGTCCCACAGTGGTGGCGGTGCCACACTCTCACACAGGGCTGTTTCTCCTTCTAGAAAATACAAGTCATACATGGTCCTATTAACAAAACAGCCCTCCTGGTCCCTCCGCCCAAAGTAGCCATCTGTCCATCCATTCCACTCCCTCCCCAAAGGTGAAAACTATGATCTGTTTTCAGATATTTTCTGTACATTTGCATCGTTCATTTAGCGAATATAGTATATGCTCGGATGTAAGATAAGGCGTTTTTTTCTCCGCAAATTCCTCCTCCGATGAAAGGGAATCTCTTACACTTGAGTCCTTAAAAATCTCTGAAATTATGTCCTGCTCTCTCAAGAACTTTATTTTGAACAACTGCTTGACTAGAATCATTTCAACCAATGCCAGTTTTGGAGGTTTGTAGAGGTCACTTGACAGAATCAGAAGAAGGTCGGGGAAGGGGCTTAATCTTGCTTTAGTAATTCTTCCTGAGCATGCAGCCTCACTTCAAAATAACACAGTTGAGGGGCGCCTGGGTGGCTCAGTCAGTTAAGCTGGTGGCTCAGTCAGTTAAGCATCAACCTTCGGCTCAGATCATGATCTCAGGGGTCCTGGGATCAATCCTGGCGTCAGGCTCCCTGCTCAGTGGGGAGTCTGCTTCTCCCTCTCCCCCTGCCCCACCCCAACTAAATAAATAAATCTTAAAAAAAAAAAAAAGAAAACTACCGTTGAGTGGTTATGTTTGTGGAGACCATGGATATTTATCTATAGGATGAACGAATAAAGCAAATGACCTGATGTAATAGGAATGGTTCTTTGGGGGCGCCTGGGTGGCTCAGTCGTTAAGCATCTGCCTTCGGCTCAGGTCATGATCCCAGGGTCTGGGATTGAGCCCCGCATCGGGCTCCCTGCTCTTCAGGAAGCCTGCTTCTCCCTCTCCCACTCCCCCTGCTTGTGTTCCCTCTTGCTGTGTCTCTCTCTGTCAAATAAATAAATAAAATCTTTAAAAAAAAAAAAAAAAGGAATGGTTCTTTGGGCTGGAATACATTTCTAGGAACAGGGTGATACACATTCAAAAAGTGCTTATATACTAAACTACTCAGATGGTAGGCTTTGTCTTGTGTTCTTTTTTCTTTTTTTTAAGTTTTATTTATTTAAGTAATCTCTACACCCAGTGTGGGGCTCAAACTCATGACCCTGAGATCAAGAGTCACACACTCGTCCAACTGAGCCAGCCAGGTGCCCATCATGTGGTTTAAAAGTGGCTTTGGTCATAAAATCAACTCAGGTGTCAAAGGTGCAGGTGAGGAGCTTAAATTTTAAAGCTGTGTCATGAAATGCAAGTACGGAATAAAACGGCATTTCTAAATTAATATGTATCTTTAGGGTATCTTTAAATGTCTATATAGCTACATGAATACATAAAACATTATAGAAGTATATTTATATATTTCATCTATGCCCTTAAATTTATATATACATGTTGGTCAAAACCAATTGATTAAGGGGGACGGTTCTTCTGGGAAAATGAAGAAACTGTTAAGCACATCAGGTATTTTTAAGTGTCTACCTTGCCCGGAGCTGTTGAACACAAGATGAAGTAGTGCTAAGCACGAGGATAAAAATCAAGTGGGGGGCGCCTGGGTGGCTCAGTCGTTAAGCGTCTGCCTTCGGCTCAGGTCATGATCCCAGGGTCCTGGGATCGAGCCCCGCATCAGGCTCCCTGCTCCGCGGGAAGCCTGCTTCTCCCTCTCCCACTCCCCCTGTTTGTGTTCGCCTCTCTCGCTGTGTCTCTCTCTGTCAAATAAATAAATAAAATCTTAAAAAAAAAAAAAATCAAGTGGGATAATGCCATAGGGACTTTGAACTGGGTGGTCAGGGAAGGCTGAAAGGGTGAAGTTTAAACCGAGATTTGAATGACAAGGAGTCAACCGAGCCTTCCAGGCGAAGAGAATAACTAGTTGGATGGCACCAGGCCAGGAATGGGCCCAGCATGCCAAAGGAATAGAAAGGTTGGCCAATCTGCAGAGTATTGAGGTAGAGGAGGATATGTGTATGTGGAAATATATTTTGTTGTTGAAGCTGGGTGATGAGTACTAGGAGTTCCTTGTTTTTTCTCCCTTTGTATGTTTGAGAATTTCCATTAAAAAAAAGAGAAGATATTTATGCTTGGTTTACTTTTCACAATTCTGTGCATATTGTTATTACTTGTCTATTTCACTTACTAGTTTATGTCTTGGCAAGACATAAACTTGACATGTTCTCCATGTCACTCCACACAGATGTGCCTCCTTTTGGGTAACGCTGGAGTCTTCCCCGGTAGGAATGTCCCTAGTTTATTTAGACATTCTCTTATCGATGGGCATCTAGGGTGTTTCCAGTTCAATATCTTTCAATACCCCCTCTGGGGAACATAGGTAAGTGTCCAGCTACCGTAGATTTTGAGAAATGTAAGTGTTGCACTGAAAGCTATGCATGTTTTAAAGTTTAATAATTGGATTTGCCAATAAAGCTGTTAGCAACGTATAGTCCCATCAACAGAATCCTAGAGTACTCATTTCCCTACAAGCATCCTCATGCTTCATGTTATCAGTGTTCTAACCTTTTTTCACCGGCTACGATGGGCAAATAAGCTTCATCTTCTTGTTTTAATTCATGTTCTTGTCGACTGTTGAGGCTGAACATCCTCTTATACTTATTGGCTGGTTGTACTTGTGTCCAGGGACTTCGCTTGATTTTCTATTGAGTTTTTTTTTTTTACCAATTTTTAAGCTTCCCCTGTGCGTTCTACCCGTTAATTCTTTCTTTGTAATGTATTTTGCAGATGCTTTCCCCAGGCTTACTTTCGCTGTCATTTCTTTTAGGCTTCTTCATTTTTTGTGTTGTGCTTGAGGAGACTTTCCCTGTCTCAGGCTGAATAACATTCTCTCTCCATACACGCATCTCCTACAGTGGTTCTCAACGCGTGGTCCCTGGACAAACAGCATCGGTAAAAGGCAGATTCTCGGATCCCTCCCAGACCTACTGAATCAAAACTCTGGGGCAGCACTGGCATGTTGTGTTTTTCACAAGCCCTCCAGGCAATTGGGATGCGCGCTTAAGATGGAGAATATTCACTATTTCTACGGTAGTTGTTTTACACATTTAGCTTTAGTCCATGGGAATCTTATTCCTTTGTATGATGTTAAGTCCACAGATAGGTTTAATCCCCCCCCACCACCACCACGCACACTACGAGGGAACCGTTCAAAGACCATGTAATAGTCCAATCTTTCCTCTCCTTTTCTTGTCCCACAGGCATGTTCATTAGGGCCGACCTCAGGGGCAAAGGAGAATCGTGGGACCTAGACTCTGGTTCCAAAACGCCACTCGCTACTTTCAGGACTTACGAAAACGGGTCAAGGTCTGGGGGCGCCGAGTTCACGCTGAGGCCAGCGGCGCACACCGGGTGGGCGCGGTGGGACAGGGCTCCCGACTCCTGGGGGGGCTCCCGGCGCAAGGCACAGTCCCGGGTCGCCCCGCGCCCGCCTCGGCCCCCGCCCGCCGCCCTCGCCGGCCGGGCCTCACCTCGCAGGGCCCCACGAAGAGAATCTTGGCCTTCAGCATCGCGGTCCGCCGCCCTCAAGCTGGTGGGAGCCCACCGCCGCCCGGAGGAGAGGAAGCCACCGCGCCGATTGGCAGCCTTCGTTTCCACGGCGACGGGGGCGGCCCGCGGGGGCCGACGGGAGTGGGCGGGGCCGCGGCGCGGGGCCTGGAAGGGCGGGGCCGCGGATGGGCGGGCGGATGGGCGGGCGGATGGGCCGGCTCCTCTGGCTGGGCGGCTTGGGCTTCGGGGCTGGAAGCGGGCGTGCAAGGCTGGAGGGAGGGTGGAAGGGAAGCAAAAAACCCGGATCCAGACTCGCTTCTGACCCGGGAGGACCGCAGAGCTCACACAGGCCGCCTCTCTCTCTTGGTAGGTTGGGGGCTGATTGCAGGTCCCTGATCTATGCGCCTCCCTGTAATCCCGAGAACTCAGACTGGCCATGTAGCTGGTGAGCTGGGCTTGGGAGCAGGCCTTCTGACGCCTTCGTCACTCTGCCACGGCACTGTCCACACTGTGATCGGGTTTATCACGGCCCTGGCCCAATCTAGAAAAGGTCGGAGACAAAACGAGTCTCGGGTCTCTGAATGGGTTCACCACTGATCGTCCTTTGGGTGATCTGGGGAGAAACCCAAAAGCACAATGCCCAGCGTAGTTCAGTGTCGGTGCAGATGTCTGGGCGCTTCGCTGCAAAGTTCATTCATTAGTCCAGCCTTAAATTGCGGAGCCGGTCCAGAATTTCAGGAGAGGCCATGAAATTAAGTGTCCAGACAAAATTTGCTAGCTCCAGAAAGTGCTGGAATGACAAAAACGCCAAAATAAACCCAACACCGTGTCTTTAACTTTTAGTGGAGAGTTACATAGTCTTTGTATTACAAACAACCGGGTGAAGTGTAAGGAAGAGTCTACCTCAATTTCAAGATGTCATGAATTGACTGATTGATTAAATGAATATCCTTCAAATGCCTACTTCGTACCAGGCACTCTTCCAGGTACTGGGATTTACCTGTACCTCTGGAAGCTTTCATTCCAGGGGAGCCGATGGACATTAACTAAGCAAGCAAATAAATAACATACTCTCGGGCAGAGACTGTTTTAGTTAGTGTTAAGTGCTATGAATAAAGAGAAATTACTAAAGAGTTAAGGAGTGTGAAGGAACCAATTTTGGATGAGGTAGTCAAAGCAAGACCTTGGGACAGAGGTGACATTAAAGCAGAAAGCTGAGTGAAGTGAGGGCTCAAGCAAACTGCGAAAGATCTCGAAGAAGAACATGCCGGAACAGCAAGGACAAAGGCACTGAGGGAGAAATAAACTTGGCATGTACCAAGAACAGCCCAGAGGGTCCATGAGGCTGGTGCAGGAAGAATAAGGGAGAGTGGTAGGGTATGCTGTTGGAGAGATCGTGTAAGACTTTGGGAATTTATTCTAAGGGTGATGGGAAGCATGTGCCAGGAATTGTATCTGGCTATGTGTAAGAGAAACTCTAGGGCCACCTGGGTGGCTCAGTTAAGTGGCTACCTTCTGCCCAGGGTGCTGGGATCCAGCCCTGCATTGGGCTCTCTGCTCAGCGGGGTGTCTGCTTCTCTTTCTCCCTCTGCCCCTACCCCCTCTCTCCCGTGCTTGCTCTCTCTCTCAAATAAATAAATAAAATCTTTAAAAACAATAGTTTGGAACCCCAATATGACATGGCTGAAATGCTAAAGTTCATTAGTCAGTGACGCTGCCTGAAATATCAGGTCTAGGGCTAGTTAGCCTGTGATATTGGAGAAATGTAGTGCTTAAAAGCCCTTCATAAATTGGCTCCCACCTATCTATCCGGTCTCATTCCCATCCACATCTGCTGTGGGTTCTTTCCATCCTCTCATGTCTCTTAAGACTTCAGTGCTATTTCTCCACCTGTCTTCCCAACTCCTCTTGGCCCTTTTGAATGCTCCTTGATGCCTCTGGCCATAATTAACTTCACATAGTGGCTGTTTCCAAAGTGTACCTTTGAAGATTATGTGCTTGAATTCTTGGTTTGGGGTTCTGAAGGAGGAGGAGGAGGGATGCATTCTCAGTTGATGAAAAATGAAGGTGGAGTGGAAATAATTTGGATGGGGGGACTTTGTATTTTGCTTGGGGATTAATTTGACTGAAAGAACAAAACTCTTACAGTGACAAGGTCTGGAGGATGACAGTCTAGGGAGGGCTTGGCAGCTCAAAAATAGCCTCAGGCACCAGCTTCTTTCTCCTTTTTTTCCCTGCTGTCTTTAGGTTTAATTACTCTTTGTCCTCATGCTTGTTACCTCATAGTCACAAGGTAGCTGCTGTGCCTCCAGGCATCACGTCTGCAATTAAGGAAAGACTGCGGAACAACAAATGCTTTGCCATAGAGTAGTCCTATTTTTTAAAAAAATCAATGTTATTTAGTTATAAATAACTAAATTTAAAAATAAACATATATTAAAGTGTACCTATTTTAAATGTTCTTTGAGTTTTGAAAAATGTGTAGACTATCATCTTACTCAAGACCCAGAATATTTCCATCATCCCAAAAGTTCCCTCACGTTCCTTTGTGGTCAACTCCCTCCCACCCCTAGCCCCGGGAAGCCTTTTGTTATACTTTCTGTCACTAGAGATTAGTTTTGCCTGTACTGGAATTTCATATAAATAGAATCACACAATATTTACTCTTTTGTGTCTGGCTTCCTTCACTCAGGAAAATATTTTTGATATTTATACATATTGTGTATGTCAATAGTTTATTCCTTTTTATTTGTCAATAGTTTATTCCTATTTATAGCTTATTCCTTTTTATTGCTGAGTCATATTCCATGTATAAATATACCATCATTTGTTTACCTGTTCACCTGTTGATGGTTATGTGGGTTGGGCTGTCTATAGTTTGGGAGCTATTATAAACACAACTACTAGAAATAGTTTTGTATGGACATGTTTTCACTTACCTTGGGTAGATACCTAGGAACAGAATTGCTGGGTCATGTGATTATATATCTACATCTATATCAGTGCTTATACCTGCACCTGTATTTCTCTCTCTCTCTTTTTTTTTTCTGAGAGAGAGAGAGAGAGCGTGCATGAGAGCTGGGAGTGGGGGCGGGGAGGGGCAGAGGGAGAGAGAGAATCCTAAGCAGTCTTCATACCGAGCTCAGAGCCCAACGCGGGGCTCAATCTCACAACCCTGAGATCATGACCTGAGCCGGAATCAAGAGTCAAGCACTTAACCAACTGAGCCACTCGGGCGCCCCCGTATTTCTATGTCACACACGCACACACACGCACACACACACACGCTCCTGGTTCCTGATTTCCTATATTATTCACTTGGTTATAATCTATCACCATCATTGTTTTTTGATGCTCAAATAGTCCTTGATTTGGCCAGTGGGAGCCCCCCCTCAGGCTGGTTTCTATGTCCTTTTGAAATCTTTCTTTCTGTGAGCTCTTCTTTACTTTTTGTCACTGTTACGTGGTCCCAGGTGGTTATTAGTATCACTTCATAACCACCAAATACTATACACATTCTCCCGTATTTATTTTAAAAATGAAAAGTTTCAAAAGTCCAAAGAACCTCAAAAACGTTGTTCCCTTTTACACCTAAAAAAATTGGGGGGAATCTCGCCTTCCCCCTTCCCCCAGCTTTTTTGGGCATGAAATATATACTTAGATCTCTGGCTGGGGCTTTGGAAGGACCGGTGCCAGGCACTTAGGTAGGCACTGGGTTCCAGAGATGGATCCGCCTAGTCCCTGCCCCCAGGCAGTTCCTAGTCTAGATGGGAAGACCAAACCTGTGTAGTGCTTTTCACCTCATCAAGTGCTTTCCCATATATGATCTCATTTTAATTCACAGTGCGTGAATTAAAACACTGGGTGGCTTGGTCGGTTAGGTGTCCGACTCTTGGTTTGGGCTCAGGTCATGGTCTTGGGGTCCTGGGATTGAGTCCCGTGCTGGGATCTGTGCTCAGTGGGAAGTCAGCTTGAGGATTCTCTCCCTTTTCTTCTGCCCCTCCTCCTGCTTGCTCACTCTCTCTCTCTCTCTCAAAAATAAAATAAATAAATTCTAAAAAAAGAAAAAGGTGTCATTCATGTTTGGGTCCACTGGACCTAGTTCAAAGCTTGGTACACAGTAGGTGCTCAATAAATGTCGATTCCTCCTCCCTTTCTCCTAGTACACACACAGGCACGTTCGTTTGCTCTATAAATATTTAAGTTAATGAATGTTCCTTTACACTTGCCTTGGGGCTTTTGGTTTTGTTTCCAGGTGAGAGAAAGAAAAAATGTGAACTGCTTTCCATTTCTTGGATACATGCACTGTATAAATGTGGGATTATTATTATTGTGGATTACTGAAATACTTTGCTTTATGACTTTCATTTTAATTAGAAGAGGTTGACCTCAGATGGCTTAATACCCAGTCTTTGGTTCTGAAGGGAGCAATATGACATTGGCAGAGCCAGCACTGGATGATCTAAGAGTAATTTTTCTCCTGATTCTGTGACTTGATGCAATAAAACCTCTTACTTGAAAAAACTTAGAGAAATACGTTTGACATATTTCAAATCCTTTCTATAAATTGTTGAAAAGATTTAATATAACTGCTAGTCATAAAATCTTTAATTTGAGTTGACCTTCCACGGTCACAATTCTTACACATGCAGTTTTTATTACTAAAGAATAAATGGTGGATTTCCTGTTATTCAAGGGAATAAAAATGTCCTTCAATCACCTTCTCCTACAGCACAGAGACTGAAAGTATTTAGGTCAACTCTCAAAGATAGGAATGATCGCAAAATGGTTTGTAACCTGCAAATGTTCTCTTCTCTATTATTGCAGGCATCCCTCCTCCTTCTTCTCCTTCTTCTTCTTCCTATTATTTTATTTTACTTTTTATTTTTTTTTAAGTAGGCTCCACACCCCACGAGATCAAGACCCAAGCCAAGATCAAGAATTGGATGCTTAACCGACTGAGCCACCTAGGTGCTCCATTATTACTACTTTATTATTTTTATTATTATTTTAAAGCTCTAGCCAGGGATGAGGTTCGGCAAGTTTGGTTTAGGGCAAAATCAATACAGTAAAAATTATTTTTCATCAATTCCCGTTAGAAAGCCTGAGCTATGTTTTAACATAAAAATATGCCCTGACATCTGGGGCCTTGCAGACCCTGGAGAGACCGTCCCTCCCGGGGCTAGCTAACCCTGGGTGGCTCAGTCGTTAAGCATCTGCCTTCGGCACAGGTCATGATCCCAGGGTCCTGGGATCGAGCCCCGCATCGGGCTCCCTGCTCAGCGGGAAGCCTGCTTCTCCCTCTCCCACTCCCCCTACTTGTGTTCCTGCTCTTGCTGTCTCTCTCTCTGTCAAATAAATAAATAAACTCTTAAAAAATATATTTCCCTTTGGATTAAAGATAAAACTTTTGGCAAAAGCAATGAAACAGGGATGTGGCTTCATCAGGACCCTCTGTCTTTGTTAGGTGATGTCTTGCACTCAGGCTTTGGAGAGGTGTGGTAGAAAGAATGCTGATTTGGGAGTAAGGTAGAATTTGAAATTAGGTGAGTGATCTTAAGAAAATTACTTGTACTCTTGGGTCCAGGGGAAGCCAGTATCCAAAATGGCCCCCCAGGTTCCTCACCTCTTAGTTTCTAAGCTCCTGTGTGGTTCCCTCTTGCCCTGAATAGGGCTGACCTGTGTAACCAATAAGATGTGAAGGGATGTGTGACTTCTGAGGCTGGGTCATACAAAGACCTTGTAGCTTCTGCCTTCTACTCGCTTTGGTCAATCACACTGAGGCCAACCAGCTGCCATGTCTTGAGGACATAAGCAGCCCTGTGGAAAGCTCCATGTGGTGAAAAACTGCCACCTGCTTACACCCTGGCATCCACTGACAGCCATGTGAGTGAGCCATCTTGGAAGCAGGTTCACCAGTTCCAGTCAAGCCTTCAGATGACCCACAGCCCCAGCCAACATCTTGACTACAACCTCATGAGGGATCCTGAGCCAGAACCACCCAGCTCCGCCCATATTCCCGACCCATAAAAACAGTAGGAGAGAAGAGTTGTTTATTGTTGCTGTAATTTGCCAAGTTTGGGAGGAATTTCTTACGTGTAGCAGTAGATAACTAACACAGAGCCTTAGTTTTCCATCCACTGAAGTGGGGCTTAATCCAGCCCTGCGTGGTTGTGAAGAGGATTGAACGGGATGAGATGTACAAGCAATTTAATGCAAGTCTTGGCACACAGTAGTTGGTTGATATCTGGTGCTTAGATCTTTGTAACACTCCTGTGATGCTTTGGACCCATCCTCTCCATGCCCCTGATCACAAGGGTTTTCCCACTTTGCCGAGTGAACCTTTTGAGCGCTAAACCTTTGTGGTCTTCCTTTGCTTTTTTTTTTTTTTTTTTTTGTAAGGAAGGAGCACTTAGATGTTTAATCTGTCACAAATAAGTTAATGCCTCTAACACTCCCTGTCTTCCTGCTGTAACTTCTTTATTGATGGCTATTTCACTCCCGCTACACTTAGCTCATTTCCTGCTTTTTTGACTCAGTTCACTCCCAATTCTGTACAGTATATTATATTTTCTTAAAATGAAGGCTACTGTACATACAAGAAACAGCTGAAAGTTCCAACTGCATTTCCTCCCTAAAAAGGTCTCTGTTTACACACCTCCTGCACTGTTTACATTCAGGAGCAAATCAGATCCTGGAGGTGCGTGACACTGTAGGGGACAATGTCTGGGGTCCACTCACCCGTGGACCGCTGAGGTCTGCGTGTGGCCCGTGCAGACTAGGCACTCATGGAAAGACTTAATTTTCCTAATGCAGTTTTCGGATTGGGTGCATTCTCTCTTCTTGGGCCAGGCTTGAATCTGAAATTTAACCAAGATGATTCTAGAGCCTTCCTTTGTGAATAAATGCCACCTTCATATAATGTAGGCTTTATTATTATTCACGTCTGGTGAGGCCAACAGATCAGGAGAGGGCTGTCCTTGAAAAGAGGGTTTGTTACAGTTTCCCAGAGGCAGGTGCACTTCCCTCCCCTACACACAATCCTCACCAGGGTGGGGGGCACACAGGGAAGCACCAGGGTCAGCCACAGGCAGAGGGAGGAAGAGAAACATGTGCACAAGAAACTTTCTTGTGGTTTCTGCAGGAACAGAATGAGTATGGCAGGATAAAGATTAGGCTGGCTAGTTTGAAGGACTTCAGCAGGCCCTGGGGTGTAAGTGCTATCTCTAGTGCATCTGGCACTTAACCCTGGGGTGATTAGGGCAGGAGAACAGTGGTCCAGAGTGTGAGTGTCCAATAAAGGAGGTGGCTGGCATATGGGCTCTGGACTGGCCAGTTTGCGTATGAAAGGCACGCTCAGCAGTCTTGTGGTTTCCTGTCCCTAAGAATTAGCTAGCCCTGGGAGGGACGGTCTCTCCAGGGTCTGCAAGGCCCCAGATGTTAAAACATCAGAAACACACGGTTAATAAAAAAAAAAAGTCCATCACTTAACATTAGTTAATATATTGTAAAATGTACCTTTTGATTTTCAAGAACAGTAACTATTTGTATATTGTATGTATATGTATATTTTACCACTTGGTCTGGATTGAAGGTTTTGTTGTTGTTTTAATACCATATATTTAAGCCTCCTGCTAATGGGTTATATTTGGAGAAGGAATCATTATGCAGTGGAGTGCAGGAAAACTCAGCCCTTTCCCCAGGTGGGAGAGCTGGGATCCCAGACTATGTCTATGGCTCAGGGTAGGGATATTTATGTTGAAAACATTGGCTAGCTTCCATGATGTGTTTCTTCTCTTATTTGTCAGCTGGTAATTCATATAGAACCTGCCTGACAGGGTACAGGTTTGTGACCCCTTGGCCTCATCAGGAAAGTAGTCTGGGACGGGAGGAAGAGACATGACCATGGATGGGGTTGGACAAAATGCTCTGGGATGTTCCTTTCATCCCGATTGTCTGGTTTGACCAAACGTTTCACCTATTAATCTCATTTTCTTCTTCCCTCTCAATACAGTATACATACTGGAGTCATGTTCTAAAACATTCGGTAATTGTTTTTGCCCAAAGGCACACTTTGACGTCTAAGTACATGCTAACATTTCACGCACCAGCCTGATGGACCTGACCGCCGAAGTTCCCTTTTCCTTGTATGACGGCCAGACTGAAGGAAGACACGCTTGGGTGTGGAGCAGAGCTGAGTGGTTTTGGCAGCCCCTCTAGCAGACGTGTTTTGGGGAACAATTCCTTTCTCATGCAAAGCAGCCCAGAGACCTGAGCAGACCAGCGACCTGAGCAGACGCATTCATTTGCCCTAATCTCATCTGAAGTCTCCCAGGAAATAACCTAAATACAAACACAGGGTGTTTCCCACATCACTTTTCTTCAAAGCACTTTACCTCCCGATCTTCTAATCAAACTTCACAGCTTGCTCGGGAAGGGAAGATGGTTTTCTTCATGTCCCGGTGCCCGCAAGGCAGGCCAACACAAGGCAATGAAATAAGGAGCAGAAGGCTTGGTTTGGTCCCCATCTTCTCTCTTTGAATCTCTTGATGGATGTCTGGGGCTGGTGGTCATATTCCTTAATCTATGAGCTAAAGGCTGCCCCTGTAGCCATTGGCAACTTAGACTTTCTAGACTCTGTCTAAACCCTAGCAATGTAACTTTGGGTCAGCATAAATTTTGTTTGAGTCTTTATAAAATAGGAATAGCAATCTATTGTCATGGGATTACTGGAGAGATAAAACTAGATAATGAAGATGAAGATGAAGATACTTGGCATCAATTCATAGTCAGACATGAATTCGTTCAAGCAGAACAACCAACCAACAAACAGACCAACCAACCCGACAAACAAACCCAACAGCATCATCATTATCATCTTTATCAACAACAACAGAGTGATTTGATCCAATCGGTTCAGTGGCCGTCAGAAAAACATCACGACAAATCAGACAGGAGGGTTGCTGTCCCTGGCTGTCGTTGGGGTGGGTGGCTGTGCTAGGCAGTGATGGATGTGCGGGGACTTAGTGCTCTGCAGCCAGAAAGCCTGAGCTCAGAGCTCAGCTTCACCACTTCCCAGATGGGTGATCCTGGACCAGATACATAACTGCTTCGTGCCTCAGTTTTCCTGCCTGTAAAATGGCCATAAGAGTAGCACCTGCTTGGGATGCCTCGGTGGCTCAGTCGGTTAAGCGTCTGCCTTCAGCTCAGGTCATGATCCCAGGGTCCTGGGATCAAGTCCCAAATTGGGCTCCTTGCTCAGCAGGGAGCCTGCTTCTCCCTCTGCCTGCAGCTCCCCCTGCTTGTGCTCTCGCTCTCTCTGACAAATAAATAAATAAGTAAAATCTTAAAAAAAAAAAAAAGGGTAGCACCTGCTTTGTAGGAGTGTTGTGAGGACAGACGTGCTAACTCACCCAAGGAACTCGGCTTGGTTCCTGCCACCTGGGCAGGGCTCCATCACCATCAGACTTTATAACTGTGCAAACCTGGCCCAACTCCTCCCTATTACTGTTTTGTGGACCAGGCTTTCTCCAAAGGCATGAAAAATCACAGAGAAGGGCATTAAGATCACCACAAATTAGAACCACGGGGGAGCCAGAAAGTGGCTTGACCGGATCGTGTAGTTCCGTCAAATGTAAACCGACTAGCTAAATACCTGCCCTGCAAAAAAGAAAACAAAACAAAAAACAGTGTGAAGATTAATATGTCAGGAAACAATTCCTTTAAATGCCCTTCACAAGCTTTGGGCCATGGCACATGGACGGCGAGAGAAACCATCTAGCGCCACAGGACTGTGAGACGTGGGGCCCCCCCGGGGAAAACAAGGCATGGAGCGTCAACTCCACAGCTCTCCAGTTATCAGCCAGTTACTAGGAAAGGCCAGAGAGGTTTGGCAAATTCTTATTTGAAAAGAGACCTTTTTGACCCAACTGAAGGCTCTCAAAATGGTGAAGGAGATTCATCAAATTGTTTCTGGCAAAGACCATGAAAACGAGAGAATTTAACTGAAATTAGGAACGTGTGAAAAACGAGCCAAACAACCTCAGGGGATTCTTAGCATCCACATGGGTTAGGTTACAAAGCCAAGGAGAAGCTGAGGAGCAAGAGATAAGAACGCTTTGGCCACCAAGTAGCAGTGGATGGGAGTGTGAGGCATCTCAGGGGAGAAAACCATCTGTATGAATGGTGCTGAGATCAGCACTCAGCATTTGCTGAGTCCTTAGTCGGGGTCACACCCAGTTTAAAGCACTTCACATCAATCAACTCATTTAAAATGATCAACAACCTAATAGGTAGGTAGTCTAGAACCAAGGCACAGAGACTGTTTGAATTCCTCCAGGATTTGAATGGAGGCTGTGTGAAGCTGGGACCCAACTCCCCACCACTCCCCTGAATCACACTACCTTGGTGGGGCCATCAGGAAGGTGAAGAGTATGTCATTTGGTGGCTTGCCAGGGGATCTTGATCAGGGGAACAAAGCAAGCTGGTGACCAGCCTGTTCCATCTCAGAGGGAAGCCTCTAGACCCTTCAACGGGGAAGGAAACACACAGACCTCCTCCTCCGCCCCCTTCTTCTCTTAACTTGTTAATATGGACAATTTCAAGACGGCGCCTGGGTGGCTCAGTTGTTAAGTGTCTGCCTTCAGCTCAGGTCATGATCCCAGGATCCTGGGATCGAGCCCCGCATCGGGCTCCCTGCTCCATGGGAAGCCTGCTTCTCCCTCTCCCACTCCCCCTGCTTGTGTTCCCTCTCTCGCTGTGTCTCTCTCTGTCAAATAAATAAATCTTTAAAAACAAAAACAACAACAACAACAAAAAATATGGACAATTTCAAATATATACCCCTAATCTGTTTCAACAATTACCAGCCATTTTCAATCTCATTTTATCTATCCTTGTTTTCTTCTTCTGGAGTATTTTAAAGCAAATCCCAGATATCATGTTGTCTCACCAGTACACACATATGTTGAACAGATCGGGGATTTAAAGAAAACCGTAACTGCCATGTTATTATCATACCTAATAAAATGAACAACGGTTCCTTAATATCAGCCAATATCCAGTCCATATTCAAATTTCCCCAATTGGCTTAAAAATGTTTTTACAACGGATTTGTTCAAACCAGAATCCAAATAAGGGCCACCCATTGTATTTGACCGTTAAGAGTTTTTAAGTCTCTCTCTCTTTAAGAACAAAACAAGGGGCGCCTGGGTGGCTCAGTGGATAAAGCATCCCACTCTTGATCTCAGGGTCATGAGTTGAAGCCCCACATGGGGCTCCACGCTGGGAGCCTACTTTAAAAAAAAAAGTAACAAAACAAAAAAACCCAGCCTTTTAACTTTGGAGCAACTTAAGATGCAAAGAAAAGTTACAAAGCTAGTACAGAGTCCAGCTTTCTTTGATGTTAACATGTTACACAGCCATGATACATTTCAGAAGTAAGGAATTAACATCGATATGTTACTATTAACTAAACTTCGGTTCATTGGAATTTCATCTATTTTTCCACCAAGGTCCTTTTTCGGTCCCAGGATCCAATCCAGGGTCCCACGTTGCATTTGGTATGTCTCTCGTAATCGATAATGGTCTGCCTTTTTTTCTTCATGCATTGATGTTTGGAGGTTGTTGGGTGAACTGGCCCATAGAATGCCCTGCATTTGGACTTTGCCGATTACTTCCTTCTGGTGTTTGACTTGTTTCTCTGTCTCCCATATTTCCTATAAATTAATGGTTACGTGTAGAGGCTTGATTAGATTGAGGCTCCATTTTTTTTTTTTTTTTAAAGGGCGGAATTCTTTGTGGATGGTGCTTTGTACTTCCTGCTGCATCACATGTCACACAATGTCTGGAGATCCCACTTTCAGTAAGTTCTGGAGGATCGTTTTATTTTTGTTTATTTAAATTTTTTAAAAGATTTTATTTATTTATTTGAGAGAGAGAGAGAGAGAGCATAAGCAGGGCAAGTGGCAGAGGGAGAGGGAGAAGCAGGCTCCCAGCTAAGCAGGAAGCCCCACATGGTGCTTGATCCCAGGACCCTGTGATCATGACCTGAGCCAAAGGCAGGTGCTTAACCAACTGAGCCACCCAGGCGCCCCTGGAGGATCACTGTAAACCCACATTGCATGTTTGTTCTATCTACCGTTGCACTTTTGAAAAAAACAAGTTTTTTTTCTTTGTTTGATTAGCTTTTTTTTTTTTTTGGTCTTAGACAGATTTTTTTTTTTTTTCCTGATCAACTCTTACCAGGGCCAAAGTATTGATGCT
This sequence comes from Halichoerus grypus, assembly GCF_964656455.1. Lineage (NCBI taxonomy): Eukaryota > Metazoa > Chordata > Mammalia > Carnivora > Phocidae > Halichoerus > Halichoerus grypus. The sequence goes on from NC_135717.1 coordinate 7,792,508, forward strand.
AGTCATTCTACCCTTAAGATAAACATGCTTCAAGGTCTTCATCATTATCTATGGTGAGAAGTTTGCAGAACAGAGCCAAGACAACCTTTGTTCTTCAGAGAGACTCTGCAAATGTGCAAGTGTCAGGGGTTGAGCTGTCCCTGGAGTGTAAGAGGTGAAATGCAATCTGCAGCCTCACAGGAGAGAAACCTTGAGCAGTGGGACAGCCATAGGACACGGATCAGGACCCTGCCAAGAGCTGGCTGTGGCCAAATTCAGGGCCATCAGGTTCAACTATGTGTGCTGCATAAACCTGGGGCAAATCATTCCCATGGATTGCAAAGTGAATGGCAGCTCCTGAAGTTGTGCAGTCTACAACCTACACAAACGTATATGGCCACCCTGAAAAGTTATGCAGCTCTCTGTGGGTCCCAGTTTTATCTTCTATGAACTGGCTGCACCAGGGTCCTGGCAGGAAACAGAATGGATCCTGGATGGTTCAAATGAAGAGGCTTCAATGAAGGGGGCCTTATAGGCGTATGGGCAGGGTTAAGGGAGCAAATCAGGAATGGGGAAGCGTGTTGGGACTGATACTGTTGGGGCCTACTGGGAGCTGGAGCATGGAAGGGGCCTCTAGCAGCAGCTGGAGCCTGGGAAAGACAGGTTATTGTCACAAACTTGGGTCTGAAGCTGGGAGGGAGCAAGGAAGATGTACCCCCAGCTCTCACTGCCCCCCTGGCCTCCTCTCTTTTGCTGATTCCTCCCACTGGCTGGACTGAAGGCAGCCAGGCGATGCAGTCTGAGGTTCAGCCTCCCAGGCTCAGAGTGCGGCAGAGAGGGGTGGCCAACAGAAAAGCCAGCACTTTAGGGCCCTTGGGATTGGATATTAGATCTAAGACCCCTTACAATTCACGATTCACCTTCTACATTGCTTTCAAGCTTCACCCTTGTCCCTCCTCTGGCTTCCCCTGATATGTAGAATGATCTGAACCCCCCCCCACTCCCTCCTCCCGCTTACTCCATTCCTGCCACACCGGCCTCTTGAATCCTCCTGAACCTGTCACATTCTAGCATTTGCTATTCCCTCCCCTTGGAGCATCTCATGTGCCTCCTTCCCATCATTAAAGTCTCTGCTCCAGTATCACTTCCTCCCAGAGGCCAGCACCCACATCTCCATCTAAAGCAGGGTCCTCCATCCCTCCTAACACCTCAAGTTTAGAAATGGAATCCCTGTGTTGCTTTCTTGATTATTGTCCAAAGCTCTGAGCAGAGTGTAAGCATCTTGATGTCAGGGCCTTGTTTATCTCGTTCACGAGACACAACAGTGGGTTCCTTTCCAATGGTTTTCTAGGACATAGGCAATTCTTTCTTCCTCCCTTAAGTTATTCTATTGGTTTTGTTAGGGGTATTCTTTCAAGCGACTCCCCTGTTGCAAAGAAAAAAGATTCTTTTTTTTAAAAAATATTTTATTAGGTTGCCTGGGCGGCTCAGTCGTTAAGTGTCTGCCTTCGGCTCAGGTCATGATCCCAAGGTCCTGGGATCTAGCCCTGCATCGGCTCCCTGCTCAGCGGGAAGCCTGCTTCTCCCTCTCCCCTGCCCCTGCTTGTGTTCCCTCTCTCGCTGTGTCTCTCTTTCTGTCAAATAAATAAATAAAATATTTAAAAAAATTTTTATTTGTTTGAGAGGGAGAGAGCGAGAGCACAAGCAGGGGGAGCAGCAGGCAGAGAGAGAGGGAGAAGCAGGCTCCCTGCTGAGCAGGGAGCCCGACGTGGGGCTCGATCCCAGGACCCCGGGATCATGACCTGAGCTGAAGGCAGCACTTGACCGACTGAGCCACCCAGGCACCCCGATTTTGAATTTTCTAACAGCCACATTCAAAACATTTAGGAGAAATAAGGAAAATCCATGTTTATGATTTTATTTATCCCAATATATAAAAATGTGATCATTTCAACATTAGAACTAATATAAAAGTTATCAGTGAGATATTTTACATTCTTTTTCTTTGTATTTATTAAAGATTTTAAAATTATTTTTAAGTAATCTCTGCACCCAACGTGGGGCTCAAACCCACAACCCCGAGATCCAGAGTCGTAGGCTCCACTGACCGAGCCAGCCCAGCGCCCCTTTCACATTCTTTTTAGAATTTGGAGCGAATTCTTCAAATCCTGGTGCATATACTCCACCTGCAGCCCATCTCGATGTGGACCAGCCACCTCTCAAGAGCTCGACAGCCGCGTGTGCTGGTGACTACAGCAAGCGGTCAGCGGGTTTCGGGGGATTCTCTCTAATTCTCTCTAATCTGCTCCCTCATCACCACCTGGGCTCATCTTCTAGCTGCGCTCCGAACACTTCTCTGCAAGAGCCTCTCCAACCAGCTTCCCCACCTCCAACCTTCCTTCCTTGCTCCTCTTTGCTCTACCTTCTGCAGCCAGAGGGAGCTTCCTAAACGCACACCGGATCATTCCTGGCCTCTGTTTAAACTCCATCGGGGGTCCCCCGTCCCCTGTGAGTGGAGCAACTTTGGCCCCCAGTGATGTGTCCCCGCGGGCGCAGCCCGGCTGGCCTGACCTCTGACTCTCGCTCACGTCTTCCCTGCTCGGCTGCCTCGGGTACCAACCCTGTGGGTTCACTTATCTGTCTCCCCGGCTCCTTAGGACAGGGATTGTGCCTTTCGCCTCTGGGTCCTGGGCACCAAGCCCCGTACGATCTCACCTTAGCTGCCACAATTTCCCGACCCTGTGTATGTGCTCTGGGATTTCTGTATACAAACTTTGTGGATGTGGCTTGCTCTGGGATTTATGTATATAAAAGGAAGCAGTGACAGATGATTCTAGAAAGGTAGTTTGGGGCCAGGTTGTGAAGGACTTTGAATGCCAGGTCAAGGAGAGCTCAGACTTTATTCTGTAGGTAATGGGGAGCCATTGAGAGTGTTTGAAGGAGAGCAGCTGGGGCAGGGGATGAGTCCAAGAGGGACTTTTGGCCTCAGGCTTAAAGTGAGATCAAATCCAAATCCTTGGCACCCCCTGCAAAGACCTGGGAGGGAATGACATGATCTGCTTTCTAGAACCATCTTTTCTGAAGACCACTTAGGGATGGGTTGGAGGGAGGAAGTGAGGCAGAGAACGGCACATGTTGAGCTTCTGTAGGTGGGTGCCTTCTCTAATATTATATGTGGGGACGTATGTAGGCAGGAACTTTCCTAGTGATCCTGGGTGGGGGTACCCTTTCGGAAACTGAAGTTCAAGAAGGTTAGGACAGTTGTCCCCAGCACCCCGTGGTAGTAAGTGTCTGAGCCGGGGTCCCGTTGGACCTGGATGCCTGCAGGAGGCAGGGCAGCTTCTGTTTGGCACCAGCAGGTGCACCCCAGACTACGGGGCTGCCTTCTCCATGGGGGAATCTCTCTGGGTGGCTTTGGTGCCAGCTCGCAGACCAGACGGGAAGTGCCTCCGAGTGGAGCCAGATGGCAGCACAGGGCTTTGAAACAAAACAGGTTACTTACTTTGACCCCCTAGTCCCCTATAAGATTCAAAATTATTTTTCTACTTGGACCTTAGTTAAGACACAATATTACATGGATTTCAGGTGTACAACAGCGATCCGACACTTACAGATATTATGAAATAGTTACCCTCTGTCACCATAGGAAGTTATTATGATATATTGACTATATTCCCTATGCTGTACTTTTTTTTTTTTAAGATTTTTATTTATTTATTTGACACAGAGAGAGAGACAGCGAGAGAGGGAACACAAGCCGGGGGAGTGGGAGAGGGAGAAGCAGGCTTCCTGCCGAGCAGGGAGCCCAATGCGGGGCTCGATCCCAGGACCCTGGGATCATGACCTGAGCCGAAGGCAGACGCTTAACGGCTGAGCCACCCAGGCGCCCCTATGCTGTACTTTTCATCCCCGTGACTTATTTATTTTATAGCTGGAAGTCTGTGGCTCTTAATCCCCTTCCCCTCCGTTGCCCACCCCCATACCCACTCCCTTCCAGCAACCACCAGTTGAGCTCTCTCTCTCTCTCTCCCCATAAGACTCTGATTAAATTGACACGGTCTTCTGGTTACAACCAATGCCTTAGCTTTCATAATGCCTTAATTTTAAAAATCCTAGAATTAATTTTTGGCTCTCCTTAGCATGAAAAGCTTTCCCTCAAAGCCTTTAATTCTGCAGCCCCCTATTTTTCCAATCAAAGGAAACTCCACGGGACTTTCATGGTCTTAATTAATGACTCTCTAATCAGAGTTCCACTCTGCCTGCTTTATCTCTCCTTCCTACCTCCCCCCCCCCCCCCCCCCCCCGCCCTGGCTTCTCAATGAAGGGCTTATCTAGAACTTGTTTTGACTTCAAACAGACACTTCATAATAGTAAATGGCAATATGGTTTTATCGAGTGGAACAACCTTTTCATTCTCTTTCTTCTGGGTCTTAGTATCAAAGCCACCCTTAGGGAATGTGGACTTCTTTCCTGTCTGGTTTTCAGCAAAACATGCTTTCCCAGCAGCCTGGGGAAGGTGTTTTGGATTATGCGCAACAAAGACGTCCAGGGGAAATCTTTCTAAGGTGACGGCGAGCTGATATTCCCGAGGCTATCTGGAGGCTTTTAGTTTGAGGATTGTATCTCACAATCCTTGCTTCAGGAGTTTGGATAGAGATGTGAGGGGGGCAGGCACCAGTCCCTCTTGGAATGAATGGCGAGTTCCTTCTTTGGTCTGGTCATCCACAGGACACACCTGCCGTTTCCATCTGTGGCTCTCTTTTTCTTTGTCACACACAAAGAAATAAAGAACACACAGCAAACAGTTGTTGCCCAGGGCCCAAAACTTGCATGAATGTCCTCCAGAGGCCAGCCCTGGGAGGGCAGCTTGGCCCCCAGCTCTCTTCTTCCTGGGGGCGTGGGAGAAGTCAGCAAATAATTCACTGATTTGCTGGGATATTCAGCTTATATTGGCGAAATCTTGCCTGAGTGTGAGCCTGTTAGGCCCAGGGATAGAGAGATGAGCGGGAAATGACCTTTGGTTTTGGTGCAGTGTGTTGGAGGGGAGATGGCCAATGTGTTAAGAAGTAAGCATAGCCAGGGAAGATGGGTGTGGGCATAGAAAGTTGTGGAAAGGTCTCTGGAAGCACCGAATGGGCATCAGTCCTAGTTGGAGAGATTGGTAAAGTGTTGGAGCCTAGAGGAGGCTCACGGGGGAGGTGAGGAGACAGACCGAGGGTGGGAGTGTGTCTTAGTCCATTCGAGCTGCTGTAACAGAACATCACAGACTGGGGGGTCTTATAAACAACAGACATTTATTTTCCACAGTTCTGGAGGCTGGGAAGTCCCAGACCGAGGTGCCGGCAGATTCGGGGTCTGGTGAGGGCCTGCTTCCTGGTTCATAGAGGTCTGTTTCCTCACGTGGCAAAAGGCATAAGGGGAGCTCTCTGGGGTCTTTCTTATAAGAGCACTAATCCCCATGCAGGAGGCTCCACCTTCTTGACCTAATCACCACCCAAAGGACCTGCCTTCTAATACCACTGCCTTGGGGTGAGGATTCCAGCATGTGAATTTGTGGGGGACAGAAACATCCAGTCTGTAGCAAAGGGCATTCAAGACAGAGGGGAGCAGTCTGTAAAGATCTCAGCCCGTGGAGGGAATGCGAGTGTCGCTCTGGGGCTGGAGCATGGGGAAGGGGTGTGTGGAATTGGGGGAGGACAGGCAGGGAATGGATGAAAGAGTCATCCAGAATAGACCAGATGTGGAGACCCCATCAGATACAGGGCAGGGGGACTGCATTTCAGGGGGCTGGGAAGTGTGTGCATGGTGGAGGAGATCCAGGGGTGGGGGTTGGCCCACAGGGTTGTAGAGGGGCAAGTGGGGGTTGATGTCCCTCCGGGGCTCTGCGGGCTGAGCCTGGGTGGGGGTGTGTCCATCCAGAAACTAGGGGGCACCTGTCCCTAATTCACGCAAGCGTGGACAAGCAGTGACCCGAGAGAGTGGAGTGCAGCTTTGAACCTGCCGAGTTTGAGGGCTGTGGGAAGGTGAGGATGCAGATGTCTGGGGGGTGGCCCATGTCCTCCCCGAGGACTGGGCGTTCAGAGCAACGGGACCCTGTCAATGGTCACCCGGGTCCAAGGCTTGCCCTCCGTCATGCCAGGCTTTTGCACGCACCTTCTCTTTGTTCCCCCATCTGCAATCCCCACTCCCACTCAGCCCTCTGACTTTGCACCTCCTTCTATGAAGAACTTGGCTCCCTACTGTCACCCCTAGCCCTGAGCCTGGTCCCCCAATCCCACATACAACTCTTCCTCATGGGTTTCCCTGTGAGCCCCGGCTTCCAAGGTGGCCTGGAGGTGAGGATGAAATCCTAGAGTCGGGGTGGGGGAATGGGGGAGAAAGGGGTTGGGGGACGGGCCACAGAGCAAGGTAAAGCCCTCACTCACCTGGACAACTGCCTTTGTGGAGGGGGGGGCGGCTTCTTTCCGGCTCTCGAGAGGTTCGTGCGTACACACGTGTGTGGAGCTGGGCAGACGCGTTCTGCTGCATCCCAGCCCCTCCACCCCGAGCCCTGCAGCACTGCACATAATCCTGCCCTTGCCCCTCACCCTGCTCCGGCTCCCCCTGCCCTCCCTGCCTCTCCCGAGCTCACATGGATTTCCCCGCCACCAGACCCCCCAGCCTCCTCTGAGCTGCTGACTTTGGATCACATGGCATCAGGGACCATGTTTCTTCATTTGCAACCTTCCCACAAGGGTCCCGTAAGTGCATCTGAGGGTGAAACTGGTGTCTAACCTGGCTGGCCACATCCAGGGCCTAAGCACAGAGCCTCACCTGTGTCTCTGGGCTCGTCATGTGTCAGGATCTGCTCAGTGAGAGCGACAGACACAGCTGGTCAAGTGAAAGAGAGGGACACGACCGAGATCCTGCAAAGAGGCAGACGGACAGGCACCAGAAGGTGCGATCTTGCCTGTCGGAGATAATTTTCTAACCACCTCTGCAGGGCCAAGGGCCCCTTTGCACGAAGCCATACCCCCTCATCTCTCTTTGCCCAGAAGTGGTGTGGTCCCTTCTGCTCAAGCCTACTGGCCAGAGCTAGTCACATGGCCCTGCCCGGCTGCAGGGCTGCTGGTGAGGGAGGACAGCACATCCAGACATTGGTGAGCACTAGTGACATCTCCCAGATTTACTCAGGCCCATTTGGGGGAAATTCCTCCATCCATTAGATGCCCTGAATCAGTCTCCACTTACTCACCTGACTCACAAAGTTCTTCCTCATGTTCAACTGACCTTGCCCATCCATTGGCCTCCAATTCCTCCTTGAGGCTCAAAGAACACGTTTAATTCTGTTTCCCCGCATGACTTGGGAGATCTGGATCACTTCCTGCTGGTCTTCCTTCCTCCAAGTCCAGCATCCCTCCGGAGGCCACTCTTACCTGCCCTGGGCAAAGCTCCCCATCACAGACCCTCAGCTTGGGCACTTGTGGGAGGCACATCATGATGCGGAATCATCGTGTCTGAACACCCCACCGTCCTCATACCTGGGCCAGGGTAACGTTGGTATGGCCAGCAGTCTCCTGGGTGTTGCCTCGTTCTCATTTTATAATTTCAGTCCCCTGCAATGGACTGTATGTTTGTGCCCCCCCAACCCGAATTCATTCGGTGAGATCCTCACCCCTAGTGCCATCGTATTAGGAGGTGGGGCCTTTGGGAGGTGCTTGTCTCACGAGGGTGGAGCCCTCCCCGAACAGGACTAGTGTCCTCATAAAAAGAGGCCCCAGCGGGCTCCCTTGTCGCCTCTGCCATGTGAGGACACAGCAGGGAAGATGGCCAGGCATGAACCGGGGAGCGTCCCTCCCCTGACACCAAGTCTATCAGCACCTTGATCTTGGACTTCCAGCTCCCAGAACGGTAAGAAATAAATTTCTGTTGTTTATAAGCCCCCTAGTCTATGGTATTCTGTTATAGCAGCGGATGGAGCCCACCAAGGCATCCCCTTTCTTTATCACAGAGCCGTCTCGGTAAGCTCTTTGGGAGGCACTGTTTGAGCCGTGGCTACATTAGGGAGCAAACTGATCACCACATGAGTTGAGTTTTCGGCGTTGGCGACTGGGCAGACTCCTTTTTTGGTGTTTTTTAGGTTTTATTTTCGACCCTTTTTTTTGGTTTGTTCTCCTTTCAAACCTCTGTTTGAGATCACGGGCTCTTGTGATAGGCATCCAATTTGCTGTCTTCTGAACATCTATTTCTTTGGGGAAACGGGTAGGCTTACACCTGCAGGTCTGCTGGGCAAAGAAGTGACCCCTTTTATAGAGCCTGGCTGGATGCCTGGGCGGGGGGTGTACGGGGAAAGAAAAATTCAGGGTTCGAAGCTTCCAGAATAACTATGTTTTGCTCACGTTCTGGCCTGGCCAAGGACAGAAACCTTGGCCAGAACAAAGAAGCCCTTCTACTGTGACCATCCCGCTACCTTGAGTCAACCCAGCCCATTTCTGTGCTGTCCTGGGATCCGGAACAGCTGGGATTATGGGCTGCCTGAGAAATCAGTGGGAAAGCCTACACTGCCTCCCTAAACTTCTCGTGTGTGGGGGGTGGGGCTGCAGAATCCATGTCCAATAGGGCACTCGGGGGGAGGGGGAGATTTCTGTTTTAGATTAACAGGAGGATTTATCATGCCAGAAGGTCAATATTTACCTTGGCTTCAGCTTGATGAGTATTTACTTCTCTGCTCAGTGGCTCATTCTGCTGACTTCGGCAGAACAGAAGATCTGCTTTTTGTCTGCGGAAAAGGATGCCGACTGATATTTTCTTATCAGAAAGGCCCGGTAACAGAGTTGCGGAGGATCCCCCTAGTCAAGTGTGTATGTGTGTGTGTGGGGGGGGGGGGGGTAGTCTCCTTCCACCAAGAAATCTGATCCCTCTTTGTACAAACGACCTGTTTTTTTAAGGCATGTTTGAACTTACAAAACGAGGAGAGCACGGCTCCTGGACAAATCACTTCTCTCAACTCCCTGTTTGGAAAATGGGCCTTCTGAGAGCCCCTGCCTGCCCATGTCAGGGTTGCGGCAAACAGTGGAGATGCTCAGTAAAGCCCCGCCAACCCTCATTTGTGGGGTTTTCGTTGTATTGAGGTTGGGAGGGGCGGGTTAGGTGATCGCCCAGGGTCACCGGGGAAGAGAGGAGGAAGGGGCCAGCACTGCAGACAGGGTCCCAGCTCCAAGCCCTTCTGGCTCAATTTCTTGGGCTCTCTGCAACGGTGGCTTCTGCCCCTCCCAAAGCATGAACGTGTATTTGGGGGGGGCCACAGGCACGGCTGTGGAATATCGAGACCAGTGCTTGTGTGACGCGCAGACAAGGCCAGCCAATCAATTCTATGCTTGAGGACCACTCAGTTCTAACAGTACTGCCTGGTCCTTTATTTTGGGGTGCTCACACCTTCCCACTGTTGCCACCCACCACAAGTATGTTTTATCTAAAAAAATAACACAAACTGCACATTCTACACAATAACATCCCCATATTTGTTTTATTTTGAAAATTTTTATTTATTTTTTATTTTTTTTTAAGCAGGCTCCTTGCCCAACGTGGGGCTTGAACTCACAACCCTGAGATCAAGAGTCGGATGCCTTAACGACTGAGCCATCCAGGTGCCCCTCCCATATGTGTTCTAAAACAAAGTTTTGTTTTAAATTGTTGACCACAGAATAAGACATAATGGGTTTATCCCGGGGCTCCAAGAGTCATCTGAGAAAGCTCTGCACACTCTGGGATATGAGCCTCCTGATCAGCCCTACCCTGGGGGTTTGAGAAGGGTGGTGTTCTTCAGTTTTATCCCTCACCAAAGCCTTGCAAATTATCATAATTAACATTTATTGAGCATCATAAGGTGTTACCCGCAGCATCCAGGCACTTCATGTGAATAATTCATTAAATTCTTTTAGCAAACCCATGCATTAGGTGCTGTTACTATTATTGATTTTACAGATGAGGATGCTCAGAGAGGTTAGGTAACTTGTCCAAGGTCACACAGCTGGTACTTGTTGGAGTTGGACTCTACTCACTGGTGTTGGGGGGCGGGGAGTTTAGAGTGTGATGCCTCGAACCCTTCTCCATTCTTCTTGGCTCCCAGGGCCCTGCTGCTGGGGAGGGGATGCAGCAGCTGAAAATCTTGCCTTCAGGAGTGACAGCTTGATAAGTTTGGGTATATCCACAGCTGCCTTGGAGAGAGGAGTGGAGGATGAAGGGAAAAGTGAGTTACTGAAGACCAGAACTGGAAAGATCTTCAGAGACAAGCCAATCCACTTTTCACTTTACAGATAAAGGCGCTTGGGGTCGGGGGGGACCAGAGAGGGCAGTCTACTCCAGGTCATCAGCAAGTTAGTGGGGGAGCCAGCGGGGGACCCTGGGGCTTCTGGGTCTGGCTGGGGTGGGAGACATCATATTTCTTTTCTTGATTGTATGCATCTTTGTCTTTTTATCCCTTACCATCTAAATGGAACTTCCTCTTGTGCGCAGAGCATGTGTCCAAACTGCTGCTTGCCTTTTGCCACTTTAAAGCCTTCCTAAAGAATAGCGCAAGCGCCCTGGAGGGGACAACCATGTTACCTGTTTCTCTATTAGCCTTCACTGCATGCGGCACGGCACGGGACACAAGAAGTTGCCTGGTTCGCGGTCATGGGGCCGGAATGAACTTTCTTGTCCTGGATATGAAGGGAAGGACCAACCTCAGACAACTGCCCCAGTCCTGAAGCTGCTGGGATGAATTAATTCTTTTCCTACAGCTTTTCATCCTAAAAGAATCCTGCAGAATACGAAGTAGTGGTATCCTGTCCTCTCCTAGGTCCCTCTAGTTGGGGTGCAGCCTGTGGCCCTGGAAAAAAATGACTTTAAGATAAAAAGGAAATTCTTAAAAAAAAAAAAAAAAATCTTGTCCTCTTCCTGTCACCCCTGCAGTCTAAAAGTCATTTACAATCACATGGAATTTCTCTTGTCTCATTCTGAAAGTAAAGGAGAGGAAGAAGAAAGACAGAATGTTTACAGATTCCTGGGAGATGGCGAATGACCTCATCACTTACTGGGAGTTAGCCAACTGTCCAGGGAGCACAGATCAGTTTTGGGGAAGGCCCTGAAATTCCCCTGATACCCCAAATTCTCCAAATCTTTTAGGTCTTGAGAGAGGGATGGAGGGTAAGATGAAAAGGAAGTCATCCCAGGTCCAAGTGACACTTCCCATTATGGGCTGCCCACTCTGAGATGGACTCATCATCCATCCTGAGTCCTGTTCAGAGACTCGGGACTTGGGAAGTGTGGGCATGCCGTTGAGAAGGCCTCGGCAGGATTTGAGGGAACTGAGTGGAGAAAGAGGGGGTAGTTTGGGGGAGAGGGTGAAGTGGGTTGGATATGATATTTTGGGATATATACTCAAGGGGGTACCAACGGGATATGTAAACAAGAGGGCAAAAGCCACAGGAGTGGGCCTTTCCGTCCACCTTCCTAACAGCATCCTTTAAAAACAATCCTACAATTCTCTTACAAAATGTATTGCAACCCATTAAGCACTTCCATATTGGACGGCTTCTCTCCAGATTTACAGACATTTTACAGACTAGGAGCTCCCCACTGTGAACAGGGCCAGAGGTAGCCTCAGGGCCTCTGCCAGCCCCTAGGATGCTCTGGCGGGAGAATTAGAAAGACTCCCAACCTGGGGAGTGGGGCATAAGCTGGATTTCAGGGCCCACCTCTCATGAGGTACAGTGCTGTGGGTATCCTGCAGCCCAGAAAAGACCAACCTGGGCCAGGCTGGTGGGCTCAGCTTGTCCATCTGTAAAAGGTGGGAGGTAGGATGGTATTAGATCTCCCCGCCTCCCCCCCAGCTACCTTCCAGATCCGATGCCTCACGAATTGGTGATTCCAGAAACAACTTCTCACCCCAAATCCTGCGCTTTCCTCGTTCTGTGCTACAGCGCACCTTGGAGAAATAGCCGTCGGGGTAGAGGGTGGAGGTGAACGGGAAGAGGATTCTAGGGAAGCCTGGGTGTGCAATAGTTTGGTCCAAAGGGCCCTGGACCAGGACCGCGTTCTTTTTCGGCTTAATTCTTGCGAGCCTCGGTTTCCACCTCTGAAAAATGGGAACGGCGCCACCTAATACAGAGGGCAACTTTGCCCAGGGGAAACTGCCAGGCATGGAGCGGGTGCCCCACGACCGTTTGCGGGCCCGAACAGGGCTTGGTGGGGAAGGTTCTAGAGAGTGTGTGCGCGAGGACGCAGGAGCAAGGTCTGGCTTTGCCGGCACGCGCGGCTCCCGGACCCCCAGCTCTGCAGCCACCGGCGCCTCCTCGGCCGCGGGCCGCCGAGGGTTAATGAAAAAGCCCCACGCCCCCTTTGACGGCGCAGAGCCCACCTCGCCGAATTTGAAAAGGCGGCCCTGGTGAGGCGTGGGCGCCCCCCAGAAACTTCCAACTCCTGGCCGGGCTCCGCTCGCTCGCCCGCTGCCTCTCTGTGCTCCCGGCGGGGGCCGCGGGTTCGGTCCGGCCGCGGGTGCGCTCCCGCCTGTCCTCCCGCCCGGGCTGCGGGTCCCCGCGGGCGGCCGCGCAAGATGAAGCTGGCTCTCCTCCTGCCCTGGGCGTGCTGCTGCCTCTGCGGGTCGGCGCTGGCCACCGGCTTCCTGTACCCCTTCCCGGCCGCAGCCCTGCAGCAGCACGGCTACCCCGAGCCGGGCGCCGGCTCCCCGGGCAGCGGCTACGGGAGCCGCCGGTGAGTAGCGCGGGGCTGCGGGGCCTGGGGGTGCTGAGCGCGGGGGGTCCGGAGCTGTGGGGGCTGGGGGCTGCAGACAAGGGGCTGAGGGGCGGGGGGCGCCGGGCAGGGGGTGGGGTGGGGGGATGGAGGGCTGAGGGGCGGTGGGCTGCGGACGCGGCGTGGTCGGGGACTCGGGGCCTCGGGCAGCCGGGGCTGGGGGCGCGGGGCCGAGGGTCCGGAGGTGCGGGGCCCGGACTGCGGTGGTCTCTGGCCGCGCCCACCCTCTCTCTTCCTTTCTTTGCTCTCCCAACCTTCCCTCCTTGGGCTCCCGGCTCCGAGTGAGAGTGGCTGAAACCTGCGGCGGGGGCGCGCGGAGGGGGCGACCGTGGCCCGCTGGGGCTGGGTGGCTCGGTGCCGGGGTGTTTACCCGCTCACGTGGCTCCGCCGCGCTCCCCTGCGCGGCCGCGGCTTTGTGTTGGGGAGCAGGTTCCCGGGTTGCCAAGGCCGAGCGTCCGGGGTCTCCCGCCTCTCCTGCCGGCTGCCCAGGGACACCGGAGGGGCGATTCCGTCCCGTCCTGGGGGCTGAGGCCGCGGAGGAGCCTCGGCTGCGCCTCCCCGGCCACCTGGGGACGTGGAAGCCGGCTCGGATCCGAGGGGTCCGCGGTGGGGCGGGAGAAGGAGCGAAGTCACCGAGCCCAAGGTGCCCGGACGCACCGGTGGCCTCCTCCTCTGCCGGCAGGTGGCGCCCTGGCCACCCCCCCGGGACGGTGTCCTCGCGGCGCGGTTGAATTCCCCCAGAAAACGCGTAAGCACGCGAGGAAAAGTTGCCAAACGCCTCGTTTGCGCAGCTCACTCGAATTTAGCTTTTCCTCATGTAATAATTACAACTCCCGCGGCTGGCATAGCTCTCTAGAGCACACAACGGGCCTTCCTTCGTACCTTCCACGCCTTTTGATCCTAAAACCACTCCAAGGGTACCTATTGCAGCCTCATCTTTCCTTCAAGTGAGGAAGTTGAGCCCCAGAGGGAGGTCCCCAAGTTTGTGGCAACTCAAGACTGACCTTCTGTCCGCTTTCTCCAAATCCTCAGCTTTCTGCCGCACCGCTCTCCTTATTATTAGGGAGGAAGGCAAGAGACAGGTCCCAGTTCTTTCTTCTCCGTGATATTTATTTACCAAACCCGGGAGAGCTACCAAGATGAATCCTGGCAATGTCTTAGAGCCCCGGGAAACAGGGATGTTTTGTGCTGGGCGGGCTGTACGCTCCATGGCTGGGTAAGGCGAGACTCGGAAAAGCCAAAAAGTGCTTCTGGAAAACTTTGCATACAATTTTATTTCCCTCATTTTGTTTGGAAATACTTACCCATGGCTTTGATTAGTATTATTCTCCAAACACCCACAGTAGTGTGGCCTCTGCGCGCTTCCATATGAGACGAGTCTGAAAAAATAAACTTTTCAAGTTGTAGGAGGCTATGTATAACATGATCTCATTTGTGAAAAAACAAAAACAAAAACAAAAACATTCTGATTGATGGGCATGTAAATGCGCAGAAATAAAGCTTGTAGGCAAACGTTTCTTGCAGTGACCTGTATGGAGAGAACCGAGGCTGGAGGGGCAGGGGGAGGTGAGGAGGGTGGACTTCCATTTTCTCCCTCCGTGGACTTGGGTTTTGTTAGCCTCTTTTACCAGGAGCATATATTCATGTATTATTTTTGTAATTAAAAAGTGTGGGAAGGAAAGTCCAAAAAGGCTTCTGCAGTGTGGAACATGCATGCTGGTAAGAGCCAGAGGTGAGGTTCCTGAAGGAAGCGAGTGAATGGGGACGGGCGTTCTGGCATTTGGTGGGCTGGAACTTGGGGGCCACCACAGAAACTTGGAAGGGATTGTTGTAGCATAAATAAAAAGAGGTCCAAACAATTGTGGTAATCTTCCAGAACTCTTTCTACCAGGATGGAAGCCGGGAGAAGGTATAATTAGGTTTAGGGAGGATCTGGATGAATCTGTGGAAAATGGATTCCCAAATAGGACACTGGGAGGTGTTCAGGAGGCTTGGGGCAGGTTCCAGACACTTGAGACTGATGCTCCAGAGCGTAACTGAATCCTGCCATGCACGGCCCAGCAAGGCCACTGAAGCCTGGTGTCACACACTCCTGTGTCTCACGAGCGATCAGTCACAGGTGGCCTGTGTCCTTGAAATTCGAAAGCCCCAGAAGCAGAAGGCTTAGAGACAGCGTTTGGCACCGTGCCCTTCACGGCCTTGGCCTCGGCTTTGGCTCCGTATGTGTGTTTACAGTGGCTTGGTCTCAGCCGATGGGCCAAGTGACAGAGCTGTTTCTTGACAAATAGTCCTCCTTTATTTCATGGTATTGGTCCTGTCGGCATCTGAGTTTTGGATGTGGTGTGTGTTCACCTTCGTGTGTGTGCGTGTGCACATGCGTACAAGCCTATGCCCGCCCTTCTGGGTCTGACCTGGGCTGGGGGCACCTTGCCTAACCCACAGTGCTCTGCTTTGGTCCCCTCTGTCAGAAGCCCAGGGTGCACCTCTCTGTTTAAGCTATTTTGGTAAAAAAAAAAAAAAAAAAGGAGGACCCCACTTCCTCAGAGGGTTGTTCCCAGAAGAACCTAGTGGCCCTGCATACGGGCCACTAATGATTTTTGCCAGCCATAGAGCTGTTCAGGTGCCAAATAAAAGCTGAAGGGAAATGCAGCATTAATGCACCTGCTGGGTTGCACTAGGAACCCAGCTGCAGTTTCTCCATTCTACCCTAGTAAGCATAATGCATTTGTGAAACTCTTTAGAGTATACACATTTCCCTCATTTCCCTTTCTTCTAGACTCCTTTCCTCCCACCCTTCTCTGCCACAGATGTTTATGGGGGGGGGGTCTTGTCTGTTGTCTCCTCCTCACCTCTATCTCCAACCCTAAAGGGGCCAGAGCAGGGTGATCAGGGCACAAGGAATGAGACCAGACAAGGGTTTCTACGCCTTATCCGTGTTAAGGATAGGTCTCCCAGCGGGAGGAAGGAGAAATTTTATTTTATTTATTTATTTTTTAAAAAGATTTTATTTATTTATTTGACAGAGAGAGAACACAAGTAGGCAGAGAAGCAGGCAGAGGGAGAGGGAGAAGCAGGCTCCCCGCGGAGCAGGGGATGCGGGACTCAGTCCCAGAACCCTGGGATCATGACCTGAGCTGAAGGCAGCCGCTTAACCAACTGAGCCACCCAGGCGCCCAGGAAGGAGAAATTTTAATCCAGATAAATAATAAATTTTTATATTTCATATTAATTTTTGGAGTGGAGGTGTTCTTCTGACTAGGAGAAAACAGAAGAGATGTGGGACCTGCCCAGATTGCAGCAGAGGAAGGAATGAATACGTCCAGAGAGTGGGTTCATGGGGCAGGGGACCAAGGACAAAGCTGTTTTTTGCTTCTCCTCTGAAGAAGAGAGCTCATTCCAGAAACCGCTTACCCTTGTGTAGGGTCCGAGGCACGAGAATAAATGGAACCCACACACCGTAGGGCTAAATGTCTATATGTTATGACTCAGGCTAACGGATGGTTCAGTAAGTGGGTTCTGTCCACCAGCCTTGATGAGTGTACCTTCTCAGTGACCTGGAAAGCTGGGTCAATGAGGAATTCATAGATGCCTCAGAATTCTGTTCTGGAAAATGGTGGTGGGGGAGGGCTGGCTCTGGCCCACCCTCTACCCGGGATTCCTCCCACACGGTGAGGGGCTTTGTGCACAGGCTTATGAACCCCTCAAGCTGCACGTCCAAGTTCACTCCACACCCGTTGGCCTAGAAGTGGGCAGACTAGCTCCGGGGTCTGCCTGGAAGGATGGTCCTACCTTTAGTGATGCTGATACTAATGAATGAGGAATAGTTCCTCCTTGACCCTTCACCAGCTGGTGGCCTGTTCCATCCTTGTGGCTTCACCTGCATGAGCCTGTCATCCTTACCATGCCTCTCGAGGCTGCCCACTCACTCCCCACCCCGCCCCACTCTGCCATTATTCTGGGCACCGGGATGTCTAGGTGTGTGGTTCACCAATGCCCCACATTACTCTAGGCCTCCGCTTCCCCTCCCTGTCCCCTTAGCCACTATCCTTGGCCTTGTGCCTTGCCAGGCTCTCACTTCCCTGCATGAACCTCCTCACACCTCAATATGTCGCTATCATAGGGGCACCTGGGTGGCTCAGTTGGTTAAGCGACTGCCTTCGGCTCAGGTCATGATCCTGGAGTCCCGGGATCGAGTCCTGCATCGGGCTCCCTGCTCGGCAGGGAGTCTGCTTCTCCCTCTGACCCTCCCCCCTCTCATGTGCTCTCTCTCTCGTTCTCTCTCTCTCAAATAAATAAATTAAAAAAAAAATCTTAAAAAAAAAATATGTCGCTATCATAAATTTCATAAATTCTGGACACCAGCTCTGCCATCCCACCCCTCACTCGCCCGGCTGACCCCTCCTTTGCTCACTCTGTCTTCTCTTAGCCGATCTACTTGTCCCATCTTTGTGGCCTTCCGAACTTCAGCTTCCTGTCCCCTTGACCTTCTCTCCCAGCTGCCTAGAAAGGCCCCCCACGGGACCCTCCAGCCTCCCAGATCTGCTGTAGCAAAGCCATTGCTCATCAGCAGTGGTGATGGGGTCTGGTTTCCTGCCTCTCTGCCCAGGTCCCTGGAGATAGGGCGCTGCACCAGCCAACCCTGTGACGGTGACGCTGTGGAGCCTGGTCCAGGACCAACCTAGCCACTGTCTGGTGGGGCCCGTTTTAGTTCTATAAGGATCTGCCTTTCTCCTCTGCACGGCTGCCCGATGGACCTTTCTCAGCAGCAACAGAGAGCACTCTCCTCTGGTTGAAGCTCTTTGGTGACCCACCATCTCCTGTGTCGGCGTAGCTGACAAGTTTCAGTTCTTAGGTCAGCTCTTAGTGACTGGTAGGAGCCGCCCAGGCCAGTGGGTTAAGAAGGATTCTGAGGTGGAGTCTGGGCTCCGGGAGGAGTACCAAGACAATTGAGGGATGTCACTGTGACTGAGGGACAGGAAAGTGGAGGCAAGTGTGTTGTATTTACAGCCTTGGCCTTTATGATAAAATCTACTCTCTCCAGCGTCACATGTAAAGGCTGTCTTTTTTTTTTTTAAAGATTTTATTTATTTATTTGAGCAAGAGAGAGTGAGCAAGCAGCAGTGGGGGTGGGGGGAGGTTGGGGAAGGGCAGAGGGAGAAGCAGGCTCCCCGCTGAGCCGGGAGCCCGACGCGGGGCTCGATCTCAGGACCCCGGGATCATGACCTGAGCCGAAGGCAGATACTTAACCGACTGAGCCACCCAGGTGCCCCTAAAGGCTGCCTTTTTAAAGCCCATTATTTGTCCTTTACACCATCTATACCGTATTAGTTATTTCTGTTTCTTTGCATCTGCTGTTTGATTTGTTTGGAATGTCCTCCCATGAGCACCTAGAACACTCTGCTTACCTCTATCTCCAGGTTTCTCAACCTTGGTACCCTTGACGCTGTGGACTGGGTAATCCTTTGTCCTGCAGCCATCCTGTGCATTGCAGGGTGTCCAGCAACATCCCTGGTCTCTCCCCACTAAATACCAGGAGCACACCCTTGCCTCGAACCGAAACAACCAAAAGTGTCTCCAGACACTCCTAGATGTCCCCTAGGGGACCAAATCACACCCACTTGGAACCACCATTCTCTATGAACTTGAACATTTGATTTGGGGGACATTTAAAAATACGGCAATTAAAAATTTTTTTCTATGGAAGTTGTCAAGCAAAATAAACCCCCATGTACCCTCACTGGGCTTTGTTGCACTTTGCCACACCTATCCTACTCCCCTCTACCCCCCAACACACACACAGTCTGTTTGTGTGGGTGGAGATTTTACCATTTTTTTTTTTTTAAAGTAGGCTCCGTGCCCAATGTGGGGCTCGAAATCACGACCCTGAGATCAAGAGTCACACGTTCTATCAGCTGAGCCAGCCAGGCGCCCCTGTGTGGATCATTTTAAAGCAAATCCCAGACTCCTGTTCATTTTACTTGTAATACTCAGTTCACGCCTGATTCCTCACCAGCATGCCAGTGTCACGGCTAAACTGACTTACGCTCCGTCCTTACTCGTATTATTGTTCCTTATTACTTACTATTGGATCTAAAATCCAATCCACATTCAGATTTTCTCTGGTTGTCCAAAAAGTGTTTCTTTCTTGTTAGCTTGTTCAAATCTGGATCTAAATAAAGTCTGCTTTTTTTTTTTTCTTAGTCTCTCATGGTAGGAAAGTTCTCTCTCCTTTACGAAAATGTTTTTTTCCCCCAAGCCTCTGACTTGCCGAAGAAGGCCAGTAGTCCTGTAGAACGCCCATGTTCTAGATTGGGCTGATTGCTTCCGAGTGGTGTAATTGAATTGATCCTTTACCCCCTATATTTGTTCTGTATTGGAGATTAGATGTAAAGGTTTGATTACATTTAGGATCTCTTTTTGGGGGGAAGGCAAGAATGCTTCATAGTTGGTCCAGTTTATCACATCATATCATTATCAGGAGGTGTTATGAACTGAATGTTTGGGTCCCCTCAAAATTCTTATGTTGAAGCCCTATCCCCCAATATGATGGCATTTAGAGATGGACCTTTGGGAGGTAATTAGGTTTAGTTGAGGTCCTGAGGTTGGGGTCCCCGTGATGGCATTGCTGTCCTTATAAGAAGGGGAAGAGAGACCAGAGCACTCTCCCTCTCCCTCTCTCTCCCTCTTTCTCTCTCTCTCTGCCACGTGAGGACACAGTGAGCAGGTGGCCACCTGTAAGCCAGGAAGAGGGCTCTCACTGGGAACTGAATCTGCTGGCACTTTGACCTTGGACTCTTCAGTTTCTGTATCTGTGAGAAATATCTTTTTAAGCCACCAGTCTATGGTATTTTGTTGTGGGGCCTGGGCTAATATGAGAGGACATGACATTTTTTTTTTCCTGGAAAGGTGGCTGCTTAACATTCACCAAAACACCACTGTCTACTGGTTTCCTCTTCTCTTCTTTTTGCAATTTATTTGTCGAACAAACTAGGCCTGGTTGAGTTTTCCTCACTCAAGTTGTTGTTGATTATATCCTCATGGTGCCTGTTAACATGTTCCTCTGTCCTCGGTATTTCCAGAACATTGGAAATTAGAGGTTTGAGTGGATTTGGGTTCCTTCTCCTCCTTCCCCTTATTATTATTTTGGCAAAATTACCTCATTGGACATGTAATATTCTTCCATCAACAGTCATATCAGGAGTCACACAACGCCTGGTAGTTTCTCTTTCTCTTGTGACATCAGTAGGTTTTGATAATCATTGTCTCCATTGCTATTTCATTAAGGGCTGCAAGCTTGTCCTATTCTAATCCTGACATTTTTTTTTAAAGATTCTATTTATTTATTTGAGAGAGAAAGAGAGAGCAGGGAGGAGCAGAGGGGGAGGGAGACTGCATGGAGAATAGAGTTTTTTGAGATTCTTTCATCACAGCCCATTATAAGAAATACCTTTTCTGTGGCGACTGAGTACGCCCATGCATGCGCGCACGCACGTGTACATCTGAAACAAGTTTCACAAAATAATGCTTACTGTTACCATATGTGATACTCGCTTTTTTATTGTATTCTATGGAGTTCATAAAAAAAAGTGCTTGCCAAGACTCAGAAAATTGATTCCACAGCCCCTCTGGGTTAAGACCTGCCTGGGAGACCCTGTGCCCTGGGGGAATGTGGGAGACTCCTTGCCCCCTGCACCCCCCTCCCACCCCTTGCATGCCTGGCTCTCCCACCTCTGCTCTAACTCTGAAGTCTCTTGTTGTTTCAGCCTAGCTGAGTGCTTGGTGTGCCCCCTTCTTACCCCAAAGGCCTCCCCCAGACCTTACTCCACTCTCTTTCCTTTTAAAAAAAATTTTTTTTTTAAGATTTTATTATTTATTTGAGAGAGAGAGAGGGATAGAGCACAAGCAAGGGGAGCAGCAGAGAGAGAGGGAGAAGCAGGCTCCCCGCCGAGCAGGGAGCCCGATGCGGGGCTCGATCCCAGGACCCTGGGATCATGACCTGAGCCGAAGGCAGACGCTTAACCGACTGAGCCACCCAGGCGCCCCTCTACTCTCTTTCTTATGGGGCAGCCACAAAGCCCTTTCCTTCAGGAAGCTTTCCAGGACTGACCTTCCTGCTCTGTGGGCAGCAATCCGTGTCCCTTGGATCTGTAATTGTTTGTGGTTTTCATATTGAGAACTCACTTCCCACTTTCCTTCCCTGTAGATGGAATTATTTCTCCTACCTGTTTACTCCCTAGCATGGCCCCAACCGGCCCGCTTGGGATACGGGTGCACAAGCTGACCCTGCCTGCCACCCACTCCTGCCCCTTGGGGATGTAAGCTTATCTTGCCAGGCATTTAACCACCTGGACACTGAGCCCAGTAGGTGGGCTGGAGCTGGGGACTCAGACGTGAGGGCCGGGGCCGCTGCCTGGAGACCTGCACACAGGAGGACCTCTGCACGCTCTGGGGAGTGAATGATCACATCTGGGAGGCCTTGTCTCCCTGATCTCAGGTTCTCAGATGCCTTACCTTCAAGGAGTTACTATTGAGCACCTATTGTATGTATACTTGGTGCTGGAGGCCGTGAGGTGATTGGTGCTCGGTGGGGCCTCAGAGACTTGTTGCGGAAGGCAGACCCCTGAGTGAGGGTGGGATTTGCTGCCATGTAGATGTGTGCTAAGTGGTATGAGCAATTGTCTAGGGGAATTTGGGTGTCTCGTGCCTCAGTTTTCTCCTCTGTAAAATGGGGATGATTACAGCATTTACTTCAGAAGGTTCTTCCAAGGCTTAAATGGGTTAATACAGTGCTTAGAAAAACGTGTTAGCAGACACTCTATTTGGCCTGGTGACTGTGCAGTGTGCCCATGTACCTTGCAAAGGTTGTGAGGATGGGGTGTTTCACAAACACACGAGGCCGTGGGATCCTTTCCTGGGGAGCATTTTGTCCGGCTGGTGTCCTGGACGCCATACTGTGGGAAACGCTGGTTACATGTTTCGAGGACCTCCCAGGGGGTCACTTTTGAAGTGGGTTTTGTAGGATGAACAGGAGTTTTCTTGGCAGTGACAGGGGAGGGCGTTTTGGGTGGACGAAACAGCCGTGTCAGGGCTGGGAGGCATGAGCATGGTTATATATGGTTAAGTTGGGTGAGTTCAAGAAGGGCTGGACCCACCGGGCAGGCCGGGCCTTTGGAGCCTGAGTGCAAAGCTGCTTTCTGCCACCCTGAGGAGCCTGGGCTTTATGTCTAGACATGGTCACAGTGGGTCTTGTGCTAACCTTGCTGGTGGGAGGAGAGCCGGCTGACAGACAGTGTCGGCCGTCCCGGGCCACTTGGTGGACTGCTGATAAGCAGCGGCAGGTTGACCATGACAGGGGCTTCCAGCCCTGCCGAGTGCTTGGGGGATGCTGGGGGCCGGCCGCTTTGCTCCTTGGAACACTGCAAAGACTACAGTGTTTTCTCAGCTTTGAAAAGGCAGCAAAGCACGGTGTTCAGGCACCTTACGTTTTTATAAAATACTTGTATTTTTCCTCCACGGGGTTTTCATGGCATGCAGCCGTGGGCTGGCCCACGTTGGGATTTAGTGGCTGCTTGTTGAGTGAATGAATGAACAGAGAGAGGCCTTGACCTCTCTCCTTTGGGAAACTGAGGCTGTGGCCTCTGCCCTCGTGCGGTTCTGTCATTGTGAGGGGCCTGGGACGGTGGTTCTTGTCTGCCCTTTGTCCCCACCAGGTCAGCTCTGAAAGCCGTGTTTAGAGGAGCGATGGAGGTGACCTGCTTGAGGGGGTCCTGCTTCTTCCTTTGAAGTAGAAATGGGTGCAAAAGGGGGACTTTTCCTGAAAACCACACGGGATGGCCTCGATGTAAATATCTGGTGTGACTTTTTCCTGCAGCCCCAGGCTTTTCTGTATCTCCTCTCCCTTCATCTCTCTCTCTCTCTCTCTCTCCTCCCCCCACCCCCAGCTTGTCTGTTATTTTAAAATCCATTCCCAGAGAAACAATTCCTATGGCAATAAGAACACTACTCCAGGCTTCTCTTGGCTTGAACTGGTCCCACACTTCATTGCCGCTTCGAGAGTGTATGAGCTGGACCCCGACCAACTCTGCCTGGGGCAGGGAATGGAGTAACAATAACTAACTGTTACAGGATTTTTGGGAATCCTGCAGCCGATCCTAAGGAAGTAGACACATGGCACACTGTTCTCCTCCCTGAGGAGTCAAGGGTCCCCGGCCTTTCCTGCCTGGGCTTCCTTTCCTCGCCTCCCAGAAACCAGGGTGTACGAGACCGTACGAGACCGTATGAGACCACCTTGAAAGGAGCTGGACCCTGTCCAGGTTAATTCTGTAACACTCGGGGTGGGGGTGGGGGGTGGCGAGGCAGGACTCCCACCTCCTGAGCCTCTCCCCGGCCTCACCCACAGCTGCCTCCAGAGTGCTCTGTGTAGGGGTCAAGAGCTGACCACTGACTGCTGACCTCTGCCGGCTCCCCGGGGCCCGCAGTGACCTTGTCCTCCTGGGTGTTAATGGTGGTTGTGAGAAGCAGTTTGGGACGTGCTTGCGGACCAAGCTCAAGCGTTTCCCTAATAAAGAAAGAGGGCGTGAACCCCGGCTCTGGGAGGGGCCCTGACTGAGTCACCTGACCTCTCCTCATCTGTAAAATGGGGATGATGGTCCTATTTACTTCTGGGGCTTACCTGAGCTGATAGTAACAAAGTGCTTAGAGCGATAGCTAGGAAGCACTCTTGGTGACTCATTTCAGTGATAAAGGCTTTCCCGGACTGAGCAGGGCGCCCCTGGGCCTTGCAAAGCTTGGGAAATGTGGTTTCACGGACATCGAGGCCACCGACTCTTTTTCTGGGGAGCGTTTGGTTTGGATGGTGTTCCAGACGACATGCTCTGGGAAACGCTGGCCTAGTGGGTCAGAGTTCATGTCTCAGCAGTTTACAGCGCCCTTCGCCCATCGGGAGCCGGTCTTCAGCAATCTCAGCAGGGGCATTTCTAGCCTCCCCATGCAGTGGCCCACCCTGGTGCTGCCGGCGACCAGGGAAATGCCGGAGTGAGAGTCCTGTCGTTTCCTGAATCCCAGAGGACCCTGCCGGGGTTTTCAAGGCTTCGAGTGAGGCATGGGGGCCGGTCCACACTCGCAGCTGAACCTCGGCCACTAGGGGCGTGAGCACACGGGGCTGCCCCCAGAACGTGATGGGGGAACAGGTGGGAGGGGCTGGGGGGACACCCTGAGATGCCCGTGGTGAGGTCAGAGGGCCCCGGAGTACTGATGAGCATCCTGTCCCAGAGAGCGAGACCCCGTGTGGCCCCTGGATCGGGGGACGGGGTTTCTTTGGGCCTGTCACGCCCAGCTAGGGGACCCGTTGCCAAGCCGGCACTTCTTCTCCGTGACTTGGTGCCTCCCGAGTAACATGAACCTAATAGGATTGGGTGAGATCAAATGAGGAAGTGTGTTTGTTAGAGATGCAGACTAGGTATTACTCAGCGCGTTCCTGCCCACCGGACACCTTCCACCTCTCTGAGCAAGACTTGGGGGCACCAATGCTTGTGGGAGGATGGATGTTTGCTCCGTGTGTGTGTGTGTGTGTGTGTGTGTGTGTGTGTGTGTGTGTGTTGCTTGCACCCGTGGCTGCAACTGGCAATGCAAACCTTTTACGTCTCTGTTTGCAAGTATCTGGTCCCCCTATGCCCTTCCCTCGTTATGGAAGGGCAGGGAGTGTGCGGCCTTTGCTGAGAAGCCCCCCAGTTCCTGCCACTCGGGAAGCCCAGCAGAGGGTCTTTCCTGCTCCGAGCCACTGCAGAAGGCTTAAGCTTCTGTCTGTCCTGGGGAGCAGGCTCTGGAGCCCGGCCCGCGCGGGCTGTCCGCTGACCCTGCGGGGGTCTCACTGCAGAAGCCTTTGCTCAGAAAGTGGCAGTTTCCTTCTGATTTGGCTCCGGCTGTCTGTGCCCCGGCCAGTTGCCTCCGGCATCTGACATTTTTGTCATTCCTGCTGCCCTGCAAGGGCTTATTTGGGGGAATCAGCACTTTCCTCTTCCTGTGCCTCTGTGAGTGACTGGGCCACACGGCTACCTCTCTGGATTGGAGAGCTCTCAGCCTGCCCGGGCACCCATTTCCTGCAGGGATGGAATCCGGGGTTTGCAAACGGTTTGCCAGGCTCTTTCTCTCTTGTGTCGCATGGCTGATGATGACAGTTAGCTCGGACCCTGACTCTCCGCATGCAAGGGCTCTGGACATTATGTGCACCTTCCTGGAGAGGCGGCTGTGCTTACCGGAGAGACCCCCTTAATCTGCTCCTTGCTTTTCGGGGTCCTCTGCTCACCCAGCTCCCTGTAACCTCAGGCTGCTTCCTGCTTTTGGCATGTCTGCTTCTCTTGGCCTAGCCAGCTAACTCCTGCTCAAAGCTCGGAGCTCAGCCTAAACATCACACCTTCCGGAAACCTTTGCGGTCCCCCAAAATAAGGCCAGGCCTTTTAGTTAAATGCCATTGGAGTTTGCTCTCACACCCAGGAGCTCATGGTAACTCTAAGTCCATCCTCTAATCAATCACTTGATAATTACCGAAGAGTTGTCTACGTTGAGACTGTTGAGTTTTCTGAGGGCAGGTGTTCTGTCTGTCTTGTTTGGTGTCGTATCTCTAGGTTCTTGGTGAGTCCTTGGGTTACAGAGAGTATCCAGCAAAGGACTAACTGCTTTGCAAGCTGTATTTGTTCTCTACTGCTGTAACAAATGACTGCAAACTCTGTGTCATAAAGCAATACAGATTTATTACTGCATGGTTCTTGAGGTCAGAAGTCCGAAATGGGTCTCACTGGGCTGAAAGGGATTCGCAGGACTGGTCCTTCTGGACGCTCCAGGGAAGAATCCATTTCCTTGTTTTTTTCAGCTTCTGGGAGTTACCTGTTCCTTGATGGATGATTTCTTCCTCCATCTTCAAAGGGCACACTCCAACCTCTCTTCCTAACATCTCCTCTCTTTCTGACTCTGATCCTCCTGCACTCTATCTCATAAGGACCCTTGTGATTCGGTTGGACCCACCTGGATCATCCAGGATCATCTCCCCACCTCAAGACCCTAAATTTAATCACACCTACAAAGTCCCTTTAACCATGGAAAATAACAGATTCATAGGTTCCAGGGATTAGGATGAGGACATCTTTGTGGGGGGGCCTTATTTAGCCCACTACACAAACATAAATGAAAAAAGAAAGGCACATCAGACATTTGAGTTCTTGGAGAGTTGGGTTAACCTTGGATTTCAAACAGTGTTCATACTGAAAGTGGGTTGGAGCCTCAAAAGCCTGTTAAGACTCAGCCTTGCATGAAAGAGCCATGATAAGGGCATGGCCTTCCCACCCAAGTTTTTATGTAGGCTGTGAGGTAGGGATTTAACTTTAGTTTTTCCCCCCAAACCTCTCCTCATGCTTCTAGTGAATAATCCACCTTTTTTTTTTTTTTTGTGATTTGAAATACCACTTTTATCATATACTCAATTTCCCTGTATACACAGCCCTTTTTCTGAACTCTTAATCTGACCTGGTGCCCAAACCACACTACTTTAATGACTATATCCTTATTGTATGTCTTGTTAGCTGATAGAGCAGTTCCTCCTTCACTGTTCATCTTTATCAAAATAGTCTTAGCTGTTCTTGTACATTTTTTCTTGGCGGTGAATTTTATAACCATCTTTTCTAGTTCTGTAAAACATGCTGTTGGGATTTTGATCTAGGCTGTGTTGACCTAATGGATTCATAGAATTCAATGTTTATAATATTGTGTGTTTTGGGGCGCCTGGGTGGCTCAGTCGTTAAGCGTCTGCCTTCGGCTCAGGTCATGATCCCAGGGTCCTGGGATCGAGCCCCGCATCGGGCTCTCTGCTCGGCGGGAAGCCTGCTTCACCCTCTTCCATTCCCCCCTGCTTGTGTTCCCTCTCTCGCTGTCTCTCTCTCTGTTAAAAAAAAAAAAATCTCTATAATATTGTGTGTTTTTTCAGGAATGAGGTATACCGCTCCATTTATCTAGATCTTGTTATATTTATTCTTGGGCGTTTATTATAGTTTTTATGGCTATCGTGAATGAGTCTTTTTTGTTCCCTGACTTTTGTAAATGTTTATGTCTGGCAAATAGGAAAGCTGTTGATTTGGGGCGTGTTGGTTTTATATCCAGTTACCTTCATGCGTTAAAAAATATATATATTTTCATGGTCTTTCAGGTGGTTCTCTGAAGTTTTGAAGGTAGAGAGTCCTAGAGTCTCCAGTGTGTGGGTGTCCTTCCACACAAATGTTCCCAGGTAGATGATGTTCCCCCAAAAGCTTAGGTGGCCCAAAGCATTCTTAAGGGAGAGAGAGCAACATTTCAGACTCTCATAGAGTCACGCACACTAGTCCAGATGTTAGCTGTCCAGTTGCCTCGTATGGCCTGGGGCTAGCTGTGTAGGCTGATTCTGGCCCTTCTGCGCCTGTTGATGTGCTTGTGGAGAAATCACAGGGACAGCTAGTACCGAGTCAGTCACACCTGTGTCCCAGAGAATACAGAGGGTCGAAATTGCAAGTGCCTGGGATCTTGAGACACAATGCAGCATGGAGTGGCCCGTGGGGTTGGTCGTACTGCATTCTGGATTGTGTGTCTGCCATGTCCTGTCTTGGTTTTGCTTTATTCCTGTGTCACGTACTTGTTCTGCAGCTGGGCTCAGGGTCAAGAACCCCATCCTGGATGGCTTTGTTTGCCGGGGCAAGTAACCCGGGCCTGAGCATAGAATGTGAGCTGAAACAATCCCTTATTGATTCAACAGCAACAGGACCAGTTGGGACACCACTGTGTTTACTTCTCAGGCTCAGCAGTCCAACTCCTTCAGGAGCTCAGGAGCCTAGGGCTGCATTCTAACCGGGGACGAACTGAGGAGTGAAGAGGGAGCCCGGGGGACCCTGACGGGGTATGCGGGTCCGGGCAGTTGCAGGAACAAGAGGTTTGGCAGGAAAACTCAGTTTTCAGCCTGGCCATTGGCAGGGAGGCAGTAATACTGGAAATTGTCTGCCTGCTGGCCTGGGGCAGCTGCACGTAGGGACAGCTGTCTCCGCTTTGGACATTGGATCTGCCCTGAGATTAATAACAGAGCCTGGCCACGGCCGTGGGGAGCAGAGAGGGGCTTGGGTTACAGCGCACCAGGAAATTCACCTGCCCTGCTGACAGTGGGTGGGTAGCTTGCAGGATGGATGGGCTCTGGGGGCTGGGGGGTGTCTGGGCAAGACAGCTTACCACTGGCCAAGCCAAATCCACCCCCACGAGATGCAAGCTGACTCTCCCAAGAGCTGCTTTCTTTCCGCTGGACCCGAAACCAGCAGGAGCTGATCTCCAAGAATTATGTGAAAAGCTGGGAATGGAAACCAAATGTTGGTGTCAGGTAGAGAAAGCTGATGGAAGCTCTCGGCCCAGCAGGCCTGGGAGCGGTGGGGGCCCGGACTCCGGTGGCCAGCCCAGACGTGTAGGTAAAAGGGGCCTGACGCATTTTCTTTCAGACAAAAGTTTATTTTCTCCTGGTTATATTTACTGTGGCTCATTTGGAAAATACGGAGAAAGTGGAAAGGAAGAAATCATTTATAATTCCATTTTTTTTAAGTTTTAAATTTTTTATTCCTTTTCTTGTGGCGAAACCCACATAACCTAACATTTACCATCTTAACCACTTTTAAGCGTATAATTCCATGGCATTAAACACATTCACATGGTTGTGCAACCATCCCCACCATCCATCTGCAAAACAGAAACTCTAGACCCATTAGACACTAACTCCCCAACCCCCTTTCAGCCCCAGGCAACTACCATTCTACTTTCTGTTGGTATGAATTTGACTCCTCTCGGGACCCCATACACTATTTGCCCTTTTGTGACTGGCTGGTTTCATTTAGCATGATGGTCTCCGTGTTGTGCCAAGTGTCAGCTGAAGAATAGTCCATGGTATGTATGGACCGCATTTTGTTTATCCTTCCATCTGTTGATGGGTGTTTAGGTTTCTTCAACCTTCTGGCTATTGTCAGTAATGCTGCTGAGAACATGGCTGAACAAATATCTTGTTGAGTCCCTGCTTTCAGTTCTTTTGGGTAGATACCCAGCAGCGGAATGGCTGGGTCGTATGGTAATTCTATTTTAATTTTTTGAGGAACTGCCATACTGTTCTCCACAGCGGCTGCTCTGTTTTACATTTCCACCAATAGCGAGAAAGGGTTCCGATTTCTCCACATCCTTGCCAACACTTGTTATTTTCTGATCTTTTTTTTTTTAAGATTTTATTTTTGCGAGAAAGAGAGAGGTAGAGTGAGAGAGCACACACAAGCAGGGGGGGAGGGGAAGAGGGAGAGGGAGAAGCAGACTCCCCAGTGAGCAGGGAGCCCGATGCCAGACTCAATCCCAGGACCCTGGGTCATGACCTGAGCCGAAGGTAGGTGCTTAACCGACTGAGCCACCCAGGTGCCCTGATCTTTTTTTTTTTTTTTTAGACACACACACACACACACACACACACACACACACACACACGGTGTGCACATGCAAGGTGGTGGAGGGGCAGAGGGACAGAGAGAGAGAGAGAATCTCAAGCAGGCTCCATGCCTAGTGCAGAGCCAGATGCGGGCTCAACCCCACGACCCTGAGATCATGACCTGAGCTGAAATCAAGAGTCGGCCACAGAATCAACTGAGCCACCTAGGTGTCCCCTGATTTTTTTTTTTTTTTTGAAAATAGCCATCCCAATGGGTGTAAAGTAGCATCCTAATCTCATTGTGGTTTGGATTTGCATTTCTCCAGTGATTAGTGATGTTGAGCACCTTCTCATGTGTTTCTTGGCCATTTGTGTTCATCACTGGAGAAATATCTATTCAAGTTATTTTGCCCATTTAAAAATCAGGTTTTTTTTTGTTGCTTTTGCTGTTGACATATGTGTTCTTTATGTATTCTGGATATTAACCCCTCATCAGATATATGATTTGCGAAATTTTTTTTTCCCATTGCATGGGTTGCCTTTCACTCTGTTGATTATGTACTTTGGTGCACAAAGGTTTTACATTTTGATGTAGTCCAGTTTACCTCGATTTTTCTTTTGTTACCTGTGCTTTTGGTGTCATATGCAAGAAATCATTGCTGAATCCAATATCTTGGAACTTCTGCCCTATGTTTTCTCCTATGTTTTGCCCGAAGAGTTTTACTCTTTTAGACTTATATTTTGCTCTTTGACACTTTATGTATATCACAATTTTGGGTAGCTCGATACTCAGAACTTGCATTATGACTAGTGATAGCAGAGCTTTATAGTGTTCAATGATGATTTTTCCTCTCCCTGCCCACATTGTTGACCCTTCTTGTTTTTGTTCACTTCGCTTTGGGGTTATTTGGGGTTTGGGCTTATTTTGGGGGTTAGTTTTTGGGGTTTGGAGGTTCTTTTTCTTTTTCTTTTTTTTTTTTTTTAAAGATTTTTCATTTATTCATTTGAGAGAGAGAGAGAGCACAAGCGAGAGCATGAGCAGGGGGGAGGGCCGGAGGGAGAGGGAGAAGCAGACTCCCCACCGAGCAGGGAGCCCGACCTGGGGCTCGATCCTAGGACCCCAGGATCATGACCTGAGCCAAAGGCAGATGCTTAACTGACTGAGCCACCCAGGTGCCTTTTGCTGTGGGGTTATTAACTCATCTCTAAACCCTTCCCTAGTCGAGTGCTCGCTTCGGCAGCACATATACTAAACTCTTCCCTAGTTGAGCAGATTTCCTCCTGATAATCCGTTAGATATTCTGCTACTCTCATCTCTTTGGAGTAGTTACTGCCCAGACTTCTGATCTGCTGAGATCTGGCCAGGTAGAAGTTGAAACCTATAATCTTGGGATCGCTCTTCATCAACATCCTGGTGATTTCCTTTGCCCCAACCTTCTCCCCTTTGTTGGACCCCCTCTTTCCTACATTTCATATCCACTATTTTTGGTTTACTCCCTCATTGTGATGGAATACATCCTTTAGTAGCTTTCTGAGAAAAAGTGGAGGGTGCATTAGGCTTGGTGTCAGGAATTCTGCCCCAGGGCCAAGGCTGAGACACTTGTGTGCGTCTCCTGCCTACCTCTGCCATGGGGCTTTACACTAGAATCTCCCACCTGACTTCCCACCCTCCTCAGGCTGGACTGCCAGGGATCACTAAGCTTGGCAATGTGAGTTTATTCCTATGAATTCATTCTTTCTATTAGGTTCTTGGCTTCTTAGAAATTCCTTTCCTTTCCCTCCAACTTAACCATGACTTCAATAATATGTACTTTTGACTTGATATTTTAACCAGCATCATTCGTTGTGCTGAACCAGGAAGGGTTTTGTGAGCAAGACAAGGAGGTGGGGGAGGGGTGGGTGGGACAGGGGGAGAGGGATTACCTGGGGAAGATGAAAACCAGAGCCTTTCTCCAAAGACCCCGGGATAGAAGAGACTGCTGTTTTGTGTAGGGAATTCAGTCTCAAATGCTCTAGGTGGGTCTCCTAAGTGCTAGGAACTGTGGGGTTAACTGAGGCAAGTGCCACATGGTCCAGGGGCTCATGTGGGTCAGACACCCACTGGGAGCAAAGACCCAAAGTGCCTGGGGCAACAAACCTCAGCCTGGTCACAGGTGCAAACAACTGGGGACAAAAACAAGGGAAGGCACCAGCGAGTGCCTGACCCACTCAGGAAACTGAGGCACCCGCCTCGTCCTCCTCCAGAGCAGGTCTGTAATTTCTCAGAGGGGTCCCAGAGTGAGGTCCTTGTCTTTGCTTTGTTCCTGCCAGACCAGCTTTCCAGAAGCCACTTTTCTTTTCCCTTTTTTTTTTTTTTTCCAGAAGCCACTTTAAAGAAGCCACAGAGGCCACCAGCTTTAAGGGGCTTGCTTCTCCCTTTGAAGTGGGAGTGGGTGGAGAAGGGAGAGTTTTCGAGAAAATTCCTTGAGACAGCCTCAACGTAAATATCTGGTGTGGTCTCAGGGATTGGGAACCCCTTCTCTGAAGTTGGGAAGAGGAGGGTCCATTGCAGGGGCTGAGTGGCCGGCTGGGCTTTGTGGGGAGGACTTCTCACAGACCCCCAGAGCTCTGGGCCCCTCTGTTCCCCGTGTGGCTTCAGGGCTCCTTCAGGAGAGTGTCTCCCCTCTTCAGGTCTCCTCTGTGGCCTGTGCCCTTTGCCCGCGCCCTGCCTCTCTGGCCTGACCCGCTAACGAAACCCTTCTGTGCAGAGGTCAGTGGTGCCTGGCTATGGTCACAGAAGCCTCACAGGGGACGGGACGGCGGAAGGAAAGGGGGCTGGGGGAGGGCCTAAGCCACAGAGCTGGAGCAGATGGCTAAGAAAAACACGGGCTTGTTTGCCTCTCTGGGGGTTCCAGCACAGGATGGGAGTTCTCTGGTCTGAGGAATTTGCTCACACACAAGGGCATGTGGGAATGTGTGTGTGTGTGTTGGGGGGTGGGGTGGGGGGAGTCACCCCATTTGTGCCGCAAGTGCTGGGGCCTGGTGGGGATTCTGGCTGTTGTTTACCTTCCCGAGGGACTGACTTCGTCTGGGCTGTGGATTCATCCTGGGCAGGGGCTGTGACCTTCCCCCTCAAAGCCCACAGCCCCTCCTGCCCCGGCCATGGGTATTTTGGGCGTGTGTCAGTACAGGTCCTACTGAGTGATAGTTGGACTCAGGAGGTTTCAAGAGGAAAGGAGACTCTTCATCTTCCTGGATAGTCTGCACATAGGTCTTCCCCCCGACTCTCTGGGAAGGAGGGAGCGATCTCTGCATTTGGACCCAATTTTAGAGGCCTTTCAAACTCTGCAGGCTTCAGTTGGGAACCAAACGTTACCTTTTGTAGTGTTAGGCTGACTATGTCTCATTGCAGGGACAGTTTTGTTACTCTGCTGTCCCCCCCCCCCCACTGTCATCCTCCTGGGAAAACAGGCTGGGAGATGAGGAGGGATGGGTCCAGGGTCACACAGCTGGGGAGTAGCTGAGCCGGGGCTGGAATTGAGTTTTCTGGCTTCCTATCCTGTGCCATCTGCATCGTGCAGTGTAGGGTCTGTGTTTAGATGGACACAGTGGCAGGGTGTTCTAGAACATACTGTATGAATAGAAAATGGGAGGTATAGATATTTATTACTTACAGTTCCCAAGAATAGAAGGCAGGCCAAGCTGCACAGGGTCACATGAGGAAGCACCGGGGTTCCTCGGGGGTGGTGGTGGGGAACAAGAAGCCTTCTGGCTTTTGCTGGAAGGAACAGGTGAGGGAAGGTAAGCAGGCTCAGGCTGGCTAGTTTGAACAACTCCAGTGGGCTCTGGGGTGGAGGGGCTGTCACTTGTTGTGTGTGGTACCCGGCCCTGGGGTGAATAGGGCAGGTGGATAGTGGCCCTAAATGTGAGAGTCCCCAGAAGGAGGCCGGTGGGTGTTGCCTTTGGATCGATTGGTTTGTATTTGAATGACATGCCCCGGGAGCGGGACCTTCGCCAGGTGACTCAGGCACATCCTTGGGTGGTCCAGAGCGAGGCGTGTCTGGCATGTGCCTACAGGGCAAATGTTGGAGCATCAAGTTTCTAGACACTAGAAACACAGCGGATACACAGGGGCCTGTGTGAGCCCGTATGTGAATGTGGCCAGCTCAGGAGCAAGCGCTGATAAGGCAGTTGGGGTCTTCAGGAGCCACTGTTTTTAGCCGACGGGGACCCACGTGGGCCGTACACAGGCAGGGGTGTGTGTTACTGCTGTCCACCATCCACTCAGTAATTAATGAACTCATGATTTATTTCATATCTGTTTTCTCTGTTAGGCTACAAGCTTCCTGAGCGTAGAGACCAGGATAGACACCTTCAATACCTCATTAAAATGGCAAACACTGAATCAATGCTTATTATGTGTCAGGTGGTATTCTAAGTGTGTTGGGTACATTAATTCATTTACTCCGCACAATGTCCCCATGGGTTAGGTACCATCATTATTATTTTAAGATTCATTTATTTAATTGAGAGAGAGCGAGCATGTGAGTGGGGGAAGGGGCAGAGGGAGACACTATCCAAGCAGACTCCCGCTGAGCGTGGAGCACGACGCGGGGCTCGATCTCATGACCCTGAGATCAGGACCTGAGCCGAAACCAAGAGTCGGATGCTTAACCAACTGTGCCACCTGGGTGCCTCTAGGTGCTCTTATTTTATAGGTAGGGAAACTGAGGGGAGATTTAACAGCTTCCCCGGCCCCTCTAGGGTCACACAGCTAGTGAAGGCAGAGCCAGGATTTGAACCCAGGCTGTCCTAGCTCATGCCCTTAACCACTGAGCTGTCTGACCAACCACTGACCAACCCAATCCCAGGTGCTTGAGGGTGGAGGATGAGCAATGAAGGGAACACAGATAAGGGGACATGAGTGGCCTGGCGGGGAGAGGGCCACGTGCGTATGTGTCTGCTGCGTTGTGGGTGTGCATTCTAGGGGCACAACAGAGCAGTGTGGGAGCACGGAGGCTGGGGGCGGGGTGAGCCTGAGAGCAGGAGGATGGAAGTGGCTGGGAAGGAGGTCCTTCTAGGCAGAGAAGGGAGAAGCTGCTGTGAGTTGGGACTCTGGAGGTGGGTGCAGAGGCGGGAGGGTTCTCCAGGTCGATGGAAACAATAGGAGCAGAGGTGCCCTGAGGGGGGTGGGTCTGGCATTCCTGAGCCACATGCACCCACCTCCTGCATCCCATCCACGGGACGTCTGCACTGTTCCTTTGACCCGTGTCCCCAAACCGGATGTATGGGGATGTCTGGGAACCCCGAAAGCGTGCCGAAGGCTTGTGACCCAGTTCCCACTTGTCGGAACTGGGCCTCCCTCCCCGGGCCCAGTGTGGCCACCTCCTGGCTGTGTGGCCTGGGGCCAGCCATGTGTGGGAGGCAGAATGATGGCCCCCGAAGATGTCCACGTCCTGATCTTCCCAGAGCCTGTGAATAAGCGACCTGACCTGGTAAAAGGCACTTTGCAGATGTTGAGATTGGAGAAGGTCCTGGGTTATCAGGGTGCGCACAACCCAATCCCAAGGATCCCATTAAGAGAGAGGTGAGGGGGTCCAAGGGAACGGGGGATGCAGCAACAGAAGCACGGGGTCAGAGTGACGCGCAGAAGGGACCGAGGAACGCAGAGCCTCCAGAGGGAACCAGCCCACTGATACCTTGACTCCAGCCCAGCGAGACTGAGTTCGGACTTCGGACCTCCAGAACTATCAGATAATAAATACGTGCCGTATTATACCACTAAGTTGGAGGTAATTTGTTATAGCAGCAACAGCAAGGCCATATACCACGTCCCTGCTCTGAACCCCAATCTTTTCATCTGCAAAATGGTCACGACCCCCCTGTCCTGTCCTGACTCCCAAGTTTCTGAGGATCAGAAAGCAGGAGACCTTCTGGTCTTCTGAGCTGTTGCTGGAACTTTCTGTCACCGCACAGCAGGTTTCCATCCAGCAACAGATGAATGGATGAAGGAAATGTGGTCTCTACGAATACACTGGAATATTACTCAGCCTTAAAAAAGAAGGCAGTCCCGCCATTTGGGACAACAGGGAGGAAGCTGGAGGACAGTATGCTAAGTGAAACAAGCCAGACGCAGAAGAACACGTGCTACATGATCCCATGTAGATGAGTGATCTAAAATAGTCAAACTTAAAACCGTAAAATCAGGGGTGTCTGGGTGGCTCAGTCAGTTGAGCGTCTGCCTTTGGCTCAGGTCATGATCCCAAGCAGGGTCCTCGGATCGAGTCCCGCATCGGACTCCTTGCTCAGCGGGGGTCTGCTTCTCCTTCTCCCTCTGCCCCTCCGCCTTCTCATGCTCCTTCTCTCTCTCTCTCTCTCTCTCGCTCTCTCTTTCTCAAATAAATAAATAAAATCTTAAAAAAAAAAAACCCGTAAAATCAAAGAGTCAAATTTGTAGAAGCCGAGAGTGAGAGGGTGTGTGCCAGGGGCTGGGGGAGGGAGGAAACGGGGAGGCACTTGTCAAGAGTACAGAGTCTCATTTACGCGAGAGGAACATCTGAGAGACCTGTGCATCGTGGTGCTGGTGGTTAATAGTATACGCTGTGCTTAAACATTTGCTAAGAGGGTAGCTCTGACCTTAAGGATTCTTATCACAAAATAACAATAATAGTAAATAAGAAGGAGGGGCCGGTATGTTTACGGGGCAGACCGTGGTGCTGGTTTGTGGAATGTATATTTATCTCCGAATTCATCAAGTTGTATCCATTAATTACATACAGCTTTTCATAAGTCAAGTGTATTTCAGTAAAGGTTTAGAGAGAGAGGGGGAAAAAAAAAGCAGCAGGTTTCCAGGCCTCACCATCACACGTGTCCAAACGTCCCGCTGTGAGGTCTCTCCTGGGGGGGAGAAAACCTTATCCCCAGGAATTCTAACCAAAAAGCTCAGTGATCCCACCACAGGACTGATTAAAAGAACCCTTTCTGAAAGCAGCAAAACTGCAAGTCATTAGTTTGCAGTTTTTTCGTGTGTGACCGTTGGGTGGCCTGGTTCAGAGCATTCTGCAGCCCACGATGGATTTAATTTTGTGTGTTGATCCCACGGCGAAAGCCACAGACAAATAGAAGCACGTTCGCTGGGCCTTGCTGTGGGCTCCTGGGACCAGGTGAGGTGTGGAGGCCCGCCCCTCCTGGTGGCCCTGTGGGGGACCCTCCCGCCCCCGTCTGCAGGGGTTCCTGGGAGGGAAGCCCTTTAATCATCGGGGCTGGAGGTGAAATGGGCTCTCCTGTCTGGTGATTTTGTGTCTTTCCTGTGGCCGGACGGCGGTGCCCCTTCACCTTGGGAGAAGCAGCCAGATGAGAGGGGAAAGGTGGGGGCGTTTGCCTTCCATCACAGTCTCCGTTCTGGGGCCGTGCCCATCGGGGCTGCTGGGGGGAACCTTCTGGAACTCAGCTCTGTTCGCATTGTGCCCTTGCTTAAAAACTGCTCTACTGTCTCCCCTGGCCTCAGGCTGAGGCTGGAACCCCCGGGGCCGCTCCAGCCCCACAGAGCTGCCCCGCTGGTGGTTCCAGAGCTTTTGGAACGTTCGTTCCTCAGCCCTGTCTGGAGCCACACTGGTGCTGGATGCTGGGGGTGCGCGGAGTCGGCATGGTCTGGTCTTTTCCATCCCTGCCCTGCACCAGCCCTGGGAGTCTGGAGGAAATCAGATTTCGTGTGTCCTGGGAGGGACCTGTGAGGCCCGGACGGACGGTGCCCAGGAGCGAGAGGGGAGGCGGTGGCCAGGTGGGCCCTGAGGGGACGGCAGGAAGCCTTACTGTGGGTGAGGGAGTCGAGAGGTGCTTTCCAGAGAAGAGCCTCGGGAAAGGAGCCTTTTTGGTATGTGGAGTGCTGAGCTTGCATTGGGGCCTGGGGACTGAGCAGTGCAGGGACATCCTGGGTAGGGAGGGAGATGAGGGCCCCCTGGTACGTGTCGGATTCCTGATCGCTGTCCCCTAGCTGCTGAGGGTGCCCAGCTGGGGACAGAGGCAGGCAGAGGGAGAAGCAGACCCCCCGCTGAGCAGGGAGCCCGACGCAGGACTCGATCCCAGGACTCCAGGATCATGACCTGAGCCGAAGACAGACGCTTAACCCACTGAGCCACGTAGGCGTCCCTAATGGGCCTTCATTCTAATTTCAAAGCTGCTTTCCCATGGGAAAGAATCTGATGGTAAGGTAGAATTTGAATGTAAAGATCCTAAACTTGTTTCTTCCAACACACAGTTTACGTATGTTTAATTCTCCCACTGAACTCGTTCATTCCCAAGCATTCTACTTATCGCTTACTTGATGCCAGGTGCGGCCACGGAGATACAAGTTGGGTGGGTTTCTGCTGTCAGGGACCAGACACAGAAAGAGATGGTGGTGTCCCCCCCACCACGGGGGGGCACAGTGGCTGTGAGTCGGTGGGCACAGTTGGGGGGACCAAGAGGGAGAGGTACAGCTTGTCCAAAGGGCATAGCAGAGATTTGAGAGAGGAAGGGCTGAGTGGGGAGGAGGGGACTTATCTAAAAGACACTGCTGTGGGCTAAGGGCCCAGGTGGGGGGAGGGGCACAGCTCAGGCTGGGGAGACGGGCCACTGGAAGGCCAGACGGCTCAGTTATGGAGACCTCAGGGGAGAGCATCAGGAGTCCACACCACCACTGTCCCTTCTTTCTTCATTCATTCGTCTAGTGAGCACCTGTTCACGGATGGGCACCGTGTGCTACACTGGGGCCAGGGGCCGGGGAGGCAGGGGTTCAGTCAGGGTACCTGCCCTCCGGAAGCCGGCAGGTAGACTAGGCTGGTGGACCGCAGCACGCACCTGCCCACCATGTGCCCCACGCAAGTGGCTTTGTTTTGCTGGAAGTTCTCACCGGGCCCCTGGCTTGGGGACGACTTTGCAGGTGATTTTGCAGAACGACCTGCCTGGAGAGGGCGTAAGCACCTCCAGCCCCGTGAGCAGTAGAAACCTAGCCCTGGCTGGCTGGAGGGCACGAAGAAGCCATGCACTTGGCCAGTCTGCTTTCCCAACAGTCTTGACTTCTGGGCGAGAGGCACCGTCACTCTGGCCCTTCTGTCCCAAGGTGAGCGTGATGGCCTCTAAAAGCCCCTGCCCCAACCCTACCCCCCAGCTCCAATGCTGCCAGGAGGACATGGAGGCCCAGAGAGGGATGGGGCCAATCCATGGTCACACAGTGACCCCAGGGCTCCGGCTTCCTCTTCCAGGAAGACCTCTGGAACCCACTGACTTGTCTCAGGTGGAAAGTGTCAGGTCCAATGGTGCAAACCCATGTTTCCCCACGACCCGCTGGGGAGGGGGGAGGTTTACTGAGCTGCCAGTCATGAGTGTTGGTGGCAAGACGCCTCGAAGAACTAGGGAGACAAAGCAGGCTCCAGGAGAAGCAGCGATCCCGAGGAAGAGGCGAACTCCATAAACAGCAGGATTTAATTCGGAATGCCGTGTTCATTCCCCGCCGGAATCTGAGTTGCGTCAAATTCTCCGGGCCCGCCCTTTGCGGGGGGATTGAGGGGCTCCTTCGAGACTCAAAGCCAGCTGCGGGATGCAGGGGGGCCACCCAGCTGGGCCCGGCATGTGGATGCGGAACCTCGCTCTTTTTGGAAAGGGATGCAGGTCCAAAAGGTGTTCTGCTCACCAGAGACTTGCGGGGTCGTAATTGTGTGTGATCTTCGGGGTATCGGATGCCAAATTCCACCCTCGTCCCTTTTGGCAGCCACATTCTTCAGATTCTTATCAGTTTTTTTTCCCCCAAGTGAACACTGGGAACCAGTCTCCTTGCTGATTGTGGGAGGATGGGAGAAAATTAAAACCAGGAGTCCTGGCTTTTGTCCCGACTTTGCCACCAGCTTGCTGTGCCACCGTGGGTCCTTCCCTTTGGGGGGCCTCGTTGTCTCACCTGTAAAGAGGGGGTTGGGACAAGGTGATCTTTGCAAGACCTGCCCCCTGCAGTGCAGACCTTTCATAATTCTCCATCCAAGTCCCTTGTGAGATGCTTTCCGGAAAATATTCCTAAACCAAATTCTGTCTGCTTCCCAGAGCGGGAGGGAGACAGCGTTTCCAGAAGCAGAGGGAGCTGAGGAGTGGTGGCCTTTCTACGTGTCCCCTCCTACGTGGGGAAGCCTTCCTCCCCCTGATGATGCTGCCCTGAGACTCTCAGGGATGGGCGTTCGAGTTCCAATGGGCTGGGCCCTCAGGGGAAGATTCCAGTGACCTTGCCCTCTGCACAGGCAGTTCCCTGGATGGCTTTTGGCTGTTACTTCTTTTTCTTGCTCTCAGCAGCCTGGTGGCTGCAGGTCATTTTCCCCATTTTATAGACGAGGCAACTGAGCCTCACACATGGCAAAGCCCGTTCAGCTAGGCAGAGCGGGACTGGCCCCGGGGGCTGGCTCTCTTGACCCACCCACGTCCTGGGCACTTCCCACCATCCCAGGTTGGTGAGGGCACACAGTGGCCACACGGCTAGTCTGGGGCCCTACATGAAGCAGGGGCTCTGTGAACCTTTGTGGGAACAGTGAGTGATGCCACCTTGGCCCACGCCATCCAGAGCCAGCACCTTGGCTGCTATTCAGTGGTGGGGGTCACAGGGTATGTCCTACACTGAAGTTTATGGAAGCAGCACGTTTACATCCAGAGGAGCCTAAAACCCCAACCAAGGGGTGGCAGTCTGCATAGTGGTAATACCTACCCTCTGCCTGGAGCTGTGCAGCCCGTATGTCTGTATTCATTCACATAGGTGTTACTGCTCTTGAGCAGCCCTTGGAAAGCGGGCTCCCATTTTGCAGATGAGGAACTGAGGCTCTGAAGTTGAGACTTGCCCAAAGCCATGCGGGTGGTAAGTGGTGCAAGTAGGACACAAACTAGGCCTCCTGGCCTCACATTTGTACGCCTTGATAGTATGCTTTGACAGCAGGTTGTTTTGTCTGGGATGCTTTTAAATGTGCATCATAAAAACCCTACTGACGTAGGCTGAAACAACAAAGCCATAATATTTCACATATTGAGAAATGGGTGGCTCGAGGGTTGGTTAATTCGGCAGCATCGAATGCTCAAGGACCCTGCTTTTTACTCTGCTCTCCCTAGGCTGTCTTCCCTCATGGCTCTAAGATGGCTGCCACAGCTCCAGGCATCACATCCTCATCCACCTGTGTACAGAAAAAAGCATGAACTTCTCTTCTTGAATCCTCCCTCCCCCATAAGGGATGGTATTTTGCAGAAGCCCCTCAGTTGACTTCCCCTTACTTGTCACTGACCAGACATGAATGAACGTGTCCACACTTCGACCAATGAGATTATGGTCTTACTCACCTTTTTTGCACTTACTGATGCCCAGAGTCTGAAGAAAACTGGGGTTGGTTAGCAAAGAAGGAGGAGGAGGAGATGACTACAGGGGACACACGTGTCATATATGAGAGGCCAGTTAGGCACCCACTTCCCTCACTGTCTGTTCTAAAGGACACAGTCCCCCAGAGTGCCTGCCACAGGGGGCCCTAGGCCTCCTGTTCTGTGCCATGCGAGTTCCCCACACCTGACTGGACCAGGGGTGGGCATCTGACCCAAGGCAAGCAGGCCTGCTGGGGCCTGGCGTGGACAGAGGAGCTGGGCCAACCAGAGTCTCTGTCTCAGGAAACAGAACTGGGAGAGAATGAGGCCATCCTTTCAGTGTGGCTCAAGGTGTGGTAAGCATACATTTTTCCTGGCAGAGGGATGGAGTGAGGGAAGCTGCTTAGTCTGGCTGGCTTCTTCTGAACACAGGTATGGTGGTGGCTCTTCCATGGTGGGTTTCTGTAAGGATTACAGGAGGAGATGTGTCCGAGGCTTGCCCCAGTACCTGGCACATCCAAGCGCTCAGTAAATGTCAGTTACTCTTTTTCCTGTTGCGGTTCCAACTTCCATTGGGTGGAAAGCATCCCTGTCCTCACCCAGCATCCCCGGGAAGCCTGTTACAAGTGCATATTCTTGAGCCCATCCCCACAGGACCCGAGTCAGCAGGTGGTTTTGAGAGACGGTGCACTTGAGAAGGACCACCGAGGACACACAACTCGGTCCTGTCCTGATCTTGGCCACACAGAAAGCTCTGACTTCTGTAGAGGTCGCTTGCAGGCCAAATGGCTCACGGTCCAAGGCGGACATGCCTCACTCCGTAAAAGTTCCGGTGAGTTCCAGTTCTGGTCGTGGAATCTGTGTCCCCGGAGCGTTTCTCAGCAGGTGGCCTCGGGAACGCTGATCCCACGGAGGACGTTTGGCACCAAACTCTGGCAACTTGTTGCCTCTGGCACTCCCATTAATGGGAGTCATCGTGGATTCTTCTTGAGATGCTCAAAGCCACGCTTTCTGTTCGGCCAGGTCGTATGCTCCCTCAGCTGCCCCCGTGCGAATGGGAAATTCAATCTGTAAGTGGCTGATGCTCTATATGGGGTTCTTTCCAGCCTTGTCTCAGGTGGGGGAGGCCTCAGGAATTCCCCACCATGGAAAGTGCTAGAGAACGAATACAGATAGGAAGCAGCACAGCTGTGCTGTCTGGGGGCACCCTGGCTCCCTGCTTTGCCCGCGGACCCACATCCAGACCCACACGCCTCGTTCTCCCACCCGGCTTCAGCGTTGGACCCCGCAGTCCATGTCATCGCCCCCCTATTTTTACAGAAAGATTGGGTCGGTTGCTGCCGGGCTTTTGGATCAGCAGCCTATTCCTCTGAAAGTCAGTGACCTTAAAATGACTTGAATTCCTCCCTGGTCTTGCCTCGAAATGGACGACAGTTCCAATAAAATCTGTCGAGGGGGGCAGGCAAATCTCTCTGCGTAGCAAACGCTCCTACTGGTTTCTGGGCCCTAAAAACTGATCAGGACTGAGTGGGTCACACACTCAGTTAGTCTTACGGGAACGAAACCGTCACTCCGGACAGCGGCTCACTGGTTGAGAGATGGAGAGAAACACCAGCCACAGGGACACTTGTCTTGTTGGGAGACACTGTGTGGCTCCGGTCTCTGGAGGTCAGTCTCCCAGGCGGCTCCATGCTCTGAGCTGACTCGGGGCCCCTGGGGCCACTTGAGCATGTCTCACCTGAAGGTGTCTCCGGTGGAGAGCCGGCCCCTCAGAGCTGCCCCCTCAGAGCTGTCTTCCCCCCGCTGCGGCCCCCAGCGTGTTTCTGCTCACTCTATCCGAAGGACACACTGCCGACTGTTCTCACCTGCTGGAGAGGGCAGGTGTGAATGCGAGGGGTGTGGGGCCTTCCCCTCCCCCTGGCCAAATCCTGGGCTTCCGAGCTGTCCCCTTCCCATGGACACTCACTGCTCTATGGGTCGGCCTCCTCGTCCCCCTAGCCTCTAGGACATAGACCGCTCCCAGTGCACTGGGTGTCACTTTGTTTCTTTCCCTGTTGGGTTCATGGCAGACACCAGGCCAAGTCCCCAGGAAGCAGATTCTGAGACGGGGTCCAGCACGGAGGATGTGTCCTGGGATCGGTGACCACGGAAGGGAGAGGACGGACTTGGGAGTCAGAAGGAGAAGTTGAGCTGGGATGCAGGCCCAGCGACAGCTACCACCGACCTCCCCGGGGAGCCCTGCGGCTACAGTGGACCTTTCGACTTGTCCTGACGTCCATATGGCTGGGCCCTTCAACTCGTGCATGGACCAGACCCTGGACAGGGTCGCCCTGGGGACAGCAGGACGTCAGGCGAGGCAGCTCTTACTGGGAGGGTCTGACCGCTGATAGCCCTTCATTGAGGGGGGCCCGGAGGGGGATCCGGGGCATGGCCCAGTGTCCACACCCCATGGGCTGGTGCGGAGGGGAGCAGGGTGCTCTCGTTATTCTGCACGAAGACAGCCTGAGATTGCCTTTGCCTTTCGGAATACAGCACATACCACTGACTCGCACTGAACTTATTGTTGGCGAGAACCTTCCCGCCCCATCTGGGGCTCATCTGCTGGGTTTTGGGGCCGCAGGGCCGGACTCCACATTCGCCCGGTCATGTTTCATCTTGTTAGATTTGGCTCCTTGCTCCAGGCTGGGGAGATCGAGCCTGGATCCCTCTTCCCTGCCAAGACCCAGGCCCCCGTATGCACCAGCTCCTGGTTTGCGCCTCCCGTCAGCAGCCTGCTGCTTCCAGCACCATCTGTGGCCGGGTCCCCTCCAGGCAGCATGGCCCCACGTGGAGAGACCACTGTTTGCCAAGCCCCAGGTGCTCTTCAAGTCCATCTGGCAGGTGTAGCCGAGCAGCTCAGGGCTGGGCTTGAATCTTGGGTGCACGTCGCCTTGCTTGTTGGGTGGCCTGGGACGTGTTCCGTCTGCCCTCGCCCCATGCCTCGTTTCCTGATCTGTGACAGCCCCCACCCCATGTGTGAGACCACTGGGTCCCTCCGGCTTCCCGGTTTGCAGGTGGGATGGCTCCCAGAGGGGCGTGGCTACTAAGCACCTGCTGGGTGATTTTGTACTAGTTCTCTAGCCGTCTGCTGGCCTCCTGGGCAAGGTGGGTGCAGCATGGAGCATCAAATTGAAGACTGAGCTTCAGGGTCTAAAAGGACCACGTGCTCAGTGTGTGACCTCGTCTCTTCTGGAGACTCAGCCTCTTTCTCTGTAAAGCGCCTACCTGAGAATTGTTGAGAAGATTATGTGAGATCACGTATGTGCAGGTTTCCTGGGGCCGCCACAACTAAGTCCCACACGCGGTCAACTTAAATGACAGCAATGAATTTCCTCATGGTGCTGGAGGCTGGAAGCTCAAGACAGAGGTGTTGACAAGGGTGGTTTCCCCCCCGAGGCCCCTCTGCTTGCCTTGCGGATGGCCTTCTCCCTGCATCTTCACGCTGTCTTCCCTCTGTACATCTTTGCGTTCATAATTTGTAAGTTTCCTCTTTTTATAAGGACACCAGTCACACTGGATTACAACCCACCTTACTGACCTCATTTTAACTTAATTGCCTTTTTAAAGACTTTTTTTTAAAGATTTTATTTATGTATTTTAGAGAGAGAGAGAGCATGAGCTGGAGGAGGGGCAGAGGGAGAGAGAGAGAATCCCCAGCAGACTCCCCGCTGAGCGTGGAGACTTACTCGGGGTTCAATCTTACAACCCCGAGAACACGACCTGAGCTGAAATCAAGAGTCCGGTGCTTCACTGACCAAGCCACCCAGGTGGCCCAAGACTCCATCTTTAAATACAGTCACATTTTGAGTCATTGGGGGTTAGGGTTTCAACATATGAATTTGGGGG
Organism: Halichoerus grypus; assembly: GCF_964656455.1. Classification (NCBI taxonomy): domain Eukaryota; kingdom Metazoa; phylum Chordata; class Mammalia; order Carnivora; family Phocidae; genus Halichoerus; species Halichoerus grypus. The sequence continues at coordinate 7,836,933 of NC_135717.1, forward strand.
TAGGGACACATCTCAGCCCGTAACAGTACATGGGACTGCTTTGCCAACCCCAAAACAGGTCATGGGGTCCTGAGCCCGACTCTGCCCGCAGGAGAGGGTCTCTGAATGGCCAGAAGCCAGGTGGGCTGATTCTGTACCTGAGCTGTTCTTTCTCTCCTGGGAAGGGGCGAGGACCTGGTTCCTCTGCTGGCATCTCTCTGGGGACCAGCTAAGCCCCATGGGCTCTGCTTCAAGGGCATGGTCTCAGAGTCATCCAGATTGCCCATCCACATGGCTATTGCCTTCAGGCTGCAAACCTGGCTTCTCACAGAGCTCCCTGAACCCAGCCGGCCCACAGAACCCGTGGAACTGGCCTCTGGGGGTTGGGCAGAGTATGGCCAGGTAATTAGAATGATCAGGGCTGGGCGGAGGGGGGCCTGAAACTCAACGCCCTTAACCTTCAGATGGGTGGTCCCAGCCATGGGGGCAGAACTTGCTGGGGCTCAGGGCCTGGCACCCAGCAGAGCCCGAGAAACAGTTTTTGGTGAGTGAGTGCAAGTGGGTGAGAGAAAGTCCTGCTGGGACATAGGGCTTGGGGTCGGATCAGCACAACTTCATGAGGCCTGTTCTGGGTCCACCGTCCTTGGGAGCCTATAGTTTTCTAGTACAATTGGGGCTAAGATCAGGGGATGCACAGGAGCCTGTGGAGCCTGAGGCAGGGGTCCCTTCCTGGCCAGGGGGTCAGGGAGGGCCTCCAGGAGGGGACAGAGCCCAAATGAAGACTCGTAGGGTAACGGTTGGCCAAATGGAAGACGGTGGGACGGCATGCCAGGGAGGACACTGTGACAGTGTGCATGGCAAGGTGGAGCGTGGTAGGAGGTGGTACCAAGGGAGGTGGGTGGGAGCTGTGGGGGATGGGGAAGGGAAGTGACAGGGGCAGGACAGATTTGTGGTTTAGGGAGTGCCCTCTGGTGGCGTGTAGAGGACACTGCAGGGAGATAGGGCTGGAGGCTGGTAGACCAGCAGGCACCAAGGCCGTCCAGGTGCAAGATCAAGATGGAGCAGGAGAAGGGTGGAGGATGTGGGGGGGCTAAGTGGCCACGAGGAGTGAGGGAGGGAGAAGGTGGAGTCTGCGGCAATTTGCCGCTGGGCGTTCTGGGTAAAGGGACCAGGAGTTTAGTGATGCTGGTCACCAAGATGGACCCAGTTGGGTTTGGAGAGCAATGTGCTCAGTATTGGACAGATTGAAGTGGTATCTTTCAGAGTGTCCCATGGGCTATGATGATGTGTGACCACTGTCCAGAAAAGTAGGGCCTATATGTTGGGGTTCAAGGGGAAGCACTGAGGTGACTCAGCGTGAGGGTGGAGCAGAGCATGGGACAGGGGAAAAGGGGCAGACTGGGTGATCCTCCCGGGAAGGGAGGACACCGTCAGAGCCCCAGGGCTTGGTTTGGGCTCAGAGCTTAGGGTCCTGGGGATTGAGGGAAAGTGTGAGTGAGATCAAATCCCAAGGCAAAGCTCAGATAGAACTGGGGGGCTCGGCGGGTCGCTGCTTGGGGTGGGACCAGGGCTCTGGGGAGGAGAAGTTGCCATATTGGCATCTCCCTGGGTTAGTTATATTCAGAGGTGGGCCTGGGCCAGGGGGGTCCTGAAGTCCCTCCATTCCTTTGTGCCATGATTTCCTGAAGCCACTTAGCGCTCGTTGTCCCAAAGGACCCCAAATTAAGAATTTCGGAGCTCAGCCAAGTCATAGAGCCAAACACTTAGCAGGGTGAAGACCACTGTAGAAGCGGCCTCTAGGTGGGTGGAGCAGGGCCAAGTCAGTGGCTCTACCCCATCAGGGAGTGGACCTCGTCTCATAAGAAAAGGGACCTGCACGGGAGCCCGTCTGTCCCCAAGGCTGGGAGGAAGTTTCCCATCCTGGACCCTCCATGAGAACCCAGCTGGGGAGGGGGAGGGGAGGTACGGAAGAGACATTTGCTGCTCAAAGATAATGTCAGCCTTTTCCCATCCTGATGAAGGCTGCTGAGGGCACCCTCACTGCCAGGCAGTTCGAGGACCAGCCCTGGCACTCCCGAATTCTGTACTCTTGGGCCAGTCCTTCCAGAAGGGTCTTAAAAGGGACATATGTCTCCTGCCAAGCCAATCTCCTGGTGGAGTTATTCTGTGGTCCTTACAGCTCTGTATGCACCCACCATGGGCAGGGGTGGGGGTGGGTGGCGCTGTGATACCACCCACAAACAGGAGACACGGAATGTTCAGGACATGGGGATCCTAAGAGGGACCCCACACGGGAGAAGAGTGCCTGACACCAAGATTCTCTGGAACCGTGGTGCCTGGACATGAACAAGGTTTTGAATTCCATCTGAGAAGGTCTAGATCCCTTTTCCTTTGTCTCTGCCTGCCTTCTTCGTTGTTTTTGGCCAGGTTTTGAGTTTGGGAAGCCATTTACAGCCCATTAAAAGATCAAATGTCCTGGAGATGATGAATCGAGGCATTTGAAAATGTTTTGCAATTCACAGCTCATTTCCCTATAGACAACCCTGACCCCGCGTGATTCGGAGATGGCTGGCTGGTCTGTCTGTTCCAGAACGCCACGGGCGGATGTCGGGATGGAGCATTGTCCTCGGGTTGGTTCATCCCCAAGAGAGTCACGCTCAGTGCCTGAGATGGCACCAGTGCTCCCCAGTAGAGATGAAGGAAGGGCTTAGATGCCGCCATCTTGCACAATTTCCGGACTGATCTGTCAGAGGCAAGAGTGGAGGTGTGTACTGGGGAGGTGGGACCCTGATGGTCCTCTGGGCTGGAAGGCTGGATTCCCTTCCCCACTCAGCCTCAAGTCTGAGCTATGGGCAGCGAGGTTTAACTGCCCACTACTCCTCCAGCTCCAAAATGCGTAAGGTCAGTCCCTAGGCTTTTATGGACACTGTGGGGTTCTGGTAGCCAGCCAATCAGGGATACTTTAGTAGTGAGTGCCACATGATTTATACACCACTAACCTGAATCTGCTCACGTAGCCCTCGCAGTAAACTTAAGGGGTAAGATTTTTTATTTCACTGAGGCTCAGAGAGGGGACATCACTTTGCTCAAGTCACAGAGCAGGTTGGTGGCAGACCCAGGTTTTGAACTAGGTCTCCTGGTATCTTTGGGGGAGAGGGATGGATTTTCGATTACTTCTATGCTCTTTTTGACAGTGCAAATGTTGGTAGTAGAGATTTGCCTAGAAAATTGTCCAGGTTTTGAAAAATTTTGATGCAAGATCACACATAAAATTTACGTATAATTTTAAGTCTCTGGAATTTTTCTCTTGTGTCTTTGTTTCTAATTAGGAATTGCTATAAGCTTTGTCTATTTGATTTATTTTTTATTTTTTTTTTAAACTTTTTTTTTTTTTTTTTTAAGATTTTATTTATTTATTTGACAGAGAGAGACACAGCGAGAGAGGGAACACAAGCAGGGGGGAGAGGGAGAGGGAGAAGCAGGCTTCCCGCCGAGCAGGGAGCCCGATGCGGGGCTCGATCCCAGGACCCTGGGATCATGACCCGAGCTGAAGGCAGACGCTTAACGACTGAGCCACCCAGGCGCCCCTTGATTTTTTTTTTAAACATGTTGTGTTGATTCACTTAAAGTAAATCTACTTCATTCATTTCTGCTCGAATCTTTGTGGATTCTTTTCTTCTTTCTCTTTCCAAGGTTTTCTAATTACTGTGTTTTCTCTTGCTACCTTCTTGCTTTTCTAGCATTTTGTTGGATTAATCAAATTTTCTTTGTTTTTTTTTTCTTTCATGGTTTGTCAGTTTTGTGTCTTCTTTCTATCCTTGTTAGTATTTATCTTCAAACTGAAAGGTATATTTTAATCGTGTATTTTTCTGCTATACCTGAAGTTGCAAAGCACTCATGTCCTTTCCTTAAACAAGTCGAAACTCCCAGCAACTTTTGGTTCCTTCTGTCCCTCTTACAGCTCTCTTCCTTACTGAGATCACTTTGGATTTTAGAGCTAGGCTGTTATTAAATCATATTACTCTTTCTTTGCTCATAACTGCTTCTCATATTTAATATATTTCTTCTGCATCCTTCATTTATTTTGCTGGAGTACATCCTGCAGTGATTCTTTCAGAAAAGGTGACTGGTAAGCTTTCCGAGTTCCTGTGCATCTGAAAATGTCTTTATCTTGCCTTTGCCTTTGAAGGAGAGCTTGCCTGGGTGCGGAATTCTGAGTGCTCGGTATTTCCCCTCCAAAATTCGAAACCAGTGTGTTTCTTGATGAATCTGGTGCTGCTGCTGAGAACTCTAATTTCCGTTTATTGTAGGTAATCTGCATTACTTTCCTTTCTACAGCATTTGGTATTTTTGTCTCCATCCTGAGGGTTCTGACATTTCAGCATGATATGTCTGTTTGTGTTCATCTGGTTTAACACTCAGTGGGCTCTTTTGGATTAAGAAATCATGTCTTTCTCCAACTCTCTTTATTCTTTCTTCAAGTACGTACTTCCCTTGGCTCTCTCCGATCCCCCATTCCAGAGCTACTAGTAGACATATGTTGGCACGTGGTCTGTCCTCTGGGTCTCTCACCTCTCTCCCCCCGCCCCCCCCCAACATTTCCCACCTCCTTTTCCCCCTGCAGTGCATCCTTGGAAAGTTCATGGCTCGGATTTCCGGCTCATCCGCTAACTCTCTAGCTGTGTCTATTCTGATTTTTCAGCCCATCTGTTGCGCTTTTGGTTTTTACAGTTGTACGTTTCATTTCCAAGAGATCTCATTTTTTCCATTTCATAATATTTTTTACAAGGGCACAATTCTCTTATCTCTTTGAGGACATTAATTATGTTTTAAAAAATTGTCTTCATCGGTTTGCTTTATTATCTTTTCCTGAGGTGTGATTTATTGTCTGTTGAGTTGGTGCTTTTCTTTCATGGTGTTGGCCTTTTTTTTCTCGAATACTTTGAAATTCTTGGTATTTGGGGATTTCCACTGGCTCTTCTCTGCTTTACTATTTATTGCTGCTTTGCCTCTTGGAAGGTTGGTAGTATAGGTAAGGGGTAGAGAAGGATTGTGCAATAATTCAGTTGTATAGGGGCACCTGGGTGGCTCAGTTGCTTGAGCCTCCAACTCTTGGTTTCGGTTCAGGTCATGATCTCAGAGTCCTGGGATCGAGTCCCGTGTCGGGCTCCAGGCTCAGCGGGGAGTCTGCTTCTCTGCCTCTCTGTCCCTCTCCCTCTGCCCCTCCTCCTGCTCTAGCGCTCTCTCTCTCTCTCAAATAAGTAAATCTTTTTAAAAAAGGAATTCAGTTGTATAAACTTGAGAGGGTCTCCGTTTCTCCTGGGGGTCATCAGATTTTGGAGCACCCTCTCCAACCACACCCGCCTCAAGGCAGGTGAATCTAATGCCTGATTCTTGACACCAGCAGGGGTAGGGATCCGAGTCCTACCTGTCTGACTCCTTGTATCATGGTCCTCTGACAGTCATCTCTGGGTCCCTCCCCTATCCCATTAGCCACATCAGCTGTTCCCAAGTTGTGCCCACATTTACCGTCAATCTGGAGTCTTCCCTGTTTCCAGTGGGCTTTCCTCTTTCAACTTAGTTCCACCTACTTTCAGTCTCTCAAGCGTTCCTCAAAATTTCTCGATCACGGCTTCTTTGTTTTCCAGTGCTGTTAGGGGCTAATTTCTTATTTTTTTATTTACATTTTCTGCTTTATTGAGTTATGAGTGACAAATTTAAAAAGTGTATATTTAGGTTGTACAATATGCTTTTTTCCCCCAAAGGTGTACAACGTGATGACTTAATATACATATGCATTGTGAAATGGTTACTACAGATTATTAACACATTCATCACCTCACATAGTTACCACTGTTTGTTTGTTTGTTTTGTGGTGAGAACACTTAAGATCTATTCTCTTAGCAAATTGCAAGTATGCAATATGGAATTATTAACTATAATCACCACGTGATTATATATAATACACAGATAATATAATAATATACATACATATAGATCTAATCTGTATATTAGATCCCCAGAACTTATTCATCTTATAACTGGACATTTGTATTCTTTGACCAGCATCTCCCCATCTCTCACACTCCCCAGCCCCTGGCAATCCCTGTTCTACTCTCTAGTTCTATGAGTTGGATGGTTTTGGATTCCACATACAAATGAGATCATACGGTATTTGTCTTTCTGTGGCTTATTTACTTAGGGTAATGTCTTCCAGGTTCATCCATGTTATTGCAAATGGTAAAATTTCCATCTTTTTTTATGGCTGAATAATATTCCATCGTGTGTATGTGTGTGTATTTTCTACATTTTCTTTGTCCATTCATTCATGGAGGACACTTTAGTTGTTTCCATCTTGGCTATTGTGAATAATTTTGCAATGAGCATGGGCATGCAGATATCTCTTCTAGATACTGATATTAATTCCTTTGGATATATACCCAGAAATGAGATTCCTGGGTCATACGGTAGTTCCATTTTTAATTTCTTCAGGAACCTACCATAATGGCTGTACCAATGTCCATTACCACCAACAATGTACTGGAGTTCCTTTTTCTCCACACCTTCGCCAACACTTGCTGTCTCATGTCCTTTTGATATAATAGCCATCCTAACAAGTGTGAGGTGATCTCTCATTTTGATTTGCATTTTCCTGGTGGTGAGTGATGTTGAGCCCCTTCTCATATACTTTTGGCCATCTGTATGTCTTCTTTAGAAAAATGTCTATTCAGGTCCTTTGGCTATTTTAAAATCAGATTATTTGGTTTTTGGCTATTGAGTTTTATGAGTTCCTTATATGTTTCAGATATTAACCCCTTATAAGATGCACGGTTTGCAAAAATCCCAAAGCTCCCGAAAGGGCATTTTTGTCCATGGCTGGCTGGCAAATTATCGTTACTGAGGAGAGATATGAGTAGGAGACCTCCTGTCCCACCATCTTGCTGATGTTGCAACAGGGACTTATTTTTAGATTTTAAATTTCTAGGATCTGGGGGGGGGGAATGGGAGGGGGAGGTGGGAGCATGGGCTGCTGTTGGATCCAATCACAATATTGTTTGCATATATCTCCTCCCCCCCCCCCCCCCCCCCCCCGCGCCACGTCCCAGCTCAGGCTTCTGCACCTCTCACTGCACCAGAGAGATTTTTCTAAACTCAGACCCATCGAGGCATTCCCCTGGTCAGAGTCCTTCAGGGGCTCCCCACTGACTTCATGATAAGACCCACATCTAGCCTGACAGGTACCACGTCGCTTCCTTCCTCCTGGCTCCTCCCCTCCCTCCTGGCTCCTCCCCTCCCTCCTGGCTCCTCCTCTCCCTCCAGCCTTTGGGCCGTGTGTGATTGCACTTGCTGTGGGCTGACTCTCACCTTTCAATACCCAGGTGGTTGGTCTTTCTCGGGACCTGGGTTGGGTGCCCCGCTCTGTTCCCATAGTTTCCCGTGTGCATCTTTTGGTTGTACCTATGGCCCCGTGTTCCTGTGGGTTATAATCACTTCCCTCTTAGTCTTCCTCACCAGAGTGGGATTTCCCGGTGGGCAGGGGTTCATTCCGAGTGTTTGAAGACTGAAATGATGGATACCAGGGCTTGGTGGCCAAGGTTGTGGTGGGTACTTCCCCTTTCCCCTTAGTCCTGGACCGAGGGTCTCAGTGGACCCCTTGCCCAGGAGAATGAGCACCCCCACCCCGCAGCTTTATGGAGGGACCCCTCCTTGGCCAGCATGGCCTTTTGCCCTGCAGTCAGCACCTCAGGAATAGAAGGGCTGACATGACTGTTGCTTTCCCCACAGGCACTGGTGCCATCACACGGTGACGCGGACGGTGTCCTGCCAGGTGCAGAACGGCTCGGAGACAGTGGTCCAGCGTGTGTACCAGAGCTGCCGGTGGCCGGGGCCTTGTGCCAACCTCGTGAGGTAAAGGCTGTGGGGCGGTCCAGCTCTGCCCTTCCTTTTCCTTTCTGTTCCCTTGGGTGAATCCAACCCCAGCACAAGCTGCTGGGGAGGGGGGTTTGACGCTCGGAAACAAGAGCTGAGTGTGCGTTTATGGGGCACCTTTTGTGTACAGAGCATGGGGATTACGTGTGGGCAAGATGAAAGGGACGTGCTTCCCACCCTGAAAGAACTTCACAATCCGGTGGTATTTGATGAGCAGAAGAGCACCATAGACAGGAAGTGGGGTGAGGGGACTGAGGGATGGGGGAGGGCCAGGTGAGGCCCCTCTCGGCCCCGCCCACCACGGCCCCGCCCCCTTTGCACCCCGCCCCCCAGCCCTCAGGCAGCTCCTCAGCATTCGCATGATGATCCCTACTTTTCACAACTGCCCTTTGCTTTGGGCCTGAAGCAGTGATGTGAACAGTGTTCACATCAGACCCATCACATCACATCAAGACCCACTGCAGGGTCTTGTCCTCGGTGTGGGTGTTTACAGGCCTCCCGAGAGTTCTCTCCCTCTCCTTGGCATGAGGAGCTCAGAACAGAATGTTTGGTCACAGCAGATACGAATTTGTCCTGAGCCATCCCTTTGTTGAGTAAGACTTAATGCTCATTCTTGAGAGGAATTCCATATCTCTGGTCTCAATTATCATTGCCACTTAAGTGGCTATTATCTGTTAAGGAATGAGGGTTTAATGTACTTTCCTCTCTCTCCAGTAACTCATATCCGAGGTAGGGTTGGGGTGCATCCCCTCTGTGCCCTTTGATAGGAGAACACAATGCCACGTCCCCTTTCTCATTTATTTGGGACTTGCCGTCGGGAGTCTGACGCTCAGAGCAAAGTGACTTGCCCAACGTCAAAAGAATCGTCACAGGGATGAGGTCGGGTGCGACTCTGGCCTGTCAAACAGGCCCCATAGGGATGCGCCTGAGGTTTCATGGCCCAGCTCCCTTCCTCCCCCAAACAAATATGTGTAGACCTCCTCCTGTATCCACGCTCTGGGGAGGCCTCCTGTCCGCTGTGAGAACCCAGACCAGGCCCCGACTCGGGGAGCTGATGACCCAGTGGTGGTGGCGGGGCCATTAGTCAAACCACGACAGAAACAGGCACTTGGTCACAGATCATCACTGCTGTGTGGGAGCAAGGTGCCTTGAGGGTGGCGCTGGAGATGCGGTGGGGACCCCCAACCTGTGGGCTTCCCTGAGCCAAAGATATTCTCAAGATCTTGGGCACCTTTGATTTCACCCTCTGCCAGCTCCTGTGTCTGCCATATTGTTCCTCAGGGTCACAGAAGGGCGGCAGCAGCTCCGGGCATCAAGAACAGTGTCCCAAATAAATGAGAAAGGGGATGTGGCATTGTGTTCTCCTATCAAAGGGCACTGTCTTTTCCAGAGTCCCCCTGCAGACTCCCCTGATGTCTCACTGGTCCAAATTTGTCCTCTGAGCCTGGGAGTCCCTGACTCTAAAGTGGGGGTGGTAGAAAGCTTCCCCGGGAGGCTGTTGGAGGATGATGTGAGGCAGGCATGCAAGAAGTGCTCTGGGAATGGAGGCTGAAGCTGGGCCATGCTGAGATATGAAGCAGATCCTGGGCATATTGCTCCCCTCACCCCCTGCAGCAGGACCGAGCAGGACCAAGAGCCTGCCTGCCCCCACCCCCTGGTCCACAGAGCAGAGTTCCTGGGACATATGGCCTTCTACCCAGGCAAGAGGAACCCCTTGTCCTGGCCCTTCCTTCAGCCATGCTCCTCGTAGGGCAAGGCGTCTGTGAGCCTAAGCCCCTCTTCTGGACCATTCTCTGGGTACCTGGCTAAATAGCCCTGAGGGCTTCTGGGGCTGCCCTAGCCTCACCCCTGAATCTGGGGGACTGTGCGCGGTGGGCACACCCCCGAGCCCCATGGGGGCTGGTGAGGGTGGCTGTCTGTAGGAGCGGCTAGCGTGGCTGTTGCTGGGTACCGGTGCTAAGGCGTGTCCAGGCCAGTGTCTGGCCGGGATAAACCCCAGTGCCTTGGTACGGCTCTGAGAAGAGACACAGATGTCAGGTGAATGGAGAGTGGCTGGCGAGAGAGTGCAGGGGTGAGTTTGCTGCCCGAGGGCGGGGGCATCTGTACGGGCATCTTCCTCCGTGCCGGGTCTGGGGAGAAGGGGTTTCTGCATTTCCGTGTGGTTAGATTTGGGGATCCGCATGGCCATAATCCTTCGTGGGGCCTCTCTTGGCAGAAGGCTCTGAAGTCAGCACATTATCTCATTACATCCTGATGACATTTTTGTGACAAAAGTGTGCAGGTGGGGGAAGCGAGAGCGTGGTTGTGAAAACTTTGAGGCCCTATTCAGAATGCATTCGGGGACTGGCATGTTTCCCCACCCTCTCCCCCCAGGAGCCCCACACAGACCTCTTTGCTTGCATTATTCTTTGACTCAACCCTTTCTGCAAATATTCACTGAAGGCCCTACTATGTGCCAGAGGGGAATATGATGGAGAGTAAGACCAAATCCTCTTCCTCATGGGGTTTGTATTCACCTACATACGAAAACGAGAAAAAATATCGCCTCATAATGAGTGTAGGAAATTAAGATAGGGGTGATGTGACTGGGCATGAATTGGGGCTACGTTAGAGCAGGCACGAGAGAGACCCTGAAAGGATGATGTTGATGATGAGCAAAAAGTGAGGAGAAAGAGCCTCCATGTGATGATTGGGTGAGGATAGTTGGTGCAAAGGCCCTGAGGCAGGGAGGTCCTAGATGAAGGCACAGAGAGTAAGTCAGTGTCCAGAAGCAGAGCAGGTGAGGAGGGGAGTATAGGCCAGAGACTGATTTCCAGGGCCTTAGTTTGGACTTTTTATTTTTATTTTTTTAAATTAAAAAAATTTTTTTTTAATTTTTTAAATTATTTTTTTAAGTATGGATTTTATGTCAGTGTACTGGGAAGCCATTGAGAGTTTTAAGTAGAGATGAGAAATGATCTGATTTAGGTTTCTTTTTGATTAGCTTTTTATTCTGAGAGCATTGTTGATTCACACACAGTTGTAAGAAAAAAGAGAGATTCCATGTGTCCTCTTTCTTTTTTGGATCCCATGTACTGTTCTTCTTCTTCCCCCCAGTGGTGCCATCTTGCCAAACTATACGATATGTCACAACCAGAGTATTGAGATATTGACACTGATACAGTCAAGATACAGAATATTTTCTGTACATCACGACCCCATATATTGCCCTTCTGAAGACACACCCACTTTCCTCCTGCCCCCAAGCTCCCCAAAACCCCTGGTAACCACTAATCTGTTCTCCACTTTTAAAGTGTTGTCATTTCAAGAATGGAATCACACAGTAGGTAGCCTTACGGGAGCGGATCTTTTCCCTCACCATGATTTTCCGGAGAGTCATCCCCTGCTGTTGGGTGTATGAGCAGTTCGTTCCTTTTTATGGCTGAGTAGTGTTCCACGGTGCGGATGTCCCACAGTTAGTTTAACCATTTAGCTGTTGAAAGACATCTCGGTTGTTTCCAGTTTGGGGCTATTCTGAATAAAACTGTCATCAACATTTGGGTACCTTCAGATTTTTGCACGAATACAGGATTTCATTTCTCTGCATAAATGCCCATGAGTGGTTGAAGATTTTCTCCTATTTTTTTTTTTCTAAAAGTTTTATAGTTTTGTGAAGTCCATGATCTATTTTGAGTTAATTTTTGTGCAAGGTGTGACATTTAAGGCAAGATTCTTTTTTTTTTTTTTTTGTCTGTGGATATCCAATTGCTCTGGCATCATTGTTGAAAAGGCCATCCTTCCTTTCTTTTTTTTTTTTTTTTTTTTTTATTTTATTTATTTGCGAGAGAGACAATGACAGACAGAGAGCATGAGAGGGAGGAGGGTCAGAGGGAGAAGCAGACTCCCTGCTGAGCAGGGAGCCTGATGTGGGACTCGATCCCGGGACTCCAGGATCATGACCTGAGCCGAAGGCAGTCGCTTAACCAACTGAGCCACCCAGGCGCCCCCATCCTTCCTTTCTTGAACTGCTTTTGCATGTTTGTCAAAAACCATTTGGGCATATTTGTGTTGGTCTAAGTTCTCTGTCTTGTTCCATTGATAACATGCGTCCACGGTTCTGCCAATACCACTAGGCCTTGCTTGCTGAAGCTATATAATAAGTCTTGAAATTGGATAGACTGATCTGAAATAGATCAGATAGAATGAGTTAGGATGTGCTCCCTCCTTCTGCATTTTTCTGGAAGAGATTGTGTAGAATTGGTATTAATTCCTCTTAAATGTTTGGTAAAATTCTCCAGTGAAAACATCTGGGGCTGGAGAATTCTTTTGAAGGAGTTTTTAAGCTACAAATTCAATTTCCTTAATAGTTATGGGGCTATTCAAATGATCTATTTCAGATTCAGTGAGTTGGGTGACTAGTGTTTTTCGATGACTTGGTCCATTTCCTCTCAGCTGTTAAATTTATGTGCATAGGCCTACTACCTATTTTATTCCTGATATTGATAACTCGTGCCTTTTCTTCTTTTTCCTTTGTCAGTCTTGCTAGAGCTTTGTCGTTTCACAGGTCTTTTCTGAGAACCAGCTTTTGGTTTCATTGATTTTTCTCTAATGTTTTTCTGTTTTCAATTTCATTGATTTCTGCTCTTATCTGCTCCTATCTCTACTTTGTCCTTCCTTCTGCTGGCTTTGAAGTATTATTCTGTCCTTTTTGGAGGTTCCTGGGATGGGCTGGTTTAGGCTTTGAAAAGATCGCTGGCTGCCGTGGGGACAGTGGGCACGGGCAGGTGCAAGGTGATGGTGGCTCACGCCAGGACACTACCTGGGAGGTGGGGAGAAGTGGGTGAATTCAGGAGGTGTCTGGAAGCTGAGATGACAAGAGTCTGATCACAGAAGAGCAGGGAGCAATCACAGATAACCCTAAATGTTTGGTTTGAGCGGCTGGCTGGCTGGGCGTGTCCTTCATTAAGTTGGGGACCCCCAGTGGTGTCAGCCCTCGGAGGTGGAAACCAGCAGCTCTGTTCTGGCGAAGTGAAGTTGGAGATGCCTGTGGGCGCATCCGTGGGAGGAGAGGATGCAAGTAAGAGGTCGAGTGAAAAAGTCTGGAGTACCGGGAAGATTCCAGGGCTCAGGGCATATTGCATTTCATGGACTCTATGATGCCATTGGCAGGAAGAAGTACATTATCTTACGATCCCTAAGAATTAAGCCAATTAAATGATCGCACACCATCAACTGTAGTATGAACCCCAGTGTCCCCGATGTTAAACTGTAACAATGTGGGCAAGTTGGAACCTGGGAGGGGTCATGTGACCGAGGATCAGGAGCATGCAGACTGTGTTCGAGGCTGCGGGACTGGAGGTGGCCTTGGGGATGACTAGATGGAGAAGGGGTGCTGATCCCCCAAAAATCCAGGCACCCCGACCTCAGAGGCAGGGCCAAAGAGGAGGGGGTGGCTGAAGTGGTGAGAAGGAGCTCCCGAGGCAGGAGGAGCATCCGCATGTCCCGGGAGGTGAGTTTCGGGACAGAGGGCATGAGGCAGAGCCTGAGTCTCCCAAATGCTCTGGGAAACCTGGTAAGACCAGGGCTGAGTGCCCATTAGAATGGGCAACGCGGGGTGGCTGAGACCCTGGCAAATGCAGTTTTGGGGAGCAGTGGGGACGGAGGCCAAGACGACAGGTGCAGAGGAGGAAAATGAGATGTGAGAAGTTTCAAGAAGTTCTTGCTGTGAAGGGAGCAGTGAGTGGGGCTGGGAAGCGAGAGGCAGCATGGGTGAAGAGAGGGATTTTGTTTGTTTTGAAGACAGGAGGTACGGGAGCATATCCCGTAAACTGTTTTGTGAGCTGTCCGGAATGGTCCCGGAGAGAGGGGAGGGCAGAAGCCCAGAGTGGGGAACCTGTAGCAGGAGGGGAAGGGGGGCCTTGTCAGAGCTGCAACAGGGGGGCAGGCCGAGAGCAGGGGCACCTGCCACCCATGTGGGTTCACGCGTGCGATGCGGGGATGGTCTGATTTTGGGGGGCGACTCTACCAACTCACGACGTCCCCCTCCCAATATTCCCAGGGCTCACTACGAGGCCCTACACACCGAGGTGCTCAGCCATGATCCTCAAAGGATGCAGCCATCTTCTTGCTACGTGAAAACAAAACTGTAATCCCGCCGGGTCCTGTGTGGATTTTCCCATTCTGTGATTTTTTTCCTACATTGGATTTCTGCAGAGTGTGTGTGTGTGTGTGTTTCGGAGTTGGAGGTACGTGTCTGTCATGTTTACAAACATGAGGCCCAGGACCACGCCAGGCACCCGGTCAGTAGGCAGCTGGTGAGGAGAGGGGGTGCCAGGGGGTCCCCCCTGGGGCCCGGTCTCCCTTCAGGGAAGTCCCTGCCTCAGCTTTCTCAGATCCTGTGTTTGGTCTGGTCGGTGGTTGGTGCGCAACTGAGCACCTAAGAGCAGACACTGTGTGCAAGAACATGGCCCCTTCCCTCACAGAGCTCCCGTGTGTGTTGGGGGGGCCGCTGGGGGAGGGAATGTGGAAGACTCACAGCAGTCGTCAGTCCCTGACATGAGACCTGGTCCTGGGTTTCCTGGGGGCAGTGACATTGGCGCAGAGATCTGGGGGATGAGGGGGTTTCCCTAGGGGAGGGGTGCGGTGGGGCGGGGAGGGGTGTGGGGGAGGCAACAGTCTGGGAGGGCCAGGCAGGGGGGCCTTCTCCAGCCGGCGCCACAGGGAGGGGCTGGATGCTGAGATTTCCCTGTGAGAGGCCTCAGGACCAGCTCCACACCCAGAGGAAGGCAGAGAGGACAAGCCGGGCCTCTCCTCTCTGTGCCTCAGTTTCCCTCCCCGTCTGTCTTGCTTTGGGGTGGAAATCACAAGGCTGTGCCTTGATCAGGGCAGCAGGAAGTCCAGCGTTACTGATGCTGCCCTCCTGCCCCCCGAGCCCCGCCAGGGGGCCGCTGCGAGAGGGGGGCGGTGGGCCAGGCCCAGGGCCTGCCTGACAGATTGGGAAGACCGAGCCCCAGGGACTCGGGGGTTAAGTTTTCCTCGGCCTGTCTCCCTGGCCCCTCCGAGCTCTTTGATGGCATTAGAGCCAACCTTTTCCAGATGTGCTGAGCGGAGGGGTTTGCCGGAACTCTCCGGGGCTTCATCTGCCTCCTTCATTCCCCTCCGCCAGACGGCCCCCTGCCGGCCAGCCTCCCCCCTCTGGTTGGGTTGCCTGCTGACTGCAAGGCCCTGCAAGGCCCTGCGATGTCCTGGACTTAGTACTTTCTTAAAACGTGGCCTTTCTTTCCTGCCCGGCCTCCGCAGCCGGCCTGTGTGGGTCCAGAAGCTCTCCGAGGCTGACCCCCCGCAGCGTGGGGGCTTGTCCAGGCTGCGTCCCCCTCCCTCGCCAGGACTCCCCAGTGCCCTGCGGTCCTGGGCTCTGGTGGGGGGGGGGGGGCTGGGTGGAAGACACTGCCCGCTGGGCCCACTGTCCCTTGCGTCTGGCACTTAGGGATGACTAGCTGGGATTTGGAGGAGGCTGAAAACCCCCCTCCTCCTGTCTCTGAACCACAGTGGGACAGCCCCTTCCCTCCCACTGGCCCGCTGCTATTAATCAAGAGATTAATAATCTACTGCCTCCCTTTCTGAAACCCCCACTCCCATTTCCTGTTGAGTCTCCAGCCTGTCTCGGTACCTCCCAGTCTGGTCCTCCTCACCGTGGTCCCTGGTGGGAGGAAGTGGGGCCAGGGCAGGAGCCTGCAGGCTGAAATGCCCAGCGAGGGAGGGGCACCTGTGCCCCCACATGAGGTCTCCAGGCTGGGGATGCCCAGACCGTAGCCCTGTGCTGGCCCTGTGCTGGCATCCACCAGGGGGCCGCCTGATGCTTTGGAGACCCCCACCTTTGGAAGCCAAAGAGCCATGGCTTCCACTTACACACCTCCAGTGATGGGCACCTCACCTCTCCCGGGATCCCGTTTTTCAAACATCCTCTCTCATGTGACCTTGTGCACCCAGGGCCACGTTTGGGGAAATATAAGACACATCTGCACCCTTTCTGGGGCAGTCATTGAGTGGCAGTAGGAGTTTGGGGGCCCTTTAGAGGACCTCATGACTTCAGCCTTCTGTACTTCCTAAGAGGGTCCCCCAGGACCAACTGCTCACGTGGGGGTTAGCTTCCCTACGTTGTTGCCCAGATAAGAACACACCAGCCCCACCAGGAGGCCTGGTTCGGTCAGAACTCTGCCACTTTATAAGCTGGAGTCTGACCCCATGCTCCTCTGCAGCCTCAGTTTCCCTTTCCCCTTCTGTAAAATGAGGCCATTCATCCCTGCCCTACCCCTCTTTCTTGGCCAGCAGCCGCCTGACGGCCTTCCCCACCTTCCATCTCTCCCTTCCCATCTGGTGCCACACAGCCAGACATGGGTGGGGTCTTTCTAGAAAGCCAATCTGACCACCACACTCCTCCACGCCGCAGTCCCTGGGTGGCCTCCCCTTGGCTGGGAGGGCTTGGTCTCCTAGCGGGTACAAGGTTGTCTGTTGAGGAGCAGGAAAACCACATCAAGTCTTCTGTTTATTTTTTAATCTCTAAAATAAGAGCGAAATGAAGCTTTACTGATTTTTAATATATGCAAAGACAGTAAATAATACGTGTACATATACATGTGTCGACCAATACATGTATATTGCAGGCTCGAACATGTTTTGCTGATCAGGAGCGTGCTCTGAAGGCCAGGCGAGCGCCAGCCAGCGCGGTCTTCCTAAACCCAGGCCGGACTCCTTGCCTGCTTCGGGGGCTTTCGTAGCTGCCCTGCCTGTGCGTTGTCTGCTCCCCGAATGCACCAGGTCTCACCCCAAACCACCTCCCGGCTCTCCTGGTGCTGGCTGCCTCCTCACTGTCTCAGCTCAGCAGAACTTCCTCAAGCGTCCCTCGACGTAGGAAGCCTTTTCTGGCCCCTTGTTGTGGAAGTGGCCATGCCCTACCTCCCCATCCCTACAGGCCATCAGTGTCCAAGGATGTCCCCTACCCCGACACCCTGAGCTCCAGCACTAGGCCTGGGAAGCAGCCAGCGGCTTTAGTGGAGGGGACAGACGTCAGATCAATGACAGCACAGGTGGTGGCGAGTGTTTGGAAGACAAGCCAGGGTTCTATGACAGTATAAACCAAGGGGACGCAGCCTGCAGTGGGGGTGGGTGTGACTGAGGGCCAGCTGGTCACGGAGGCCCTCTCGGAGGAGGCGGCACTTTTGTCGCGGTTATTTATTGAGTGAGTCACAACCCCCGGGAAAATATATGTCCTTGAGTTTGCCAGGTGACAGGTGACGGTGAGGGAAGTCTCAGGATCCAACCTTCAGAGGGAGCAAATGCGGAGAGGGCAGAAGTCCCTAGATTTGGGTTGTCTTGGGGAAAAAAAAAAAAAAGCCCCAGAACTGGTGAGGTGGGAGACACCCCCTGAAGACTCCAGATGGCATTTGGAGAATTTCAAGGTAGGAAGGGATCTTTGAGTCTGGTGCATCTCAGCGCAGACTTTATAGAGAGGCGGGGACTCACTCAAGGCTCACAGATGGGCAGAGATGCATTGGAATGAACTAGAAACAAAGCAGCCAGAAATCCCTGTGTTTATCTTGCCTGACTGCATGTTTGCTCCCCTCAGGCCAAGTCAGCCTGGGCTGTCCTTGCGGGGGGCCACCCTGCACACACGCCCCAATGTCAGGATCTTGTCTGGGCCAGCAAAACCAAAGCAGCCTCATCTGACCGCTTAGATGCATCTGGGATGGGAGGTGGGGGGCAGCCGATGAAAAGACGGGCCCTGGGGTAGGTATGCATTCGAGGGTGGGGAGCGGGCTTGTCCACTTCCTGCTGGTGCAAGCCAACCGGGGGCTCCGCTACCCACCAGCCGCACAGCTTGGGCAAGGACTCTGTCCTCATCCGCAAGATGGGACAGTGATACTCATGGTATCAGGGGGCTGAGCTCCCAAGGGTTCAGCAAATATAACGCCCTTACCTTCCTCTTCCTTTGCTGGGCCACTTTTGGCACCTGTAAAGCAGGAACGCTGAGCTGGTCAGAGGCTTCAGGAGGGCTTCCTGGAGGAGAGGGCATTTGAGGTGAGTGTGGAGATGACTGGGCCTTAACTAGATAACAGAGGGAGAGAGAGAGAAAGAGGGAGGGCAGCCCTTAAGTGATGAGGAATGTGGTACACTGGAGATTTGGAAGGCCAATACGGCTGGAAAGCAGGAGTGAGGGGCTCGAGAGTCATCGAGGAGGCTGGTGGAGGCCAGGCCAGAGCCCTCAGGGCTTGTGGGTCACGGTGTGGAGTTTGCTCTCCACTCCACGTGGTCACTGCAGCACCTCAGAGTCGAGAGGAAGACAGGATGGAGGAGCATCTCCACCTTGGGGAGCATCAGGTCTCAGAGGCCAATCTTGTTTCTCTTCCTCCAATACCCACCCGGGAGTCATTCGAGCCTTGGTGGTGGGGGTCACTCCCAGGTCTCTGTGGCTCCCACCCAGGACCTCATCCTTGGCCCTCCATGTTGCTGCCAAGGTACAAGGCTCCTGCCACCACCTGGACGGTGGGGTAAGCCCTGTGTGGGGGTGTAGCCTCTGCTGGGGAACCCTAGGCAAGCCGGGTCCTCTCCAGGAGCTCAGTGTCCCCAAATGAGACTGACCCCCAGGCTGTCAGAGGTTCGGCCAAGGCTGTAAACCCTGGGATTATGGCTGTTTGTCTTCTGGTGGGGGTGGCCTGGGGGCTGTGCTGAGTTGAAAGGGATTGCTTCCTGGGCTGGGGGATGGGAAGGGGTGGGAGGTCTCTCTGCCCCTTGGGAACAGTCTTGAAACAACGGCAGGTGGTAGAGTTGCCCCCTTACCTCACAGAGGCACTCAAGACTGCGTGTGTGCGTATTTGTACTTTTGTTGATTGATTGATTCTTTATTTGATTTTTGACAAATTTAATCTAAGGTGTACAGCGTGGTGTTTGGATATATGTACACATTGTGAAATGATTAACCACAATCAAACTAATGAACATATCCCCCACCTCCCATACTGACCGTTTTTGTGTGTGTGGTGAGAGCCCTTGGGATCTCCTCTCTTAGCAAATTCCAGGTATACGATACGTCATTATTAACGACAGTGTTCGCATTGTTCGGTGGGTTTCTAGGACTTACCGGTCTTATACCTAAAAGTTTGTACCCTTTTATCAAGATCTTCCTCTTTCCCCCACCTCCTAGCCTCTGGTAACCCCCATTCTACTCCGTGTTCCTGTGAGTGCTACTCTTTTGTTGTTGTTATTCCGTATACGAGATCATATGATTTTTGTCTTTCTGTGTCTGGTTTATTTCACTTAGCAGAATCCATGGTGTCACAAAGGGCGGGAGTTCCTTCTTTTTTATGACTGAATAGTCTTCCGGTGTGTATACGTGTGTGTGTATATATATCATTTCTTCATGCATTCGTCTGTTGATGGCTAGTCGGGTTGCCCCATGTCTTGGCTGACATGGACAATGCTGCAGTGAGCATGGGGATGCAGATGTCTCTTTGAGCTACCGATCTCATTTCCTTTGGATAAAGACCCGGAAGTGGGGCTGCTGGGTCACGTGATCATTCTTCTTTCTAATAATCTGAGGACCCCCCAAACTGTTTTCCACAGTGGCTGAACCAATTGGCATTCCCACCAACAGCGCACGAGGGCTCCTTCTTCCCCACGTCCACGTGAATCCACGTATCTTTTGTCTTATTGAGTGTAGCCACCCCAAGAGGTGTGAGGTGATAGCTCGTGACCTTGATTTGCGTTTCCCTTCCTAGTTATTTATTGATGTGGCTGTAATAGGCGAGGTAGATGAGCTGGTGCTTGGGAGGACTTTGTGGTCTGGAGGGGCAATTGATACGGAATAGCTTCATTACCATGATTATAATTGAAAACAGTAGCTGTATTAGGGTTCTCCAGAGGAGCCGAACCAATAGGATATATGGAGATATATAGAAAGAGGTTTAGAGTAGGAATTGACTCACGCAATTATGGAGGCTGAGCGGTCCCATCATGTGCCATCTGCAAGCTGGAGGCCCAGGAAAGCCTGTGTTGTGCTTCCAGGGAGACCTGGGGGGTCGATGTTGTAATCCCTAGTTCAAGTCCCGAGACCCAAGAACCAGGAGTGCTGACGTCCAAGGGCAGGAGAAGATGGATGTCTCCGCTCCAGAAGAGAGTAAATGCGCCCTTTCTCTGTTCTCTTCAGGCCCTCAGTAGAATGGCTGATGCCCGCCTGCATTGGTGAGGGCAGATTTTTTTTTTTAGGATTTTATTTATTTATTTATCTGAGAGAGAGCACGAGCAGGTGGGAGGGGCAGAGGGAGAGGGAGAAGCAGACTCCCCACTGAGGAGGGAGCCTGACTCGGGACTCCATCCCAGGACTGCGGGATCATGACCTGAGCAGAAGGCAGACACCTAACCGACTGAGCCACCCAGGTGCCCAGAGGGCAGATTTTCTTAACTCAGCCTACCAATTCAGTGCTGGTCTCTTCTGGAAACCCTCACACGTTTTACCAATTATGGGGGCACCAGTTAGTCCAGTCTGGGGGACACGTACAAGTACCCATCACAGTAGCTAACATTTACTGCATTCCTACCTGGAAATTGTGTTCACCTTGAAATGCCAGACTGGTGGCTTAAGCAATAAACATGTACTCAGTAGACAGCTCTTGAGTTTGGGCAGTCCAAGATCAAGGTTATGGAGCAATTGGACCCCAGGCGCTGCTGCTCGGCATGTGAACTGCTTTGCCCAAATAGGTTTGGGGCACCTGTTTGCAGCATCTACTAAAGCAAAACCTATATCCATCCCGTGGGCCAGCAATGCTGCTCCTGGGAATATACTCCAGAGAAATGAAAACATGGGTTCACAAAGACTTGTACAGGAGTGCTCATCACATCTTTCTCCGTCCTAGTTCGAGACTAGAAGCAACCCAAATGGTCAATCAACAAGAAAATGGGCCAACTGGGGCCCATTTCTATAATGGAATATTATTTAGTAACAGAGAGGAACAAAATGACCCTGCACTTAACAACACGGATGAACCTCAGGCTAAGGCTGAGTAAAAGAAGGTGGCACAAACCAGCGCATGCTGCGAGGTTCTGTGTATATGAGATTCTAGAATGGGGGGGAGGGGAGGGGGAGAGAAATCAGAATGGATATGCCTGGGGGCAGGGTAGTCATTTTGGAGGGGGCACGGGTGACTTTTGACTTGGGACCATTGGTTTACACATAGGTAAAAGTCTATTAAGCTAAACACTAGATTTATCTATTTTGCTGCATATACATTATATTTTAATAAAAAAGAAAAAAAAACCCCACTTTAATGTGAGGTGTGAATTCGGTGCTTCGCTTCATAGCACTTACCGTGGCCCGTGGTCGTCTGTTCACGTGTGTGGTTCTGTGGCCGAGCAGAGCTGTGCCCGTCTTCTTCATGCTTGTGTTCCCATTGTCTGGCACCCAGCAGGCTCTCAGTGTGTACCTGCTGAGTGCACGCATGAGCGTTGGGGTCAAAGCAAGCTCCGGGCATGGAGCTGTGGGAGGGCTCAGGAGGGAGCCTGTGGACTCTGGCCAGGAGTGGGGGTGCTTCACAGAGGAGGATGACAGGTGAGTCACACCCTGAAGGCTCTTGGGAATTTTCTCAGGCAGAGTAAAGGAGGAAGGGCAGGTAGGCAGAGGAGCCTGCGTGTGCAAAGGCCCAGGGGCAAGAAGAGCAGGTTGTGCTGTGGTGGTAGGGGGTTGGCTGGGGGTGGCAGGAGGAAGGGAGCATAGAAAGGTAGGCAGGGCCTTCTTTACTGACTTAAAGAGCTTAGTCCTTAGTCTATGGGAGCCATGGGAGGTTTTGAGAGAGGGCAGTCACAAAATTGGATCTGCATTTTAGAAAGATCACTGGGTTTGTAGACTGGATCCCAGTGGACGGGCTGGGAGTTCTTCAGGAAATGTAGGAGGGGAAAGCCCAGCCTGGGCCAGGCTTCGAATACTGCCTGTTGCCCAGGGCACTCAGGGGAGACCTGAGGGGTCTGCCAGGCTGAGCCCGGGCCCTCAGGGCTGGAGAAGCAGCGCCACCTACTGGTGTGCCCTGCTCCTGGACATCACAGGTCATCTGGTTCCTTCTGGTCCCAGAGTGGGGCACGTCAGCCCATGGTCCTCTGAATGAGGGGCAGTAAGGGACCTTTCTGGGGGACAAGCTTTCCCTCTGCTTCAAAGCCCAAGATCAGGATCTTGTGCAGATGTAGGGAGGGAAAATATTCCCTTGTGCCAAACAAACGCAAATTAGTATTGGTAGGTTCTGCCAGTTCTGTCTGCGTTTGGATCCTAGTCCCGTTACCTTCTGGCAGTGTGACCTTGAGAAAGTTGCTTAACTTCTCTGTGCCTCAGTTTTCTCATCTGTAAATTAGGATTAGTAGTAGTATCCACCTGCTAGGACTGTTATGAGTCAGCACATGGACAACACTCAGAACAGTGCCTGGGGCATGGTGAATACTCAAAGCTCTTATGATACCTGTTCTTATTTCCATCATCATCATCATTCAAGGCGTGGATGGAGGGATGCCTGGTGCATTTGCCTGGCTCAGGGGCCGGAGGGGGAGGGACAGCCTATGGCTCAGGGGGGCCAGAGAGCGGCCGTGTGAGCAGGACAAGGGCCTGCACGCATGGCTAAGCAGTCAGACCGTCCTGACCGCAGCGGGGACGGCCGAAGGGCGTGGGCCGGGAGGAATGAGGTCAGATCTGCATTTTGCGAACCAGCATCTGTGCACGCTTCCTGCTCTGGGCGCCTCGCACACGCACCCTCCCAGCGAGCCTCACGCCCCGCATCCTAGTCTCTGTGGTGTCCTCATAAGTAATGCGTGCAAGTCCATATCGTGAGTTAGGGGCAGAGCCCAAAGCCCACAGTCCAGGGCCCCATCCACCCCATGGGGCTGAGGTTATAGGAGGCACCCATCCGTGGCATCGGCTGCACTTGGCAGGATGCGAGCCGCAAGACACTTGACCCCTTCCCTGCCCTGCACGTCTGCCCCGGGTGGGGCTTCCATAGCCTTTCTGCTCCCTCTCAGCCAGAGCAACGTCTTATTCCAGGAATCAGTGAAAAAATTGGCATCTTTTATCTAAATTAAAGCTCCCTCCCTCTCCTAGCTGGGCTTGCTTCCGGCTGGGAGACCTGCAGCAGGAAGGCGGTGTGAGGGTGTGAGCGTGTGAATGAGTGCCTGTGAGTGTTGAGTGTGAGCATGTGTGCATGTGTGAGCATGAAAGCACGGGAGCCCGTGGGTGCACACAGGAGGGTGTGTGTGTGACTGTGTGCGTGTGTGCTTATTATCACCTGTTTATTATCTATGTGTGCTCCTCGGACCCAGGCTCAGCAGCCCCGATGGCCCACCAGGTCACTTGCCGTGGGGTGACGATGGGACACAGTTCCTCTGTCTGCCTTGCCCCTCTGGCCTGCCGCAGAGCTTCCTGGGGGGCAGTCGAGAGTCTAAAGATCTGGGTCCACTGTCCTGGTCCCAGCGTGGACGTCTCTCTGTGCAGACTCCTGGCTTCTCACTCGAAGTTTCCTGCCCCTGGCTGCACATAGCCTCACGCCCCCCTTAGATCTCCAGGGGAAAGCTGGTTTGCCAGAATGTTCATGAAACATGAGCGAGAGGACTCTTTTTTTTTTTTGTAAAAGAGAAATTAGTGTAACAGGATTGTTCAGATCGAGTGCAATATTTCTGAAATTCGAGATGTGACTCGTGTGTTTTCCTGTCAACGGGGCATCTTGAAACGTCACTTCTGCTGCTACCAATTAATTCATAATTTTCCCATTCCCCGATTAAGTTGCTTGGTGTCAGCAGATTCGGGTTTTGTGAAGTCACGTAGCTTTGCTCTCAGGAGGAAGATGTGCAAACGTGATCAAGCGGCGAAGTCATAACGATGCATGCAAATTGAATAATAAAGCCAAGTGTATCCTCCTTGTGAGATTGGGTCATATGTTCGTGTGTGTATGTGTGTATTGGGGTATGATTAACATTCCATGTTATATTAGTTTCAGGTGTATTGTATTTGATTTGATATTTATATGTATTGCAAAATGATCACCACAATACGTCTAGTTAATATCTGTCACCACATACAGTTACAAAAATTGTTTTTCTTGTGATGAGCACTTGAAGATCTACTCTCTTAGCAATTTTTATATATGACACTCAGTCTTATTAACTATAGTCACCATGCCGTACATCACATCCCAAGACCTTTACATTTTATTTTATATCTGGAAGTTTCTGCCTTTTGATCCTCCCTTCCCCCATTATGCCTGCCCTTACCCCCCGACTCTGGCAACCATCAGTCTATCTGTATCTATGACCTCAGTTGTTTTTTCCTTAGATGCCACATATAAGTGAGATCATCCAGTATTTGTCTTTCTCTGTCTGACTTATTTCACTTAGCATAATGCCCTCACGGTTCATCCATTGCTGTCGCAAATGGCAAGATTTCTTCCCTTTTTATGGCTCCGTAGTATTCCATCGTGTACATATATCACATTTTCTTATCTGTTCCTCTGTCGATGGACACTTAAGTTATTTCATGTGTTGGCTATTGTAAATAAGGCTACGATGACCATGGGGGCACAGATCTCTTTTTGAGTTAGTGTTTTCGTTTTCTTTGGATCAGTCCCCAGAAGTGGAATTGCTGGATCAAATAGGAGTCCTATTTTTTCTTTTTTAAAAGATTTTTTATTTTTATTAGAGAGAGAGAGAGAGTGCAAGCAGGGGGAGCAGCAGGTAGAGGGAGAGGGAGAAGCAGGCCTCCCGCCGAGCCGGGAGCCCGATGTGGGGCTCGATCCCAGGACTCTGGAATCATGACCTGGGCCGAAGGCAGTTGCTTAACCAACTGAGCCACCCAGGCGCCCCGGGAGTCCTATTTTTAATTTTTTGAGGAACCGCCATACCATTTCCCACAGTGGCTGCACCAGTTTGCATTCCCTCCGACACTGCATGAGGTTTCCCCTTTGTCCACATCGTCGCCCACACCTGTTGTTTCTTGTGCTGTTGATGGTCGCCATTCAGACAGGTGTGAGGTGATAGCTCATGGTGGTGTGGTCACACATCTTATGTCTTGGAGTTTTGTAAAATAGTATCAGGCTTTTTTGCAAGGAAAATATCAAAACTGCAGGAGTGTGAAATCTGGCCCGGAATCCACAGCAGTTTGCAGGGGAATAGGGTCCCACAATGGGGCTGCAAGTTTTCATTGGTGTGTCTCGCTCATCCACGAGGCTGTGATTTTCTCGAAGGCAGGACTCAGTTCTATCAGTCTGTGACCACAGTATGACATTAAGTTGGCGCTCAATAAGTGTTCATTGGATGAATCAGCCAAAGGAAATGATTGGGACAAAGTGCTGGAGTTCAGGAACTTTTGGGTGGTTGGAAGTTGAGGACGTCCTAACGATAGTTTTCTTTTCCTTCTTCATCATCTTGGTCAACGTCTTAGCTCAGGCTGCCACAGCAAAATATCACAGACTGGGGGGTTTCAACAACAGAAGTGTGTTTTCTCAGACGGTCACCTTCTCGCTGGGTCCTCACACGGCCTCTCCGTGTGTGCATGAACTGAGATCTCTTTCTCTGTCCTCCTCTTCTTATGAGGCCACCAGCTCTGATGGATTAGGGCCCCACCCTGATGACCTCATTAAACTGTAATTACCTCCTAAAGACGCTCTATGCAAATAGAGACACATGATGGCGGGGGGGCGGGGGGGACACAAGGCTTCAACATACGGATTCTGAGGACACAATTCAATCCATGGCAGACATTTTCCCACCCTCGGTGGCCATGCTTGGAAACTTGCCGGAAGGCAGAGCTGGGAGGGACTTTATAATGCATCCAGCACAGAGAGGGGTGGTCACTTGCCCAGGGCTACACAGCCAGTGGGCACAGAGCCGGGATGACAGGCTCCACTACCCAGGCGGCTCCCAGAGCCCTGGGCTGGGTGCTCTCTGCAGAAGTGGGATCTGGGCTGGGGGGGTGGGCAGGTGGATGGGCGCTCACACTATCCTGACGCTGCCCTTGTGTTAGTTACAGGACTCTGATCAGACCCACATACAGAGTGTCCTACCGCACGGTGACGGCGCTGGAATGGAGATGCTGTCCTGGCTTCACCGGGAGCAACTGTGAGGAGGGTGAGTCTGCCGGGGTGTGGGGGGCTGGGGGTCAAGGGCCAAGGACTGGGGCGCAGGGTGCAGGGGGACGGGGCACCGGCTGGGCTGGGCTGTGGAGTCTCTGGGGGTTGCTGCCACCTGCCATGGGCACCTAGGTGGGGACCCTGTGTGCATTGATTGGGTGGAGGAGAATCATGAGTCCTGGCCTGGGGGAGGGGATTCAGTTTACAGCCTCTTTCTTCCGCTCTGGATCGCACTCACCCGGGAATGGGGGCAGGCAGAGAGGGCTCCCGGGGTCTCTGTTCACCAGCCTTGGAGCCACGTCTGTTGTCCAATGAGGCACACGGATCTGGTGGGCAGCGGACTGATTGTCCTGCCCTTCTGTGTGGCTGGAGCCCAGGGTGAGGATGGGAGGACAGGGCCTAGAGCTGGGGCCTTCCTTCTGAGCCTCCAGACCCGGTCCCAACCTGCCTCTGGAGCCCGATGGGGCCAGGGAGGGCCCGCAGCAAATCCCAGCTGTGCTCATGGCCAGGGAAAGCAGATCCTGCCAGACCAACAGATTTGCAGCCCATCTCGTTCCCAGGGCTAGCTGGTCGGCCTGGAGGCTCACGGGTCAGGGTTGTATTTGGAAACGGTAATTTTCCATGAAATGGACGTTCTGATCAAATTATTTTCCCTCATCTTTTTTTTATTACCTAACTTACTGACTTTTGTTTTATGGATATGCTTTTATAAATTAGGTGATTATAAAGTTATAATAAGTTATAATATGTTAGGTATATGTTTTTATTG
Source organism: Halichoerus grypus (assembly GCF_964656455.1). Classification (NCBI taxonomy): domain Eukaryota; kingdom Metazoa; phylum Chordata; class Mammalia; order Carnivora; family Phocidae; genus Halichoerus; species Halichoerus grypus. The sequence goes on from NC_135717.1 coordinate 7,863,735, forward strand.
AAAACTGCCTAAAATGCTTTGGGTTACAAATAATAACAGGATAATTACAGAACAGTACCAATAATGATGATGCTTCAGTGGGCCTGTGGCCCAAAGCAGAGCTGAAGGAAGAGGCTGGAATGGAAAAGGGTCCAGGTGGTGCCGCCCTTCCTGACTTAGAAGGCGCCTGATCCTGGAAGGCCTTTGCTCAGCACTGGGAAGGCTTTGGGGGCCCTTTTCTCAGCTCCCAGAGCCTCCGAGCTTCCCCCTGACCCCATCCTTGCCTCAGCTGACTATAATCATGGGTTTTCATGTTTGCCCACCCCCCTGCCTCCAACTACCACTCGCCACCCTGCCGACTGTTTCTTCTAAGGGTAACTGAGCCCAGCCCGAATAGGGCCCCTTCCTCCCTCCCCTGGAAACCACTGAGTGCTGAAGCATGGACGGTTTTTCATCTCTCTTCATGTTCTCATTATTAAAGGAACAATCCAGTAAACGAAGTGTAAGTCTCAGATGTCTGAGTCGTAAACCTCACGCAGATAGATAAAGGGCACGTTGATCGAACTCATTAAGTGAGTGATTCAAAAGGGGGATTCGAGACACTGAGATAGATGCAGACTGGGGAGCCCAAGACCACCCTTAGGTCTGATAATTCACTGGAAGAACCCCCAGAGCCAAAAAGCTATTTTGCTCACGCTTATGGTTTATTACGATGAAAGGTACGGACTCAAATCCTCCAAGGGAAGAAACCCATGAGACAGAGTCCAGGAGGGTTCCACACACACAGAGCTGCCAGGTGTCCCCTCCCAGCTGAGGTGTGGATAGCGATGAACTCCTCTCCTCACATGTAAAACACATTGACGAAAATGTGACCAGACGCTGGCAGGAGCCTCCCCCAGGAGCAATGGTTCACTATTTGTTAATTCAGGACCACTGTGACTTTATAGATCACAGCTACCATGAATAAGGAGAGTGAATCGTGTCTAAGTATCTAGAACCATAGGGATGTATCTAGAAATGTTTTCTTCTTATTGCAAAAGTTAAGTCCGTGTTCGGTGTAGAAAAGGTGAAGACAGGCAGAATCACACCTCTCAAGGTTGAGTATCACTTTGGTGAAAAGCTTCCAGACCTTTTTTCTGTGCTTTCATATGGTTGTACTATTTTGATAACCTTCTTTTTCAAATAAGTGACCATGAATGTTTCTGCATGTCAATAGATAGCTTTCGGTAGCATTATTTTTAGTGGCTGCAAAATTTGGGTATATACTTTATTAACTAAACCCCTACTGCAAGATATTTAAGTTGCTCCCAAGTTTTAAATTATTGATGACATTCCTCCAGACATCCTTTTTTTTTTCCTGACATAAAATTTACATACTCTGAAATGCACCTATCTTAAGTGTACACTTTGATGAGTTTTGATACATGTACACATTTCTATCACCTTCTGGAAAGTTCTCACCCCTTAGCAGCCACTGTCCTGATTTCTATCATCATAGATCAGTTTTACTTATTCTTGAACTTCATATAAATGGAACCATATAATATACACTCCTGTGCATGGTTTCTTTCAATTTTCAATAAATCTTTGAGATTTATTCATATTGTGATATGTATATCAGTAGTTTACTCATTTTTATTGCTGGGTATTATTCCATTGTGTAAATAGCCACAATTTTATTTGTGTGTTGTCCTGTGGATAAATCTTTGAGTTGTTTCTGGTTTGGGGCTTTAAGAATAAAACTTCTGTGAACGTTCTTGTAATGTCTTTCTGTGGACATCTGTTTTTATTTCCCTTGGGTTAATCCCTATAAGTGGAATTGCTAGGTCAGGTTAAATGTTTAGCTTTATAGGAAAGAGCCAAACTGTTTCCCAAAGTGACTTTACCAGGTTACACTCCCACCAGCAAAGTATGTTCCAATTGCTCCACATCATTGCCAACATTTGGTGGTCAGTCTTTTTCATTTCAGCCAGTCTAGTGGGTGTGAAATGCTCTCTCATTGTGAGTTTAGTTTGAACTTCTCTGTTGACTAATGATATTGGACCTCTTTTTGTATGTCTATCTGACATACTTACCAGCCATTCTTATATCTTCTTTCGTAAAGTGTCTGTTCAAGACTTTTGCTCATTTTTGATTGGGTTGTTTTACTTGATAAGAAGTAGCCAAATTGTAAAAAAAAAAAAAAAAAAAAAAAAAGAAGTAGCTAAATTGTTTTCCAAAGAGGTTTTAATGTTTTACACAAGCAAGGTGTGTTCCAGATGCTCCACATTCTTGCCAATATGTGGTGTGTTTTAATTTTAGCTGTGCTAGTGGGAATGAAATGAAATGCAATTTCTTCTTTTTTAAGACTACTTTGACCACTCTAGTTCCTTTGCATCTCCATAAAAACTTTGCACAACTTAACAGTGTCTGAAAAAAAAAAAAGTATGTTGTGATGGGGAGTAGGATTGTGATGAATTTACAGACCAATTTGGGGAGAATAGATATCTTAATAATGAGTCTTCTGATTCAGGAACATGGTATAGCTCTCCATTTATTTAAGTATTTAATTTCAGCTTCCAGACTAGAGGTATTGCTTATCTCTTATTAAATTTATTTCTAAGTATTTCTAAGTCTTTTAAGTTTTGGTGCTTTTTTAAAAATGGGATTGCCTTTTAAATTTTCATTTCATAATTATTTTTCTGCTAGCATATAGAAATATATTTGATTTTTAATATTGACTTCATATGTAAAAACCATGCTAAATTCATTTATTAGTTCTAGTAGCTTATTTATTGATTTCTTTGGATTTTCTACATAAACTATTATGTCTTCTGTGAATAAAGACATGTTTGCTTCTTCCTTTCAACTATTAATGCATTTTATTTTATTTTTCTTGCTTTATTGGACTGGCTAGAACTTCTGATAAGATGCTTAACAGAAGTGGTGAGAACAGATATAGTTGCCTTGTTTCTGATCATAGCAGTGGGGGGGGGATGTTCTCCATTTCACTGTGAAGTATGTTGTTAGCAGTATATTTTTTCATATATGCCATGTATCAGATGAGGATAGTCACTTTTAGTCTGAGTTTGTTGAGATTACTCATCAGGAATGGTGCTGAATCTTGTCAAATGCTTTCTCTGCTTCTATACTGAGGTGATCATTTTTTTAAATCCTTTATTTTGTTAATGTGACTAATTACATTGATTTGGAATACTAAACCAACACTTCGTTCTTGGGAGTAACATTATTATTACAGGGATCAACCACCTTTGGATGTATTATTAATTTTTCTATTTCTCTATTTGATATTTATATGTAATTTTCTCTCCTTGCAATGTCTGCTAGTTTTTGGTGATGGGGGTTATGTTGTTCTCATAAAAAGAAATGGGAAAATTTCCCTCCTTCTCTATTTTCTAAAAGCATTTTTTTGTAAAGTTGGTATTACTTTTTCCTTAAATGTTTAATAGAATTCACAGTGAAACCATGCGGACCTGTAGTTTCTTTATGGGGAAGTTTGTTTGTTTGTTTGTTTCTTTAGAGAGAGAGTGTGCATGCTCAAGCAGCGGGGAGAGGTGTGAGAGAGAATCCCAAGCAGGCTCCATGCCCAGCATGGAGCCCGACACAGGGCTTGATCTCATGACCCTGAGATTATGCACAACCTGAGCCGAAATCAAGAGTCTGTGTTTAACTGACTGAGCTACCCAGGGACCCCTGTGGGGAAGATTTTGATAACAATTTTTTTTTTTTAACAGACATAGGGCTATCTGTGTGTTCTATTTCTTTTTGCTTTAAAGATTCATTTATTTTAGTGGGGGGAGGGGCAGAGGGAGAGGGAGAGAGGGAATATCCAGCAGACTCCCTGATGAGCCCAATACAGAGCCTGATCCATGACCCTGAGATGAGAACCTCAGCCAAAATCAAAAGTCAGATGCTTAACTGGCTGAGCCACCCAGGTGCCCTGATGTTCTCTATTTCTTAATTTAATAATTATCTGCGCATTTTAAAAATCAAATTTACTAAGGTTTAATTGATGTACAACTTATTATATACATATAATTTACACACACCAGATGTGTACAGATCAATAAATTTAGACTGAATGAATAACTTTCTACGTAGTTCTCGTCTCTCTGGTATTTTATCCACCAAATTTGCCTCAGCTTCCCTGAACTCAGATTTCTGTCTCTTCAACTCAGAGAGATTGCCATGTTCTACTTAGTCTTCCCTCCATGAGCGCTGGTCCAGAAGGTGTCTCTAGGAATTGCCTTGTTTGTTCTGATCTGCCTCCTGTCTAGTGTCTACAAATATTTGTCCCATGAATTTTGTCCAATTATCTAGTTATTTATGGTGGGAGAGCAAGTTCAGTAGGAGTTAATCTATCATTACTGGAAGCAGAAATTGTGCCTTTTCCTTTATTGAATTTTTCTTTATAGTTCTCTGTATTATTTCTTAGTAGTTTTAAAAACCGTATGCTTCCATTTATCCACTCCACTATCCTTTGTGCTATTGTCGTCTTTTGTTTACAATCTAAATATGTGAAAAACCTCCCAATTCAATATTATAATTTTCACATTAAACAGATTATGTTTTTAAAAAGGAAGGGAAGGATCATTTCCAGTGATCTTTCTTCCTCCTAGAGCTCTGAGCCTCCATCCAGTATCCCTTTTCTTTCAGCATGTCTTCTAGTGCAGGTCTGCTTGCCGTGAATTTTCTCTACTTAAAAAAATTTTTTTACTAGAGCCCCTGTGTGGCTCAGTCATTAAGCGTCTGCCTTCGGGTCAGGTCATGATCCCAGGGTCCTGGGATCGAGTCTCACATCGGGCTCCCTGCTCAGCGGGAGGCCTGCTTCTCCCTCTCCCACTCCCCCTGCTTGTGTTCCCTCTCTCACTGTGTCTCTCTCTGTCAAATAAATAAATAAAATCTTAAAAAAAAATTTTTTTTTTTACTATTTTGCCTTACCTTATTTTTAATAATCAATCAATGAATTGATTTGTGGCAAAATACACATAACCTAAAATTTACCATTTTAGCCATTTTGAAGTATATAATTCGGCGGTATTAAGTCCATTCACAAGGTTTTGCACAAACATCACCACTGTCTAGTTGCAGAACTTTTTTATCCCCCCAAAGGGAAACCCTATACCCATTAAGCAGTCATTCCTCATTCCCTCCTTCCTTTAGCCCTTGGCAACCACAAATCTGCTTTCTGTCTCTATCGATTTGCCTATGCTGGATATTTCATAGACATAGAATCATGCAATATGTGGCCTTTTGTGCCTGACTTCTTTTACTTAGCATAATGCTTTGAAGCTTCATCCAAATTGTGGGATATATCTGAATAATGAATAATATTCCATTATATGGATATACCACATTTTGTTTATTCATTCATCAGTTGATGGACAGTTGGGTTGTTTCCACCTTTTGGCTGTTGTGAATAGTGCTGCTGTGAACGTTCATGTACAAGTTTGTTTGAACACCTGTTTTCGATTCCTTTTGATTTTTACTTAGGATCAGTATTTCTGAGTCATATGGTAATTCTGTGTTTAACTGGTTGAGGAGCTGCAAAACTGTTTTTCATAGTGGCTACACCATTTTACATTCTCACCAGTGATGTACAAGGGTTACCACTTTCTTCATATCATCGCCAATACTCCAATTTTTGGATAATATTTTCACTGAGTTCATAATTCTGGGTTGATTTTTTTTCTTTCAGTGCTTGAAAACAGATCGATTATTCCATTGTCTTTTGGCATCCATTGTTTCTGGTGAGAGGTCTGCTGTATTCGTTTTGTTGTTTCCCTTCTAGAATGTGTCTTTTCTCCCCCTTCTGGTTGTTTTCAAGATTTTTCTTTATCCTTTTCTTTAAGCAGTTTGACTAGGATGTTATCAGGTCAGATTGTCTTAATTCTACTTGGGCTTCTTTGAGCATCTTGAATCTATAAACCCATATGTTTTTGTTGTTGTTGCTTGTGTTTACCTTGTTAGGAAAATTCTCTTCATTGTTTTTTCAAATATTTTTTCTTCCCTATTCTCTCTTCTCTTGAGGGTCCATTTGCTCACATGTTAGATTGCTTGATTGAGGTTCTGCTTTTTTCCCTCTGTTCTTCAGTCTAGATAATTTCTATTGATCTGTCCTCAAGTTCATTGTCTCTTCTGACATCTACAGTCTTCTGTTAAGCTCATTTCAGATAATGTCTTTTCAGTTCTAGAATTTCCATTTCTGTGTGTGTTTGGCTTATAATTCCCTGATAAGATTTCTCCATCTAGTCACTTATTATGATCATAATTTATTTTATATGCTAGACCTTATATATCATAGCTACTTTTTAAGTCCTTGTCTTCTGTTTCCAAATCTGGGTCATCTTAGGGTTTATTTGTGTTGTCACTTTTCTCTTGACTTCGGACACAACTGCCCCTGTCTTTCTTTCTTTCCATGTTAATAACTTTTGCTTATATATTGGACACTTCGAATGATATGTTGTAGAGATGCCAGTTTCCTTGAAGAATGTCAATTTTTGTTCTAGTAAGCAGTTAAATTACTGTAAGTTTGTGAAGGCTTGGTTTTTATACTTTATTGGGTGGGTATATCAATCCCTTAGACCTGGGATATAGTTTTTACTCCTAAGGCTTGGTCTCTCTGTGGTTTCAAAGGCAAGGCCTAGGTGGAGAGACTCAAGCTCCAAACTTGGAGACACTCAAGCTCTAAATCATCTTCCTCCTCTTGGGCAGCAGCTGATATCTCTGCTCAGATTTTATAGCCTTCCCTCTGTTGTTTTCTGCTGATCTCACTGGAATCTTCCCTACACATGCACAATTCAGGGGTCAGCCAAGGACTTCAGGGGAGTTTGTACACAGCGTTTGGGGCTCTCTGCTCTATGTAGCTTGTTCCTTATTAGATTTCTTCCTTCAGTTTCCAGGTCCTCTGGCAGACTTAAGCCTAAACAACTTCAGTTTTTGACTTATGTTCTGGCCACCCTGCGCTGCTGAACTAAATTTGGCCCTCAGGGGGAAAAGCCATGATATGTAACAAGTTCTATTCTCTTTTTGCAAGGGTTGAATCCCTTCAGTTTCTGCTGGATTTTTGTTGCTCTCAAGGGTCCTCAAATAATCGTTTAAATAATTATCTAGAGCTTATAATTTTTACCTCAAGTAGAGTTAGTCTGATACAAGCTACTCCATCATTTTGGAATGGAAACTTTGTGAACATCTTTTCAGCTCAATCTTTGTCAACACCTTTAATAATTTCCTTAGGATAAATGCCTGTACAGAATTATTGGGGTATCCATGAGGGGTATACACCGTGTAAAGGCTTTTGAATCATATTGCCAAATTAACCCCTAGAAAGGTTGCTGATTACGCTGCTGTGGGCGGATCGAGAGATTCTGGAGGGCAGAGGGTGTTGCTATTATCTGTGGCTTTTATGGTGCCCAGCACAGGGCCTGGCACTTAGTTGGGGTTCTCTCAAGGACTCTGCACCTGGGACATGATCTGGGACATGATCAAAGGAGTCAGCATTAAGCATGGGATACAGGACCATTACTTCCCCTCTAGATTTAGTTTAAAGAGTAGTTCCTTGGGGCGCCTGGGTGGCTCAGTCCGCTGAGCATCTGGCTCTTGGTTTTGGCTCAGGTCATGTTCTCAGGGTCGTGAGATCAAGCCCCATGTGGGGCTCCGTGCTCAGCAGGGAGTCTGCTGGAGATTCTCTCCCCCTCCCTCTGCCCCTCCCCCTGCTCTCTCTCTCTTAAATAAATAAATGAATCTTAAAAAAACAAAAAGGAGTTCCTTAAGCTACATTCCACCTGGAGATGTCCCTCCAGTTAGCTCCCTTGGCAGACATCAGAGGTGACATCATCACCTTTACCAACATCGTATCCTCATGCCATTATTTCTTACCTTTGAAATGGTACTTTACTCTCTAGAAAGTCCTTTTGGTCATGCTGCTCTATGTTTCCATGGTATAGATGCTGTGGGCTGAATGTTTTTGTCCCCCTACCCCCCAAATGTATACATTGAAACCTATTCCTCATTGTGACGGTGTTAGGAGGAGGGGCCTTTGGGGGGGGTGATTAGGTCATGAGGGTGGAGCCCTCACGAATGGGATTAGTGCCCTCATAAAAGTCCCAGAGAACATTCCTTCCCCTTCTGCCATGTGAGGACACAGTGAACCAGGAAGCTGGCCCTCACTAACACCAGATCTGCTGGCACCGTAATATTGGACTTACCAGCTTCCAGAACAGTGAAAAGTAAACGCGTGTTGTTTATAAGTAGCCCCCCGAACCCCCCGCAGCATATAGCACTTTGTTATAGCAGCCCAAATGGACTAAGACGGATGTGGAGACTGCAGCTCAGAGATGTGAAGAGACTTGGCCAAGGTCATCCAGCTGAGCAGGGGCTGATGCAGAACTAGAACCTGGGTCTTTTGCTCCTGAATAAGAGCTCTTTCCTGTAAGCCACCTGGGACCTTCCAGGTCTCAGGAAATCCTACTCCACGTTGTCCCAACACAAGGCACAGGTCAGCTGGATTCTTGGCTGGCTTCTTTCCGGAATACCTAAGGTGGCCCGGTCCCTGGTGTTCTTGAGGCCAGGTCTCACGTGGTGTCGTGGAGGAGATTTGCCACAAAGTTGATACAGACTCAACAAGATGCATTTAACTCAAATGGGGGATTTTTCCTTTTGTTTTGTTTTGTTTTGTTTTGTTTGCTTCAGCTGGAGTCAGAGCCAGGACAGGAAATGAACCCCCTGTGCTTCCATATGGGCAACGGCAGGCCCAGGGCGAGGCGGCTTAGCTAGTCCATCCAAGCATTGAGCTGATTGATTTGAGTCCAAGATGGTGCTGACATTTCACCCCTGGCACGAGCTCTGTGTATGAGTGTGTTTGTGTTTTGAATGGCTGAGGGTTCAAAGCCAGAAGGCGCTCTCTTGGGAAGAGGCTATAGCCTCCCAGCCAGTCTGCAGAGCTCAGCATTTTAGGGAAACGATTCTCAGCGAGTCTGCTGGTGTTTCTGAAACTTGCCTCCCATGGCTGTCATTAAAGGGAGGGACAAGCCAGTAGGGCCATTTTTTTCAAATTAGTGGAGTACCTGGGAATTTCCAGGCACTGTGCTAGGGGCTTGGGTCATGCTGATGAAAAGGGGACCTCAGAAGTTCCCAGCTCCCCAGCTCCCAGATGTGGTGTGAGGGCCAGGGGAGTAGGCAAATAATCCTAATTCTGGGAAACGAGGCTTTTGCTAAAGGTATGTTTGTTTTGCTGTGGGACCCACAGGAGGTAAGAATTGGGGAGGGGCCTTCCCCTAGCTCAAGGCCTGACCCTCTGGATCCAACCTGGCTCATGTGCCGCTGGGATCGCCTCTCTCATCGGCTCCCTCTTTTTCTCACCCACTGGTTCCTTCCCATCAGTAAACGAACACATCAAGTATATCTTATCTTTCAGAAAACAATCTCGTTGAATCTGCATCATCCTTTAGCCACCACCTCGTCTTGAGCTCCTTTTCTTTTTTTATTTTTAAGGTTTATTTACTCAGAGAGAGAGAGAGAGAGAGCGTGTGAATGAGTGGGGGTGGGGGAGGGGCAGAGGGAGAGGGAGAGAGAGAATCTTAAGCAGACTCCACGCTGAGCCTGGAGCCCGATGCGGGACTCGATCTCACGGCCCTGAGATCATGACCTGAGCCGAAACCAAGAGTTGGAAACTTAACCGACTGTGCCACCCAGGCGCCCCTTGAGTTTCCTTTCTTGGCCGAGCTTTTTGGAAGAACTGACTGCCTTCCCTGAATCATGCTTCCTTGCGTCTAGGGCCTTCTGCAACCTGCGAGGTCAGGCTTCTGCCTCACTTACCTCTCAGAGACTCTTCTCACTGAGTGACCTCTGCGCAGGTGATATCCTCGTAGAGTTTATTTCTACTTCCCCAGACACTGACAAAGAGCGGGAACCTGATCTGTTTCTTGAACCAATGAATGATGGCAGAGGCAGTTTTTATGTGTGTGAGACATGAGGTTCAGCCAGGGGATGTATGGTTATAACCCCATTGCATAGATGAGTGACTGAGGCTTAGAGAAATGTTGGTTTTTATGTGAGTTCCCGCCAGAGCCAATGGGAGAGGTGGAGGCCGAGTGACAGGAAAAGGAAAATGCTGGCTGAGCTGGAGAGAACATTCCATGGGGCCTGACCACTCGGTCACTTCTAACACCTGCCTCTTCCCTGCATCTTTGGTAAACTTTGGCCTGGGGTGGGGGGCGGGGAGAACGAGCTGGGGGCCTCTTCCGTTGAGCATCTGCTCTTGTTCTCAGTTTCCACGGACAGCGTGGCCTCGCCGATGAGGTTCCGGGCCCTTTGATACTCCGTCCCAGCCTGGAGGGTTTCCAGCCGTCGGGATGGGTTTTGTTGTCGGACAAGCATCTTTCGGCACCTCCCGTCATGCTGTGTGGGGCTGTAAATATCCACACATGTCACCTGCCTTTTCTTTTTCTGGGAAGCGCTTGCACGGGGGCTGGCCCAGGTCACTGGCGCATCTTCTGGCTGCTGGGCTGTCTGCACATCCGGGGGGGCTCTCACCACCTCCCTTGGCCACTGCTTCTTCACCCCTGGGCATTTCACAGGGAACGGCAGGGGCCAGAGTGATGCCACAGGAGACGATTGCCAAGCTCGTGAATTTTCTGAGACTCTTCTGAGACCCACAATCTTAGGGAGTGATGCCCCTGGGAACCTCTTAGGGATCCAAACCTCTGAGAGGTCCAGGACAGGCCACAATCAACCAGCCAGAAAGTGGGCTCATTGGACCAGGCATTTCTCTACTAAAGCCTGCTTCTCTCCTGACCCGAAGCTCAGTCTTTTCTAGAAAGAGGAGGGGGCCTGTGGGGAAAGGCCCCCACTCCTACCCATCGTGGCCTGAGAAGACCAAGTCAGGTCATGGGGCCAAAGACACGTGAATGGAGGAGGTGGGGAAGCCAGAGAGCTGTTGCAGATTGGGTTTCCCGGGGTGCAGGTTTTAGAGGAAGGCGTGTGAGGGAGGTCCGTTGGGGGCACACTGAGGCTCAAGACCTGTTATGGGAAGGGAAGCAGGGATGGATGAAACAGCATGAGAATCTGGGCCGCAGTGCAGCCTCGGTTAAGGCCTCAGCCCATCCCACGGAAGCTCTGAGGTGGGACGACCCTTCTGAACAGCCCTAAATTGGGGACGAAGGGGTTGGGCCTTCACACCCTCCAGTTGGCTGATGATGGGCTGTGGCTGCCCAGAGAGGGCCATGACCTTGGGTGAGGACACCGTCTCCGCTGAGGCAATTCTCAAAAGGGCTGACGGAGGCGAGCTGCCAGCCCACAGCTTCCCAGCAGCTGGGGGTGAAGCCTGCATCCTGAAGGGGGGCCTGGCCAGGGCAGCCTCCACAGGGAGAGCCTCAGCTGCTGCCCGAGGGCGCTCCAAACATCCTGGTTCCCACACAGGAGAAACGTAATCTGTACCTTTTGTTGTCCTCCATACAAAAGGCCACAGAATTTGTGATCAAGTAGACAGACAAAACAGGTCACAGGCTGCTACCTCACAAGGGTGTGGGGACGGCAGATGCCGCACAGCCTCCCTGCTCAGTGAGTGGTGGCTGCTGTTTTCCTATGTGCCAGGGGGAAGGAAGCCTCAGGCTCTGGGAAACGAAGTTCTAGCTGCAGAGCACACAGTTCCTTCTCACAGTCCAAAGTGAGGTAGCCAAAAGTCGGGGAGGGCCTCCCAGAGGAAGTCTGAGGGCTGTGGGCACCCCGTCCTCGCCGTGAGATCCTGTCACTTCCGCAGGGTCCTCTCACGCTCCCATGACCTTCTGCAGGACTGCCCCGTGGCCCGTATCGGCCCCCCACTTGGAAACACCGAGGCTGGTCTGGCGGCTCCTTGGATGGCAGGGCAGGGCCCGATGGCCCAGACGGCAGCCTGGAGTTGGGAGGGCAAAGAGCGCTTAGGAGTTCCCATGGAACATTCTAGATCCTCTGCATGGGTGGTCCTCTCCCCTTGCATTGGGAGCTTTGCTAGGACCAGACACACACGGAGGAACATTTCTACCTGCAGAGAGCCTGGGCCTGCAGAGCCGATGTAGGGCTGATTCTGAGGGTTCAGGTGTTCAAGAGGGGGGTTCAGTCCCAGGAGCCCCTTGCTCTGTGGCTTCTGGTGCCTTTCCAACCCCAAACTCCCTGGCAGGTGGCAGAGGGTTAGCTGGGTGTCTGCCTCCAGCCCTTGACCACTGAGGTAACATCTCAAGGCTGATAGTGGAATTTGAGCAGGGACTGGATAGCCTGGTGCGTCTACCCCGGCCCGTCTGCCTCCAGAGAGGCTGTGGTGGCAGCCCCCAGCCAGAGATACCTGGGTCCTTACATCCTGGGTAGATGCTTCAGTTTTTTCAGATCACTGCTTATTTTATTTTATTTTATTATTTTGTTTTTTTTAGAGAGAGAGAGAGGGGGCAGGGACGGGGCAGAAGGAGAGGGAGAGAGAGAATCTTAAGCAGACTCTGCACTGAGCCTGGAGCCCGACAAGAGGCTCGATTTCACGACCCCGAGATCATGACCTGAGCCAAAATCAAGAGTAGGATGCTTAACCATCTGAGCCAGCCAGGTGTCCTGGCTTTCCCTTTTGTATCTCATCGGACCCCACCCCCGACCTGGTGGCTGTGTGTAGGTCCTGCTGGGTATTTGCAGCCCCCCCATCATGCAGCATCTCTGCTCTGTTTCCCCAGTCCTTTACCAGACCAGACACGCCACGGTGGCCTCCGACCTTGCTACCCTTCCCGCTTCTCCCACCCTGCTGGTGGGTGAACCACGCGGGGACTGACGCAGGGCTTCTGTCTATAGCTGATTTGCCTTTGGGGCTCCGTTCAAACGTTTTTCTTCCAAGGCCATGTGACTCACCAAAACAAGCTTGGGGGTCCCCAGGAGCCCAGAATGTTCTCTCTGCCCCATTTTAACAGAGTCGCAGCCCCTGGGCCCTGGGCATGTGGAAGGGGAGGGGAGAGAGCTCCCGCTTTCCTGCTCACCCAGCACACTGGTCTCTTCCACACCTGTGCAGAGCACTGGGAAGCGTGCGGTGGTGATATAAGGCATCAGGCCCCTTCCCATGTAACCCGGAAACCCAGGGACAGCGTGTGGCGGTTTTACACACAGGACAAGCAGAACGGAGAACAGAACCTCACTTCTCAGAGGGCCTCCGCAAGGCCTCCCGGAGTGCAAGAATGAGCCGGACCAGCTGGCTCCGGGCAGGGGCACAGTGGCCTCCTGCCCTGCCGACCCCCCTCCTCCCTGTTGTCATTGCTTTGCCCGAGGTGGCTCAGTTTTCCAGCTAGGGCTCCCGGCCCCGGGGATCTGGGCGTGGCTGGTGGTCCTTCATGCCCACCACATGCCCACCACTCTCTGCCGAAGGATTCTGTCCCCCTCGCCTGCGAGGACGGTGGAAAGAACACGGACTTCAGCCCAGACCAAGGGTTGACATCCTGGTTCCATGTACCCACTCCATCCGCGAGTCACTTGCTCAGTCCGAACCTGTTTCTTCCTCTGCAAAGTGGGCACAATGATAACCGTCTTGGACTGTAGATCAGATAAAGTGAATAAAAAGTACCCGATGTGCCACAGTCCGTGGCACAGAGTGGGCCCTTAATACGTGGTTCCTGTTACTGTTGTTATGCTCCTTACTTGCCTGTTGCTAGGCACAGTGGCATTAGAAATACACATTGACTGATTCTGGGGTCTTCCTCTTTAGAATGTGGATGCTTAGGGCCAAAATGAACCGCAGAATTGAGGTTATGTCCTGGTATGTCTGTGTGTGTTTGTGTGTGTGTGAGAGAGAGAGAGAGATAGAGAAAGAGATATTCCACCTCTGCTTTTTTTTTTTTTTTTTTTTATCGTGACCGGGGTGTGAGTACAACATGGGACTTATGCCCATGGATTCCTTGGGGACAAGGGGCCACAGAAATGGGATTGACTCAGCTTCCAGGGAGCCTGAGCAGTCCTGACTGGTACCCCCGGGCTGAGGGCCTAGGTGAGTGACCTCACCTGCAAGAGGTTCTCTCAGGGATTCATAGCTGGGGTCCGGGGTCCAACCGAGTTCCCCTTCGAGGCAGCCAACTAGCCCCAGAAGATGCTGTGAATGGAATTTGGGAGGTGGCAAGTGGTAGGGACAGAGCTTGGGGTGTGAGGCCAAGAGTTGGGACCGTTCCTGCTCACGTGACCTTTGTTAAGTCACTGGCCTATTGGTTTCTTCTCTGGAAATGGGGTTCTAGTAATCATTCTACTGGGGAGGGGGGGTGACTTTGAGGTATGCAAGCCTATGGCTCTGCGCTCCCCTCAGCGGGGCTCCCGGCTGCCTTGGAGCAAGGCCTTGTAACGACACTGAGCTCTGGTTATTGTAAACTTCCCGCAGAAGGAGGCATACCTTACCATGATGTCATGTCTAGACACCCAGGTCAGGTATAAATTATGGAGACAAAGTAGCATGTTCAGTGGTTAACTGTAAAACTTTAACGAGAGATTTCTGTGGCTTGAACATGTGTGGGGAAGGGCTGTTCTGGGAAGAGGAGGAGAGGTGCTCACTTCCCTTTTCACTTCCTTCCGGGCTGTCTGCAGGCAGGGAGGTGAGGCCCCTAGGACTCAGCAGAGACTCTGGTCTCAGGAGGTGGCTTCGTCCAGTAACCCCGAGCTGGAAGCTGGAGCTCCACCCTCCTGACCTTGGGCAGGTCACAGCCTCACCGGAGCTGGGGGGCAGGGGAGGGCCTCAGTCTCTCTATCTGTAAAATGGGGGCAGGGGATAGACTCTTCCAGCAAAAATATTGCCATGTCCTGATCCTCTACGACCTGGCAGAACAAATCAGTAGACATGCACGTCGAGCAGAAGGAATGCCTTTTAGGGTTTGAGACCTACCTCCTGGGGGCTGTGGTGAGGAGGAATGTGGCAAGACAGAGGAACGGCTTCACAGGCTGTGAGGTGCTGGGCCGATGTGAGGGGCTGGTCTTGGAAGTCCTAGAGTCTCCTCTGGAAGGGGCTGAATGCTCCACCAGCAGCAATTTAGGGAAGATGTTTGTGAAAGAGGAGATGGGCTCTTTTTGGGTTTTTTCATTTGTTTGTTTGTTCGTTTGTTTTTCTGACACCAAATACGTCATCCCGACCCCGATTCTCCAATGCTCTGACACCAGCTGGGCGTCCAGCCCTTCAGGTCAGTTCTGACGCTGACTACCTGGTATCAGCACAGCCCCCACAAGGTAAAGGGCCACAAAACTGCTCCCCACTTCGGAGGCCAGCTACAAATAGGGCCCCCAGGCTTACCTGCGCTTTGGCACCCTGCTGATTCATGGGGTCGCACCACAACCCCCTCGAGGCTGATAATTCACTAGGCTGACTCCTTGAACTCCAGAGACCACTATAATGATGACCGTGGTTTTGTTAGAGAGGATGTGGCTCAGGAACAGCCACATGGAATAGGGCAAAGTATGGGGGGAAGGGGCATGGAGCTTCCGTGGCCTCTCTGGGTACACCACCCTTCCATCACGCCATCATGTCTGCCAGCCTGAAAGCTCCCTGAGCCCCATTATAGGGAGTTCCATTACACAGGCACGATGGATGAAATCATTGGCCATTAATGATTGAGCTCAATCTCCAGCCCCTCTCCCCTCCCCAGAATTTAGGGGTGGGGGAACTGAAAGTTCCAACCCCCTAATCACATGGCTGATTCATCTGGGGACCAGCCCCCATCCTGAAGCCACCTAGGGCCCCACCAAGAGTCACCTCGTTAGCATGAACCCAGAGGTGGGCTCGTTATAAGGAACCAAAGATGCTCGGGTCTCTCAGGAAATTCCAAGGGTTTTAGGGGCTCTGCACCAGGAACTGGCGATCAAATATAGATATTTTATTATACTACAGACACGAAGACCTTCCGAGCTGGGGTTGGATACCACTGAGTGTGTTGAAGGCGCCCACCTTGGGGCCATAAGCTTGAAGCAGGGGAGGCCCTGGCATCCGGCAATGACGTTCCATGGTGCCTGCCCCCGGAGGACATCACACAGGGGCCTGTCCTTGGACAGCACATACGTCACCGCACAGGGCTTTGCTCCAGTCATGCATGTGACTGAGCGATGGCAGAGCGTTGGAACAGGGTGGCTGGCTTTGCGTGATGCTAATACCTTCACTGTGGGGGGAGATCCATTCAATCCCGGGTGGCACAGGATAGTAGACCATGTGTGCTGAGGATACGGAGCTCTGTGATCCCGGTACCTGTGGGTCAGCGTCATGTTCATCCTGCCACGGGAAAACGATCCCCAGGAGACCACAGAGCAGCTGGGATGAGGACATCCCTTCCCTCGGCCAAACGTTCCACCACCAAATTGCATTTATGAAGTGCCCACATGCTCTGAGGAGCCCATAAACACTGGAATCTATGGCGCAAAGGCTTACTCCTTCCAGCTGGAGTGTTGCGGGGCCCCACTGGGCCCTTGGGCTGTGGAGGTAGTGCATTTGGCCCTAGGTCCCCTGTTCCCCCAAGAACCTCCTAAATGTTCTTTATGACCAAGCACTGCCTGGAGTTTTCCTCAAGAGGGGCTGCATTTCCTGACGTGCAGTTGGAATGTTCCAGAATCCCTGTGCTGTGCTCTGCTTTGAACAGTTATTTATTGCCTGGGCCTCTCATTCAGTGCTTCTCTCACCGGTTTGGGATTTTCTTCTTTTTCTCCTCGTTGCCTACGTGTGTATCTTCTCAACTAGTCTGTGAGCTGCCCAAGAGTTGGAACTTTCTCTGCTGCTTTTTGGTCTGCAAGGACTACCACCCCCCAGAGGAGGAAAAAAAAACAGGGTTTGGAGGCTCCAGACCTACAGTCAAATCTGGCCTCACTACCAACTATGAAATTTTGGACAAAGCAAATGACTTCCCTAAGCCTCGCTTTCCCCATCAGTGAAATGGGAAAATTAAGGCTTACCCTGCAGGGGTGTTAGGAGGTCTAGGGTCTCCCTGAAAGCACCTGGCTCAGTGCGGAGCACCTGGTGAACACCCAGGGCATTAGATGATTAGGTGACGATCGAGCACATGGATAGTACATGATTGATCCTGGACGGGAAATCAGGTATCACCTGTCTGTAGTTCCTTATCACACTCACTAAGGAGGAAATGAATGAAGAATCGATCAAAATATGGGGTTGCTGCGGCTGACTCTGGGATCGGGCCTGGGCATGATGAGAAGCAGGTGGCCAGCCAGTTGGTTGGGCAGCAGAAGAGTCCTCATTCAAAGGCCAAGGGCAAAGAGGGGATTTCGGGGGCCATTCAGTCACAGGGTGGACTCACGGAGCGGGGGCGTGTCTGTATGCTTTGTGTGTGTGTGTGTATTTTCTGCACCGTGAGGATCTGTGCTGTGTTTATGGTGTGTGCACGCACTGAGCAGGTATAGGATGTGTGCGGTGGTTATGTATAGTGTTCATGTGTGCGTAACACGAGTGCGTATGCACGTGCGCGTGTGTGGGTGTACTGTGTGCGGTCGGTGTGCATGATGGGGGGCGTATGTTAGTATGTGGATTGTAAAGTATTGTGTGTCTGTGTGGTGTGTGTGACTTACGAGTGCAGTGTTTGTGTGTGTGCATTAGTGTGCAGTGTGTGAGGTTTACATATGTGTGTGCTACGTGCAGATGGGTCATGAGTGTGTAGTAGGCCCTCAGTGATGTTCTCTTAGGCTGGGGAGATTCTCCTGAGAAAACGTGTCCACCTTCGTACATGGAGGGTGTACATCTGGCCACCTGCCTTCTGGAAGCTTAGTGGAGGAGTGGGGCTGGCTGGCGAGCGCTTGAAATTCGATGTATAAACTTGCCCTTAACCCGTTGTTTTTTTTTTTTTTTAAGGTTTTATTTATTTATTTGACAGAGAGAGACACAGCGAGAGAGGGAACACAAGCAGGGGGAGTGGGAGAGGGAGAAGCAGGCCTCCTGCTGAGCAGGGAGCCCGATGTGAGACTCGATCCCAGGACCCTGGGATCATGACCTGAGCCGAAGGCAGACGCTTAACGACTGAGCCACCCAGGTGCCCCAACCCATTGTTTTTTACTCTGGTTTTCTCACTCTGTCATACCTGCTGTCCTTCCATCATGACATTCCCCGTTTTTCCTCTCCTGAGAGTAAGCCCCAGTTTTCTGCCTGAGCGGACAGACCCTCCGCCTTTACAGACTTTGCACCTGTGCTGTTTTTAGCTCCTTCGTGAATCTTCCCTTTTCAGAGTACCGGACACGCTGCCTTCTGGGGGAGGGGCGTTCTGCAGCACAAATGGGCTTTCTGCTGCTCTCCCCGCTGCTGACTTAGGACTCACATTCTCAGGTTGGCGGTCAGCTCTCAGTCATCCATTTGTTTGCTCTTACCACGTTTTCACCTGCTGGTGACGCCCTTCCTATTTTCTTTCTCCTTGTCAATTTATACCTTTTTTTTTTTTAAAGATTATTTATTTATTTATTTGACAGAGACAGACACAGTGAGAGAGGAAACACAAGCAGGGGGAGTGGGAGAGGGAGAAGCAGGCTTCCCGCGGAGCAGGGAGCCGGATGCGGGGCTCGATCCCAGAACCCTGGGATCATGACCCGAGCCGAAGACAGACGTTTAACGACTGAGCCACCCAGGCGCCCCTCAATTTATACCTTTAAAAACCCCAACTCATTCCGCCACTTCAGCGGGGAGGTTTCAGGAGAGTGTGGGGGTAAATGTGGACCTGCTTTCTGCGCCAAACACAGGGGAGCCGACGGAAATGCCATGACCCTTTGTGGGGGTAGTTCACAACACAGGGCACTTGGGCTCAGCAACCCTTAGTACTTCTTACCATCCTAGGGGGCAAATTAAATTCTTAATTTGTAAACCTTATATAAGGAATATTGCAAACTTACTGAGAAGTACATAAAACACCCTTAAAATACTTATGTAGGAGCCATCACTGAAATTCAACAGTTAGCATTATGCCAAATTTGCTTCAGGACAGATTTTTCTCTTTAATTTTTACTTTAAAATAATTCAGGACACAGTGTATTTTATTTTATTTTATTTTATTTATTTTTAAAGATTTATTTATATTAGAGAGAGAAAGAGAAAGAGAGCATGAGCAGGGGGAGGGGCAGAGGGAGAGGGAGAGGGAGAGAAGCAGACTCCTGCTGAGCATGGAGCCTGACTCGGGCTTGATCCCACAACCCTGAGATCACGACCTGAGCCAAAATCAAGAGTTGGAGGCTTAACCAACTGTGCCACCCAGGTACCCTGGGACAGTTGTATTTTAAAGCTCTAAAATGTCACAGGTATGGCTAAAGTCAGGGACAGCTAAAGCTGTAATAATATTCTATAATATATATTATTATATAACTATATATAATATGTTAGTATATTTATTCATTTATGTCTGTAAATAATATATGTGTTTGAAAATTTGTATACATGATGTTCTGCCCAATTCATCCTTTTACAGTTTACTTTTCCACTTAAAATATTTGAGATCTATTTGTTTGACTGTTTAAGCTGTAGCTCATCTATTTTAACTGCTTTATAGTGTTCACCTGCATGAATACACTATAGTTTTTTTTATCACACCTGTTCTGAAAGACATACTGCTTCTACTTTTTCACAATTACAAGCAGGACCACAGAGAATACCCTAGGATCCTTGTGCATGTGAACAAAGACTTGCCCAGACTGAGAATGTTTATCTTTACCTTTTGTAGAAGTTGTCAGATTGCTCTCCAAACTCATTGTTCCAAGGTCTACCCTACCGGCAGTGTACATAAGTTCCCCATTGCTCCATATCCTAGCCAATATTCCGTGTTACCCAACCTGATTTTTTGTACCTGATGGATGAGAAATTGTATATCATTTTAAAGATTTGCATTCCCCTAATATATCTGAGTTTCAGCTTCTTTCAGTTTTTGTTTGTCCAAAAATCACTGTAACTAGCCATGACTCTTGAACGATAGTTTAGTTGGGTATAAAATTCTAGGTTGATGATGATTTTCCCTCTGCACTTTGGGGACCTTATTTCATTATCCTCTGGCCTCTGTTGTTGCTGTGGAGAGATCTGAAGATGTTTTGGAGATAACTCAACCTTTTTATTCAGTTAATTGTTAAGATTTTGTCTGTCTTTAGTATTCTGCAGATTACTGTGGCTTGTCTAGATATGAAGAGGCTAACTTCTCTGTTTGGGACTCACTGTGATACTTGAATTCTTGAATTGATATATGAAGATCCATGTATTTTTAAATCCATTCGAGGAAACCCCAAGTCATTATCTCTTCAAGTGTTGCCTCTTTGCCATTTTCTTTATTCTTTGCTCTGGATCTCCTTGTAGACAGAAAGAATCCTCATTCTCTTCTCCATGTCTCCAAACCACCCTAAACCCCTGAGATCAAGAGTTGGACGCTTAACAGACTGAGCCACCCAGGCGCCCCTGTTCTGCCATTTTTTGTGGTACGCTTATCTTTGTCACAGCTTGTTTTCCTGAGAATCCCTTGCAGCCTGGATTGTGGAACCATTCTTCCACAGAGTTTTACATTCACTCTAGAGTATCACTGGGCAGGAATAGATTTTTATGTTAATTTCTTGGTTTGTGGGTTTCTAAGATTAATTCAGACCCCAGACCCATACAAGGCATGGGTTTGAGGTTTGGGTGTATCAGGAGAGATTCTTCCCTCCCCATGCTGACTGGCAGGTAGTCTTCTAGCAAACCTTTCATGGAGGTTGCTGTCCTTCCTCATTTTGTGGACCCTGAGAGAATTTGGGTGTGAAGATCTCACACGGAAGCAGCCAGATTACTAAGGTGATAACCAGCCTTCAATCCAAAGTCAGTTACAGTGGCCACTCATATGGTGGCTACTCAATTTTAGTTTCCTCTTTATTCTTGTAAGCATCTCCTTTCTTTCTTGGGAACTCAACTGTACATTTAAAATTATTTTTTTAAATATTTTATCTAGCATTCCTATGTGTTTATAGCAAGGGGTTTTTCTGATTTTCCTATACCCCATCTTGTTAGAACCAGGGATCTCTACCTAATCTCCTTAAGCCTAAATTTCTCCCTTGCTGGAGTAGGAAGAATGTTGCCTTCTATAAAGGGTTATCAGGACTAGGTAAGGATTTACATAAGTAAATGGTACATACTCAGTAAATGCTAGCTATAATGGTTGCATTGATAACATATGTGTTTTCTCTCTTTATTGATATTTTTGTGTGGCCTAGATGGAGGGCTTTGAAAATAAAATAGCTAATTTTTTTTCATGCAAGTTAGGATCTTTACTTGTGCCAAATTTATCCTGAGAAGGAGGTAGAAGAAAAAGCAATGAAACTAAAAGTTAGTGTTCAGGTTATGCTAATCATGCTAGTCTCATATCATCCCTATAATAAGCCCATGATGTAGGATGTTGTAATGGTCAGGATGGACCAGGTTACCCTTTGGTAACAAAGAGCTCCAAGATTTCAGGGGGTTGAGCCGACAAAACTTTCTTTCTTACTCGAGCCACATGTCTGGGGTTGGTCAGCAGAGGGTCTGGCATCATAGGGCTCCTTAGGGCTCTGGGTTGACGGAAGTCCCTCCATCTTGCAGCTGCACCATCTGCAATGGGTGGGAGACTGGAAAGTGGTACATGGACTTTTCACCACCTCAACTTCTCATAACTTCTTGGCCCAAACTAGTTATGTGGCCAACTGGTCAACTCTAAGGAGTCAAGGGAAGAAAATGGGATATTGGGTGACTACATCTGCCTCTGCCACAGGTGGAGTAGGAGAAAATGGACTTTTCTGACACCTTCTAAGTATCCAGCACTGTGCCAGGCACATTTCCCATTCTTTCTCAACTCTCAGCAAGGCTGCTAGGTAGCTTTGTGCGTGAAGAACCCGGGGCTCAGAGAGGTTAAGGAACTCATGCAAGAGGCCATATCTAATTAGTGGCAACGCCAAAATTTTCAATTCTACCTTCTGACTCCATATCGTGTATTTCTACCAGGGGCGAAAGAGAGCCAGGGACACACAGGGAGGTGAGAGAAGCCCAGAGGTCAGCGAAGAGGCAGTGCTGTCTCTCCACGTGAGCCCTAGGAGCAGGGCTGCCTGCTCAGCCTTCCAGTTCACCTGTGTGAGCTGTTGGCCCCTCGGCTTCAGAGGCTAGTCATGCCAGGCCAGGCCCACCTTCCAAAGTCAGGCCTGAATGCTGTACGATAAATGTTGAGTTTGGGTCCTTCACGCCTTGGCTGTTGTGCTTCGGGGGCCACCAAGGCTTCCCTGGGACATACACTTGGGAGCTGATGGACCAGAAAGAACGTGGTTCTCAAGGTTATTTCCTTCTCTGTGCTGCTCTACGGTCTGTCCCGAATTCTATCCACTGACCAGTGGCTGCCTTCGATGACACGGTTGTTTGGGCTGGGATGCTGGGGTTTTCTGTTTCATTTCTTTGTCCACAACGTCCAGGACGGGGCCTAGCCCCGAAGAGGCCTCAGGAAAGGCTCTTCGGCAGGACAGAGCTGCCTGGTGTGGCATCCCCGAGAGCAGGTTGCTACAAACCTGGAGCTTCCGGGGCCGTGGGCGAGTGGACGGAGGAGGCTTGAACTGGGTCCAGGCTAGGCAGCTGCCCTCTTCTGACTTTGGGAGGTTACATCCTCTTTCCCAGCCTCTGACTCCCATCCCAGATGGTGGGGTCTGGGGCCAAGTGATCTCAGCGGGTCTGAGATTCTGTGGGATTCTGGGATCTGTCTTCACCCTCCAGGCCTGGCTGAACCTTGGGGAAGGGATAGTCAGGGATTGTTCATCCCGTGGAGGAAGCAGCAGAATTCCCCGTGCCACATCCCCCATGGAGCCCAAGGCTGTCTGGGTCCTACCCCATGAAGCTGGGTCTTGGGGTTCGCAGGACAGACTCAACAGAGGCTGGGGCTCTGAGCTGGGAGTCCCTCCCCTTCCAACCTAGGAGGCTCTGCAGGGGGCGGGGGGCTGGAGCCTGTCCCCACCAGCCAGCCACGGCCCCTGCCGCCACCAGCAGCTGTGGGGAACAGGACCCGGGCTGCATTTATAGAATTCCTGTCTGCAAAGGCCATGCAGTTGTTTTAAATTAGCATACAAATCGACATTAGTGTAGTACATCTGTTGTTAATCCACATCCTGGTGGAAGGGAGATGCCAACACGTCCTTTATTAGGCACGTCGATCCCATAATGTCCTTTTTTTGCTGCCTTTGTCTTCTATCAGCGTCCGTAATGGGTTCCAGGATGTCTTTTATTTTGCTACAGACCACGTTTCCTCCTGCCTAACAGATCAGAATGTAATGGATTCCAGGATGTAATTTATGCTATGTTGGAATCAGACTCTGTACTATTAATTCTGAAGCCTTTGGGGCAATCTCCAGGGAGGCCGGAGCCCTGCGTTTGCCCCCATGGTCATCAGACAGGCAGCGCGACCCCAAGCCCAGTCCTGGGGCCAGAGAGGGGAGGGGAGCCCAGGTCAGTGGCTCCCAATTAAGGGACTTCCAGGCAGGCATGGGAGAGGAGCCCAGGGGTGCTGGGGGAGAGAGAGGACACTGAGATGCGGGGCTAGAAGGCGGGACACAGATGTTCTAAAAACCCAGAGATGGGCAGAACCTCCGGGGCTGGTCGTGGACACTGGGCCACAGAGGATGAGCCCCTGGAGAAGAGAACCCAGACTCTGGCGTCTGGGAGGGATGAAGCCCCAGGGAGGTGCCTCCCAGAGGAGGGCAAGCCCACGCAAGCAAAGACATTGCCTTTGGAACCACCAGGCACGGACTCAAGGCCGAGCTTGGTGACCGGAGTCCTCACTCACCCATGACCCCGGGATTGGCCACTCCCCTCCTCCGAGGCTGGCATTCTCTGCCCAGAGTCATTACAGAGCTCTAGAGACATAGTTAAGTGTTGTGGATATGTACAAGGTCTGGAGAAGTCCGCAAATTTTGTTCCTGAGGGTGGAGTGCCCGGCCTGTCCCCAGCTAGGGTGGGTCCCCTCCACCTGTTCGTTGAGCAGGTGAACAGGGCTGCAGCCGGCCCATACATAAGGTAGCTTCGTGTGATTTAAAGGATTTTTTATTTACTTATTTGAGAGAGAGAGAGTGCTGAGCAGGGAGCCCGACCTGGGGCTCGATCCCTGGACCCTGAGATCACGACCTGAGCCGAAGACAGACGCTTAACTGACTGAACCACCCAGGAGCCTCGCTTTAGTGTGATTTACATTGTGGTGAAACACACCTAAGATAAAATTTACCATTTTAACCAGTTTTCGGTACACCACGCGGCAGTATGAAGTCCCACCATCCATTCGCCCAGAACTTTTCCATCATCCCAATGACACTGCAGACTTTTTTAAAGGGGGAAGAGAAGTTTCCTGTGTGTCCTGGGAGGCTCCCCCTTCTTTCCTTGTCTCTGAGCTATTTGACGGCTCCGTAAAGTTGTTCACCACGAGAAATAAGGCCAGCAATTCTCGTCCATATTGATGTCAATTAACTGAGTGAGTCCAGAGGAATGTGGTTGGTTGTTGCCCTGGAGACGGGCCCTGGTTTGCATTTATTTGTAAACCCAGCACAGAATTCCTTGTTTGCCTACATCTTGTGGTTCCACGAGTTTTCTTTGAACTATGTGTAGCATCTTTGTTCCCTCTTCATTTAATGCGTTCAATAAAATCTTTGACACATGTTCATTTTATATTGTTATGAGAGCCGGGGTTTTCCCTTTTGTTCGGATCTGCCCTGTGACGACAGAATTTCTGTCTGCGGAGTTGAGGAGCTTGGTTTAACCCCTGACATTCTTGAGTCAATGTCACATTCCCAGGTGGGGATGGAAGATGGGGACCCTCAGCAGGGCTGGGGATGCCCCGGGCCTCCCTGTCACTCCTCTTGGGAACCTGGGAGGTGCTTACATCGGAGGATGAGAAAGTCACAGGAGACACCTCGGGGAGCCTGGGCTGGGGTGGGAGGCTGGCTGTAGGAAAGGCACGGCCCGGGGCCTTCTCAGCGGTTAGAGCCCAGCTGGGAAAACACGTGCCAGATATAGTCCATCCTCTGTCACCCTGGGAGCGAATGACAGCAGTCGGCGCTGGAAGGGGCCCCGAGACCCATCTCGCCAGCTCACTCCTGTTCCTGCTGAGGCCCCACAGCCGGCTTTGGACTGGCCGACACCGAGCGCTTTCTGCGAACCACTGCCCACACTGAGCTGGTCACATCCTCTCCTGATGACCCCCGGGACATCCCTGTGAAGTGTGGGCCCGGGCATGGCCTCCTGTTCAGAGGTGAACCCTACCCAGCCTGAGGAAGGTCAAATGACTGGCCCAAGGTCACAGTGCAGCCAGATGGGCAGCGGCTAAGGGTCCCAGACCTCCCGCCCAATTCTTCCACTGACATGGGGGGTCCAGAGGCAGAGACACCCCAGTGGTCCCAGTGGAACAGCATTCCCGGGGCTCCTGGAACTGCCAGGACAATGGGCTTTTGTTTGGTTCAGAAGAAAGGGAGTCCTTGATGAAAAAGCCAAAACAATAAAAAGCATTTGCAGGGGAAATGTAAATAGGGCCTGCTGGGTGGCTATTAGTTTGTCCCTGGGGGTGTTGTAGGCTTAGCTTCCTCCCCAGCTCCCTCCAGTGGGCAGGTCACCTTGGGCCTTCCAGGGACTGCCCCCCCACCCAGTCTCTGTCCATCTGTCCTGCCAGCTCTTCAAGGCCATGCCCTTGTAAGGAGTCCTGGTGGGAAAGCAGAGACAGAACAGAGCCTCTAGGTGTGTGAACTTGGGCCCTCTGAGCCTCATTGTCTTCACGTGTAAAATGGGGACGGTCATGCTTTTCCCTGCAAGATATTGTCAGCTGTGGGCCAGAGCCACCTCCTCCTTGCTCACTGGAGCAGATTTTGTGCGACACGTCCCACCTCCATGACGTCCTGCTGGTGTCTTGAAGTAAGCCACGGGGCGGGGAGTCAGACCGAGGAAGTGTGCAAACACTGCAGATGAAGGATTGTCTCCCCCGGAGCCAGTTGTTAACCATTTGCCAGCACACCACCGATGGTTGTGCAAATGTGTGGCAAGGCGTTTCGTGCCAGGCGCTTGTCCCCGAGGGGTGTGAGGACTTTGGTGTCACGGGATGCGAGACCACTGGGTTTGGGTGGGCTGCCAAGGGTGGGGTCCCTGCCTGGAGGCCAGGACATTGGATGCCTGAACCCCCCCTCACCTGTGCCTGTCCCCCGGTCAGTGCAGATGTTGAGTTTAAGAGGGTAAGATTTGAACTCTTGTGGAAATGACATATCTTGCTCATTCCTTTTGCCCAGACAGTGGGATCTTTTGGGAAAAGGCTTCTTTGTTTTCTCTTAAGGAAAAAGCCAGTAGATAGAAATAGTGTAGTAAAAATAATATGGATAGCAATGGGGCACATGGGTGGCTCAGTCAGTTAAGTGTCGGACTCTTGGTTTCAGCTCAGGTTGTGATCTCGGGGTCGTGAGACTGAGCCCCAGGTGGGGCTCTGAACTCAGCGCGGAGTCTGCTTGAGATTCTCTCTCCCTCTGCCCCTCCTGCTCCTGCGCTCTCTCTCTCTAAAATAAATAAATAAATCTTTAAAAAAATATGGGTAATGATGGTGACGTTTTGTCACCATTTCTTGGATAGTCGCTGGGTACCAATTGTCAGAAAACTATGGCATTTGTCCTCCAACAAGGCAGGCCTTGTCATCCCCCTTCTATGGGGGAGAAAGTTAAGACCCAGGGAGGAGCAGTCACTTTGCTCAGAGGTGTCCAGGGTTCCTTCACCAGGGGGTGAATGGCAGAGCTAGGGTCCCACTGAGCCTGGAGCGCATTCTTTCCCTCCTTACCGCACTAGGGAGTGAGAAGCCAGGACAGACCAAACTGCCCCTCACCCTCACCCTGGCTGTTCCCCAGAGCAGCCTGCTTCCCTCCCTCCCCCACCGCTCTCCTCTCCTTACCTCGCCACCAGACTGGCTGCTTCTCTTCCCCCCTTCATCCAAACTTAGGCTGAACTACTCCCACTCCATCCCCTCTGTGTTTGCCCAGCAGGTTCTATTTGTCTACAGACGCCCAGGTCAGAAGTCACTTCCTCTGTGAAGCCCCCTGACTCCCTCGGGGAGCCTGCGGTGGTGGCTTTGCCCCATCGGTCAAAGTTGTCTCTACACCACATGAAGATTGCAGTGGTTCTTCACTTTCTGGTGCCGTGACCCCCTTTGACTGTCTGCTGACGCCTGCGCATCTCTTCTCAGAATAATGTTTTATTATGCCTTATTATTTATAATATTTATAATGTCTTATTATTTATTTCCCAGAATCATGCATAAAACAATTGATCAGGATCACAAATGGTTGCAGAATAGTTATCAAAAAAACTTTAAAAAAATACAAATGACATATAGAATAACCCGTGTCCTCCTTTGCCAACACACAAATAGCAAGATCTAACAGTGGGCCTGAGGACTCCCAGAATTTCAAAGTAGTGATGAGCATAAGCGATATTTCTAGCTAGCTGCAACAATTGTAATGTGAAGTCTGTGAATTCCATAGGGAACAAGATACAGGCGAGGCTTCTTCTGCTTTGTTACGGCTGTTGTTGTGACCACGTTCCTAATGGAAGGAAATGCTACATTTCAGTTAGAGGTTGGTGCAAATAAAGACGCAATTCTCTTTCCCGTCACTGTTCACCAACTCCTGATTTCTAACCTTGCGTCAGGGATAGAAGGGGTTCCTTGCGGGCCAGGATTGGGTTTTGTCTGCATTTCCAGTGCATAGAGACACGCCTGGTTTGGACCATGCAGACACACTAAATAGAGGGACCAGAAGGTTTGTTGAATGAGTGAGTGAGTGAAATAAGGAAAGGAAGGCGAGGCAGGGGGCCAGGCCAAGCTCCTCCCCCTGGGTCCTCCGGCTGTGCTGGTTTTAATAGCATGAACCTGACTTGGCTGGGCCTGGTACTGCGATAAAGAGCGCACGTTCCCTATCTGCTGAAGGCCAGACCCCGTGCTTGTCAGGTGCTGCCCGGCACTGGCTGTGGCTCATCTCAGCTCCAGGGGGGTGGGGCTGTGCCCCTCATGCCCAGGCTTCCTCTCTGCTTCCAGACCTTTCTCCGGGCAAATGCAGCCCGAAGGAGCTGCTGCGGTTTCAGAAATGAATTGACCTGATGCTCTTCTGGCTCTTCTGAGAAAAAGACAGCGAGTGTCGTCTTAAAGAGGCATTCACTATCCACTGAGAATGTCAGGCTATCAGAGAGCCACCCTGGAAGAAGAGCCATCAACCTCAGCTGTCACCCCTGCTCTGCACTCCCGGTGTCTGGAGCCCCATGACCTGTGGCTCGGGGAGCCGTGGGTTCATCCTTTTTTTGTATTCATCTTCTTTTGGCTATCCTGTGCTGGGCAGCTTGTGAACCAGGCACTGGGCTGAGCGCTTTATGAGCATTTAATCTTCATTGAATCCCTGAAATCATGAGGGATGGGGATCATTCTGTAGAGGAGAAAATTCGTCTCTCAAAGTGGACAGAAGTTGGAGAGTTTGCCTGAGCTCACCTAGCTCGTATGTGCCTGGGTTGGGACTTGAACCTAATAACCTGTGCCCTGAGCCACTAAGCTGTGTACGTAAAATCTCTTCATCAGACCCTGTGAATGCTGAATGCTTGAAGATTGTAGGGCGAACAGCAAATGCAAAGGCACGGGGGCCAGTTCAGGGAGAAGCTAGTGGTTGTTGGCATGCTCTGGAGCATGGGCGCTTGGGTGGGAGTGGGGCACGCAGGGCTGGACACGGTGATGCTGCCCGCCCAGGCTGACTTGACCTTGGTCCTCTTGGCAATGGGGAGCCATTGAAGGTCAGTGAACAGGGAAGCAAGCAGAGTTCAGATCTTGTTTCAGGAGGACCTCCCTGTATGCCAGGAGGAGGATTTCGGGGTGGGGAGGGGATCCAGGGACAGTGGGGGTCACTGCTCTGCTGTTTCCCTCATTCCCTGCATCCATCTGAGAAGAGCGACGTGGACTGGTGGGAGGGGGATCCTGGGGCTTCTGGTCCAGGAATTTCCCCCAAACTAAGGCGCTTCGTTTGCCTTCTAGGAAAACTAAACCCACGGCTGCCTCCCTTGCTGGGTTCCTTGGTGCCTCCCTGGACACCCTACCCTGGGGGTCATCAGAGTTGCCGTGGTGTGATTGAGATGAGATCCAGGTGTGGGTGCAGCAGTCCTGGGGGTGGGGAGCGGGGCGAGCCTTGGGCAAGCATCCCGGGTCTCGAGGCCTGGTTTCCTTATCGGCAGGATGCGGGGCCTGCTTGAGATGCTGCACCTCCCTGAGTT
The DNA here is from genome assembly GCF_964656455.1 of Halichoerus grypus. Classification (NCBI taxonomy): domain Eukaryota; kingdom Metazoa; phylum Chordata; class Mammalia; order Carnivora; family Phocidae; genus Halichoerus; species Halichoerus grypus. The sequence goes on from NC_135717.1 coordinate 7,892,938, forward strand.
TTTCAGGATGCTGGTTTGAGTTCAGAGCGAACTCTCACGATCCAGCGTGCGGTAGCGTGTCCCTTGCCATGTTTGTCACTGGCTTTGGAGAAATCCGAGTGGACGTGTTCCCACGACAAAGTCTCTCGGTTTTTGTTTTTGTTTTTGGAGACACGGGCTGGAGACAGATTCTTTGGGGTTTGCAAACTCGAGGGAGGCTGAGGCTCCCCTGCGGGCCGCACCCCGAGAATCTGGTCTCCATGGAGCACTCTCAGGCACGGGTGTAAGCCGATCCCTGCGCAGCAACTGCGCATTAATGAAAGTTTTGACAGAGAGATTTCATTTTGGAACTCACATTCCCTGAAGGGTTTGTAATAATTGCACTTGAAATGGAGCCATTCAGCCTCAATGCTTTCCAGATTGGGGGAGCAGAGGTATGCTCCTTCCTGGGAAGGCCAGACTGGGGAGGGGGAGGCCGGGGGAGGTGTTGCCCGTGCGAATCCCCAGCCCCTCTCTGTGTGGATGCAGGGCCAGTGGTTGGCCCGGGACTTTGGGTCCAGAGCTGTGATCTCTATGTCCTTATGGCCATCCAGGGAAGATTGATGGTGACCGTCTGGGGTCTGAGTCCCAGACTGAGTGGGGACAGATGGGGGCTCCTGACCCCTCCCCAGACTCCTTCTTCCTTGCCCCAGAAATGCGCTGGGGGATGTCTGCCTCCCAGAATGGTGATCTGTTCTCAGGTGTGTGGGGGCTTTTCCCCAACTTGGCTTCTGCCTACCTGGGGGGGGGCAACCGCTGAACAGGGCAACTGTTGGCCTCCCCCTGCCTCCCTGGCTGACTCTGCTGAAGCCCCCTTCTCTCTCCACTGCAGGGCCTTTGCACTTACTCTCTCCTCCAGCAGAGACACTCTCCTATTGGGCTTTCTAATGGGGTGGCCCCTGCACCTTGCCTCCCACTTTGCCTATTCTTTTCCTCTGCTTTATTTCTCCCCATGGCACTTATCCTACTACCTAACTGGCTTATCTATTATGCTAATTACTTTTCTCTGCTGGAATGTAGATCCCCCTAGGGCTTTGTCTTGATGAATTTGGCCAAGTTCATCTAGCTGGTAAAGAATGGAACCAAATGGAACCACAGCTCCTTGCTGTATCCTGTTACTCAAAAAATACCTGGAGAACGAATGAATGAATGAGTGAGTGAATGAATGCATGAACACAACGGGACCAGACATCGTGAAAGGTGACCTCATGCCACACGCGGCTGAGAGGTGAGTAGAGAGACCATCAAGGAGCCCCAGCCAGGTTCAAGGAAGCTTGATTGTTTCATACGTCGGTCTGGGTCAATTTTGCTTGAAGTCTGTTCTTCGATGGAGCCGACACACGTGTCCATCATGCCGCCCCTGAGGTCACAGGGAGTGAGGCAGGGCTCCACAGCTCCCCATATGCCAGCTTGTGTTCCACTAGGCCTGGGAGAAGGCAGGGCTGGATGATCCCCCCACTTTGCAGATGAGGTTCAGAGACTAAGGAGGATTTGGTCAGGGTTGGCACTTGGGAGACCAGACAGATCACTGAGTCTAGTGCCCTTAGAACTGCTGATGTGACGCCAGGACTAGGGAAGGGGGGTACCCACTGAGGCAGCTTTGGGGGAGGAGGAAACAGGGATGCAGGCCAACCTGGGTTCAAGTCTGAATGATGACAGTTCCCAGCGGTGGGTGAGACATGGGCAAATCACGTCACCTTCTCATTTATAAAATGGAAGTAATCATGCTTTGCCCCCAGGGTTGTTGGAAGGACAAAATGACATCATATTTATGAAATAAATACAGGCTGACGAGCCCTATGCCAAACAGAATTTTGATGAGGGTCCCCAGCACTGGTGTGATTGTCATGGTGGGAAGCTGACCTTTGGCTCCCCACTAGCAGGGAAGGTTCTAGCGACAGCCAGGTGCCTGTAGGAGGGAGGCCACCTCCCTGCTTTCCTGAATTTCTCTGTATGCCTTCAGCTATAAGAGATAGGAGCCTCAAGCACTCCAGGAGAGTCCCACCACCAAACTGCAAAAAGTTTGCTTAGAGCTGGCCTCGGGATGAATAGGAACCAGGGAGTCGCCCCTCCTGCCCCCCCCACCCTCCTCCCAGATCTCTCTGTCCCTCATCTTCACGTCTTGCCCTGATGTGTGCCCCGTTCATTCCCTCGGAGGAGCCTCTCCCCCCAGCACAGAGCACAGCCTTACTTCTCGAGGCCCAAGAGGAAAAGGGGTTCTTCCTGATGCTGGAGAAAGAGAAAAACTCACAGGGAAGGATTGTGATTGGCCCGGCTGGGTCACGTGCCCACCTGGTCACATGACAGATAATGGCAGACCCTGCAGATGTGGTCACGTTACTGTCACCTACGTTCCCTTTAAAACGTACTCAAGCAGGGAGTCTTACCCCGCTCTTGAGCAGAAATTGGGCCTCCCCATGCCTTTCCTGACCCTTCGGTAGGTAACAGAAAGTTTGACCGTCAGTTACAGTCACAAACTCAGTCCCTTTCATTAACCAGACATGTCTGCTTCTACATCATCATCAGAACTCCCAACCTGATTGAAAGCGAAATCCGCCCCCTTCCCCAGTTGGGGCCTGCCGCGGGCTGACTGTTCCGATGGGGGGGGGCATTCTCGCCTTCTCTGCCCCTTCGCCACTCCAGCCCCCCATCTCTGCGAGGCTGAAACCAGGGTCTGGGGTGGAGGCCAAGCCGGAAGAGCAGGAGGGTGGCCGCTCGTCCTACACGCATTCCAGAAGCTCTTGGGGCTGCCATGCCTAGTGAGGGACACTTCCCCCACCCCAAGCCCCAGGGCGAATGTACGCCTTCCAGCAGTTGCTTCCGCCTCTTTCAACCTCCAGGAATTTGGAGGCCACCTCTGACTTCTGCTGAGGTCTGTTCCTCTGTGATGGGTGGGAGCCGAGGTGCTGCCCCAACCAGCTCACTGTGGGCACCTCCCGTATCTGGTCCAGGGCACTCGGCCACACGTTCTCTGCTCCGAAAAGCTCCGAGAGCACGCAGGCCGATCCTTCGATTCTTAGTTCCACCACCAAAGCAGCCAGCCAGCCAGCCGACCTCCCACCTCCTGGATTTCCAGAGCAAGAGTCACCCCACAGCCTCCTATACCGTGTCCTTGCAGGGAACTCCCTTTAGGCTCTACGAGTGACCCCACAGCCATCCCCTGAAGCCCGCTCTCCAGGCTGGCCAGGCAGGCGGCCGAGTCCCACAGCACGCCCCTTGCTCTTCGAATAAACCTTCGAAAAGCCTCTCAACCCTTTTATTATCTTTGATGGGGCAAGTTGTCCTTGGTCCCTGCTTTGATCTTTCTGCACGATGGCTTGTTTCTAAATCCACTTTGGAGTTCGACAGCTCGGTGCTTCAGTGGAAACTCCCAGCTGAGCATCCTGATTCATAATGGAAATGATAACCTCGGTTCGCGAACGCTTTCTCTCTGCTGGGCCCCGAGTGAACGCTGTGCAGATTTTCTTCCTGAGCCCTTCCAGCAATTCCATGAAGCAGGCCTTGTTATGTTACGCGACGTGACATTCTATTACATTTAGTATTAATACGTAATATGCACTTATATAATATACAACAACATCATAATAATAGATATAATATTACGATTGTTATCCCTACTGACAGATAACATAACAGAAGCTCAGAGAGGCTGAGTCTCAGAGGATCTCAGTGCTCCAGTGGGAGTTGGCATGTTTGAGGAGGAATGCATAAAAATCACCACCAAGGGTCTCCCTATCCGCTGGCCGACAGACATGCCCAGGACTTGGGTACCAGGGACCCAGAACCCCATAGAAAGGTGGCCCGGTGAGCATGGAGCCGGGCCTCGTGGACTGGTGGTATATTCCCCAGGACATACAGAGGCCCGAAGAGCCTGGCCTCATGCAGAAACCCCTGATCTGGGGAGGAAGGGGGTCTTTTGACAGCAAACCCTATGATCACAGACATGCAGGGAGCTCCTTTTGGGTGTTTGGTCCCTCTCTGAGCCACAGTTGTCTTTAATATCCCTGGCGTAAGCCAACCATCTGCAGACATGGGTCCAACAGTCTGAGCTCCAGACCTCCGGGGTGGGGCCCTCAGCTTCCTTAGAATCGGCTTCTGACTGTAGGAGTTGGGCCTCATATTTGGAGGTGTTTTATTTTTATTCTTATTAAAAATAAAATTGTCCCGCTAATCTAAACGAGGCTGTTAAATATTGCTTAGGAATCTGCCAACTGAAATAAACCTGCAGGATTAGGGAGGAAATGGGGTGGTGGCCACAAGGGTTGTTGGCCTGGCGACCCACACCCAGCCCCCTGCCCGGCCCTGTTCCAGCTCCCCTTGCCGCCTGGGTCTGTGTCTGGAGGGGCTCCCTGCCTCTGCAGGGGTGGGGTGGGGTGGGACGGGGCTGGGAGGGACTGCAAGCTCAGAGGTGACGCCCCCCTAGAGGTGGCCCATCTCAAGTCCACAATCTTCCACCCTTTTTTCTCAACTCACAGACACCTCCTCCAGGATGCCTACCCTTCCTTGGTCTGTCCAGATGGAAGCCAGGCTCTCTGTAGGGGTTGCCGCTCTTGTTGACCCTTGTCACTCTCTGTCTGCCCAGGCCCAGATCTCCAGCTCAGCCACGTGCTCTGTTTTGTCAAAAGGGTCACTGGGCTCATCCCTACAGTGCTCACTACAGAGTCTTGTCGCAGTGGTGCTCAGACTCTTGGTGGTGTGCGTGTGTGCATGAGTGTGTGCACATGGGCTCAGGTGCGTACCTGAGCTTTGTGAGCAACCATGGGCTGTGTATGTACGTGAGTCGTGTGTGTGTGTACACGGGGTGTGTGTGCATGGGTTCTGAGTACACACACAGGCCATGTGCGTGTGCACGGGCTGTCTGTTGCATGAGGTGTGTGTGTGCACAGAGACCCTGTGTGTGTGCACAGTGTGGGTTAGGGTTAGGTGCATGGTTCTGTCTAGTTCAAAGCGGCTCTCTAGAAAAATACACACGGGATACATCATATATATACCCTGCCAAATCCTTAGACGTCATTTGGCCCAATCCCCCTCTTTGTTCAAATGGGGAAACTGAGGTGCAGAGAGAGGATTGGGCATTCCATACCAGCTGGCTTCTGACTCAGAAACTCCTGCAAAGCTGAAGGCTGGGGGCTGCCAGGGAGGGGACAGGGCTTGGGCAGGAGTTGGGCTGGAGCTCTGCCATCCCCCGGGGACCCATGAACAGGGCCTTGCAGCTGCAACCTGGGAGGGCCGCTTGATTGGGAACCCCTTTTTCAGGCTCACTGTGGGTGGGCGGCTCAGCCCACGAGTTCTTGGCGAACCAGCCCTCCCCTTGACGTGCCCCCCAGGTGGCTGTCCACCCTCCTCTTGGGTACTTCTAGGGATGGGCACTCCCTCCCTCCGGGGGCAGTTGTCCCCAGAAGGGCCCCAGGACAGACATGCCTCTTCCTTCCCCTCCTCCCGCCCCAAGGTGAATTGCCCCAGTGCCTTCTGTGGCTCCCCAGGGCCCTGCCTGCCTCCCCCCACCCCCAGAACTGCCTTAGTTTGCCCACCCCACTGGAGGACAAGGCCGGGGCCAGGCGGGCCCTCCCATTATACAGCTTTCTCATTATTTCTTCTCGCATCCGTGATGGGACTTCATCCTGGGGCCCTAGAACTGGATCTGTGGGGCTCCCCCACTTGGAGTAGCAAAGGCGCTAATGAAACAAAGAACCCCAAGAAGGGAGCCTCAAAGCCAGCAATGACGACTCTTGTCCTTCAGCCCGAAATCAGGGGCTCCAGTCAGGGCTGAGAGCAGTTGAGGTGGCCCCTGTTCAAGGAGCTGGGCTGGGGAAGGGGGTGCAGCGTGTCTCCTCCTGAGAGAGGCGGGTGCTACAGCCCTCTCTCAACAAAGCCTCTCTCGACATTGTTGGGACCACAGTGGCTCTTCCACTTCCTGCCTCACTGTTGTGTGCCATTTACGGGGCTTTGCGGGAAGGGGACCGTGCTCAAGGGGCCAGCTAACCCCTCCTGTCCGCCGCCAGCCAAGGCAGTGGGGAGCCATGGCCACTCTCTGTCTCCTGTGGACCCCTGGGCTCGCTGTCCTGTGTAAGCCAGCGCCCCCTCTTTGCCACAAGCTGACCCTTCCTCACACTCTGGGATTTAGGGATCAAAGCCCTGCCCCCTCCCCATCAATGCTCTTCCTGACTCGGGGGGTTTCTGCCGCATTCGGTCTGTCGGGGTGATGCCCTTTCCGCTGCTGAGAAGGGACATGGGTGCTGGGGTCTGTGATTCACCAGACACCTCTCCTCGGCTGCTTCTCTGGTCCTTCTCCAGGGCTCCGAGGGGCTGGCAGCACACAGAGGGTTGTATGATTTTTTTTTTTTTTTTACTTGGTTCATGACACCCGTGAGGTCCCCAAGCCCCGAGGAATTCAGTGACTTGCCCACAGTCCCCTGCCACCAAGCGCCGGAGCCCAGGTCCTCATTATCCAGATTCTCGGGCTCCAGCTGGGGCTTGGACCGCTGTCGTCCCTGCCTGCAGCGTGTGAATACCGTGTGTGTACGTGTGTGCGCGCCCGTGCACGCATGAACACTTGTGCACAGCGTGTGCGTGATGGTCCTTCCACTGCCGTTCAGGAATGGCCCGGAGTCTGCAAGGACGTTGGGGGACCACAACCTGCAAGTCACTTCTCATGGTCTATGTCCCACCCTGGAGCCTTTCTGACATTTCTGGCAAGTGGCACTCCCTTGGATGGTTCTGGTAAGCTGGGCCAGGGTGTCCTGCAGAACAAAAGGTCAGGATCTGTGTCTGGGGCTCCTCCCAGGTCCGAGCCTCTCAGGCCGGGTGTGGGGGGTGAGGCCGACAGGTCCGGGCACCGCAGGCTGGGGGGTCTTGGTCCTTGGGGAATCTTCCGGAGTCTCTATGGTTTTGTCATCTCTTAAAAAAGCAAACGCATCCTTTGGCCTCCCTTCTGAAAGGTGTCCTTCGTGAGGCGGCTGCTGGTCCCCCAGCACTCTGGTGGAGCTCCGTGGGGCCCCGGCCCCTCACTGTGACGCTGTGTCCAGCACTGTGCCTGGTGGCAGGGGAGCTCGATCCCCCCCCCCGCCCCCCGCAGCCCCAGGAAGTGGGCCCTGTGATCTCATTCCCAGTTTGCATGCGAGGAAGGGCAGGCCGGGAGAAAGTAAGTGACCTGCCAGGCAGGCGACTTTGGGCAAAGTCACATGATCATAGAACAGGAGAGGCCGCAAGGAGGGAATGAGAACATCCGTGAGAACCTGCTCGAGAAACAGCGTTCCCTCCTCTGGATGTCTCTGTTAGGGGGCCGGTCAGCAGAATGGGGTCTTGCCCGCACCAGCCCGCCGAAGATAGCCAGGCCTGGGCCCCAGGCCCCGCAGGTGGAGGCTGCAGAGCAGGGGTGTTGAGCCAAGGGCATGGATTCAGGGGAGACTTGGCCATGCTCTGCAGACATCTAAAGTGCTGTCGCGGGTGGGGAAGGAGCCAGGGTCTCTGGGGGAGGACTAGTGAGCGCACTTGGCACCAAAGGATGAAGAAGTAGAGGTGCCCCCGAGGCAATTTCCAGAGAGGCAGCGGACCTTGGACCTTTCATTGGTGGGGGATGTTGAGGCAGAGTCGGACAGCACCCTGGGATGGCCCCACGACATTTAAAGCATGCTCTTGACTCCACCTAATTGCAAAGACCCCACAAGATCCAGTCAGGCCTTGGGCCATCCCGCCGGCCCTGCCCCACTGTCCCCACCCAGAGAAAGCAGAGAACGTCGGAGTTGGGAGTCTTCTGACATCCGGGCCAAAGGCTTTCTCCTCTAGATGGGGAAACTGAGGCTCGGCAGCCCAGGGCTGGAACCGGCACATGCTGAAGGTGACACAGGCTAGACCCTCGGTCTCCTGCTCGCCTCCCCCGCCTTGTTCCACTTCCGAAAACCCTGGGACAGGAGAAGCCATACCCTAGGCCGCCTCCCCACCCTCCACCTCCCTCACTCCTCGAATTCTCCAGCCCTGCCCCTCCCCCGCCTCTCTGCCTTGGTTCTGTAGAGGGAATGGACACAGGGTCAAAGCAGACCCACTCAGAGCCTTTCGGACAAGTGTTTGAAGTCACCGATTGCGTGATCCTCAGAGACCTGCCTTTGACTTCCTTCCTGCGGGACTCGACGGTTGCGGGCCCGGCCACCTCCTGGAGTCCCGTCCCGACTGTGACAGGCATATTGCAAGCATGTGTTTGCTGTCTGCAGGGCTGCTCGCAATAAACCAAGGCTGCAAACCACATTAAAATGAGCCAGAGAAGAGGGAATCACTTTGTAACATGCTTTATTTTATTTTTGACTTGGAAAGAAGCACATCTTGGCTGCTAATCAAAGAGTTGGTGGGGGCCTCTTAGCAGAAACCAAACGGGTCCTGGGCCAGACGCGCCCGCCGGGCCTCCTCGGACAGCAGCTCCGGCCGGAGGAGGGGCCCCCAGGCCATGGGTGGGCCGCTTGGCTGGTCCAGGAGCTGGAGATGGGTCCTTGGTGCCAGCCCCATGTCGACTGTCTCCAGGCTGTGGGATCCCGTATCTCTTTCTTCCTTGTGCCCAGCTGCAGTGTTCCCGGGGTGTCAGGACTCCGTTTGTTCCCAGAACCAAGAACTCCTTTTCATTAGTCAGCGAGCTCTTGTAGCGCCCAGGGACAGTATATTTAAGGATCATTTTCGCACGAGAGGGGGCCGGTGACTCAGAGTCCCACGGTGGTGGGATGGAAGGGCTTCCTGGCTTCACCCGATTTGCTCCAAGACCACAGGAAGATCTCACGCCCTCCCGGGTTTCTCGCAATAGCTCTGCAGGATGGCCTGGATCATTATAGGACTGTTATAGGGTTCCCAGTGAGCATGCTGGCATCCCGGATTGATGGGTCACGCGCCGAGATTCATCCCTGTATGACCAGCCACCCTCTGGCCGGTCCCTCTTAGATCCCCGCGCTCCCCTCACCCCCTGCAAATCCACGCCAACTCATCACCACCCTCTAGAACCTCTGCTGACTCTCCTTGCTCAGTGATGGGCCACACTCTATCAGCTGATGAAGCCAGAAACCTCAAAGTCCCAGCGCTCTCCTCTCCCCTGCCACCCCAGTTCTGGGGATCCCCAAGTCCTGTGGGTACTTCTGTCTCCCCAGCCCTCGAACCCATCCCCTCCTCTCTGGCCCATGCCCATTTCTTAGTTTAGACCTCACTCGCCAATCACCTGGACCACCCCAGCCGCCTCCCGTCCAAAATGGAAACTAAACATTCCCTTCCCCCTTTCAGACCTTTCTGGATATAAGCCAAACGACATCCCACTAGTGTGTGTTCTGTGTCTTTGTGCGGATTAGGAAGAGGTGCCCCTTCCTCAAGGCTCTTGACTGCCATCTGCTGGAAAACGGGTGTAATAAACCTACCAATCTATGATGCCTGGGCAGTGATGGCGCCCCCTAGGGTTGTGCGTGTACAGTGTCCTGAGTCCAAACATCTCGTGGCATGAGAAATCCTGAGAGCCCTCATGTTTTCCATCCTTTATCCCCACCCAGATCTTACCCTCCAATGATACCGAGCTATTTGGGGCATGGCGGTTAAGAATGTGGACTTGGTGAGATGCATCCAATCAGTTTCCTCATCTGTAAAATGGGCATAATACTAAGACCCTCACTGGGTTGTTGTGAGGATTTAATGAGTTAATACTTGTAATATGTTTAAAATAGGGCTCGACACACAGACATACTATATTAGTATTTTTCTTTTATTATTCTTCTTTCTCACTTCTGTCCTTTGGCATGCATTCTCCCTGCTGAGAAATGTCTCTCTCCCACCCCGTTCTGCCTCTTTGATTGGTCAACATCTCATCATACCTCCAGGCTCCCCAGTCCCTGGGTGACCCTCCGACACGGCTCTAACAAAAGCTGTCCTAGTCCCTTAGATGTCCCTGGGCTCCCTGCCAGCAGGAATGAGGTTGGATTTGGGTCTGAATCTTCAGGCCCCTGAACTTCCCAAAGCTTGTCCTGAAATTCACCTTGACTCATTTTGAGCATTTTGCTATTTAATACTGATTTTAAGCCAAGTAGCCTTTAAAGGGGATCTCAGTTCAAAATGGTAAAATAAATTAAATGTCCCTTAGTAAATGCCATTTATTTGGTAGGTTAGCCCTTTTACAAAAGGAGCTAAAGGGGGGAAAGTGAATATTAACAACTAGCATGAATTGACCACTATGGTGAGCTCCTCATGGGGCTCCTCTGTTAAACACTCACAGGAACATCAACTTTATTCACATTCCCATTTTAGAAAAGAGGACACTGAGGACACAGGGTTAAGAAACTTGCTCACGGCCCATAGCCCTGTATGGGGTGGATCCAGGATTCCAGCTTGGCTTGACTGATTGTAAGAAAAGGTGGGGAAGCATGCTGGTCTGAGGGCAGCTGACTCCTGCCCTGAAGTCCTAGGACTGGGAATGTGATGGGGGGGTGGGGGAGGGTTGGGGCGGGACAAGACCTGAAGTCCCAGAGCCACAAAGCAGGTGCAGTGGGAAAGGTGGTTCTCAGGGCTTTGCCCTCTGAGTCTTTGCTTGGTGTGACAGCCATTCCCTGGGAGCCATGGGATTGTACCCTGGGAGGAAAGAAGTGGAATGGGCATCGGTCATCACACCAGCCCGAGGATCAGAGGCCTGCGTTCAAGTCCCAGCTCTGTAGCCCGCTGTGTGGCCCTGGGGGAGTCGCTAACTTCTCTGAGCCTCAACTTCATCGCGCTAATATCCCATCTGCTTCAGCTAGTGAGAAAAGTTGTACATCCGCCCCACAGAGAAGCAGCTGGGGGGCAGGAATTCCCTAGTGAGGTTGGCAGTTACTATTTTTGAAAGGAGATGGGGGCGCCTGGGTGGCTCAGTCGGTTAAGCGTCTGACTCTTGAATTCGGCTCAGGTCATGATCTCAGGGTCGTGAGATCAAGCCCCGCATCGAGCTCTGTGCTCAGTGCGGAGTCTGCTTCTCCCTCTGCTCCTCCCCCGACTCATGCTCTCTCTCTCAAATAAATAAATAAATAAATAAAATCTTGAAAAAAGAAGAAGAAAGGGGATGGAAGCCTGGGACTGAGGGATTTACATATCAAACTGGAAGTGGCCCCATTTCAGACCAAGATGCTTGGGCTGTTTCCACCCTTTGGCTCTTGAGGTAAACCGAGAGCATGTGGGTACACCTTGTTGTCTGAGTACTTGTTTTCAACTCTTTTTTTTTTTTTGAACTCTAGTCCCTGAGTGGGACTGCATAGGAGTCTCAGAGGCTCCATGTTCTGAGTTGTAATTGCCATGAGTGGGCCAGCTCTGAGTTGGCTTTTCCAGTTGGGGATCGTCTCTTCCTCACCCCCACTTCCTGCCGATCCTTCTTTGGCTTCTGCAGGGGCGCATTTCCCTTTCTCTTTGGCTTAGCTACGGAAAACCTTGAGGGTCGACACAGTGTCCTGCAGCTCATTCTCCCCCCACAGCCCTTATGTGGGAGTTGGACTTAGAACCTGCATTTCTAAGGGGGGATGCTAGTCTTCCCGTACACCTTCTTGTGCAACTCGAAAAGAATTTGCCCAATAAGTTGGAAATGAAGTCCCCAAATTGGGCCCAAGTCTCTGCTGTGTTGCCAGGATTACATTTCTGTTGGGCGGGGGGGTGGGGGGGTGGGGTGTGTGTGCACTAGGATTACTGCAGTCCTAAAGATGCCAGAATATTCAAGCCCTAAGATGCCCACAATGCTTGATGGTAACCTGTCCTTTTCCTTTCTTATCAAGGAAGAAAACTCACCTCTGTAGAGAGCACCTGCTAACTCTGGGTCTGGCTTAGTGTGGGTGTAGTGGGGTTCCTGCGACCTTGCTCCGGTAATTCTTACCATAGCCAGGTGAGGGCAGGAGAATGGCCCACAGGACCGGTAAGGGCCCAGTCTTGCCCAAGCTCACCCCGGGAGGCCCTGGGACAGTTTCCTTAAGGGCTGATGTGGATCTCCGCTGGGAAAGGTTGGGGACCTCACCACCTCCACACTCACCCCCTTTTGGGGAGGCCCCCGAAGGAACGTCTCACATCTTTGCCAACACCGCAAGTTCAATTTTCTCCAGCAGCTGGTGGTTTTGATCCTAGAGATGTGATTCTTTGCTTCATCTTCCAGAAAACCTCAAGCCCCATTTGTATCTGATGGTTGACACTTGTGATGGTTTGCCCAGTTCCGTTTTTCATTCCTTCACTTACCCTTGGCTTTCTTTGCGTTTTCTGCTCTGCTCTCTTCCTCCCCGCTCCGTCCCCCCCCCCCCACTGTCTCCTGCTTTCCACCTGCTGCTATCAGCATCCCCTCCCCAGTTCCTCATCTGTAAAAGGAGGGACTGAACTGGACATCAGGCAACAGTGTTAACATTTCAGGGGGCGTGCATCTCCTACTCTGAGAATTGGCCGAGGCTTCAGACAGTTTCTCCTCCAACTTGCCCAGGCACGGATAACAGTGCTGGCAGCTTCCAAGGGTTCAGAGACTGAAAACCTTTTGGGGGTTCCCTGAGCTCTCACGAAGTCTTTCAGATCAGGTGATAAAATGAGGAGGGACCCCCTAATCCTCATTGGGCCCCATTTCACATGAGGGTAGGGGTCGATTTTCGAAGTCTCAGGCATTTGCCTGCCCACCAGAGTGGCCCAGACCTTTCTCAGGTGGGCCTTGGGGATACACACATTTAATTCGGACAGAGTAGCAGACCCCCTTGGACCACCTCATAAATGGGGAAGAAACCAAATGCTATTGGCGGGGGGAGCAGAGCAGGGTGCTGAGGAGATGGGCTCAGAGTGGAGCTCCGCCAGCTTCCGGCTGACCTTGCATAAGGCCTGGCATCTCTCTGGTCCGGTGGTGAAATGGGGCTAACCCGGGAACACCCCCTCCACCAGTGGGAGCGTGCTTGGGAACTTGGGTCCCCCTTTACAGGGAAGGAATAGAAGATTCCTCTGCCTCTTCCCATCAGCGGAGCTCATGTCTGTTTCCCCTAGCTGGAACTGAGTCACAAAAATTCTTTTATGATCCGTTTTCTGGCCCTCACCCCTGTTTTTTTTTTTTTGGAAATCTGAAGCCACATCCTAAATTTCCTCAACCTAATTTTAGTCTCTGGGAACTGCAGCCAGATGATGTCAGACTGAATATTAGATGCCATTGGTCTTTCCAGGCCCGGCTCTGTCACCAGCTCCCTGCGTGCGGTAGCACTGTCCCACGGGGTCAGGTGGGAGGTGTCATGGTCATCAGCCGCAGTAGGAACCTTCTTCTCTGTAGGAAATGTCCTTGGCATTCGGTATCCACCTAAATCTAGGGCTGGGAAAGGTTTCCCCAAAGGGAAGGGGCACGTTGTCCTTCATCGGCAAGCTTTGTCAGGACACCCAGTGCGTGCCAAGAGCCTACTATGTGTCCCGAAAAAATGGACAAGATCCTCCTCTGTGAAAATGGACCCCATCCACCTCCCATACTCAGCCCACAAGCACCTTCCAACTGCAATGGTTTTTTAAGACTTTATTTTTTAGAGCGGTTTTAGGTTCACAGCAAAACCGAACGGAGAGTATGGAGTGCCTGGGTCCCCCTGTCCCCACACCCGTGGAGCTTCCCCAGTATCCACACCCCCACCAGAGTGGTGCCTTACACTCTGTCGGTGACCCACACCGACACATAATCAGCCTAAGTTCATGGTTTCCACCATGGTTTGCTCTTGGTCTGGTACATCCTATGCTGGGAGCACCTTCTAACCACCGAGTCTGACCTCATTATCTGGGGGCACATCCCAGTTCCGAGGTTCTGATGCTCATCCAACTTGAAAGGCTTTTAAATTAAAAAGAAAATGTGGAATACTTTTCATTTCTAAAAACCTGTGAGCAGGTGAACACTTGCCCAAGTTTCTCTCACGGCCTTGAAGGAGCCCTTGCGAGGGAAGGTTCTAGAATCATGAGCTTTGGGGCAAAGCCTCTTTTGCTTCTTATTCCCTTCTTAAAATTGTTCATTAGCTTCTGCCACTCTGAGGATAAATACCAGCCACCTTAGCATGCTCGCAGGGCCCAGCATGAAGAGTTGGAGGCCCATGTTCTAGCTACCCTGGCCTGGAATGTGCTGAGCTCTCTCCGTGCACAGGGCCTTTCCACGTACGGGCAGGCCCCTCCACCTGACCAGCTTCCCTGCCATCTACATCTGCTCGCTCCTGCTCTGGGATCCTCCACCAACCAACCACATCTGCATTCGAAGCTCCTCTCTCTGTTCCCCAAATCGCATGTCACTCCCCCCACCATAGCACACGGGACACCACGGTAGCTATCTGGTGACCCCAGGTCTCCATCAGCAGACTCGATGCTCCCTAGGGCCAGGAGCTTGTCATAGCCCTAGTGCCCAGCAAGGCACCGTGAACATTTGCTGAATAAATGCAGATGGAAAGGTAGATGTGGAAAAGGTAGAAGGAGAAGCATCCTGAGCTTTGTTCCTGTCCCCCCTCGGTCTGTCCTCTGGCCTTAGCACAGCTGCCGAGCCCCGCATCCCCCAGTCAGGCCTGTGTGGCTGGGTGATACGTTTCGAATTCTCTCCTGCTTTTCCAATGAGATGAGACGTCTCATCCTGAGTGCTTCTCTGTTCTTGGCCTCGGTGTGTGGTTCTTCCCCCCCCAGTCCCCGCCAGCCCCCGATTGCTTTAGCGGCCCAGCGCCCTTTACCCTTGCAGAGGGAGGGGTGTGGGAGGTTGGTCTCTCTGCCCTCCCCTCCTCTCCTCTCCCCTGCCAACCTCAGATGTTCCACATTCAAGGCAATGGAGGCCGAGATGCTGACCTGCCGCCAGACCTCGTGCACCTCCCAGGATGGGCCAGACTGATACCCCCTCCCTTTATGGGCCTCCAGGGCTCCAGCCACTGGGCGTCGGCATCTCTTCAGGCCTGGTAGCCAGAGCCCAGCTGGGGCTCAAGGCAGCTCCAAGAAGTCATGGAGGCAGCCCTTCCCAGGGGGATGCTGGAGACGGAAGCCTCGCACTCAGAGATGCTTCCTGAGGCTTCCGCCCATCCTCAGGTCATCACACTGGCAGGCGCCAACCCCCTGAGGGGCTGCATCCTACACCGAGATGGCGGGTCCAGGACGGCGGCGCTGACTGTCCAGCTGGGGAGGAGGGTGGGTGGGGGAAGGAACCCTGGCTGAGACCAGGAAGAGCGGGTTCGAGGCCTGGCTTCTCCTGGGTAAACCTGGCTAACTCCCATCTCTCTGAGTATTTCTTTATCTTCAATCAAAGTCAACAGCTTCCCCTCCCTGCTCACACAGAAAGTGAAGATGCTTTGGTCCCTCCCTGAGTTTGCAGTCGGCCTGGGTTCTGCAGCCTTTGATCAAGCCCACAGCTCCCACGTCTTGTCCCGGGCTGGGGGGTGCAGGCTCCTCGTACACGAGTGGTGCTGAAACTGGGCAGAGCATCAAGGGGCGATGGCTTCCTCCTAGTCCCCTGGGACCCCAAACTGGGATGGAGCCGGGAGCCCCCAGCAGCACAGCGTGTGGCTTCCTGGTCTGTCACAGCCCCGGGGGGCTCTTCTTAGCTGGCCACATGAGGTGACTCAGAAGTACCGAGCATCTCACTTCTTGACACAAGGGTCTCGTCTGAGTCCAAAGCAACAGGCGGCTCTAGGTGGGCAGGGACCTCTCCAGGCCCCGGAAACCTTCAGAAGGCTTCAACTTGGAAAAATGAAGCCCACTTAGGTGAATCCCATGGGGGGGGGCGGGGGGGGTTTGGGGGGTGTGAGTGGTAGGACTAGACCCCATTTCAGGGCCGGGACTCCTGGGCGCTCAGTGTGGTGGCCACAAAGCGAACTCCCAGAGCAAATTCCCAGTTTCTGACCTGGCTTTCTAGGGATGATCGTGTCCCGAAGGGGCTCTATCTGGATTCGAGTCTGAGTTTATCAGGCACATTTTGGATTGTAGCCATCTCACTAGCTCTGTGACATCTTACTAAGTTGTTCTCTGTACCTCAGTCTCCCTACCTATCCCTCCCGGAATCTCGAATGCCTAGGACAGTGCTAGTTGAATGTCCATCGGTGAGGTCATCTACTAACTACCGCTCCAAATATTGGGCAGTGGTGAGTGCTTCACTTTCCTTAGGAAGGATTCTATGTTCTGGAACCTTCCCGGGTCATTTCCCTCTGGGGAATTGCCATTGGGAGCTGATGCTGAAAGCCTGTCTGCCCCCTTCACATACAGCCTCAAGCCTGCCTCCCAGAGCTGGCCATTGGTGCTGTTCCTCTCCTCTAGACCCTCCTGTGCCGCTGGACCCTGAGGCCTGATGGAGGGGCGATCCACCTCTTGGCTTTTGAGTCAAGTATCAGCCTGGAATGTCCTATAGGGAAGGCTTAAGAGACTACCATGATGGGTGTGTGTGTGTGTGTGTGTGTGTGTGTGTGAGATCTCAGCATCAGACTCATCATGCCCATGCAGAGCTTGGACGTCAGAGCTGAAAAGATCCTTAGGGACACACACACACACACACACACCTTATTTTGTGAATATATGTATATATATATATAAATATTATACATATATATGCTGTGTAAAGAACTTTGGGCCCAAGGGATTTGGCTGTGGCCAAGGATCAGGAGCCCTTGTTCATGCTCAGTAACGGTGTGAACCCACAATGGGACATCACACACTGGGCATCTCTTCATCATCTAGGTGCACATGACCTCCCCACACTAGATCATTGTGAAAGTACCGGCGCTCCTGCCCTGTACTTGGATCGGCTGGCTGGCTGGCTGGCAGGAAGAGAGCAGGGCATGAAGCTCCCAACCCCTTCTCTGCCTCCCCTCCAGGGCAGGGAACAAGAGTGGGGACCTGCAGGACCTGTCCAGGCACTGGGGCCCCCTCAAACTCCAGGAGCTCAGGTCACCTAAGGAAGAGGACAGTTCTGTTGATGTTGGGTCACCCATGGCAGGTGCGGTGGGGTGGGGGGACACGGGTCTCGGGAATCTGGGACCAAGGTTTACATCTGAGTCAGAACGGGGGGTGGGGCTGGGGCCTCCCATACCCGAAGACACTTAGATCTGGGGCTTAGTGAAAGAGGAGACAGGAAGAGTCCACCCCTGGGCTCCCGGGGGCGGGGCAGCAAGGAAGCTTGTCTGTCTGGACTCCGGATGGAGAGGGATAAGCCTGAGAAATCAAAGTCTCGGGCCTCTGCCTCCCACAGGCTCAGGACTGAAACTTACCCTACCCCTGTGGCCACCAAGCTGGTTCCGAGTCAGAGCTCTAAGGGACTCAAGGGGAAACCTCCAGAATAAAAGATTAACTATTCAAATCCAGCAGTGCAGAGACAGTAACAGCTCACGACCAAGCAGAGTTTAGCAAATCGACTCCTGGAATTCAGCTCATTAACAGTTTAAAAGATACAGTTCAGCATCTCTTCATGCTGCAAAGGGCTGACGAGCCAGGCAGGGAAGGGACCTCCGGGTCGCACGAGCCAACATCACACCCGCCTGAGTCCCGAGAAGTGTCCCCTTCAAAGTCATGAGTGGGATTCCAGAGGCAGTCATCAGACTTCACTGCGAAACTGGGAGTTAAAAGAATAAAAGGCGGATGGAGTCACGAACTTCTGCGTGACAAAAGGCAGCCGTTACCAAAGCAAAAACCACAGGCCAGGGACCCAGGGACGGGGAGCAGGTCTTCGCCGGGTGTGAAATATGATGACGGGTTGGTATCAGAAACACAGGAAGAACTCCCGTGACTCTATATGAAAAAGACAGAAGGATCCGATGGAAAAATGGGCCAAGAACATGAACAGGCATTTCGGGGTCTGGAGGACAAATGTCTGCTCAAAACCCTAGGAAAAGATGTTCAGCCTCATTAGCGATGTGGAAAATGCAAATGCAAACCACAATGAGATAGCATTTCACACCCACCAGATTGGCAGCCTTTTGTAGTGTTGGACAGCTGCCTCTCAGGGCTCCCTGGGGGCTCCAGGGGGCTCCAGGGCATGGGGGCTGAGGGCTGTTGCAGGAGGCAGAGGACTGGATGCCCCCACCCACGTTAGGGAAGCTCCTTCCTGACTCCTTGGCTGTGGCTGGGACAGTGAGCAGTTTGGGCCCTCCCCCAGGCCCTCGCCACCCCACCCCGGGCCCTTGGGGTCTGCCAAGACTGCTTCCTTGGAATCTGCTGGTGTCGGGCTCCCCGCCCCCCGCCTTCCAGGCAGCCAGATGGGTCTCTGGCTGTAGCGCCTGGGTCTGATCTGCAGAGCGGGGGAGGGGGGCAGGATAGGGAGAAGGGGGCTGGGGGTAACTGGATCAGACTACCCCTCCCTTGCCCTTGGACAGACCCCTCTCCCGAGAGAGTCTGCACCCCAGCTCCCTACCACCATATCCCTGAAGCTCAGAGAGGCTGAAGGGAGGAGGTCGGGGCTCTCTACCCTCCCCACACTCCAGTCCAGCTGTGAGAGCAGGGAGCAGGCACCAGAGGCTGAGGCCAGCCTGTGGTTGTCTCCCTACCTCCCCTGCAACAACTTGGCTTCTGGCCTGAGCCTTCTCCCATCTACCACTTGGTGAGGCCAGCTGGGCTCCCAGAAGCCCGGGGTCGGACCAGTGTAGACGCCAGCCCTGTTGATGGAGCAGAAGCTTCCCCTGCTGCTGCAGACCAGCGACTGGGTACTAGAAAATGTGGCCGACAGGAGCCCCGATCCAGTAGTTGTACTCTGTGCATGAGCGGAGGGCTTCTTGTCGCCTTCCTTGAATCTGTACCCAGACGGAGCTGCTGACTGAGGACGATTGGCGTTTCTGGATCCCAGACCAATTTTGTCTTTCTGGGCTGGACAGTCTCTTGCCCCTTCTTAATTGTGGGGACAGTATTATTTTCTTCTTAGGCTCTGCTGGCAAGAGAGAGGAATGGGATGGGAGAGTGCTTTGTAAAGTGTTGTGCTTCCAGCGGTAATGTATGGATTCATTCTTACTATGGTGTAAATGACTAAGGAGGGTGAATGACGCGCCCACCCTGGGAAGGTCGAAGATCCTTAGATTCATACCCAGAACTGGGTTTTAGCTCTGGGGCGGCCACCACCTTAAATGTGTGACCGTGGCCACGAGCCACTTACCACCCCACATCTGTGTTCTAATCTGTTTAAAGAAAGAGCTGGGTGAGATAGGTCTAAGATCCTTTGGTCTTTACAGTTGCATGGGAGATTTGCTTTCTGAGTACGTGAGTGCTAATTCTGCATTCCCTCGAACCGGTTTGGGGCCCTGGGAGGGGGCCTTGATTTTCCTTCTCATCTGAGCAAAAGTAACTCAAGTTCAGAGGGTTAAGGAACTTCCCCAAAGTCACACAGCTTCTTGGGGGGCACAAATGCCCCCGTATTCTTCGCATTTTTTTTAAACTACTGGGGCAGTCGTGGGGGAGGGAAAGTGTCTCTAAGAAAGAACGAGATCCTCTCCGAGTGATCCTCCGGGCTGAAAATACAGCCGACTGATCCATCCTCAGTGAAGGTCCGTGCTTGCGGAGGGGAGGGGCCTCATCCAGCCGGCCTGTAGTTGCCACGGCAACCTCCTCCTGCTGGGACAGGCGGTCCAGGTTTGACCCTGAGAGCCAGGAGCCTTGTCACTACCAACTCTTCCTTCCTGGCCTCCTCCCTGTGTGGCGACCGGAGGCCAGGTGGGGCAAGGCTCCAGCCAGACCTACTCCTGGCCAGGAAGGGGTGACGTTGGCAGCTGCCCAGTGGATGGGTGGACAGGGAGGGGGCAGGCCGGGCCCAGAGGTATGTCAGCCCCAGATGCTGCCAGATGCCACGGAGCAGGTAGCTTCTGTGGGGCCCCTCTACTGCCCCTGGACGTGGGACGGGCCTCATCACATGAGCCTCCCTTGGGTATCTGAGAACTGGGAGTAGGAGCACCAGGACTTGGCCACCTCTTGCCGCCTTGAGCCCGGCGCCAGGAGCTAGCTGATCCTGTGCTCCCACCCCTCGCAGGCAGAGCTGGTTCTGTATCTGTCAGGGTCCCAGAAACAATTGTGTGTGTAGGAAAAAGACTTCTTCCTTTTAAAAAGCTTTTGAAAACTGCTTAGAGCCCCGTGCTCACCTTCTGGCTCCCCAAAATAGCCATCACAAGGCAGATAGCCCCGTGAGGACACTAAGGCCTTTCCTGGAGCCCAGCTGAACCCTGAATGAAAGCCAAGCCACCTTGGGCCTTCACCTTGCCTTTGGAGGAGGAGGGACCTGTCCAGGTGTTGTTCCCCGTGTCTCCTTTCCTCTAAGCTGGGGGCTCCTCCCCCCGATTCACTGCCCCGTCCAGTCCCACCATCTGGGGACAGACCAGTGACTTTGCCTTCAGTTCTTAAAACTCTGTTGTCATTTCCCTCTGAAAGCCCCAATGACCAAAGAGACTCCACTCCCTTCTTGCTGTCTTTTCATCCTTGTCTGTTTCTGACCAGTGCGGCAGGTGGGGGAGGCCCCCCCCCCCCGGCTCCAGGCTCTGGGTGCTCCTCATGGCCCTCTGGGCTGCAGGAGCCCCTGGGCAGAGTCAGGCGACACCCTCCCATGGTCCGGACGCCCCCCCGGTCAGCCAGCTATGCTTTCTGGCCCTTGAACCTTGACCTTGGGCTTAGAGCCCCGTTAAAAAGGATTCTTTCCCAGTGACACACAGCAACGGCAGAACCGACTCCACGAGTCCAAATGGACCAGCGATCCCAGAGCTCATCTCCCTTGGCTGTGCTGGTATCATCTTTCAGACTCAGGCCGTGCTGCTGCCAGCTCTGTGAGACCCCGGAGATATTTATGATCTGTTTCTGGAGGAGGGAAAAAGAGTCAGACACTTCAAACAATAACTTCGGATTAACAACATGAAGCTCAGAATCCACCCAAGAGAAGCAGCTGAGTCACTGACCCTGAAGGATGGAACAGACACAGGGCAGACCCAGCTGCAGAGAGACTGGATCACTTCTTTCTGTGGTGATGAAATCCCGTGTGTCCCCAGGGACGTTCCTGGATGCCCTGACGTCCCTCCACTGAGCAAACTGTACACAGCTACCTCCAGCCAAGTCCCCCCAGCTTCGGGGACCCCGCCCCATCCCCAACCGAGGGCCCGCAAGTACCCGATCCTGCAGGATTCTGGCCCCGCCACACCCATGTCATTGATTTCTGGGGACGGCCAGTCGGAAGGAAAGCCACCTCCGATGAGACATATATTACTTGAATCAAACGAAGCTGCCATCAGCTACCACAACTCACCTGTCCAGAGAGGTGAGTTATCCCGACGTCTGGGGAACCTGTCCCGTAGGTGAAGCAGCCATGATGGGGTTATGCGGCCTCCGGGGGCCTCAGGGTCCAGGCAGCAAAGCCCGTGCCCCATCCTTGGGCGCTCTCACTGATGTGACTCCTTTGCTGGTGAGGTTCTCAAGGTGGCCAAAGCAATCGGGAGCTGGACATCCTGAAAGAAAGAGCACCCAGGCTTTGGAGCGTCTCTGGTCTGGTTCCTGCCCCTGCCTGCGGGGCCTGGGGCAGCTTCGTCTCCTCTCAGCCTCTGGAGACCACTCCCCAAAGGCCAGGGACAAAGGTCTGGACAGGGACTACTGCCTCAGTTTATCGTGGAGGAAAGGTGAGGGTCCCCGTGATGGGGAGCAGCTGAGCCGAGATGGAAGAGGGCCCCCCACTCCTCACCTGGAGTTCCGGATGCCCGAGTCCCACCCGGCAGTCAGGTCGCCTCTGCAGCACACGGGATGCTTCACACGGGATCACGTTTCACCAAAGAAGCCTGAGACTGAGCCGTGACGGGGTCCACCTGCTCGCAGGAAGCAAAGCCTGGCTCCTTCGCCCATGGCGGGAGAGAAGGGGAGAGGTGACACGCAGCGGATGTGCCTTCTGGCTCCAGGGACGGAGAGGGCTGTGCCCTGCCTGAGGACACAGAGTTGACCCCACTTCCAGTCCAACAGGGGCATGTGCTCACAGAGCGGGGAACTGGCCCCTGGCCTGGGTAGCTGGTGCCACTAACAGGGGCCCTCTTGTTGCTCATTTGGGTTGCTTTTGCTGGAGGTTCCGTGAGGGAAGTGGATGGGTTGGGAGGGCCCCTGGCCTTCCATTGGTGACACTGTTTTGTTTTGTTTTGTTTTTAGAGAGAGAGAGTAGGAGGGAGGGGTGAGGGGCAGAGGGAGAGGGAAAGAGAGAATCTAAGGCTCTGTGCTGAGTGCAGAGCCCGACACGGGGCTTGATCTCACAACCCTGAGATCATGACCTGAGCCGAAATCAAGAGTCAGCTGCTTAACCGATTGAACCCCGCCCAGGCGCCCCTGACACTGGGGTTTTTGTCATAGCTCTGTGTGACCTGGGAAAGTCCCCTCCCCTCTCTGAGCTGCCCTTTGCACAGCTGTAGGTTGGGACCATGGACGGTGGGTCCAAGTGAGGCCAAAGGTGTAAGAGAGCTTTGCGAACCACAGACAGGGCTCTGTGTACATGGAGAATGTTTCGAGGCTTCCACCCGTGTGTCAGAAATAGGACCAGACAGACAGATACACATACAGTGTGCACACAAGCGTGCGTGCCCAGAGACCCTCCCCTATAGACTCCCCCATGCCTGGACCTGAGTGTACACGAGCATGTGCACACACACACACACACGCATACTCACATGCATGTTCTTACGTATCTGCATTTGGGTGGGGAACATGTGGATTGATCTCCCCCTGTGCCCCTTCCTTCACCCCCTACCCAGCAGCAGTGCCCTGACCCTCTCTGAACCGCTGATGCTGCCCTGAGCCAGCCCCTCTGCCCCAGCAGCCCCCACCCCATACCACTGCCAGCTTGGTTATCTTCTTAGTGGGGTCTCTGGGGGAGAAGAACAAAGAGAATATGTCAGCCCTCTTTAGCAAAGGGACATAAGTTACTTTTAGGAGGGATCTCATTTCATAAAGAAATGCATTTATTTAATCCCTGCTGTTTCCTCACAGAGGTCGAAGACCCTCATGTTTTAGAGAGGAAATGCCGTGGTACCCTCAGCACAGGGCTCACGGCAGTTTGTGGGAAGGCAGGTGCTGAAGTTTTGCCTGGAGTGGTCAAGGAAGCCTTCCTGGAGGAGGAGGTGCTTAAGTAGGAATTAGCTGATCAATGGGGTAGGATGGGTGCCACTTCTAGATGAGATAACAAGACAAGCAAAGGCCAAAGGCCTAAAAGGGTGAGGCTCAGGGCGTGGCAGTAGCCCACACGCGCAGGGTTTGTCCTCAGGGCAATGAGAAGCATTGGAGGGTGACATGTCAGATTGGTGGTTTAGAATGAGCGGAACAGCTTGACACGTTTTTCACAAACTGACCACACCTGTGCCCCAGCACCCACATCAAGAAAGAGAACATTTTCATTACCCTGGAGGCCCTCCAGCTGCCTCTTCCCATAACTGTCCTCCCCAAGGTAACCGCGGACTTCAATGCCAGTGTGCAGAGCTGTCTGCCTGTGTTGGAACTTCAAGATCAGTGGAATCACGCACTGTGTGCTCTTTGGGGTCACCATCTTTCACCCAGCATTATCTTTGTGAGCTTCACCCCCACGGCGGCATGTGGTTTGTGCACACTTACTACAGCGTAGTGCTCCGCTTTGGGACTCTTCAGTTGATCCAGGCGTCCACTGATGGAATTTGGGTTATTTATAATTTGGGGTTATTATGAGCAACGCCACAGGGAACATTCTCGCACATGTCTTTTGGTGAAAGTATTTATTCATTTTGTTGGATACGTATCTGGGGATGGATTTGCTTCCGCTCGGCCTTATTAGAAACTGCCGAATGGTTTTCTCAAGTGGTTATATCATGGACACTCCAGTAACAGTGTCTGAGAATTCCAGTGGTTCCCATGCTCTGCAATACTTGGCATTGTTAGTCTTTTTAATTTTAGCCATTCCGGTGGGTGTGTGGGAGTGCCACACTGTGGTTTGATTTGCATTTTCTGCTATGGCTAATGAGTTGAGCCCTTCTGCATATGATTATCGGCCATTTGGATATCTTACTTTGTGGGTCTATGTATTCCAAGAATCCTCTTCTACTTGGTGGTAGGCCTGTTCATTCTCTTGTGATGAAAATAAATTCTTAATTTTAATGTGGTGTGCTTTGGCAAAGTCTTCTTTAATGTTGATGCTTTTTGTGTCCTGTTGAAGAAATGTGGTCATGAAGGTCATTGCCTCTGGTTTCTTTTAAAAGCTGTATTTTACCTTTCGCATTTGGATCTACAATACATCTGAAATTGACTTTCATGAAGGTCATTGCCTCTGGTTTCTTTTAAAAGCTGTGTTTTACCTTTCACATTTGGATCTACAATACATCTGAAATTGACTTTCATGTGTGGTGTGGGGTTTTTTAAAAAAGATTTATTTATTTATTATTTTAGAGAAAGAGAGAGAGTGCATGCGTGCATGGGGAGGGACAGAGGGAGGGAGAGAGAGAATCTTAAACAGGCTCCACAGTCAGTGTGGAGCCCAACATGGGGCTCGATCTCACGACCCTGAGATCATGACCTGAGCCGAAATCAAGAGTCAGACACTTAACCGACTGAACCACTCAGGCACCCCTGGGGGGTCTGATTCTTTTATTTTTCTTTTCCATTTGGATAGCCAATTGACCTAGCACTGTTTATTGAAAAGTCTACCCTTTCTCTGTGGTACTGCATTCGTGATTTTTCATAAATGAAGTGACTATAAGTATGAGTCTGTTTGTCTCTCTTTGCACTAATACTACAGTGTCTTAATTACTATAGTTTTAAAATAGGTCTCAATTTTAAAGGTCCCAATTTAAAGAAGTATAAGTCTTCACCTTTTGTTCTATTTCTTCCAGATTGCCCTGGTTATTCTTGGACCTTTGTCTTTTCATATACATTTCAGAATCCATCTGCCAATTTCCATACACACATGCATACACACACACACGCACACGCACACACACACAGCCTTCTGACATCTTGCATGGGATTGCATTGACTTTATAGATCAACTGGGGAGAATGAACATCTTTATAATATTGGGTCTTCCAATCCATGAACATAGTATATCTTCCCATTTATTTAGATCTTCTTTAATTTCTCTCAATGATGTGCTATAGTTTTCAGTAGATTTATTACTAGGTAATTTGATAACTTTATGACGCTTTTGTGAAGGGTATTATTATAAAATTTCATTTTCTATTTTTTTGTTACCAGTATAGAGAAATATGGTTGATTTTTAGAAACTGCGTTTGTATTCCAGCGACCTTGCTAAAACAACTTAATAATTCTAATAATTTCTCTTCAGATTTTGTTGAGGGAAAGATGCTTCAGGGTGTGGTCCAGCCATGGTCCACATGGTTCAAGGTCAAGACCCATTGACCGTGAACACTGGGCTGGATGTGGAGGTAGAGAGGGTGGAAAACAGATTTGGCTAGCCTGGTCAGGAAAGTTCCTAGGGCCACAGTGAGGTGCACAAGTCACACACTTTGCCCATGCTTAGCCATGGTCCAGGCACTGTCCGCACATCCATTAAGAGCTGCTACCCCAACCAGGGCATGTAGCCCAGCCCACCATGGCCTCATGGGAAGGGAAGCCCAGGGTTCTAATTCTGGCCTTTAATTGACATGCTGTGTGACCTTGAGAACAGTGCCAAACCTCCCTAAATCTCATCCTACTCACTCGTAGAAGGAGGGCAATATGCCCCGATATTTCTTTCTCTAAGCCAGTAGGTGCCTGGTAAACACTGGTGAATCGATTTCACTCACCAGCATTGTCCCTTTTGCCCGTGGGGTGATGCTGAACATCACCAGGAAGTCCTGCAGCCCACGGAGGGGCTGCGAACGTGGGTGCCCATGGGGGACGAGGAGGCTGGCTACCATTGTGTTCTGAGAGGCTTCAGTGCCGTCGGCCCCTTGGGGATTTCTGTTTCCACCATGAGGACACACACCCATGTGAGGCTGCCCCTCTCTAAGAAGGAACTCAATTATTCTTCAATAAACATCTTGGCAGAAGTTTCTGAAAAATCTTGCCTTCTCTGTGATCCCTGATATACAAAAGGATGGAATTTAATTATTCTGTCCTATCCATGAGCCCCACGGCTGGGCCTGGCACAAAGCCATGGCTCTATCCGACCAGCAGGCTCCCTGGCCCCTGACGGGATGCATTGGGAAATATAGGGAAAGCACAGGGCAGATTCCCCCTTTGGCCTGGCCTTGCCCTCTCCACCATTCCTTTTGGAGTGTATGGCTTAGAGAAATCCAGTGTGTCTGATTCCCTGGATAAGCAGCTCCCTAGAAGTTAACTGGAAAGGTGATTTCCTAGGCCTAGGTGCTACCAGAGCCTCTCTGTTCCCCATGGGGCTGGCCCCACAGCCATTGGTAGACTCTGGTAGACTCTGGAGCTCCAGCCTGTAGCTGGCTTGCTCCCTCCAGCCCCGACCCCCACCTCCCTCATGGCAAATTAGATCCCTACCTGTTATAGGAGCTTAAGTCAGGGATCTCTATGGGGTCTGTTTGGGCAGGTTGTAGTGCGAGGCCCGGCAGAATCTTGTAAAGGTGAGGAAGTGGGGCTTGAGAGCAGACACTCCAAACCCCCTCCCAGCTCAACCCCCGTACTCACTGCGTGCCCACTTCCTCCTCTGTAGGTGGGAGGGACAACAGGGTCCCTCATGGACGGACACAAAGATTTCAAGAGTCACCACATGCAGCGCCTGAGTGAGGTGGGGCTGTGCTGAGCCCCAGCTGTCTCAGGTCAGGCTTTCAGTGACTAAGAGCAAAGAGCGTGTGCTTCCGGGTCAGTTTCTGGCTGGGAGACTTTTCAGCAAATTTGCCTATCATTGTGCCTCAGTTTTCCCAACTGCAAAATGGGGATAGCAATCTAGTGCCTGCCTCAGGGTTGGTTAGAGGCTTACATGGAAAGAATGGGTGTAGAGGGCTTAGCCCAGGGCCAGACCCAGAGCAAGGACTCGGCAAACATTGTTTTACCAGCAGTAGTCAGGGCTCAGATGTTTCCTCCTTGGGAAACCCTCTTGATCTCCTCCGGCTGGGGTTGGCCCTGCCTTTCCTAGCAGAACACAGATGGGCAGCACCCCTCAGCATGGTTGCTTACATGTCCAGAGACCTTTGAGGGTGAAGCCACTTGTCCCTGGGTCCCTGTCCCAGAGAAGACCTTGGTGTATCTGTAGAAAGAACGAAGTATTAAATAGGGTTGACAGATAAAGTATTGTGTTTTTATTTGCTGAATCTGACAGGCTATCTCTAAGGCAGCTGGAGCTGAATCATGGAACACACCCAAGAGTCCAGAAGATTCTCCCCTGGTTGATGAGTCTGGTTAGGACTGTTTATAGGTTGGACCTTGAATCAGTCAGAGTTCTCCAGAGAAATAGAACCAGAAGGACGTGTGTGTGTTTATGTATCTATATAGCTATATACATATATCTCATCCGATCTATCATCTACCTATCACCTGAATTAAGGAATTGGCTTATATAATTGTTTGAAATCTGGGGCTGGCAGGTTTGAAGTCTTTAGGGCAGGCCGACAGGCTGGAAACTCAGATAGGATTCGCTGCTGCTGTCCTGAGGCAGAAGTCCTTCTTCTGTGGGAAACCTGTCTTTTCCTCTGAAGGCCTTCAACTGATTGGATGAGGTCCACCCACACCATCCAAGGTAACTTCCTTTACTTAAAGTCAGCTGACTGTAGATGTTAACCAATACTGCTACCTCACAGCAACATTTTGACCAGTGTTTGGCCAAACAACAGCACTAGACCTAGCCAGGCTGACACATAAAATACACAATTCCAGGCCTCTGGCCACCCTTCAGCCAATGAGTCTCAAGGCTGCTAAGGGGCCATGGTGTGGGAGGTGGGGGGGGGGTGTCTGGTTGTACCCCAGACCAGATATGTGAGCTTCAGGACCATTCCCCCACAAACTGTGTAGCATGTGTCCAAGGCAAACTCTTCGAGGCCCATGGCAATTCTCATGGGTGGTCAGGGAGAGATTATCTTGCCCATTTTACTGAGGAAGAACAGGTACCAATGTCCAATGACTTTGCAAAGGTGTTGGCTTAAGAGTGGAGCCAAACCTCTAGATTTTTCACCTTCAGGACACATGCAAATGTCTTCTCCTACTGTGCAAACCCACCGCCCCTCCGCAATGAACTTCGGATGGGCCTCAGGGCCTGTGGTAGGTGGTTGGGTCCTGGACTGAGGGAAGAGCCCTGGGGCCAAGTGAGACTCATCTGCCATGAGGCCATGATCTTACCCAACTCCCTTTCCCTCTCTGGGCCTTGGTCTCCCTGCCTGTAAATGATTTTCAAGGTCTGCCTCTGCTCTGTTCAGAAGACTAAGAACTATAGGGGCGCCTGGGTGGCTCAGTTGGTTGAGCGTCTGGCTCTTGATTTTGGCTCAGGCCATGATCTCAGCGTCCTGGGATCGAGCCCCCGTGTCCGGCTCTACGCCCAGCGGGGAGTCTGCTTGTCCGTATCCCTCTGCCTCTCCCCCCACTTGCCTGTGTGCGTGCTCTCTGTCTCTAAAATAAATAAATAAATCTTAAAAAAAGGAAGAAGACTTAATGCTACAAACAAATGACCCTCAAGGTCTACCTGTTTCACTTATTCCATGGGCATTTATTAAAAGCCTACTATGTGCTTGCTAACATGTGGGACCAGAGCTGGTGGGGGCAGAGCAGAACCAGAGACCACCACCCCCACAAGAGCAGGGAGCTTCCCTCAGCATGGTAGTGGCCCCAGCGGGAGAGGTTGCCAAGCTAGGGGCTCAGAGCTGGCGAAGGTGGAAAAGCCAGGGACCCAGGTGCTGGTTAGTCTCTGGGAGCCACTGTGAGAAGCTGGCTCTGCCTCTCAGGGCCTGGGGTGGGACAGACACTACACTCCTGGCTCCGTTCTCTTACCCCACACAGCAGCCCTGATGATGTAGGGCTGGTTGGCCTCACGGGTAGATCAGGAAACTGAGCCAAAACAGGAGAACATCAACGGGAAATTTTACACAAATGAGGGCAAAACTCACCCATAATTCTAGCACTGCAACTCTTTTTATTTTTCCAGGTTTTGTTTCCTTTTTTTAAAAAAAGATTTTATTTATTTATTTGACAGAGAGAGACACAGCGAGAGAGGGAACACAAGCAGAGGGAGTGGGAGAGGGAGAAGCAGGCTTCCCGCTGAGCAGGGAGCCCGATGTGGGGCTCGATCCCAGGACCCTGGGACCACGACCCGAGTTGAAGGCAGATGCTCAACCGACTGAGCCACCCAGGTGCCCCTGGGATTTGTATCTTGACTATCCATCTTTTATATGATTATAAGCAGAAAACAGATGCAATGTTGTATATTTTTCACATAGCATCCTGAGCATGTTTCATTTTCTTACCCAGTTAAACATTTTTAATTATAGTATGTATATTAAGTATGTCTATTGATTTAAAAAGGCAGAGAGTCCTTCAAGGCTTATAATTAAAAAGAGCCATCTCCTGCACCCCCTCTTTACCCCCAGTTTTTATTCCCTACAGTCAAGCTTTTTGGGGGAGGAGGCCTCACCTCCACAGGGCTCACTACCCTTTATACATTGCTATTTCTCTTGTTTTTTAATCTTAGAGATTGTCTGCTGACTTCCTCCTGTGGGAGGTTCTGGTGCTTTTTTCATCTCTGACCCATCCTCCAAGTCCTTTCCTCTTCCCCTCTTCCCAAGTAATTGTACCACACTTTGGGTTAGATCAGTAGACAATGACTAGAGTTTTATAACAAAGCAAGTAATATTCACAGCTGATTTCAGGTAATATACCAAGGTGCATCTCCTTGCTGTAGACTTTTTATTTTCCTGGAGTTAATGATTCATGTTTGTTTGTTTGCTTAGTTTTCGAGGCCATGCCATAGTATCACTTGGCATGTCGCTAACTCACCCCACATATTCCAAAAGAAGTTTAATTCTCCCTCACACTCACACACATCAGGGGCTCTTTCCTTTCTAGAGCCCTCTGTCTCCTGGTCTAATGTGGTTGGGTTGTGCTGCACGCTGTCATCAGGTGACATGTCTTTATTTCCCTTCTCAGGATGTCGCTTTGTTGTTGAACTTCTTGCCTTTGGGTATCCCGTTTTGTGTCTTCTTTTCTCCAGCTTACTCCTTTGTTTTGGTGGAGTACATCTTTCAATACCTTTCAGAGAAGAGGTATGTGGTGTGTCAATGTTTTGAAGTCATGTGTGTCTACAGATGCTTCATTTTACCCTCAAACCTAGAGGGATCGTTGAGCTGGGTATAGAATCTCAGCCAGACACCCTCTTCCCTCAAAAGAATACCGCTATCTCCCAGCTTCCACTTTTACTGTTCAGTAGTCCACTGCCATACTGATTCTGGACATTTCTTGGAGGCCTCATTTTATCTTGGAAGCTTTTAGGGTTTTCTCTCTGGGATGCCGAACTTTTGTGACAATGTGCTTTTTGGTGTGAGTTTTGTTTTGTTTTGCTTTCCATCTGGCATTTTGCATGTTCTTTCAGTTTGAAAGTTCATATCCGACAGTTTTAGGTGAACTTTTGGGATCATTTCTTTACTTCTTTCGATTTTCTCTGGTCTCTTTCTCTGGAACCTCCAGTTAGTTAGTTGTTAGACCTGGATTGATCCCCTAATTTTCTTTCTTTCTTTTTTTTTTTTTTTTTTAAAGATTTTATTTATTTATTTGAGAGACAGAGAATGAGAGAGAGAGAGAGCACATGAGAGGCGGGAGGGTCAGAGGGAGAAGCAGACTCCCTGCTGAGCAGGGAGCACCATGCGGGACTCGATCCTGAGAGTCCAGGATTATGACCTGAGCTGAAGGCAGTTGCTTAACCAACTGAGCCACCCAGGCGCCCCGATCCCCTGATTTTCTTATCTCTTCTCTCCAGCTGTCAGAGCCCCCTTTTTGCAGTTTTCTAGAAAATGTCCATATCTTCTAATCCTTTTACTGAATATTTTACATCGCCTATTTTTTTTCCATTTCTACAAACGCATTTTTGTGATTTGAAGGTTCTTTGTAAATAACCTCCTGTTGTTTCAGGATGCGGTATCTTCTCATATCTCTCTAAGGATATTAGGGTTTGGCTTTGCTTTTTTGAAGTCTTTTTCTGTCCACTCATCGTCTGTTTTCTGAGCTTACTTTTTTCCTGTTTGTTGTTTCGGTCTTTGTCTTTTGCATTAGAGACTCTAATAGACACTGGGAGCTGAACCCCACGGGCGGGCAGACCCATCTTCTCATAGGTTTCCCTGCAGGAGTTAGCACTGGTCCCAAAGTCACTGTACATCCAGGTCTTCTCTCTTTGGCTGGAGGGGCTGTGACCTAGCCAGAGGGGCGTGGTCTGACCGGAGGGGTGTGGCCTGGCCGGAGGGGTGTGGCCTGGTCGGAGGGGGCGTGGCCTGGCTGGCTGGGATGGTGTGAGTGAGAAGGCAAAAGACACCTAGGCCTACTCAGGACAAGCACTTTTTCCCCCTGACAGCAGTTTCCAGCAGAGAGTGAGATGACCAAGGTCTCACCAGTAGAGGAAGGTCCTACATGGCCTTCAAGGCCCCAGTGGGGAGGAGGGAGGCATCAAAAGAATGTGTAGCCCAAGACTAAACTCAGGTGGAGCAGGGCTGACCCCATGTGTAGTAAGATAGAAAGGTACCAGTCCTATCTGTGCTAGGCCCAGCCCAGCTCTTGTCACACTGGGGAAACTGAGGCCACTTAGGACCTCCTCGTTCCTGTGGTCTCCTGTGAACACACCTGGCCAGCCCCGCCCCCTGCGCCCCCAACATCTGACCCCACTGACCTCCCTGGAGCTCTCCTAACAGGGCTTAGGAGTTTGGGCTGGAGTCAAAGGTCTCCAGGGGGATTTTAGGGATCTCTTCCAGCTTGGCCTCCTGGTGATATCCACCCTCCACGTGCTCCCTGCTTGTGGACCCATCTCCGAGACCTCTCACAGAGGGGGCTGGGTGTCTGGGGGCAGGGCCACCTGTGTGCCCTCGCTCCCCTCCGTCAGGGTCTTGTGGCCCCAGCCTTACAGTGGTCTCACTCGGCCTCTCGAATTCTCTGCAGTCGGCAAGGCTCCCCTTCGGGCCCAGGCCTGGGGAGTCGCCTCACTCGGGAGCTGGGTCCTGAATTCTGGGTGCAGAGCCATCAGCGGTAGTGGTGCTGGCTGAGGGCAGATGGCCGGTGGATTAGCAGGTGCACCATGTGGCAGTGGGTAAGAGAGAGAGCACATGAGAGGCGGGAGGGTCAGAGGGAGAAGCAGACTCCCTGCTGAGCAGGGAGCACCATGTCTGTGGCCCAGTGGTGAGAGCCGGAGGGCCAGGGCGCAAGGACCAGGATCCTGAGGCCCTTGGAGCTGATCCAATATAGTCCCCTTTTACAGATGAGAAAACTGAGGGGCAGAGAGGTCAGATGAGGCCCTCTCCAGCCTCACAGTGAGTTAGTGGCCTTATAGTTCTCTTTCTACTAACAGCACCAAGCAGTGAGTCCTTCTCTCTATCTCTCTCTCTCTCTCTCTCTCACCCCCCCCACCCCCCCACGCACTGGTTTGCCTGGCACATCCACACTTCGATACACACATATTGGCAAAGAGTTCCAGGCACACTTTCTGGCATCCTAGACACCAGGAACGTGCTGTGGCCCTGGGCACTCGTGGGCCTGTGTGTGCTACGAGGGGGCTGGATCGTGGGAACCCTCCGAATCTCGGGAAGTGAGAGTCTTCATCTTAGCAAGGGGGAACCGAGGCCCAGAGCCAGTGGGCAGGGCCTGGGCCGCTCAGCATGCCAGTCAGCACCCTTGGTGTCCCCACCACTCCCATGAATTTTTAGAAAAATTTAAACAAACATAATATAATTGCTTGTCAATGACAGAATGCCAGGGGAACCGTACAACCCGGCTGGTCTCAGCGCCTGCCCAGGCAGGTGGCACAGGGAGGCCGGGCTGGCAGCCTCACCCCTGCCCGCTGGCTGCACCTTCCTGGCCTCTCTGTGGCTGTGGAACCGGAACCCCTCCCCGCCCCGCCGTGCCTGCTGGCCAAGAGGCGTGCCCAGTGCCAGAGCAAACTGGGCCCAGGCCCAGCACACTTTCCAGAAATAGGTTCCTGCGAGAGCCCGAGGCTCACCCCTCCCTCCACAGAACTTCCCCTCCTGCAGAGAGTCCTGTCTGTGGCCTCAGACCCTGGAAATGCTCTGTTCACGGCCCCTAAACGCCTCAGGAATGTTCACTGGGTCAGAATGGGGCTCTAGTTCTCAGCTCACCCACATCCGTCCTGCCTCGTGCTCATCCTGCCGCCCCCAGGGTGGGGTGGTGCCCTCCTGGTCACCGAGGGGGCCGGGGGCTCAGGCAGAAAAGTCCCTTCTCACAGTCCTCCAGGTCAGTCCTCTTCAAGAGGAGGGGAAGGTCCGTGGGCCTTTGCTCTGACGACAGGCACCCTCATTCATAATGCCCTGCCACCCACCTCATCGGTATGAGCATAGGGTCGCCAAGGGGCTCCTGAGCATGGTTGGGGAGGTGTGGAGGTGGAGGGAGGGGGAGGGGGTGGGGTCGGGGGTAACGTAGGCGGTGGGGGGGATGAGTGGAGGGTATGTAGATAGATGGGGTTGGGGTAGTGGGTGGATGAGTGGGACCCCATTTGTTTTGATCTCTGTCTTTCCATTAAAGGCTTCTTTTAAGGCTCAGGAGTCCTGAGCTGTCTGTTTTTAAGAGGGATGTGTCTGTGGTTTGGCCTTGTTGACTGGGGGCCTTGGGAAGACCCCACCATTTATCTCAGCACCTGTGGGCCTTTCCCCTCAGGCATGTCCCTGTCCCCAGAGAGGACCCCTCACCTCTCCTGCCTGGTGCTGTCCCGGCCTCAGGGGAGCCTGGAGGCTCTGATGTCCTCTTTCCAGGTGGGCCCAGGCCCCTGGCTGCGTTATTGGCCTCATCCGCTGAGAATTCTCCTCTGCCCTTCTCTTTGCTTTGTGGATTTTTATCCCTTTTTCCTTCTTCACCACCCTTTCCTGGGAGAAAGGAAGAAGAAACATGTGGTTTCAGCACCCCCCCACACACATTTAAGCAGAAAACCCGCCCCTCTCTCTCCCTGGTCCTTTGTGAAGTCTTTCCCCTTTCCCGTCAATAAACTGTATACATTCTTCTAGTTGTTTGGAAGCTTCAGTGTTTATACCTCAGTCTCTAATCTGTTTTATGTTTCGGGGTTATGGACAAGGTTTTATTGAGGGGGAAAAAGGGTTCTGTTCTTAAAAAATGCTTATAAACCACTGACTGGGCCCAGCCCAGGGGAGCCGGGGAGGGAGGTAAGGGTGAGCGGGACCTCTGCCAGCGCATGTCTTGTAAACCCAACCAGGGCTGGTGAGCAGATGACCCCAGCTCAGCCCCCCTTGCCCTGAGGCCGGGCACCCCCGGGGAGGACACAGCCTGAACCCTGGTCCTAAGACTCCTGGCTGTCCCCCGTGTGTCTCACAGAGCAATCACCACTGTAACCCAGGGACGTTAATGAGGGGATTTGCTTTCCGAGATGAAGTTGGGGGACCTCTCTGAGGACAGGGGAGGCCGATGGGGGGGCAGGTATGGACACCGTTGGTGAGCTTCAGGCCTCAACACAGCCACAGGGCCTCTGATGGTCAGCCCCGGCACACCAGGTGGGACCTACTGAGCTACCCTCATACCTCGGTGTGTCTGTTTGGCCCAGAATGGGGTTCCTGGAAGGTCAGTCAGGCTGTGAACTGAGTGAGAGATTTAGGCATCCCTTGAATTCTGGAGCAATAAAAGCTCTTGAGAACAGCTTTGAACCATCTATTTCCTCTTTAAACAGCTCCAGTCCCTGGGGCAGACAGACATAAATAGATAATTATAGCCCAGGGAGATGTGGGCCTGGGGGGTTAACCGTTACCAGTCTCCTAATTGGCCTTCCGGCTTCCCGTCCCTCCCACACCCACCCACCATCCACACTGCTGCCCAAGTGAGCTTTTAAAACTGCAAATCTGACCTTGACTTTCAGCCCCTCCAGCAGCTGCCCACTGGCCTCAGGACGCTGCCCAGAGCTCCTCCCGCCAGGTCTCCAGTGTTAGGCCCCAGCCCACCACTCCAGTCTGGGATGTGGGGGGCCCTTGGGCATGGGGGCATGGCGGGGGGTGGTCCCTGGGTCTGCTCTGATTCGGCCAGCCTGCTGCCAGACCCTTCTCCACTCTTGCTTGTCTCCAGACCTCAGCCCTCTTTCCTCACCGGGCCATCATTGTGCCTCCCTCAGGCCTCCCCTTAGATGCCCCTGCCTCCAGGATGTCCTCCCTGATCACCACCTCCCCCACCCCAAACCGGCATTGCAGTTCCCCCATGATGCTCTTTTGCACATTCTGTTCTTCCAGCCCTAGTGTAGCCCTTACCGGCCTGTACCTATTTGCCCATCTCCCTCCCCAGACTGAGTTCTCAAAGGCAGGGAGCCCATCCCTTTTACCACCTATTTATCAGTTATTGGATTTTTTTGAGCCCCTACTTTGTGGGCAAATAAAATAGACAAAGACCCCACCCTCATGGCACTCAGGCTGACCAGGCACCTGGGGTGCTGGCTCGGACACTTCGCTGAATAAGCGGGCAGTACAATGTGCTGTGGGTGCTCTGAGGTCAGGCGGGCTGCCTGGAGGAGGGGGCACTGAGGATAAGGCCCTGAAGGCTGGGTAAGAGTTTTCCAGGCAGACTGATCAGAGAGCTCCCTGCCTGCCGGCCCAGAGGCTGTCCTGGCGGCTGGCTGCTCTCACCCCAGGGTCTACACTCCATGTTCACCCTTCTCTTTCAGAATGCATGAACTGTACCCGGCTCAGCGACATGAGTGAGCGGCTAACCACGCTGGAGGCCAAGGTCAGACGGCCTGGGGGGCCCGGCCTAGGGAGTTGGTGGGTGTGTGTGAGGGTTATGCATCAGGTACCAGCCTAGCCCTGGGGAGCCCAGCAGGCCCGAGCAGCCTGGTCCCAGGGGTCGGGTGCTGCTGGGGCCTCAGTGGCTCAGGGTGGCCTTCTCTGGGCTGAGCCAGCCTCCTGGGGTGGGGAAAGCAAGAAATCTGGAGGTCTCAGACAGCAGGCTGGTCTGGGTGTGGGTCTCAGTGACCAGGGTGGGGGGGGCCTGGATGGCCAGAAGGTGACCCCTGGGTGGAAAGAGGAGGGAGCCCCTGTCCCCCCCAGGGCTCCTGCCCCCAACTCTGGCTCCTCCTGTCCCCACCTTGTCGGGCAGAGGGCGGGGCCCAGACAAGCCGATGGAGGAGGAACTACCTGGCTCCTGTTAGCTGCCCCCGCCCCCCCCCCCCCCCCCCCCGCTGCATCAGAGGTCAGAGCAGGTCACCCCAGAGGCTGAAGGACTGAAGAAAGGACGAGTACGGGGGAGTAGCCTTAGGCAGCATGGGGCAAGGAGACAGGGAGTAAGTCAGGAAGGGAAGGCTGTGTGATCACATCCTTAGACCTGTTCCAAAGCAGCTGTGGTGACAGGCAGGTTACCCTCGTGGACACCGGGGGGTCTGTCCCCTCTGGCTCCTTGGAGAGACAGTGCAGAGCAGGCCAAGGGTCGAGGAAGCCAGCCGTCTCCAGCATCCCTCCGTGGGAGACACTTCTGGGCTGTGTCTCCCGTCACCTCAGGGCCCCGCCTCACGTGTCTGCTGAAATTGCTCAGCCATGAGGGCACCTGCCCCGTGGGATGGGGACTGCAGGGGACTGTCCCTTGGAGTCAGACATAAGTGGGACCGAGCTCTCACCGCAGCTGTGCAATGTGCTGGCGGGGGTCAAGGGCGGCTGGGGCCTCAGGCGACATGGTGGTGGGACCTGGCTTTGGGAACGGGAGTGCCGGACCGAGGAGAGGCTCTGTGTCATCATCTACTCGAGGCTGCCGTCCCCATCTTACAGGTGAAGGCACAGGTGTGTGGGAGAACCCCATGCAGAGCACACGGCATGAGAAGCCCCAGGGGGCGAATGGCCTCCCTTGTCCCCGAGGCCTTCTGCAGGTGGGAGGGTCCCCCAGCAGCCCAGACCCCTGGGCACAGGCTGGGGGTGGGGGACCCCGTACCCTCCTCGGGGCGGGCATGGAAGCCTTCAGGGAAGAGATGCTGCCACCTGGGCCAAGCCGGGGCTGGGGACGCCCTGGGAGGGTGGGGGCCCTGGGGAAGATGCCGGAGTGAACTGCTGGCACCCGAGATTTCAAACAAAAGGAGGGGTCCCCAAGCCAGCTGGCCTGAAGGACATTTTCCAGACCAGAGGCCCTGCGTGGTTTGGCAGAGTGTCGGCCGACAGCCGTCCTGCCCCGGCCCAGCACCTCGGGGTGTTAAAAGTCAGGGCTCTGGGGGGCGGGGGCTGGCTCCCTGGCTCCGAGGTGAGGGTTGTGACCCCTCTCCAGACCCGGGGGGGGGGCAGCAGGAGGTGTTGGAGGAGCCCGGGATAGGCTTCCTGCCCAGCAATGGCTCTGCCCCGCCAGGTCCCTGTTCAGCCCTGGGCCTCAGTCTGCTGCCCTGTGAAATGGAGACGGAAGGAGTCACTTCGCTGCCCCTCACCGGGTTGTTTTGGGGTGGGTATACGGGGGTGAGCTTCGGGGCAGAGAAGGGGAGGTGGTCAGAGTCTGGGCTCTGCGGAGAGGTGGCTGCCACCCCCCAGGTCAGGGGTGGGCTGATTCCTGCCTCAGCTCCTGTGCCTTCTCCAGGTCACCTGCCAGTTGTGTCCCTGCCTGCAAACACGCCCGTGTCCCCTGGGGAAAGCGAGCCCCTGGGTGCTTCATCAGCCCAGGTCACAGGGCCCTCAGAGGCATCGGCCTGGAGAGGGAGGGGGACGGAAGCTGGCCTAGCTGCCAGGACAGCCTCTGCTGAGGCCAGGCGCCTGCCTGCCGGGGTCAGAGAGACCATGGAATGGGGTCAGTGGCTATGGCCAGGCCAGTGAGAGCCAGGTGGGCGAACCCCAGATGGGGCGTCAGAAACCTGAGGGCTGGCATAAGAAAGCAGCCACCCAGAGGCCTGGAAACTGTGGCTCTGCCCTCTGAGACAAGAAGGCTGCTTTGGTGTGCTGGGAGGGATGGGTTCAGCTCTAAGTTACAGACACCCAGCCAATGGCAGCTTATTCTTTCAGGACATTTATTTGTTTGACAAGGAGTCCAGCAGTAGGTGGTCTTGGG
Organism: Halichoerus grypus; assembly: GCF_964656455.1. NCBI lineage: Eukaryota > Metazoa > Chordata > Mammalia > Carnivora > Phocidae > Halichoerus > Halichoerus grypus. The sequence goes on from NC_135717.1 coordinate 7,930,966, forward strand.
GTTGGTTTGGTGGCTTAAGAACTCAGGCCCTTCACAGCCTTCCCCTCCACCTCCTTAGTGAGTTGGCTTTTGTCCTCCTGGTTAGTGCCTCATGGTTACAAAGTGGCTGCTGCAGCTCAAGGCATCACATCCTTACACCTGTTCAAAAGCAGGAAGTAGAGGTTATGGCAAAGCACCCTAACAGGCTCGTGTGTCTCATTGGCCAGCACTGGGCTATCTGCCCACCTCCTAGTCACAAGGGAGCTGGGAAAATAGGTACCTGGCCAATCATGATTCCTCCTCTGGGGCACACCCACAGGTACACAATAGGGGGTTCCTGAGCCAGGCAGCCATCAGGGTCTGCTCCATCTTCACTCCCTGCTGGTGCCTGAGTTCCGAAAGGACCCAGCCCTAGGAGCTGATCTGGGACTCCTGCCACCCTCTTCCTGGGACAGGGTCGGATGGCGGTAGGGGGATGGTGGGGTGGAAGGTCAGCAGGCAGAAGTTTCCTGACTTCCTCTCTCCCCTCCCCCTCAGTTTACACTCTGACTTCACGGACCCCGCGGCCGCATGGTGTGGGAGGGAGCCCGAGGGGGGTTCCCTGTGTGAGGGTCACAGAAGCCTCGAGTTAGCTGGTCTCTGGGGCAGGAGGACGGTCTCCTGGCCAATCAGCCAGGCCGCAGTGATGTCATTAGGACCACTGGGCTCCAAGGCTGGCCACAGTCTGGTTTTCTTGGGTCGAGCCACCATGCCCACTGCTGCCCGCCCTGGTGAGGTTATGCCGGCAGGAGTGGGATCAGTTTCTCCGGGAGGTCGGCCGTGGCCAGGCCCGGCGGCCTTGGACTTTGGCCGGGGCGGATGCGAACTTGGCTGTGGCCGGGGCTCTGCCCAGGTCCGTGGGCTCTGTGGGCCTTGGAGTCTGCGTAGGAGGTGCCCCACAAAGAAGGAGCCAAGGCCTTTTGCGAGGGGGGGGCTGCAGGTGCCAGGGCCCCTGGCCCACTGCAGATGGGGACCCTGAGAGTTGGCGCACGGGCTGTTGACACAAAGCGATGGTGCAGGGGCTGAGGGCACACACAGGAGGGGCACCCTTAGTCCGCAGGGTCAGACAGACTGCCGGTGGGGGGGCTGCAGGGGGAAGGGTCACTGGAGTCTCAGGATTGTCCCGGCTCCGGAGTGAAGGGAAGGGCTTGGAAGGGGGGCGGAGTCAGGGCAGGAGGGGCCCTGGGGTATAGTTCAGGGTGGCTGGAGCAAGACTGCTGAGGCCCAGCAGAGCAGGGCAGGCCCAGAAGGGCGTCCCGAAGTGTCAAGAAGCTGGTGGTTTGGTGGGGCTCCTCAAGGTTCACTTGGCATGGAGTCCTCACCCCCTCCTGTGGGGGCGGCGCCAGGAGGGGGAAGGGGGCAGGCAGGGGGATTTGGGGAGGTAGCCGGGGCCTGGGGGAGGCCAAATGCACAGGCCTGGCCCTCTTGGACGTGGGGTGGAGGAGTCAGGGAATCTAGCAGATGCAGGCTTCTGGCTCGCAAGAATTGGAGGGAACCTGAGACGCCAGACTTCCTCCCCTTGGGGCAGATCAGGGTGCAAAGACTAGGGGCTCGCGGTGGGCAGAGCAGGAAGCCAGGCTCTGTTGGACTGGCCTGGGGACCCCTCTCGGTCTGGGTGGGCCTCCCGGGGGTCTCCGCCCCCGTCACCGCGGCCTTGCTCAGATCCCTGGTGCATAGCGCCCCCTGCTGACCTCTTTGGGGACAGCAGGGACTGCCTGGGGCCTCTGAGGCCTGGCTTCCTGCTCACCTGAATTAGGGAGACAGGGTCCCCGCCCAGGCCCTGGGGCTTCCCAGGCTTTGACACCCCCACCTCTCTCAAGCGGAGAGGACAGGGCAGCTTTCCACGCTGGCCCCGCGTGGCCACCTTTTGTTTTCCTAGAGCTCCTACTAAAAACCATGCCCCAAGCCAGGCCCTTTGGTATCTTTTCAGTCCCTCCTTTGGGAAGAGCCAGGGAAGGGGTGGGGGGGTGGTGGTGACCACAGGGCTCGCCTCATGGGGATGGCCGTTCCAGAAGAAGAGTACAGGGAGTCTGAAGGTGTCCCGGTGGCCCCCTGCTCAAGCCCCAGGTCCGGGGAGGGGGGCTCTCCTGAAATGGGAACGAGGAGGAGGGCAGGGGTGGGGGGAATATGTCAGCAGGGGGAGCGGTGATCACCCATACCTGGCTTTGGGCAGCTGCAGGTCTCATAGGGCATACATCCCTGTGCACGGGACTCTCTGGCCTGCCCGGGGTCCTGACCCTCTGCCCTTCTCCGGCCCAGGTTCTTCTGCTGGAAGCAGCAGGGCAGCCCGCAGGCCCGGGCAATGACCTGCCGGCCCCCCAGAGCACCCTACCACCCTGGAACGAGGACTTCCTCCCTGATGCCATCCCGCTTGCCCACCCAGGGCCCCGAAGGAGAAGGCCCACGGGCCCAGCTGGTGAGTGAAGGCCTGCACCATAGGCCCTTGGGATCGAGCGCCCCCACATGGTATTTTGAAAAACTGAGCTAACGTTTCAAAACTGCAGGGTTTTGCATGAAAATCGGGATTTCTAGAAAGCTTCTCTTAGAAAAATAGAAGCTCTGACCTTTGGGGCTTCAGCCCCTCGTGGAAACCATTCGCTGCCGCCGGGCCACAGCTGCCCCTGCAGACCCCATCCAGACCGTTATAGGGCCTCACCCTTCCGTGTCGTCCCACAGTTGAGTGCGTGTCCTCACGCCCTTCCCCACTGCTTCTTAGCATCTGCGCTCAGACCCCCAGCCCAGCCACAGCCTTCTGGCTCAATTACTGGGAGCTTTCTGCCTCCCACCACCTTCTGGGGGGTCCTTGCTGAACTTTCTGCTTGTGAGGTTAACTGCTGGGCTAGTTAATAAATATTTTCATATCACCCTCGGCTGCACAGATATCATTTCTAATCATTCCAGTAAGTTTGTAACACTTGGGGTTCCAGAGGAGAAAACCAAGGCCCAGAGAAATGACCCCTGGGGTCAGCCCCTGATCCAGGGGCATATTGTCTTGATGATTCTTGGCCCCACTAGAGTCCTGTGCGGGTGACGCTCTCCCTCCCTCGCCTCTCTCGAAGTTGAGCCCCCAGCTTCTTAGCACCCCTGCCCAGGCTCTGCTCTGAGCTCACACCCCGTCCCCTCCTCACCTCGTCCGCCTGTGCCTGTCCGGTCAGGAGAGGAAGCAGAGCAGGGAAGGCAGAGGGCACGGCCCCCAGCAGTGGGAGCATCCGGTGGCCAATCTTGGGAGGAGCAGACACTCTGGGATCTTCTGACGGGGCTGGAGGCTGTGGGAGGAGGGGTGAGCTCAGGGGTGGAGGGAGCATCTCATTCTGGGTCCCCAGGCCCACCTCCCAAGGTTTCACATCCAGGCAGCTGCCCCTGCCTGCCTTCTTCCAAATCCTTCTTCTGGAAATGGGGAGGAGGGGGACTTCCCTGCCGTCAGAAGAACCAGGCCCCAAACCCCCTGTGGGGGAGGCTGGGAGGGGCGCTGGGTCTCCTGGGCCACTTTCTCCTCACCAAAGTGCAGTTCCAAGAAATGGCCACCAGGTGGGGCACAACCCCTACAAATGGTGACACCGGGGTGTGCCCTGAAATCCCTGAGAGCAGGTGAGTTGGGCACCCATGTGCTTTAGGGCTTCCTGGGGCCTCTGATGAGGCCTCATTGGGGAGCTCTTTGCCACAAACCCTGTTCCCGACCCTGAGCTGGGAGACAGTAGGACTCCTGAGGGAGGGGCCTAACTCATCCGCAGCCTGGCTCTGGGCCCTTGAACAAGGGACCACACCTTCCCGAGCCTCAGTTTCCCCACCTGTGAAGTGGGAACACAAGCAGCTCTTGAGATCATAGGAGTTAATAGGTACAAAAATGATTTGTAGACTGTAATGAGGTCTCTGCTCCTGGGAGCAGGTCTGACCTGATGGCCCAGGTGGTCAGGCCTGGAGCCCCTCCATGGCAGCTCGGCCCACAATGTTCTCAGGGCTCATCTCACTCTCTTCCCAGGGCCCCCAGGGCAGACGGGACCGCCAGGGCCTGCAGGTCCCCCAGGCTCCAAAGGTGACCGGGGCCAGGCAGGAGAGAAGGGCCCAGCAGGGCCTCCTGGTAAGGACCCCCCAGATCTGACTTTGTCCACTGGGGGAAGGGGCTGGGGTTTCTCCCCTATCTGAGCAGCTGAGGCACCCTGTAACCCCTGATCTTGCTGGGGTCAATGACTGCCGTCCTGGGGGTCCCAGGCTCACTTCCTCCCACCAGCACCCCCACTGCCAACCCTATCCCAAAGCCTTAAGGGCCTGGGCTGACCCTGCATGAAGAACAGAAGGTTCCGGGAGCTGGGGCTGCAGGCGTGGGGTGGGGAAGCTGGGGCCTGGGGACTCTTCTCAGTCATTGAAGAAGAGAGCCCCCCAACTCTCCCTGGGTCCTGCGGGGAAGGTACAGGTCTGTGAAGGCAGGTATAGGGCCGGCCCAGGCTGGCTGCCACCCTCAGTGCCCCGACCCCAGAGCTGAGGCCTCTGGCGGGGGCGACCCTGCCTCCCTCACCTCCCACCGAGCAGCCCCGGTGCTCCCCAGGCCAGAAGAGAAAGCCATGTTCACTCACATCCCAGGACAGCCCTCCCGGGAGACTGGTCTGGAGGCCACCACTGACCTGTGTCCCACCGCCGGTGTCAGCTGCCAGGCCCGGCCTCACGTGACTCCTCTTGTCCTGCTGCAGGCCTCCTGGGGCCGCCGGGGCCCCGCGGGCTTCCTGGAGAGACGGGGCGCCCCGGGCCCCCCGGCCCCCCTGGCCCAGCGGGCAGCCCGGGCTTCCCTCCGAACGACCCCCAGGGCGTCCTCTACTCCCTGCAGCCGCCGACGGACAAGGGCGGTGAGTGTCCCCCGAGGGACGGGCCCTGGGGAAGCAGACCCTTAGGGAGCGGGGCCTGGGAGCAAGGCTCTGCTGGGTGGGGTGGAAGCGTCTCTGGAGGGGCTGACACTGGCCCCCCAACCCGGCTCTTGGCCCCAGCCTGGCCGGTCCCTGTCCCAGTGCTCAGCTCCTGCCCCTGGGGTCCTGACCCCCCACAGGTCACTCTGTTGTCTGGCCGGCCTCGGTTTCCCAACTCGGTGACAGGGACACAAAGGCAAAGTCCCTGACCTTAGGCCACTGGACAAGTGTTGGTTGAGCACGTGCTATGTGTCGTGCATGCAGTTTTTGTCCCTGGGGATAAAGCAGTGAACAAAACAGACTCCTGCCCTCAGGGGCCACAGTCTGGTGTTTCTGAACCCAGAAACACCTGCCTACTCGTGGGGAGGGCGGGAACAGGGAGGCCCGGAGAACGGGGCGGGGGGCGCAAAAGGGGTGTCATCTGGTTAAGTGCCCTGGGAAACCGGGCGAGGGTTTTAAGAAGCAGGTGACAGGGTTGGGTGACATCCTGGGCACCATGGGGGATGGGGACCTCTTTGGGTCAGAGAAACCCTAGCCCCCTCCTGCTGGTGCTTCTGTCCCCGTCTGAGCCTCAGTTTCCCCACCTGTAGAGTGGGGGCAGTTAATACTCCCCAGTGGAGTTGCTCTGGTGGATGGGAAGGACTCATTCTTGAGCAGAATGGGGGTCCTGGGCTGCCCTCAGGCGAGAGCAGAGCCTTCTGGAGCAAGTGGGAACTCACTGAAGACTCAGAGAGACAAACAGGGCTCAGCCGCACACCCCCGGGGCCGCGAGGAGCGGTCCCAGGGCTCCAGCCTGTCCCCGGTCTGGGCATGATGCCTCGGGCGCTGCCTGCCATCTGGAGTGCTCAGAGCCCTCCTCAGATGGGACCCTCCTTACCCCCCGGCCCTGGGGTCCCCGAGGGAGGGCCGGGTGTGCGCTTTGGGAAGAGTGGGGATGCCCCAGTGGGGCCCCGCCCGTTGTGAGCCTGTGGTCCAGGCTTCCAGGTGTGGGGGAAAGGGCAGGGGTAGCCACTCCTACCCCAGGCATTTCTTGGGCCTGGCTTCTCTGGGTCAGGCTCTGGGGACCGGGCAGGACAAAGTCACATGGGGCTTGCCCTGGAGAGACGCAAATCGCAGGAGCTGGGCCACAAACAGACCCCACCCCTGCCCCAGGCTGAGTAATGGGCCCTGTAGTGGCAGCCCGGGGTCCTGCAGCTCAAAAGGGTAGGCAGAGAGGGCTTCCTGGAGGAGGCCCCGCAGGAGCCTGTCAGGTACATCAAGAAAGGGCCTGTGGAGTGGAGTGGGGTGGAGGAGAGTTCTGGCCTGAGGCACTGGGGAGGTGAGTAGGGCAGGGCCAGACTCTGAAGGGCCTAGAATGCTCTGGAAGGAGTTTGTGTATTGTATGAGCCCCAGGACCATCCCCTGCCCCCAGTGCCCCTGGTTTCTGCCAAAAGGCCCAGGGCATCCTGACTCTCATAGGCACCTGCCCTACCAGCTCCTGGGGCCAGCCCTGTGCTGACCCCCTGCCTCCCCCCGGGCCTGGGCCTCCATGTACCCCAGCGCAACCCCCACGGTGCCCGGGATGTCACCCAACCCTGTGACCAGGCCTCCGTGGGAGGAATAGCATGTGCTTGCCAGGGCAGATGTGAGGCCCAGTGGGGTCGGGGGTGCCTGTCCTGGCCCTGGGGGGGCTCAGGTCCAGCAGCCCAGCCCTGCCCCACCGGGTCACAGGCGGCTCTGCTCTGCCCACAGACGGAGACTCACAGCCGGCCTCTGCAGCCGTGGACACAGTGCTGGCCGGCGTCCCAGGGCCCCGGGGCCCCCCTGGCCCTCCAGGTAAGTGCAGAGGGCAGCCGCACAGCCTGGCCCGGAGTGGGCACCCCCTCTGGGCTTGGCCTGGGCCAAGGGGCCTCGTGGGGCCGGTTGGGGGCGCATGGCCTTGGCAGGGTGCTAGGGATTGGGCGAGCTCCCTTGCTTCTGGGGGGCAACTCCTTTGTGGGACTGGACACGGGAACCCCAAGTGTTTCTGCCTGCTGCCCGCATGAAGCAGCTCAGGGCTGCCCCCATGTGGGCCCGAGTGGGAGTTGCGCCGGGGTATGTGGAGGCCCAGGCCCGGGGGGAAGCAGGGGGTCAGCACAGGGCTGGCCCCAGGGGCTGGTAGGGCAGGTGCCTATGAGAGTCAGGATGCCCTGGGCCTTTTGGCAGGAACCAGGGGCACTGGGGGCAGGGGATGGCCCTGGGGCTCTAAGGGGCTGGATCCTGGGCCTGGCCTGACCCCCACCCTCCGGGGACCCTCACTGGACGGGAGGGAAGGGGCATGCGGGGCAGGGGCCAGCCCTGCTTGCCAAGTGTGTGGGTGCCCCGTCCCCCCATCATTCATTTACCCTTTCACGTAGTCACTGAGCCCTCCCTACTTGGGGCAGGGGTCTAGTTTCCTGGCCTCTTTTAAAAAAGGTGGCATTTGAGCAAATGCCCCAGGGAGGAGAGGGAAGGTGCTCCGAGGGTATCTGGGGAAGGCATGTGCTCTGACCGGAGGGAGGGCGTTTTTAACTAGACAGAGTCCAGATCTGTGCCCACCTGGGGGGGGCACTTCCTGCAGGTCCTCCCCCAGCATGGGTACAGCCCAGCAGGGGACTCCCAGAGGCCTCACTGTCCCAAGAGTGTGGAAAGTTCAAGCAGGAACACTGCTCCCTGTGCCGCACCCACCAGACTCAGCCCGACCCTCTGGGTGCTCCCTGGCCCCCAGGGACAGACCTGTAAATCCACCATGGCCATGGGTGGAGGCTGGTCCCTGTCGGGGACTGGCCTAGAGGAGGGGTGGGGGTAGGTGGCAGAAGGCTTCCTGGAGGAGGTGATGCTCAGCCTGAGACTAGAGGAAAGACCAGTAGGAAAGAATTTGCTGGGCCGTGGTGGGGACGGAGAAGCTCCAGGAGGAAGGAACAGCATCTGCAGAAGCGTAGAAGCCAAGGAGCTTTCCAGGAGAGTAGCTGGGGGCATGAGAGTGGAGGGGGCCGGGCTGAGGACTTCAGGAACCCCAGGAGGGACCTAACCGGAAGGTGGCTCTGGGTGGCCACGTGGAGCATGGATGGTCAGGACGCTGTTGTAGTAACTCAGGCAAGAAGGGTGGCCTTGGAGGGGTAGGGTCCTAGGTCCAGAGGAGGGGCAGGCCTGAGAGAGATTTGCTGGGAGAGCGGCTGGCTGGGGGGGCTGGGGGGGGTGTAGGGCGACCCCACAGATGAGGCTCTGAGGGAAGAGCAGATTGCAATATGGGGTGGGCAGGGGGCTGGCCCCGGGTGACCATCTGTGACTCTGCCCACAGGTCCCCCTGGACCACATGGTCCCCCAGGACCCCCAGGTGTCCCTGGATCCCAGGTAAGGACTTGCCCAAAGGGGAGGGGGCATTGTCTTCCAAGAAAGAAGAGCCAGGCTTCTTCCTAGCCTGAGTTGCTGAGGAAGGGGTGGCCCTTGGCTGCCCACCCCCCATGCCGGGGACCTGTTGGCACCCTTCCCATCTCAGAGACGAGCTAACGGGACCCAGAGAGGCCAGGTGCCTCTGGAGGACATACAGGTCACAGAATGTCCACCCCAGCCTGCCGCCCTCCTCCCCGAGAGTCACCTGTGTGGGAGAGAGTGCCCCAAAGCCTGGCGACATGGCCCCGAGCCCCAGCTTGCTCTGCTTCTCCAGCTGTGTGACCTTGGGTGAAGAGACAGCCTCTCTGGGCTCCGGCCACCTTTGCTGCTGAGCGGGGGTACAAGGCTTCCCCTGTGGCTTGTTAGAGGCAAAAAGGAGGAAAAAAAAGTGCTGGGAGAGGAAGGGCCTTGTGCTGCAGAAGCCCAGGGCCTGGGAAGAAATCACCCTGGGGAGGGGCAGCCCAGAGGCAGAAGGGGTGGGTGTCCTGCTGGTGGGGCTTCCTGCAGCCCCCACCTTAGGGCCCGCCCAGCCCTAGTGCCCCGCTGTCCCTGGAGCTCAGGCTCGGCTGGGCAGGGAGGGGGTGCCTAGCGGTGACCCCCATGCTGCAAGGGACAGGAGTCTGGGCCTTGGCTCTGTGAGTGCTGGGACCTCGGGAATCCACACACCCCAAACAGCCAGGGTGCCAACAGCCCGAGCTGAGGGTACAGCCAGGCCTGGGGGGCCACACTGCAGCCTGGTAGAATTTATATTCATTCAGAACCAGTGTCCCCTGACTCCTGCTCTGCTCCCTGTTGTCCCCGCTGGGGATTTTTACGCCCGGGAGGACGCAGCATGGAGGGGGCAGGCGGGCACACTGGCCGCGGGGAGGGGTGGCCAGGAGCTCTGGCCGGGAGCATAGGGGCCCAGAGCCGGCTGGTGGGCAGGGCCTGGGGGCTGGGGGGCCTGGGGCTGCACAGGTGGCAGGAGGCCCTCAGGCCCGATCTGTTCCTGACTCAGGTACGACAGGCCAGGTAAACGGGGAGTCCAGGCCCCCCAGAGCCAGGCACCCCAGGGGCACCCTCCGAGAGAAGGCTTGTGGGAGTGTGGGTTTCTGTCACAGGGAAAGGGGACTCTGAGTCTCAGGGAGCAAGACCCCGTGATGTGATTTACATCTTTAAGAGGCCCCTCGGGCTGTGGCTGTGGTCCGGTGGAAGGTGGGGAGCAGTGGGGCAGGGAGTCCAGGGAGGAGACCCACGGAAGCGTGTGGGGAGAGAGAAGGTGACTTGCATTCAGGTGGTGGCACCGGAAGCGGCCAGGGGAACGGACGTGTTTAGAAAGTGGAGGTGACAGGTCTGGGGCATGGAACAGATTTGGCAAGAGAGGGAAAGGAAGGTTAGCTCCCGGGCGTGCGTGGGAGCAGCTGGGAGGACGGGGAGCCATCTCCCTAGGAGGTGGCTGCAGAGTGCGGTGGGTTTGGGGGGGCACCCAGGGTTCCACTTGGGGGAGGTGGAGTGGGGCGCCCCCCTGTGGGCAGGTGGAGAAATGGGAGGGCAGCTGGACGCATGGGTTTGGGCTCTGGGGAGCCTTCGGGCTGGATATCAACGTGGACCGGGAGGCCTCGAGTGGGACCCTGTCACTTGTTCTCTGGGGGGGGGCTCCCTCTGCGTGCGGGGGGGCCTGTGGGCTTTGCCATCTGTGTGACACCCACAACAGCCCATTTCTCAGCTGAGAAGACCGAGGGCCCCGCCGGGGCTCAGGGAGGAGCCAGTGGAGGGTGGCCCAGGAGGGGCCTTCCCATCTCCAAGCCATCGTCCTCCCGGCCTGGGGCAGGGGCTGCTAAGGGGAAGCCGGAGGTATTAGGGGGGCAGGCAAGGACTCATCTGCTTTGTCTGCCTTTCTACAGGGCCTGGCCGGAGAGCGGGGCGTGACGGGACCGGCTGTAAGTGGGGGGCTGGGCCGCTGGGCCGTTCCCAGGGTGGTGGGCTCTGGTGCAGGCCCAGGGCACCGGGTGGGTGGTGGGGGGTCTGTCCTGGCCTGGCCTGAGCTCAGCCCCGCAGCCACCCCGAACATGGCCTGATTCTACCCTGTCCAGAGAAGGGGCCGCCTGCCTGTGACTCCAGCTGTCCGAGCTGGGAAGGGGTGCCCTTGGAAAATGGGGAGCCCCTCACTGGGAGTGTGAGCAAGAACTGAAGTAGCCTCCTGGTAGGGGGTTGGATGAGCGTCCTCAGGTCTCTTCCGGGGAGCCCAGACCCCTGGGTTAACATGCTGTGTGCCCTTTGGAGCCCCTCCCTCCTCTGAACCTTCCAGGAGTAAGGGCGCAGACAGCTGGCCTCAAATTTCCCTCCTTGGAAACAAGAATTTATGAGTCTCCACTCCTGCCTGCAGGGCCAAGGAGGCAGGCACCTCCTCTGTGCCCACGTCTAGAGTTAGGGGCAGAGAGCCAGGGAGGAGGGATGGAGCTTTGCTGAGCACCTGTGTGCTGGGAGGGGAGGCGCTCTTCATCCATAGTGAGTTTAAGCTTGGTGGTGACCCAGCAAGGCAGGACTTTATTTTCCCCATTTTTTTTTGAGAACTGGCAGCTAAGGCTCAGAGAGGTTAAGTAACTTGCCCAAGGTTGCACAGTGAGGCAATGATGGAGCCAAGATTTAAACCCAGGAGTGTTAGCCTCATACCACGCCTCCTCCTGGCTTCTCTCCGGTTACAATGCTGAGTCCTGTCCCCGAACTTCGGGCACCAGGCTCCAATCAAAGCTCATTATCAGTATTGATTTATTTAATCTGAATACTCCCAGGAGGTAGGCAGTATTACCCCGTTTTAGAGAGGAAAGCACGGAAGCACAGAGAGGTCAAGTAACTTGCTCCAAGTCACATTGCATATCACGTGGGTGTTATTGTGAGGCTGATATTACTGGCCTTGTTTTAGGGGTGGAGGCAGAGAGAAGCGGGGACTTGATTCCTGGCAGAGCTGAGACCTGAGCTTGTGGGGTTTCAAACCTGAAGCCCAGTGAAGCCCCCAAGCCAACCCATGCCGGGCTGAGCAGGGATGCCTGGGGCCTTGGGCGCTCCCCCGCTCTGCTCACCCCAGGGCAGGAGTTCCCATGGGTGCAGCTGTCAGGCTCTGGGCCCCAGCACCCCTGTCCCCAGGCTCTGCCTGCCCAGCCTGCCCTAACTCCCTGCCGGTCCCCCATGGTCTGCACGAGAAGCTGGGGAGGGTAGAGAGGCGCCCCCCCCCCCGCACCCCGCACCCACACACACCGGTGGTTGACTGCGCAGTTTTCTTCCTAGGGCGAACCTGGCGGGAAGGGGCAAGAGGAGGACAAAGCTGCTGCAGAGGTAACTGGTCTTGGGGGCCGTGCTCCCCTCCTGCCCCCTCGGCTGCGTCCCAGTGGGAGGGACAGGGCACAGGGCTCTGGGCCACGGGGTGCAGGGGGTCCCCGCCTGGTGGGGGAGGCCGGTGAGTGACATAATGCAGCATAGTGTGCAGATGGGGGACTGGCCCGGGGCCGGAGGACAGGGGGGACCCTGCTGGGGAGAACCCCTTATTTAAGGAGGCTGCAGGCTGTGGAGTCCCTCTCCAGGGACAGGAATCCCCCATGCGCGGCGCCTGGTGCGCGGCAGTGCCCCCCGGGACACGGCGCTGGTGGACTGAAGGATACGTGGGCAGGTGGACAGACGGCTGGTGGATGTGGGAGGGGACAGTGGGGGAGTGAATGGGAGCAGGCAGGGGCCGGGGCACGATGGGGCCGGGAGGGGACACAGATGGAGCACGGGCATGACTGTGGGGACCTGCTGTCTTCTGGGAGGAGGAGGGGTGCTGGAGACTGGGGTGATGGATAAAGGGGGTGAGGGCAGTGGGGCCGGCAGGGGAGAACTTGCAGGCTGAGAGCTAGAATCCCCTGGGTGTGTCAGAGCTCGGGGGGCGGCCAGCAGAGTGGGCATCTAAGGTTCTCTAATGAGCCAGCCTGGGGGTAACTGGGGAGGTGGGCTGGGATGGAGGGGGGAGGCTGGAGCCAGAGCATCTGTGGTGGGCCCAGGAGGCAGCGGGAGGAAGATGTAGGTACAAAGCATGGGCACAGATTCGCAGGGAGATTCGCAGACTTGTAAGGGAAGACGGAAACGGTACTTAGGACTTCTCCCTTCGCTTTCTGTAAGCGTGTATCCCGTGGCTCAGGGGCATGGGGCTTAGCTGGGGCCCTGGACCCCCATCCCGGACACTGCCACCAGTGTGGCTTCTCGTGGCCTTTGGTTCGCTGGGGGGGGGAAGACCTCTCTCCTTAACCTACAGGTCACTTTTTGCTCTCCTTTCGTTTTTTTATTTTGCTTTTTTATAAGTTGGCTCCATGCCTAGCATGGAGCCCAATTCAGGGCTTGAACTCACGACCCCGAGATCAAGACCTGCTCTGAGATCGAGTCGGACGCTTCACCGTCGAGCCACCCGGGTGCCCCATCCCTTTGTGTTGTTTTAAACTCGATCGATCTGAACGTCAGGACAGAGCTGTCGTGTTATGCCTGCAAGAGGCGCTGTTCTGGGACTGACTTCAGCGTGGGGCCTGAGCCCCTCACCATCACTTGCCTTTTCCAAGTGGCCTTGACACCTGTCTTCTCAATAAATCAGCTCACTGACGGGTCTCGGTGCCCAGGGTCCTCTGCCCGTGTGTAGGCTGGGTCCCCAGAAACGGCCTGTCCTCACCGTGCCCTCGTGCTGAGGAGCAGTGGCTCTCCCTTCTCTCCCTCTTGCTGGGGTGGCCACACCTGGAGACCTCTCAGGAGACCAGCGAAGCACCCCCACCCATGCTAGGTGCTCTGCCCTTCGCAGGGCATTTTCCGGAAAGAAGGGCGCCCAGGGGAGGCAGCCGGGCAGCCCCCGGAGCAGGAAAAACCAAGGCGTGAGGGGGACGGGTGTGGGTGTGAAGCCAGGCTGTGTGGCCACCGAACCCTGGTTACCCTCTCTGTGCAGCAGTTTTCTTGTCTGCAAACAAGAATTCAAACCCCAGGCCTGGCACGTGGATATCCAAGCTGGGACGGCTGTGGTACTGAGAGGATGGGGACAAAGGGGGAGGAGGCAGGAGCGGGGAGGGAGGGGACGACGTGGCCCGTCTCTGTGGCCGCCCTGACCCTGGCTGCTTCCTCCCCGCCAGGGTGAGGGCGTACAGCAGCTGCGGGAGGCCCTGAAGATCCTGGCAGAGAGAGTCCTCATCCTGGAGCACATGATTGGGATCCATGGTGAGTTGCGACCAGGGCCTGGGGCCAGCCGGACCTGCAGCTGGCCGTGGAGTTGGGAAGCCCCGCTGCCCCCGCCTCCCCATTCCATGCCGCCTTCTGGTCTGCCTGCCTCGACAACACCTCCACTTGGCTGCCAGATGGCCTTCCCCAAAGCCAAGGCGGACCCTACCCTGTGCCTCCCCTGCTCAGGAACCCTCCATGACTCCCGACTGCCTGTGACCGATGTCCAGGCACCTCAAGTCCCAAGTCCCTGCCCAGCATGGCCTGGTGCCCAGTGACTTGGAGCCACCACCTAGTCATCCCGGGCCCTCCCCCCACCCTGCCCCCACCTCCATGCCTTTGCTCAGGCCAGTCCCTCCGCCGGCTGACCACCAGCTCCCACTTCGGGACCTGCTCTAGGGTCTCTTCTTCTGTGAAGGCACCCTCCTCTTGCCCCACGGTGCTCTGCAGAGCCTCGTGCTCACTGATGGGGTGGGAGGCCCGTGCGGCAGGTGGGGACCGGCAGCCCTGCAGGGCCTGGAGCCCAGCCCCGGGCAGCCCTGGTCCAGGGTGAGCGGGCAGACGCCTGAGGGGGTGGGTGCCCGCGTGACCAGAGAGCCTGCTGCTGTCTTGCCCTGTCCTCGCTGGGCACTTGGCTTCCTCGCTGGCTGGGCACCAGAAGCAAAGGGGGCCTTTGAGTGCTCCCGACGCCCTGCGTGAGCCCACCCTCCTGCTGTCCTTCCAGATCCCCTGGCCTCCCCCGAGGGGGGCTCTGGCCAAGACGCTGCCCTGAGAGCCAACCTGAAGATGAAGCGTGGTGGCTCCCCGCCTGACGGTGTGCTCGCTGCCCTGCTCGGCCCCGACCCCGGGCAGAGGAGGGCTGGCCAGGCCGGCGGCGGCAAGTGAGAGGCCAGCTCTCCAGGACAAGCCCCAGCCCTGCCAGAGAGCCAGCCCAGAGGCCTGTGTCGCCCGGCTGGCTCCTAGACACCCCAAGTGGGCCTGGGCTCTGGACACCGACGATCATGAGGGACACTGGCCCCCAGGGCCTGGGGGGACTTGGGGACAGATGGCAGCTCCAGAGGCAGGGTCCAGAGGGCCCCAGCACCCTTGGCAGGGCCCTTTGCTGGTCCCTGCCCTCCCCACCCTCACTTTCTGCAGGAGACAGGATCTGGGTGGGCTGGGCAGGGCCTGAGAATAATCCTAATACTCATCATTTACTGAGTCTGGGCCTGTCCAAGGAGCTTTCCCTGCACCGTCTCATTTAACCCTTAGGAGGTAGGCTTGATATCCCCACTTTCCACGGGAGGATGGAGGCCCGGCGAGTATAAATAACCTGCCGAGGCTGCGGGACCAGGGACAGCTGGGGCAGGATTTGAACCCCGGCCTCCCGGTTCCTTAACCCTAGACCGTGCCAGGTTCCTGTCTTCACGGAGAAACTCAGGGTGGGCGCAGGGCTGGAGGGGAAGGGGGCTGGACCAGCCAGCAGGGAAGGAAGGCAGGGTCCTGGGCCTCCTTCCTCAACCCCCGTCCCCGGGCTTGGGGTCTGCTCCAGGGCCTGGCAGCGCCAGGGAGACCCTGAATAAACCCGGGACGCTCCCACGGACTTGGGGACAGTGAGAGAGGGGCCCTGGGGTGCAGGGCCCTTCCAACCAAACCGGCATCGCCCACCGCTGCCTCCCAGCCTCAACCCCCCCAGCCCAGCAGGGCCCTCCTGCCCCTGAGCCCAGAGGAGGGAGTATTTCCTGGGACAGCAGCTCTGCCCTCTCTGGGAATCTCTAGGGTGGCCATTTCTGCAGCATACGGCGAGTCCCGCGTCCCCTTGACCACCTAGAGACAGGACATTGTCCGAGTCCCGGGCCCCGTCGGGAGAGACGCTGCCCCCCTCAGGGCCGTGGGCCCAGGCAGCGGGCTCCACAGCAGACGCCCGGGGCCGGGGACCCCAGAGCAGCTCAGACCACAGCCCTCAAGGCCTCTCAGGCCACGGGTCCCCTGTGACCCGGACCGGCCCTGGTGCTCCTCTCTTGCTGGGTCAGGACCCAGTCTCAGCCGCTGACTCGGAGGTTTGGGTGCCACCCCGAGTGGTGTCTCCTCTCAGGGCAGGAGCCGTCTGTCCCCAGCGTCCTTGGTGCTCCTGGGAGGTTGTGGTCAGGCCCCGGCCACCTCCCCCTGCCTGGGGGCCGAGGTGCGGCAGTCAGAGGCGGGCGGGAAGTCTGCAATTCTCTGACAATAAAGGTGCTGTCCCCCCTCTCCCGGGGCTCTGGTGTCCTGCGGCGCGGCTGGTGGGGAGGCTGGGAGCCGGGCTCCTGGCCATGGAGACGCAGGTACTGAGGGACGCCGTCCCTGGAAGGTTCCCATCTAGGGACGGTGTGGTCCGATGTGAGGACGGTGCCACACACAGAGCACGGGACACGGCTGTGGGCCACCGCAACCCAGCAGGGGGACACCTAATCTGTCGGGGGCCAGGCGAGGGGCCGTGGAGGAGGAAAGGGCCTTCAGGGGTCAGTGGGAGTCGGCTAAACAGGAAAGAGCACTGGAGGCAGGGGGGGCGGCCTCAGCAAAGGCTTGGAGGGGCGGAGGAGGGCGGCTCATGGGGGATCCCCTTGTACAAGGCCCCCTAGTGCCCAGAGCGTACGCACAGGTGCGGGAGGCCGGGCCGCAGGGCTGTGAGCGCCTCCCCTGGAGGGCTGAGCCCCTTTTTCTTTCTATAGGCCACCCTCTCAGCTCACTGGGCCCCCCCACGCCTGGCCCTGAGCAACCCCCTGTGTTGGCTGAAGCCTCAGCCAGAGAACGGGGCAGCCCCTGGGGCTCCCGCAGGACTGCACGCCCTCTGACAAGCCATCCACCGCTCAGGGAAGCCGGTCAGAAGGCATCTCCTTCTCCCAGACCCGCGGTGGAGAAGCCGTGCGAGACTAGCTGCTTTGCCCAGGACACCGAAATGTGCTGCCCCGTGGCCCTCAGCTCAGGCTCCCGTGTGGGCCTCTCTCCCTGCACGTCTCAAGGGCAGGCCGCTTCCCTGTTGGCATCTGCATTCTTAGACCAGGGAGCTGTCACTTTGGGCCGTGTGGACGGAGCGTGGACGCGCAGGGTGGGTGTCCACACGTGCGCCTAAGGCCCCTCGGCCCAGGACAGCAGCTAGCAGGGAGGGGGGGCTTCCGAGGACCAGGGGCAGGCACCCCCGGGGCCATCCCATTCTAGGGCAGAGCCCTGAGAGGTCAGAATTCTGAAGTCAGCCCGGCCTTCCCAGTCCTTGTAAAGGATATTTGTCAAAGTAGGAGCATAGAGCATATTTTAAGTTGGTTAACTCAACATGTAACTTTTCAATATTTAGATACATGGGACACCTTCGTTTGTCCCCTGGCCCTGGATCGTGCAACCGTCTGGGGCGGGCCCGGGGGGGCTAGGCTAGCAGTCTGGAGTGAGCCCCCAGCACGGGGGCAGGACCGGATGCCCAGGCTCTCCCAGGTCGCTGGGAGTGAAAGGGCGTGCGGGAGGGAAGCAGCTCCAGGTGGGAGGCCCCAGTCCCCGAGGGCCAGGGCTGGGGGACGGGGTCTCCTGGGGGAGGTGGTCATGAGCCAGTCCTTCATTAGGATGAGGCTGGGCACTGCGCCAAACATGGGGCATAGGTCACCTCCCTTTAGCGTCAGAACCACCTTCCCCATTTTGTGGAGGGCCCGTGAAGTCCCAGAGAGGTTAAGCGGCTCGCTCAAAGTCACACAGCCGGCAGGGTTTCAGGACAGGTCTGAGACTTGGGGAGGCCGGGCTCTTGGCTGCTGCGGCTCCCGGAGGCAGACGGCGTGCACATCAACCGGGAGCCCAAGGCATGGCACTGCCAGGAGGGCCGAGTGTGAGCAGAGGCCGGTGCTGGCCGAGGAGCGGGACAGATTCGGGGCGGGGACAGAAGGAACGCTCACGGGAGGACCGAAGCCGCTGCCGCGTGCCAGATCCGGGAGGACCTCGAATGCTGGAGGGGAGGGAAGCTGGCCCACAGGGGACCGGCTGCTACAGCAGGTTCTCACGGTCAGTCTGGCCCCTTCCCTCCATCTGGCCCAGAGAGGGCTCCCACTGAAACGCGGGCCTGCCTGCGCTGCCCCCCTGCTCAGGGATCTGCAGTGGCTGCCCTGTTCCCCAGCCTGAGCCGAGGCTCTGCAACCTGGCCCTGTTGCCAGGGTCCCATCCTCTCTGCTGCAGGTGGCATGTACCGCGGCAGCAGCCCGGCACCGGGCTGGAGCTTCTCTCCTTGGCTGGCCTCGTCTCTGTCTGGCCTGTGGGTGCTGGCTCCCCAGCCACGTGGGGGCCCCGGGTGCTTGCAGGACGGGGGGGTGGGGGGGGGACAGGTCGGAGGGGGCGTGGTCTCGCACTGAGAGCCCCAGGGGCAGCACGGCTCTCAGATCTCGGCTCTCGGCTTTGGACACAATCCTCAGACGCATCCCCTCCTCTGACTCCTGCAGCCCAATGAGACCAGTTGGGCCGTTCCGGCCCTCGCTTCTCTCTCGTATTGTGTCTTTGTGCTCATGGGTGGAAACTCCAGGCTGCACCTCTACACTCTGCTTGCAGGTCCCAGTGGTGACTCAGAATGGAGAGGCAAGCCACCCAGAGGCCCCCCCCTCAGGGTGCCATTTCGGGGCCTCCAGGACCTGCAACTGCCCCTCTTCCCCCAGCCCCCCGGGGGAAGGACTCATGAGCATCATCAGCCCAGTGCAGGAAGAGAGGCAGGGAAGGGAGCTCCCACCCCTGCAGGCCACCCAGAGGGTTAATGAGGGAGCATTAGCACGGGCCCACCCCCTCATCTCAGCCCAACCCCCCTGGGGACTCCCTAAGTCTGCTCTGCTCTCCGCCCATCCTCGGGGCACTGCTTCCTGCACACGCCTCTCTCCTGTGTCTAAATCAAACCCGACATTTCTTCTCCAACACCGACAGGCTCCAGCCCCTGGTGTGTGTGTGTACACATGGACACAGATGGGCAGGAACTGCTGACTCTGGCCCTGGGCCCCAGCCCCAGCCCTCGAGGCTCTGTCTATCCCACCAGGCTATGACCTTCTGGTGGGCAGGGTCACCTCTGTGTCCCCAGTGCCCCGCTCTGATCACCGCAGTGAATCACAGGACATTCCCAAAGGGAGAAAGACTCCTTCCCAGACCCTAGGAGGAGTGACCGAAGTGTTGTACAGGGGGGCAGGCGGGCACCTGAGATGGGCCCAGGTCAGAACAGCAGTCCCCTCCCACCCAAGTATCCCACACCTGCAATCCCAACCACCCCCTGAGGTTTCTGGAACACCTCTTTCCCAGCCCTGTTTTATGGATGATGAAAAAGAGAATTTCATGAGATTTTCAATTACTTGAATTCCACGGAGATTTATTTCCAATGTTATTAATAAATTCTAACGTCACCTATAACTTTCAATTGCCAGTTAATTAACTTGCAATTGGTGCATTGTAAAAGGCAAATTAAATACTTTTTCAGGCAGGGGCTGGTAAATCTAACGAACCGGTGTGCCCCGAAGGAGACAGCGGGGCTCACGCGCTCCAGCCTCGCCTCCCTCCTTGTTGATGGGTTGCAGCATGGGCGAGGGGACAGTGGGGCCTCCGTGCCTCATCTGAAGATCACAGAAACTGCTTCCAGAACCCTCACGGTATCTGGGATTGAAGCTGTTTTTTTTAACCACCGATAAATGCCACCAAGGGGTCCCGAGTGATAAGCGGAGTCGCGAGTCCTCGCCCTGATACTGCGGGCTGGCTGGGTCACTGTTCAAGCTCCCGGGGCTGCCGTGCCAGATGGCCAGAAATGTGTCCTGTCACAGTTCTGGAGGCCAGAGGCAAAAACCAAGGTGTTGGCAGGGCTGTGCTCCCACGGCAGGCGCTGGGGGAGAATCCGTTCCTTCCCCTTTCCAGCTGCCAGTGGCCCTGGGAGTCCCTCCCGGCTGGTGGCTGCCCTGTCCCCACATGGCCTCCTCCTCTATGTCTGTCTTGTCCCCTGGGTCTTTTACAAGGACTTGTCATTGGATGTGGGGCCCATCTGGATAATCTGGCAACCTCTGAGGCTCAGGATCCTTACCTTAATTATATCCTCAAAGACCCTTTTTCCAAATACGGTCACATGCAGAGGTTCCAGGGATGAGGACTTGGGACATATAATTTGGAGGCTGTTACAACAGTGACCTGGGGCCCGTCATTTAACTTCTCAGGGCTTCCGTCTTCCACCACATTAAACAGAGGGCTGAACTCATCAGAGCAGACGCCCATCATGCGTCAGGCGCTGCCCCGACAGTCACACGGACGGACTCACGCCAACCCGACAAAACAGGGGCTGCATCACCTTCATTTTGCAGGGAGCAAATTCAGGCAGGAGGTTAAGTGACTTGCCCACGGTTGCCCAGTTCGGAAGGGGTGGGGTCAGGATGTGAACCCAGGCCATCTGACCCTGCAGCCTACACTCCCTTTTTCGTAACTGAGCTTTTTAAATTATTATTGAGCTATAATTCACATACCATTCAGCTCACCCATTTCAAGTGTTAAATCAGTGGCTTTTGGTGTATTCAGAGTTGTACAATCAATTTTAGGACATTTTCATCACCCCCGAAAGGAACCCTGTACACTTGAGCCGTACCCCAGCCCCCCCCCATTCCTCCCACCCCTAGGCCACCACTGACCTGCTATCTGTCTATGAGTTTGCCCATTCTGGACACTTCCCGTACCGGAATCCTACATTATGTCACCGTTTGCTTCTGGCTTCTTTGAGCGTGCTGATTTCCGGGTTCACCCATGTTGTGCTGGTGCTTCATTTCTCTTTATGGCTACACAGGAGTCTGCACTCTTAAAGACTACGATGACCTGTGAGGTCCCTAGCAGCTCTGCAAACCCTTCTGTAGGACTGGCACATTCCAGAAACCTCCACCAAACCCTGAGGCTTGAACTTCGAGGATTCTGCTGGCGTTGGGGGGTAGAACCTCTCCCCCTGTCTCCACAGCACTGTCCTCTCTCTTTACAAGGTTCCTGACACCGCACGACCCCAGTGATACCGGGCACCAGTGGATGCTCTAGAACGCCAACCGTCAGGACTGGTCCCCGCCCGAGTGGAGCTGTCCTGCCCTCACCCGGGGCAGAGCTCCTGGCCTTCTCAGGTCCTGGCTCACAGAAGACAGGCTGACGCTGGTACAGCCCTCGGGGTAAATGACCAGGGCTGCCCCTGGTGGCCATGCCTAGTCTGGGGCCTCTGGCTCTCCCAGCATTGCTCTGAAAGCCTCCAAGGGTCACCACCTGAGCCCACCTGAAACGCATCCACAGCAAAATGGGAAGCTCTGATCACAGGTGTCAGGGCCCGCACCCAAAGGATGCTCCCTGATTTGGTTTGAAGTCTTTTTCTTTTTTTTTAAGATTTTATTTATTTATTTGAGAAAGAAAGAGAGAGAGAGAGAGAGAGAGAGAGAACGAGCAGGGGGGGAGGGGCAGAGGGAGAGAGAGAAGGGAACTGCCCGCGGAGAAGGGAGCCCGGCGCGGGGCTCGATCCCAGGGCCCGGGATCATGACCTGAGCCGAAGGCAGACGCTTAACGACTGAGCCGCCCAGGCGCCCCTGAAGTCTTTTTCTGCAGGGGACCACTCTGGGAGAGAGCCTTGTCTGAGCTGCTGAGGACTCTGGGGCGTGGGGTGATGGCTGCCAAGAGGCCCCCTTCAACCAGAGCTTGCCTGTGCGTCTCAGAACAGCAGAAGGAACCCCGGAATCTCGAGTCCCAGTTCTGACGTGACTCCTAGCTTCTTGTGTGCTGCTGAGGGGCCCACACCCCCTCTGGCCTCCCATGGGGACACTACAGGGACTGGGCTCTGTTGCCCAACGGTTTCTGCCGAACACTGCTCCCTCCCCAGGATTCATGGCTGGCATGGCTGCATCCTCACTAAGATTTTTCCTCCAAGGAGTCAGCTGCAGCCTGTCCATACCCCTGCCGCCCCCACTTACTAACCTGCAATTGTGAACGCTCCTGGGCTCTGTCCGGGTCTGGCCCCCTATGGGGTGCTGGGAATGCAGCAGCCCCTAGCCTGGCAGTGGGCAGCCCGTCTTGATCTATCCCTAGGGAGAGACGTGGCCTCATCAAGGGCCAGGTAACCAGGAAAGGCCGTGGCTCAGCGGCCAGCACCACTACTCAGCCGCGTGCCCTGGGTAGGGGTGGAGGATGCCCCCACACCTGGCCCATCCTGCCCACCCCCCAGGGCCCAGTCCCATCGATAGGTCAGTCCACAGGATGGAGCAGGCCAGTCCCTGCCTTCTAGAGCGTGGAAAGCAAGGAGAGCAGTGAGGGCAGCAGGGGACCCCAGGGAGGAGCACCCGGCCCACCTGGAGGGAGGAGAGTCCTCTCAAGGACGGGACACAGCTGAGGCAGCTGAAAGGCTGAGTGAGAGTTAGCCAGGCAGAGGAGGGGGCCGCACGTGCAAAGGCCCATCCGTGTGTGAGAAGGGAAGTGTGAGAAGCACAGGGAAGTTTCCAGAAAGGGGCTGGGGGCAGATGGGGGAGGAGGGAAGACAAGATCAGATTAGGAAAGGTGAAGATTTGTCCTGATGGTAGTGGGCTGCCACGGAAGTTTCCAGCAGGGGAAAGACACAGCTGGACACTTATATGGAGGGAGCCCTCCAGCTGAAGGGCATGAGGCCTGAATGGTGGCAACGGAGGGGGGGACAGTTGCCAGGAGCTGGGGGGTGGGTGGGCAGACCTGGTTCTTCCCTGACCCACCCCCCCCGACTGCTCTGTCACTGGTTGAGGCGGGCAGGCAGGGCACGAGGAAAGACACCCGGACTGCGGCTCTGGCGGATCTCATACCTGGGTCGTCAGGGAGAAGGAGGGGGCGGCGGGTGCTTAAGGCTGGAGGCCCCCGCCACGCCACCAGCGCGCAGGCTCCCCGGGGCCTCCCCAGAGGTAGGACTCCCCCTCCTTCTTGGTAAATGAGCCCGGGCTGAGGTCTCGTCCCCCCCAGGCTGGATACGGATAGCTGATAAGGAAGGAGGACACTAGGGGCCTAAGGCTGGAAGCCCCGGAGAGCCCAGGAGCCTGGCTTTACTGCCTCTCGGTGGCCGAAGCTCCTGCTGGACCAACGGTGTGATCTCTGCTTTGTGTCACGTGAGCGCTGTGTTCCCGAACATGACTGTCCTGTCCCCGGCCTCCACTGTGCGGGGACCTTGATGAGGCCCCTCCAGGTTCTCAGGAGGTAACAGAACCACTGTCCACTTTCTCACCCTGCCGCCTACATGCCCCTCTGCCCCCACCATTCTGGCAGGCCCGGCTCGGCACACGTGGGGCGCCCAGGGCCTTGGCCTGCATTTTCCTTCTGTATGGTGGTTTATAAAGGGAGAGGTTTTCTCGAAGAGTCAAAACCAAAAGGTGCATCTTAATTAGGGAAGACGTGCAGGGAGGCCAGGCTGAGCCCTGCTGGGCACCAGCCCTCCACTTTGTGGGAACAAATGCTTTTAATGCAGCCCCGTTGCCATGGTGATCACGGCATCTCGGCTTACTGAGGTGGCATTGCAAATCTGCGGAGGAAGAACGGATTATTCAGTAATGATGCTGGGACATTTGCTGAGCTATTCAGAAAGAAATAAAATTAGCTCCTTCCTTCACACCATACTCCGATATGAATTCCAGAGGATTCAAAGAATTAAAATAAAAAAGGAAATCATTAAAAACTCGAAGAAACGAGAGCCAAACATTTGATCTCTGGGTGAGTAAAGTCCTTCTAAACATAAAAGCAGTGGGGAAAAAAACAAAGCGTAAGATAAAATTTAATACATAAAAATCTAAATATCTTTATGTTTTTAAAAAGCCACTTAATTAAACTTACTGGGGAACTATAAACAAGGATAACAGTTGCAACAAATATGACAGAGGGTTAACACCTCTAATATATAAAAAGCAATAACAAATCAATA
This sequence comes from Halichoerus grypus, assembly GCF_964656455.1. Taxonomy (NCBI): domain Eukaryota; kingdom Metazoa; phylum Chordata; class Mammalia; order Carnivora; family Phocidae; genus Halichoerus; species Halichoerus grypus. Next base: position 7,954,354 of record NC_135717.1, read on the forward strand.
AAATGAACATTCCAGTAGAAAAATAGTCAATGAGAAATGTACAAAAGAAAACACAAATATGACATATTTTAAAATATTGAGCTCCATTAGTAATCAAAGAAATGCTCATTAAAACACCAACAAGACTCTCCCCATCAGGTTATCAAAAATTGTTTAAAATAGTAATAATCTTATTGAGTAGAGTGAAATTGAGCTTTTTAAACAATGAGGGTACAAATTGGTATAAAATTTCTAGGGAAAAACTGGCTTTATGCTACAGAGCTTTAAAAATGTTCATACCATTAACCTGGAACCCCCACTTCTTTTTTTTTTTTTAAGATTTTATTTATTTGACAGAGAGAGACACAGCGAGAGAGGGAACACAAGCAGGGGGAGTGGGAGAGGGAGAAGCAGGCTTCCCGCTGAGCAGGGAGCCCGATGCGGGACTCGACCCCAGGACCCTGGGATCATGACCTGAGCTGAAGGCAGACACTTAATGACTGAGCCACCCAGGTGCCCCTGGAACCCCCACTTCTAACATGTTTTAAGGAGATGGTCAAGATTGAAGCTAAAATATGAATACAATAATATTTATTGTAAGTACTTAACATAAATTTGTAATTCACTCAAACTCTAGGGTATGGACACCCCCCCCCCACCGTGTGCTCACTCTCTCTCTCTCAAAATAAATAAATCTTTTAAAATAAATAAATAGATAATTAAAAAATAAACACTCCCCATACTGTTGCAAGCCTTTGGTTAATTTCCAAAATCATGAAAAAGTTGATTCTGACAACTTTTTCCAGTATGTTCACTGCTTTTACAAAGGAGGATATTTTTGGAAGTCCTTACTCTGTCATTCTGGAAGTGCTTCGTCCCACCTGTTTGTGTACAGAAAATTTTATTGGAACACAGCCATGCCCATTCATTTATATATTGTCTATAGCTGCTTTCACACTACAATTGAAGAGCTGAGTAGTTGCAACAGAAACCATATGGTCTGCAAAGTCTAAAATAAGAACTATCTGGCCTTTATAGAAAAAGTTTGCCAACCTCTACAGTAAGGCAAGAATGTGATATAGAGATTGGAGGAAGTAAATTGCCATTATTCACAGATGACATTATTTTGCATTTGGAAGTTTTTAAAATTTGGAAGCAACCTGTTAGAATTAATGAGTGCTTAGCAAGATCGCTCTACAGAACCCAACTGTCGGACTTCTGGATCCCACGAAGATGGTGGAAGCACATTCCATCCTGCCTCTCCCACTGATTACAACTAAAACGCCTGGACAGAATACATAGATCAACTATCTGAGGACTCTGAAAAGTAAATGAGAAAGTGGATTGGCGAGGGAAATCAAAGATTGAAATAACTGTGAGTTCCCTGGTTGGTTGGTTGGTTTTTCTCCACATTTCCCCATTAAACTCTAGCACAGCTCAAATCCTGGAACTGTGAAAAGGGTGGAAAGAGAAGAAGCTCTAAGAAATAAAACAAAACAAAACAAAAAAATCCTGTCTTTCTAACCAAGAGAATCAAGAATGGGGTATTTTGCAGGACAGAGAACATGGCAGGAAAGCCCAATTTCTTTTTTTTTTCTTCCACTTTTAACTGTCCCTGTCCTGAGGCTTCAACCTCCATTCATGATGGCATCCACCATCCCATAGGCACCTAAAACATTTCTCTCTGGTCAGAGAGTGGCTTCTGTCATTCAAAGAGGGTGAGGAACCCCCATATTCTTCTCTTTTTTCTGTTGCCCCTTCTCGCTCAGCTGGACCCATTTGTAGGGAGTGCCCAATAGCACAGAGAGACTAAGACCCTGGCTTTCTAGTGAGAGAAGCAGGAAAGGGGGTCTTGGAGATTTGGACAGTGTGGGGCGGGAAGTCATGGAGAGGATGGAGCTGGGGAAAAAGGATTCTTTAAATGTGTGCACTAAGTCCCAAGGCTTAAGTTGTGCGTGTGTGGAACTAACCTGAAACAGCCTAGCAAACGCTTTGAGAACGGAGATCAGAAAACTTCCTCTGTAAAGGGCCAGATAGTAAATATTTTAGGCTTTGTGGGTAACATATGCTCTCTGTCACATATTCCATCTTTCCTTCCTTCCTTCTTTCCTCCCTCCTCTCTCTCTCTCTCTCTCTCTCTCTCTCATACAAATATAAAAACCAGTTTTATCTCATAGGCCATTACAAAAACAATCCACAGGCTGGATTGGACTTGTGGACTGTAGTTTGCCAGCCCCTAGTGGAGACAGCTACCAAGATCCCAAACTGGCCTCTGGGTAGTGCACACGTGGGATGGATCAAATAGCATTGCAAAGGTTTTTAAAATGGAACTTGCTTTAGAATCGTAGCTCAAAAGAGGCAGATCACAACCTGGGGTCTGAAACTAGCCACAATGATGTCCTTCTTTAAAAAAAAAAATCAACTTTTATCAGATTTTAATAGGACCAAGGGTTTTATAATACTCAGAATTCCAGGATAAAAATCCAAAGTTACTCAACATACAAAGAACCAGGAAATTTTCAATACTTCTTAAGGGAAATGATAATGGATGCTGTCTAATGCAGGGTTCTCCAGGGGAAAAGAGGCAGTAGGATATAGAGATAGAGGTCAGATACAGACATATAGATAAGTATAGATAGAGACGAAGAGGAGATTTATTATAGGAATTGGCTCATGCAGCCATGAAGACCCAGAAGTCCCACAGTTTGCCATCTGCAAGCTGGAGACCCAGGAAGGCTGCTGCTATAATTCAGTCCAATGATCAATTGAGATGATCATGTGTTTCATTTTGCTAACGTGACATATTATACAGGTTGATTTTGCTATGTTGAAACGTCTTTGCATCCCAGGAATAAATCCCCCTTGGTCATGGCTTATAATTCTTTTAACGGGCTGCTACATTTGGTTGGCTAGTGTTTTGATGAAGACTTTTGCACTAATGCTCATAAGAGATACCGGTGTATAGTTTTCCTGTAGTGTCTTTGTCTGGCTTTAGTATAGGGTAATTAATGCTGGCCTCATAGCAGGAGTTCGGAGGTGTTTCCTCCTCTGTAATTCTTAGGAAAACATTTTTTAAAAGTAATTTTTATTTGGGAGAGAGAGAGCATGAGCAGGGGGAGGTGCAGAGGGAGAAGCAGGCTCCTAGCTGAACAGGGAGCCTGATGCGGGGCTCGATCCCAGGACCCCGAGATCGTGACCTGAGCCGAGGGCAGACACTTAACTGACTGAGCCACCCAGGCGCCCAAATTCTTAGGAAAACTTTAAGAAGGATTGGTATTTCTTCTTTAAATGTTTGGTAGAATTGACTGATGATGCCATCAGGTCCAGACTTTTCTTGGTTGGGAGATTTTTATTTCCTGATTCAATCTCCTTACTAGTTATGGGTCTATTGAAATTTTCTGTTTCTCACAATTCAGTGCTGTTAGATTTTGTGTTTCCAGGACTCTGTCCATTTTACCATTTTATTTAGGTTATTCCTGGGGGGAGGTCATCCAGAAGACATGAGCACTGGCTGACCCGTGGGCTGGAGCCCAGCAGTCGGAGACTCCTCAACCCCTCCGCTCTACTTGGATTATGGGTCCCACTTGCCTTTCTGCTCCCAGTAGCTGCTCCAAGGACAGAGCCTGGAATGATGTGGCCATCAGGCTGATATATGTGACTGAATGCAGTTCAGGCCTCTCTATATAAACTTTTAAAATGTGGCAGGTGGGTGTGGAGATCTACTCATCTTACAGTTGCCCAAGACGGGCCTCGTATGTAAGTTCCCTGGCTTATTACACCTGCCACCTGCCAGTCCGGAGTGGCCTGTCTCTTTCTTGGGTCTCTCTCTGCCCTCTGCAAACGGGGCCAGTTGTAGATCATACCCAGGAAGCTCTCTAAGAGCTTGTGAACCAACAGTTCTTCCCTTTGTTGGCATCTTTGTTGTTCTTATTCAATTCGTTGTTCATAGCGCTCTCTTATAATCTTTCTGTAGAAGGAGTAGAAATATCTCAACTTTCGTTTCTGATTTTAGTAATTTGCATCTTCTCTCTTTCTTTCTTAGTCACTCTAGCTAAATATTTGTCAATTTAGGTGACCTTTTCAAAGAACCGACTTTGGGTTTCATTGATTTTCTCGACTGTTTTTCTATTCTCTTACTGATTTCTGCTCTAATCTTTATTATTTCTTTCCCTCTGCTAGCGGTGGGTTCAGTTTGTTCTTCTTTTTATAATTCTTTAAGTTGTGAAGTTAGGTTGTTGATTTGAGATCTTTCTTGTTTTTTTAATGTAAGTGTTTATGACTCTAAGCTGGGTTTATGTTTATGACTCCCCCTGGGTCCTGCTTTTGCTGTCTCCCGTAACTCTGGGTATGTTGTGTTTTTGTTTTCATTTGTCTCTAAGTATTTTCTCATTTCCCTTGTGATTTCTTCTTTGAGCCACTGGTTGGTTAAAAGTCTGTTGTATAATTCCCACAATTTTGTGACTGTTCCAGTTTTCCTTCTGTTTTAGATTTCTAACTTCATCTCTTTGCGGTCAGAGAGGACATTTTGTATGAGATCCACCTTTTCAAATCCATTGAGACTGACTTTGTGGCCTAACCTAGAGTCTGTCCTGGAAAATGTCCCCTGTGCACTTGAGAAGAATGCGTATTCTGGTTTGGGGTAGATTGTTCGGTATATGCCTGTTAGATCTAGTCTGTTTGCTGTGTCGTTTCCTTATTTATATCTGTGTGGCTGCTCTACCCACTGTTGCAAGTGGGGTATGGAAATCTAGTTACCGTTGTAGAGCTGTCTGTTTCTCCTCGCAATTCTGCCAGTTGTTGCTTCATATATTTTGATGGTCTGTCATTAGGCGCATAAATGTTTATAACTTACATATTCTTGCTGTAGCAAGCCTTTTATTAATATATCATGTCCTTCTCTGTCTTTCGTAAACTTAAAGAAAAAAAATTTTTATGGTGGCTATAATCAAAAAGACTTCTTAAATTATCAACACCTCTTTTTCTATTTAAAATCTATTTTGTCTAGTTATCAGCATAGCTACTCCTGGTCTCGTTCAGTTACTATTTGCATGGAACACATTTATCCATCCTTTCACTTTCAGGCTATTTGTGTCCTTGGATTTAAAGTGAGTCTCTTACAAACTGATGATTCCCAGAGGGGAGTGGGGTGGGGGATGGGTGAAACAGGTGATGGGGATGAAGGAGCGCACCTGTCGTGATGAGCACCAGGTGACATATAGAAGAATTGTTGAATCACTGTATTGTACATCCGAAACCAACATTACACTGTATGTTACCTGAAATTTAAATAAAACTTAAGAAAAAGAGAGTCTCTTATAATAAGACAGTATATAGCTGGATTATGTGTTTTTATCCATTATGTTTGTCTCTGTCTTTTGGAGACTTTAATTCCTATACATTTAAAGTAATTACTGATGAGGAGAGACTTCTGTCATTTTGTTATTTGTTTTCTATATGCTTTATAGCTTTTTCTGTCCCTTGTTTCCTGCATCATTGTCTTCTTTTGTGTTTAGTTGAATTTTGTAGGGAAATGTCGAAATTTCTCATTTCCTTTTGTGTAAATTCTATAGCTATGCTCTTTGTGGTTACTGTGGGGAGTACGTGTAACATCCTAAAGCTATAACACTCGAATCTGAATTTATGCCAGTTTAATTTCAATAAAATGTAAAAACTCTGCTCCTTTACAGCTCTGTCCCCACCCCTTTCAGGTGTTGGTGTCAGAAGATTAGATCTTTATACTTTGTGTTGCAAAAAACATAAAGTTGTAGTTCCTTTAAATGCATTACATTAGTCTCCCACATTATGTAGAAAACAAGATTTGGGGTTACAAACCAAAGTTACAGAAATACTAGTTTTTACACTAATTGTTTTTTGGGTAAATATATTAGTCTTTCTCTTTCTCCCTTTTTTTAAATTCCAGTGTAGTTAACATACAGTGTCATATTAGTTTCAGATACAATATAGTGATTCAACAATTCTATACTTTACTCATAGTACTCATCACGATAAGTGTATTCTCTTTTTTAAAGATTTCTTTATTTGAGACAGAGAGAGAGCAAGCAGGGGCATGGCAGAGGGAGAGAGAGAGAATCTCAAGCAGACTCCCTGATGTGCATGGAACCAGACGCGGGGCTCGATCACACAATCCTGAGATCATGACCTGAGCCAAAATCAAGAGTTGGATGCTCAACTGACTGAGCCACCCAGGCGCCCCACAATAAATGTACTCTTAATACCCTTCACCTATTTCACCCATCCCCCAAAATATATTAGTCTCTTAAATCATGTAGTTACAAACCATTGCTACAGTAATATTAGCTTTTATAATCACCAACATATCTACCTTTAATTATTGAGGTATTTCTCCATACATCTTCAAGTTACTGTCTAGTGACCTTTGATTTCACCTTGTACGACTCCCTTGAGTACTTCTTGCAGAGTGGGTTTTATGGTCATGAACTCACTCAGCTTCTGTGTATCTGGGAATGTCTTCATTTCTCCCTCACTTTTGAGGACAGTTTTGCCAGACATAGGGTTCTTAGTCAATAGTTTTATTCTTTTGGCTCTTTGAATACATTGGCCCATGGTCTTCCGGCCTCAAAGTTTCTGATGAGAAATCTGTTGATAATCTTATTGAGGATCCCTCATGGGTGAAGATCCACTTCTCTCTCGCTTCTTTGAAGATTCTCTCTTTGCCTTTGCCTTTTGAAAATTCTGACTATGATGTGTCTTGGTGTGGGTGTCTTTGAGTTCATTTTATTTAAAGTTCATAGAGGGACGCCTGGGTGGCTCAGTTGTTAAGCGTCTGCCTTTGGCCCAGGTCATCCCAGGATCCTGGGATCGAGCTCCGCATCGGGCTCCCTGACCCGCACGAAGCCTGTTCTCCCTCTCCCACTCCCCCTGCTTGTGTTCCCTCTCTCTGTGTCTCTCTCTGTCAAATAAATAAAATCTTTAAAAAAAATAATAAAGTTCATAGAACTTCTTGGAAATTTATACTCATGTCTTTCATCAAATTTGGGAGGTTTCCAGCTATTATTTCTTCAAATATTCTCTGCCCCTTTTGCTCTCCTTTCCTTCTGGGATTCCCATGGTGCATAGGTCGGTCCTTTTGATGGTGTCCCATAGGTCTCTCGGGCTCTGGTTAATTTTGTTCAATCTTTTTTGTTTCTGTTCCTCGGCCTCAATAATTTCCATGGTCCGTCTTCAGGTTCACTAATTCTTTTCTCCTGCCTGCTCAAATATGCCTTTGAATCCCTCAGTGAATTTTTCATTTCAGCTGTTGGGACTTTTTAGCTCCAGAATCTTTCTGGTTTCTATCTCCTTAGGTTTTCTATCTCCTTGCAGCACTGCCATTTTGTTCACACATTGTTTTCTTGACTTCTCCATATCGTCCTTTAGTTCTTTGCACATCATTAAGACAGACGCTTTAAAGTCTTTGTCTGGTATATCTGCCATCAGGTCATTTTCAGGGACAGTTTCTGGTGAATTATTTTTCCCCTCTGTTCGGGCTGGACTTCCCTGTTTCTTTGGTATGCCTTGAGATTTGCTCTTGTTGTTGCTGAGAACTGGACATCTGCATCTAATTGTGTGGTAACTCTTCCCCCAGGTTTGCTGGGTTTTTTAAAATTAGTATTGTTTATTGTTTTGGGGTTTTTTGGGTTTTTTTGATGGTTATAGGCTGTCTCTGTGCTGAAGATCAAGCTGAAGTATTAAACTTAAAGTCTTCTCAGATCTTTTCTGAGCCTTTTTTTGGGCATGCTGGTCACTTTCTAAATTTCCCCAAATATGCAGTTGCTTTGAATGTCTTAGGGATTCCCCCCTCCCCCACCCTGGCTCCCACCATTTACGTACAGGCTGCTCCAAGAATATGTGAACAGGTGCCTGACATGGATGGGGGAGGGGATGGGTAGCTGCTACTGTGCTATGAGCTTAAAGTGATTGAAATCGACTGCAGTCAAAAAAAATGTTTTAAAACAACTTTATTGACATGTAATTACCACGCCACACAATTCACCCACTGAAAGTGACAGTTCACTGGCTTCTAGTCCATCACAGTGTTGTGCAACTATCAGGACAATCAACTTTAGAACATTCTCATAGCTCCCCCTGCAAAAAACCCATATCCTTTAGCCATCACCCCCAACTCCTCCATACCCTCTGGCCCCCCAGACTACTCATCTGCTCTCTGGCTCTGGATTTGCCTGTTCTGGATGCTTCGTACAAATGGAATCACACATCCTGTGGCCTTTGTGTCTGGCTTCTCTCACTGAGCATCATGTTCTCAAGGCTCATGCATGTTATGGCAGGTGTCGGTGCTGCTTCCATTTTATGGTTCGGTCATATTCTGCTGTGTGGGTGGACCACATGTGCTGTATCGTTGACCCCCAAATCAACTGCAATTCACCATCTACGCCTTCCCCTGGAATTTGAAGCCTTCAGTAGACTCCAGAGCCCCAAAATATTTATATCAGATAGATTCTGTCCAGTGCAATTGTTGTCTAGGTGGAGAGAGAGATTCCTGGTGCCTCCAACTCCACATCCTCCCAGAATCCTATATTCAGTTTTTTAGAGATTATGGCTGTCTGCCACCTTGAAGACTCAGTGTCACAGTGGACTTAATGTGGGCACAGATGGATCCGAGTGTTGCAAGGGGTGGACTGTAGCAGGGTTTTTGGTGTCCCCGTGTCACCCCCCCCCCCAAGCTTCCCTCTGATGGAACAGCAGCTGGGTGGACAGCTGTAGGTGAGCTTGGGCACACTGACAGTGTCCCATGTAAGCCTGTGACAGGTGTCCTTCCCCTCTCTGGCTCAGGCTCCTTTCCAACAAGGGCCCGTTGAGTCTATGAGCAAACACTGCAGGCAGAACTGTGGGGGGGGGGGTCAGTACTTCCAAGGGCCTCGGCCACTAGAGCACAGGGGGCAGTACACAAATGTTCCATCCTCCTTCTTCCAGAAAGACAGCTCTGGAAGACATTCTGTGCTCTTCCCAGGGGTCCCTACAGAATCAAGCCCCCATTGCTGACAGCAGTTATCTGCTGCTTTACATCTTTTCCCCAACACTCCCTCCCGGCTTCTCCTACTTATTTCCTGAGATACCGCTCAAATAAATTCCCAAGACCTTGTCTTAGGCTCTGCTTTGTGGGCAGTACCCATTCAGACACCCCCTAATCAAGGGGTCCTGGTGGAGGGGCTAGGATGGCCAGGGCAGCAGGCAAGGCACTTCCAGCATTTAGAGAGGCTGCCATTTACTGACACAGAAGGAGGCGACAGGCTGCCAGGATACGCTGGCAGAATATCAGCTTTTATTTTCAATGGTGACAAAGTTCCGAGCTTAGGAAGTTACCTATAGGCCTGAGACCCGAGCAAGTTAAGCCACCAACGATCAGTTCTTTCATGCATTCATAAGGCTCCAAGAGAAAAAACAAAAAAACCCTTTTAGGTGGTTATCTGATTGGCTGGGCCTACCTCCCTGGAGTCCAATGTGTGCAAAGCAGGTAAGTGGTCATTCTTTTACGAAATGGGGCTTCCGCCAGAAATCTGTCTTATTTTGCTTGGTCTGATGGTCAGGTTGTGCCAAACATTACATACGATGCTTAGAGGATTAACCATGACGGGAACAGAAAAATAACGTTCGTGGGCACTTACCGAATGCCAGGCACTGTGCTCGACACTTCACATGCAGTATCTTGTACACCTAAATACTCTCTGGGGTCACCATCAGTGTTAACTTCCATTTTCTGGATGAGGAAAACAAGAGGCTCAGAGAGGTTAAGTAGCTTGCCCAGGGTCACTCAGCAGTTGAGTGACAGAGTGAGTATTCTCACCCTCCCTCTGCTCCTTAGTCGTAACTGTGGGTTCTAGTGCTTTGCTCGGGGGGGGGGGGGTGCAGGCAGGGCCCTAGGAGATGGGTTCATCTCAGCACTCTGGCTCTAGTGCAGGGCCCAGCTCAGAGCATCCACGGGCCTGTGTCCGCTTCTTGAACCTGTGTATGCACAAGTGAGACCGGCCCCCAGCCTCCCTGGGTGACTAGCAGCAGCCTTGAACTCCACTCTGGATCAGCCTTTCTCAATGCAGATGAACTGCTGTTGCTGTTCTTTGGACATAATTTTCAGTGAGACAGGATCATTTGGAAAGTCATAAATACACATTCAGAGGCACGTGATGGATAATAAACTCGGCTCCAACGAGTCACTTGAGTCTCCATAAATCTTGGCTGCATTTTCTTCCCTGGTGCCTGTAAATCGGGCCTCTCTCCTCCTCCTTCTCTGTCTTCCTGGCCGCCCCTACCTGCCATCCCTTATGCTGCAGGTGGAGCATCTGACAGCCGGCCCCACATGCTGCCCTTCTACCCCTGTGCACATCGTTTCCACCACCCTGGGGGGCCCATGCGTCTCTCCCACTTTAGGCCTCCTTTGTGCTTTGCTGAACAACAGCCATGCCACATATCATGGTTTACACCAGGCTGATGGGGTTTTAACAACATGCAATTTTTAAAAGCAGGCTGTTGCTGTTCCTCGGCCTCGGCGGGCTGTTTCCAACATGCCAACAATGCAAGATGCAGGGAAAACCCCACGGCGTCTGGAGTCGGACACAGTGGGCTGAAGCGGTTCTGTAACTGGGGATTTCAGCCTCAGTGCGCTCATCTGCAGGACAGGGACGGTAATCCCTATTTCCCACGACTGTTTTACTCCGGATACTCGGGTAATCAACAGCAGAGGCAGCCTCGAAGCTCAGTTCTTTAACCCGACCCAAAAGTTTCACTTTTTGTCCTGCAAAGTCCTGCATGGAGGCTCTCCTCTACCTTAGGGCTTCATTATCTGGAACGTGTGTCCCTCCAAGACTGCCGCAGCCAGAGAGAGAGAGACCGCCACACCGTCTTGGCTCAGCACGGCCGCAAGCCCGAAAGGAAGGCGGGGCCCCTTGCTCACATCCTATTGGCCAGGACGAGTCACGTGGTCCCGGGCGAATTGCAAAGGATGCTGGGAGAAGCGCGTGGCTACTTGGGGAGCGTTTGCAGTTTTGCCGGAGTGGTTGTTGAGTGTGTCACGAAGTGCAATTCCCAGGAGAGGGCCAGGATGGGCCCCGGCGGAGCCTCAAGATGTCAGAGGTGCGTGTCGAGCAGGACTGGCTGATTTGCGCACAGCCCTCTTCCCAAATGGCGTATGGTGGTCCCCACCCCTTGGGCCCTGGCTGGGCTGCCTTTTTGGGTCAGTTCGGCAGCCAGTCCCCCAACCTTGGCTGATGGGGAGGCCCTGGGGTGCTCCCACTGCTCTAAGTAGCCATTCCCACGGGTCAGGGTGCAGGCTCTGAGGTCAGAGAGATGGATCAGAGAAGTTTCAGATCCCCTGTTGACCCACTCCCCCAGCCCCCCGAATCCCTAGGTGGCCCATGGGTCCTTCCCAACCTCCTCAGTTTTCTTCTGTGTAAAACGGGGCACATGAGGTCACTCTGAGAATTCCATGGTGGATATAAAGGGCGCAGAGCTGGGTTTCAAATAGGTGCTCAGGAAGTGGGGTTCACTGAGGCTGTGCCATTTTCTGTGATATAATGCACACTGTCTGAGGGCCAAGCTCTCTCTCCTCCACACTCCCACCACGCAGCCCTCCCTGGGGCTGGCACCTAACAGCATCCATGGACTTTCCAGCCCCTGGATCCTCCCAGCCTCTGTTGTGGGCTTCATTGGAGAAGGAGAGGAAGGCTCCCGTCCACAGCTGGGCCCTGCCTACGGGAAGCCCTCTGTGATTTCCCTGGCTCTTGTGAGTGTGGGGAGAGAGTAGGGTACTTGCGATCCTCTGCACTGTGGATAGGGAGGAGGCAGTCTGGCACATGAGGGTCTCCCTTGTCTCTGGGGCCTGCCCGCTCCCTGAACAGCCTCCCACAGCTGGGCCATGTGGTTTCAAGACTGGAACTCCTCGTGCACAGTCTGCCCTCCTTGTCAAGCATAGAAGCAGTGGGGCATGGTAAGGTTGGGAAGCAGGATATCGAAGAGGGCAGAGCCTGAACAGACTAATAAGACACCCTCTGCTACCAGGGCAAAGGGTTGGGGACCCTCAGGGCCACCCCTCCCAGGGCTGGAGACAGCTGGGCTAGAATTAACCAGCTTAAACTGTAGGGACAGATGCCCTGAGTTCTAGTCTTTGCCTGGCTGCTCATTTAGCATGTGGCCTTAAACCAACCCTTTCATGCCTGGGCCTCAACTTGCACATCTGTAAAATGGGGATCATATTCATCCCACCCACCTTACCAGGTTAGCTACAAGGCACTCAAGAAGGGGTTCTGGGTGGGGGTGGGGAGGTGAGGTGTGGGAGAGCCAGAGGGAACCCTCTGTTGGGATCTAAAATCCTCCCAGTGACCAGCTCTGGGCTGGGGCAGCAACTCCGGCTCTTCTGGAATCCAGACAGGGCCCAGAGGTAAGCACTGGACAAGCGAGGGGCTGTTGTTTCTCTCTCTTTCCTCCCACCCCAAGGGTGAAATCTTCTGCTTGTCCCTAGTGGAACTCTCTTTTTCCATCTCCCATTCTCAAAAGCACCCCATAAAATACCAAAATAAACACTATGCATGGCTTTCATTTGAGGAGGGTTTGTCTTTCCCCTTTTATTACTTCTTACCATGACATACCAGCCTTTCATCTTTGCACACCTGGGTCAGTGACCCTGGGAGGCAGGCCAGAGGCAGTGTGTCTGGGCCTCTTCGGTCAAACGAGGACTCACTTCTTGGAATGCTGGAGTAACCATGAGGGGCTGCCTGGTTGAGGAGGCAAATGCTGAACAGATGAGGGAACACTGGACCTGGGTTTTGAAGGATGAGTAGAAGTTCGTCAGGTGGAGAAAGTGGGGTGTGGAGAGCACTCCCAGGAGCGGGGAGCAGTATGTGCAAAGGGGTAGAGAAAGAAACAGATTGGCTCGTTTCAGGAGCAAGTGGAAATTCAGCAAGGCTGGATATCAGGGCACCTGAGGGAGGAGAGGGGGCCCAGAGGAGGCCCACAGAGGCCAGGAGGGATGGGTGTAGAGGCCTTGAATGCCAGGCTAAGGAGCCCAGACTTTATCTTGAGGGCCATGGGGAGCCAAGGAGGAAGATAAGTGAGGTGGGGCGAGCAGGGACACCTGCCCACCAGGGCCAGTCTTTATGACATCACTGTTTCTTCTTGTGTTGATGGGAGGTTGGAAGTGGCAGGGTGACCCATCTCCTCCCCAAACTCGAAGGAAGGCTTGAAAGAATCTAAAAGGAGCCTCCATATAAAATGACTCTTTAAAAAAGTCGACATTTCCGTGATTTTGTAGAAATTAATCAGGAACACATGCGTTCTATTTTTCATAAATTGCAAGAGATCAAAAGGGAAGGAAAACTCTCTTAGGGTAAAAGACAGTGTGAGTTCCATCACCAGCTGAAAGGCCCCACACCACTGCCTTCCATCTGCGCTTTCTTCCACCCAGCCTCCCCTGTGCCCCCCAATGGATGTGAGCCCCAGGCTGGGCGTGGGCCACGGAGGGGGCTCGGACACAGCCCACACCCGGGGTGCTCGCGGGCGGCGGGAGTACCAGCCATGAGGGGTGATGGCAGTTGCTGTGACCAGTGCTGGGAGGGAAAGCCCAGGACTGGGGGAGCCCAGGGGAGCCCAGCCAATCGAGGGAACAGAACAAGGGACAGTTGGAGAAGACACGAGATGCAAGCTGGGAACAGATTAGGATTGCCTTGAATGCCCTGCCGAAGAATCTGGATTCCCTTGCACTGTCCCCCAGAGCTATCTGAGGACCGGGGCTTGGGGACGGAAGCCCCAATCAGCCTTCCTCTTACTGTGAAACTTTGCCCCAACCTCGAACCTCAACCGGTCATCTGCAGAATGGGACGATAATGAGGCCTACTTCCTCCAGGGGAGCCGTGAGGGGCTGTGGACAGGCGGGCGCTCGCTTGGGCCTCTCTCACCACGGCCTCGTCTCTGTAGGCCTCGCCTGGCTTTGTCCTCCGTGGGGGCCACGGCCAGAGAGCAGTCCCTCAGACCTCCACCCTGCCGATGCCCAGCGTGTCCAAGGGCCCGCTAGTTCTGCAGCAAAGAAGAGGGGCCCGGGCCTCCCAGCGCCCTGATGCTCCTGCGTCCATCTGGGGTGAAGCGAGATCAGGAGGCCTGCGCGAGACCCGGCGCTTACGCTCACCAGATCGAGGGCTCCCTCCCTCTCTCCCAGCCCCCACGCGGGGCACCCCCACCCCGAGCTGAGCAGCACCCAGCCCGCCACCCCGCCCGCCCCGCCGTGGGCGCCGTGCCAGCCCTGCGGGCGGGCGGTGCAACGATCCGGCTAGACAGGCTGCCACCTTGGCACGTCCTGAGGCGCCCGGGGCCGCGGGGAGCTTCAAAAGGAAAATGAATGTCTCTTACCAGCAATTAGAGGAAATTATTTAGATAGAAATCTTGTTTTATATCTCCCCATTCTTGTTTTTCAATCCCCAGCCTTTGATTTCTTTCTTCTCCGGGGATTCTCAGAAAGACACTGAAGCCGGGGCCGCGCACCGAGGCCTAATGAGCGCCCGGGCGCACCTGGCGTCGCGGCCTCGCCCGTGCAGCTTCTGAGGCGCGGTGCCTCCTGAACCCAGCCCCGGGGTCTTCCAGAGCGGCTGGCGGCCCTTTGGCAGCGAGGGCCGCGCTCCTGGGGTGGGCAGTCGTGGGTGGGCCTCTGCTCTGGCTGCCATTCCCGCTGCCCTGGGTGGGGGGGCGGGGGGGCGGCCCAGGTCGTGGAGTCTGGGGATGGCATGGTGCCAAGGGCAGGCCTGAGGGGCAGGGGTCCCAGAGGCAGCCTAGGTGAGGGCCAGCACCCTTCTTCCGTCAGCAGGGGGACCCCCTCGCACCCCCTGCTGTTCAACATCTCCCTGCTGCCTCAGATGAGGTCCCAACTCCCCAGCTCGGCGCTCAGAGCCCTGCACATCCATCCCCTGGCAGAGATCCTGCCCCCTCCACCACTCGTCCCCCCCTTTAGCTGCCCAGAATGCCCGGCTGGTCCCAGACCAGAGCTGCTACTGTGGGCCTGGGTCCCACACAGCCTGGGCCTGAAATCAACGGCCTTATCTTCCTCTACCTGGCCAACTCCAGCCCTGCCTCACCTCCTCAGAGACCCTGAGTCAGATTCCTCCTCCCAGAAAAGTTGGTGCCCCCTGCACTCAGCCCAGGCCTCTGCCCTGATCCCGTCAAGCTATTTATGGGCCTAGGAGCTCCTCAAAGCCTGGGAGCAGATATGCTGCATCTCCGGGTCCCCAGCATTGGGTGGCCCCAGACAGGCTTCGGCAAGTGACAATGACTGCCTGAATAAATGAATGAATCAGAGAATGAATGGAGCTTATTGGAAAAGGCGCCAGGAACAGAGTGTCAAGGGACTAATCTTGACGTGTGTCTCAGTCTCTTCCTCCCTGTGTGACACGGAGCAAATCACTTTATTTTTCTGAGCCTCAATGTTCAGTTCTATGGAATGAGATTAATGGTTCTAGCTCTGCCTACACCAGAGTTATGAGGATAAAGCAAAATAAAGAAGTTGAGATGCTTTGCAATTGTATTAAAGCCATGCACTAGCCCTCCTTCCCTCCACCCACCCGTCTGTCCACTGACTCATCCATTATCAACCCATCCATCCATCCATTCAATCCATCCACCCACCTATCCCACCATTCATCCATCCATCTATCCATCCATCCACCCACACTCATCCATCCATCTATCCATCCATCTATCCATCCATCCACCCACACTCATCCATCCATCCAACATGCATCACCCATCTGTCCATCCATCCATCCATCCATCCACCCACACTCATCCATCCATCATCCATCCATCCATCCATCCATCTATCCATCCATCCACCCACACTCATCCATCCATCATCCATCCATCCATCCATCCATCTATCCATCCATCCACCCACACTCATCCATCCATCTATCCATCATCCATCCATCCACCCACTCATCCATCCATCCATCCATCCATCCATCCATCCATCCATCCTTTCGTGCATTCACTTAACACTCACTGAGGCCTCCTATGTGCTAAGACTGTGTTAGGATCTGAGGGACCGAGGGGGCTCAGGAGCAAAGACCTGCCTCCAGGACCCCCTCCCAGGGAGAGGTCGCAGCGACCATAGAGAGGTAGGTGTAGACAGGAGCTGAGGGAGCAAGGGAGAGCACAGGGCTTGGGATCACAGCCCCAGAGCGCCGCTGCTTCTTACCACCACTGATGCACCTTCTGCTCTCAAACTCCGCTTGCTTTGGGAATCCTAGGAGACCAAGAACCTTTCCACCAGGAGTCCACCCAGAAGGCACGGACATGGAGGTGGAGGCAGGGAGGCAGGAAACCTAGGCACAAAGAGGCTAAGTCATGACTCCATGAGTAGGAAGCTACTGAACTAGGATGTGGGCCCAGAGGCACATTCCTAACCTCGGCCTTGTGCCGGCTGGTCAACACCAGTCAACCTCAAGTCAAATGCCCAGAAATATGCCAGTCAGCGGCTGTTCAGCACCTGCTTATATACTTCCCCTGACAGGAAGCTCACTACCTTCCTGGGCAGCGAGGCTTCTCCATGAACAGCACTGACTGAACTGCTCTTTCGTGGATGGAGGTCCGTGCTGGCCTTGGTTCTGCCCCTGGACTCTGTATGTTCCTGCTGTCCCAGAATGTCCCCGCAGGAACCCGAAGATAGCGGTGGTATCGCTGAGCCTTCTCTTCCCCAGCCTGGGTGCCCCTCGAGGCTTCCCCACCTATCCATCTGGCATGTCATCGAGGCCACATGAGAGAGCAGAGGGAGGAAAGTACATTGTGGCATTAATTTGGGTCTTAACCTCGTTCTTAGCCTTGTTCTATTCCTGCCAAACATTCACGTTTATCAGCTCCCAAATCCTATTTAATCACTCGGTCCTCGTTGCTTAAAATGCCTTGATTTTGTTTCAGGGAGAGGGTAGCGATGAATCAATATAGTGCCCAGCCAGCCCTCCTGAGTTTCAGGGCATGTCCACATCTGGGTCCTTTCTCCCTCACGGTCACCAGTGTATGACACATACGCACGGGATGTCCACGTGCACGCACCCGCCCCAGCCTGCTCCACAGAGTGGGGGGACGGGGTGAAAAGCTCACCGAGTGGTGCTGGGACATGCTCGTGCTAATCTCTCAGTAAGTCGATGCATGATGACATCTTGGCATCAGCCACGGTGAGAGCATTTATACCTGGGACTTGGCAGATGCTACAAATTGGGGCTCCCCCCACATTTTTCTGCACAACACTGAATCTGCCCCTCATCTTTCTTCTTCCCAGGGACTTCTGCCTGACCCCAGAGACCCCAGTCCTGCCAAGAGGCAGACAAGACTCCTCAGGGGACACGCCCATCGGCAGCCCCACTTCTGTGTTCTCCCAGGAGCTGCGGGGATTCCAGAATGCGCACGTTCAGTATCTGTTGGGCGCTGCTGTCGGGCATGATAGGGTTGGGACAATGGGCTGGGACAATGGGACAAAGCTGTTGTCCGTACCAGCTCAGGGGGTGGAGGGGCTGCCCTGGGCTATGTGCACCACCCACATTATCTCACAACCCCGGGGCCCGTTTTATAGATGAGAAAACTGTCGAGCTCTAAAGACTAAGTCCAGCTCCAGACACTCCAAAATAATAGCGGGGGTGATTTTTTTGTTTGACCTTCACCACAGCTCCAAGAGGGAGCCATTATTTGCTCTGTTTGCCAGGGAGAAACCCGAAGCTCAGAGAAATTGACAGATCCCCCTTGCAATCCTGAGTGAGAATGCAGAACTCTCTGCCCTGAGCCCTGGGAAGGAGGTAAAGTGAGCCCTCCAAGGTGAGAGGCCTTCGGTTCTTGTCTCTGCTCCACTCACGACCCCACGGGTGACCTTGGACAAGTCACTTCCCATCACTAAGCCATCCTGCCCTAGTTCTAATCTCCCTCTGAGCCCCAGACCCTGGCACCTCTCCCACCTGGGCTTTATTCCGGGGTATCCCACAGACCTGTCCTTCATTCTGGGGTGTCCCGTCCCAGGTGGACTCTGTTTTCTTGTCCGTGAAATTGTACTAACAACAGTTTCTACTTGACATAGTCGGGTATCTATGGGATATAATGAGCCCAGCGTAGGTGCTCAAAAAATGTTATAGCCACTACGCGGCTAGGAGCGTGTCCCCATGGGCTGCCGGCTGTGGTGCTCATGAGTGTGCCCCCTGAACTCGATTCAAACATCTGACAATCACCTGAAATCCCTAGCAGTTCATCTATCCACCTGTTGACCTTGACAGGTATCTGGTGGATGAAAGATGGCCACAGATTATCGGTCCCTTCCTTCCAGAGATCTGTTTCTTCTCCCTTAGAGTCTAGGCTGGTCTTGTGCTGGCTTAACCCATGGAATGCCATGGCAGGGACACTGTGCTGGTCCCAGTCCCAGCCTTTAAGAAGACCAGCAACTTCTGCTTCCTCCCTCTTAGACGCTCCCTCTTGGGATCTAGCCATCTTGCTCCAGAATGTGTGGAGAAGCCACATGGAGGCGCCCGGGGTGACAACCCCCTCTAAGGTCCCAGGCGACTTCCGGCATCAGCTGCTAGTTACATCTGGGATGTTCCAGGCCTGGTTGCAGCCCCAACCAAACACCGAACACTGTATGAAGCAGGAGAAGCTCCCAGCTGAGCATGGTCAACTCACAGGCCCCAGAGATTTAGTAAGATTGTTACTGCATTATACCGCGTCGTTTTGGGGCAATTCGATGCAGCAAGGAGTACCCAAAACTTACAGTAGACCTGTTTACAAGACACATACACATTTCTAAGTATTTATTTACTTTTTTTGAAAAGAGTGGCCGCTCTAGGGGCTCCTGACTCGCTCCGCTCCGTCCGTGGAATGTGCAACTTTCGATCTCAGGTCGCAGGGTTGTGAGTTCAAGCCTCACGTTGGGGGTGGAGATTACTTGAAAATAAAATCTTAAAAAAAATAAAATAGTAACCACTCTCTCTATTGAACAGGAGTCAGAAAACTTTGGAAAACAGCCTATTTGTGTCCAGCCTGCAGGGTAAGAATGGTTTGGTGACTGGTGCGTGAAGATGATATGAAATTCCAATTTCCGTTTCCATCAGCAAAGTGCGATTGGAACACGCACATTTGTCTACACGCTGGCCCTGCTGCTTGGCACCAGGGCAGACCTGTGTGGTCACGGCCGAGGCCTGACAGCTGCGGAAGCTGGGTGATTTACTACCTGGCCCTTTACAGGAAGTTTACCAATTCCCGCCATAGAATATTAAATATGCATTGCCATTCTGAACTTAAAACACTGCATAAAAGTATTTGTATGTGTTTCTGGGCATTTATTCACTTAGTCCACAGAGTAAAAACAGCCAACAACAAGCGCCCAAAACAGCAACAACAAGCCCCCGCTGTGGACTTTTTTGCTTATTTATTTATTCGTTTGTTTCTTTACAAGTTTGCAAGTTTTAAGAAGTCCAAACATGGGCTAACTGTGCAGAACATGTAACCAATTATGGGAGGAATGCTAAGATAGCAGCCCAGGAGAGATCAAATTGAAACTTTTTGATGATGAAGGAAGAGAACAAAGATTGGAATCCCTAAGGCCTGCACCCTGCAGCCCGCCTCGCCTCACTCCCCACCCCACCCCACCTCCCTGCCCTGGTCGGGGGTGGCGGGGGGGGGGGGGGAGTGTCACAACAGCCACGCCCCTCGTTGTCCCCAGCCAGCTTCCGACTGGGGCCTTGGGGCCTTTGAGTAGGCCAGCCCTACCCCTGAACCTCCGACCCCCCACCCCACCCCACCCCTTCCTGCACACAATCCTCGCCTGTCCCTTTGCCCTCCCATGCTTTTTTTCTGCCAGAAGTCTAGGTGGAGCTTGCAGCCCCCACTTCGTGAGGGCTTCCCCCACCCTCCCACCCCCACAAGCCCTCATTCATTCCCTTCTGCTCCCGAGGCTCTGCGGAAGTCCCTCTAAGAGCCCTCCTACATGTGTTGCTGAGACCCATTTACTTGTCTTTCAGCTCCCTGGGCTGGAAGCATCTTGAAGGCAGTGGATGGGGCCCCAGGGAAGGCATCAGAGCCCCCGAAGCCCTCGCTGAGCCTTTGGGTACCCAAAAACCCAAGGGTGCAGAGCAGGCCAATCATTGCACGCCTCTGTGCTAAGCCCCCCCCCCCCACACCCTGCTTCCCCATCCCCGGGACCAGGGATGCGGAGAGATCAGGGCTCCCCGGACTGATGGGCACGTTCAGGGCCAAGCCGGAGCTGCCGCCACCTTCCCCTGGCCTCTGGCCGGGCAGGAGTGGCCAACAGAACCAGCTCCCGTTACAAGCCGGTCCTGGAGAACAAGAGGCCCTTTCAGGGTTCAGGGCCGGGCGGGCCCCACGTTCAGGTGCATGATCTCACCTCGCGGAAACCCAGCGGGCCTGCCAGACGGGCCTCATAAAGCCTTTGATGACCCAGCGTGGAGGACACAAATCACAGGTCCCCGGGGCCTCCCAGGCCTGGCCCACACTCCACTCCATGGACAAACGGCCAAGTTCTGAAAGGGACACAGGTGGGTGGGACTGCAGGGTGCTCGGGCAGATGCAGGCTGTCTACCCAGATCCTGCCGGCCTGTCTACCCACCCCCCCGCCCCCGCTCCCTGGGACACGGCAGCCTGATGGCTCCGGTCGGTCAGTTCTGGCAAAGCCAGCGGGTATCATCAGGCAGACGCACCCACCCCCCCCACACTGGTGGCCCCCACACGCTGGGGGCAGCTGGGGGCTGGGGCTGAGGGATTTGGGTGTTGTCCCCCAAGGGGAAGGCACCAACCAGGGCAGCAGCGGCTCCATCTTGGACGGAATCTGCCCGAGCTCCTTAGCCTGCAGCTCACGGGAGGCCCTGCTTGCTGTGAGCTCGTAGGACATGGCCTGGGAGCCCAAACTGACCCAGACGAAATGGAACTCAGATGAACCAAGAAGCACTGCCCCCTGCCCTCCCGGCGTGGCTTCTTGGCTCTACCCTCGAAGAGGGGCAGCTGTCTCTGGCCTCTCTGAGTCCTCCTCCGGCAGGAGGTCGGGACCGGGTGCACAGGCCTCTCACTGTGCCCAGCCTCGTGACGTGTCCGGCGGTGGCCTCTGTCGTCACTCCAGAATGGAGGTCCAAGTGCTACCGACTGTCAAAGCCTACCTAGCAGGTGGCCCAGGCCCCTCGGCACCTGGTGACGGGGAGCTCACCCCATTACGGGCAGGTTTGCGTAGAGACAGCCCCCATCCAGGACTGCCTCCCTGGATGGTGGTCCAGTGAGGGTCCTCAGCCCCCAGCCAGGGCTGCTCTGGGCCCAGCTTGATCTGTGGTCCCATCCCAAAGTTTCCTAAGCTGCATAGTGGGTTTCTGGGGTGCCCGCTTCCCTTTCCATTTTATTCGGATGTGCTCAAGGCGGCCCAGGCCTCCAGCTTTTATAGCAGGCTCCTCTCTGCCGGCAAAAACTTGACAGAGCTTGGGGGTGGGGCAGGAAGGAGAACCAGTAATTACGGAGCTGATGAGGGCATTTCCGGGATGGGCACTGCACTGAGCAGGAGGCCCACATGGAACAAGCGCAGGCTGGATCGGATGATTGTCCCCGGACCCTGAGCTTCGTGGCCCCATTCTTGGCCCTTCCATCCCCCACCGTGGCCGCTGGGAAGCTTGCTGCTCTCACTGGAGGGTCAGACGGCACGGACAAGGCCCTTCCCACTGGAAGGGTCTGGAGGCCTAGAACTGTGTTCCTTGGCTAATCCAACGCTCTGATGGGCACAGTGAGGGAGACAAGGAAAGGGTAAGGAAGTTCTGGAGGCAGAAGTGGTTGGAGGTACAGAGTAACCCCATCTGCATGCAGGAACCAGGGATCACAGAACAGATCCCATGACAGATGGTGGCAGGCAGCAGATACCCCCTCCCCCCAGGCAGGGTCCCAAGCAGGTACAAGGGTTAGGGTGAGGCCCCTCCGAAGCTGCTTCTCCCTCCACTTGGGTCCCCAGGACTCAGACAGCTCAGTTCACTTTCCTGGGCACGGGAACCAGGACAAAGGTCGCTTCCCCCTGAACACAGAACAGAACTTCTGGTGCTGCAGGGACACAGGACTGTGGCAGGGTGAGTGTTGGTTCGTGGAGGACCATCTCTGGGTACGAAGGAACCCTTAGGGGCCACCAGCTTGGAGCAAGGACATCACTCGTAAGTGAGAAGAACAACCAAGAGCTCACTGTTGCCGGGCCCTGGGATCCCTTCCATGCTTCACCTCTGACCCTTGGGCCAAGCCATCGATGAGGATGGGGGGCACCAAGCGTTGGGTGGTGCAGCCAGATCTCAGAGCTAGTAAGTAGTGAAGCTAGGACATGAACCCAGAGCAACAACAAATTCTCGGCCGAAGTCATAGGAGCACCCCTCCTTGAGCCAAGGGTTTCAGCCCCATGACCAGGAGTAAGTCTTACCTGTGCCCGTCCAAGGTGGCCCCACCTGCTGCCTTACTTGGTCTCGTGGTAGGAAGCAAGGACTGATGGAGGCTGACTGCCCGGTTCAAATCCCAGGTCTGCCACTTACTGGCTGAGCAGCCCAGGCCCAGTGCCTTACCCGCTCTGGCCCCAGTTTTTTCATCTGTGAAGTGGGAATAATGATAGGCTCTACTTCCCATGGTTGTTGGGAGAGTTATATGTGTGAGCGCATAGAAAGCGTAGTGTGTAGGGGACATACGTGCGTGCTCAGTCTTTAACAGGAAAGCAAGATTTGAAGAACTTAAAAAACTTACCCTATCGTTCATCCAGAAATCCGGCAGCCAGAACTCATATTCAGTCCTGTCTGCCCCCAAATTACATTTTTAACCTTGTGCCCGTGGCTGCCCAGAAGATGCCCAGGCCTTGGGGAAGCTGGAACCGGGCTCGGCTGCTCAGCCGTCGGTAGATGGCGCTGTGGGGCCACAAGGACCACCCTGGCGCCAAGAGCGTGCGCTCCCATATCAGGTCATGCACAGACAGGGGTCCTCCCAAGCTCAGGGCCATACCCTAGATGAGGTGCTGCCCTAGGAGGGAGGTACCGCTCACCCTGTTTCTCTGATGAGGATTACAAGGACCCGGAGAGATTAAGCCACTGGCCCGAGGTCACACATCCATAAGGCACTGGGGCTCCCCCCACCCCAGATGCACCCACTGAGATCCCCAGCCCCGCCCTCATGACACCTACCCCACCCTCATGGGCCCCGAGAGGCCACAGTTACTCTCTGGAGCTTGATGGGAACCAGGCATCCCCCTTCTGCCCCCACCATGGCTGGACATTCCAACAAAGCTGAAGCCGCCAGCTTTGAAGTCAGAGCTAAGCCCCAGATTAGGGTGGCTCCAGGCTGGCCTGTCCCTCCCAGCCCCGTCGCCAGGCCCACGCCCACGGTTCCCCCCTGTCCAGTGTCCTCTTGGCACAGAAAGATCTGGGGCCCAGAGAGGGAAGGGCTTGCTTAGCAAGACACAGCCCCTCTTCTGAATGCCCTCCCCTGCTAAGGAGCCCCAGGTCCCCTCGCCCCAAGACCAGCCACGGTCCTGAAATCCCACCTCACAGCCCCCTATCAGCACCCAAGAGGTCTCATGTTAATGTGCTGTCCCCCTTCCTGGCCCCACGGACACACATGCATTAGCGCCTATCACCCCAATAACGTGTCTTGGGCAGGAATGTGATCCTGAATACATTCAGGGGTGTGGGGCAGATGGAAGGCGGATGACTGCGGAAGGTCTGGAGCTGGGAAGGGCGACTGCCCCCGGGGTCTAGCTTCGTCATCTGTTCACGGAGCATTTTGCACCTCTGTGACCCTGGAGGATCCTTCCAGCTCAGCCTGCCACGGGCTCTGTGATTCTAGTTGGCTCACACCCACATGGAAGCCAGGCAGGTGTGTGTGTGTGTTGGGGGGGGGATCCCCTGCACGCCAGGCAACAGCCTAGGGGCTTTATGTACCCCTATTTTTCTGTCCTGAGGAGTGTCTCGTGTTCTAAAAGCCAGCCAGCCCCATCCCTGCTGTGTGGTCGCCAAGGGTCCCAACAGAACCAAGATTGAAGACTTGACATCCTATCTTACTCCACCCTCACCGAATAGGCACCAGGTGAGCCGTGAGGCATGCTAAGCTGGGAGAGGCTGGGGCAGAGGGGGCAGGTGGAGTGGGGGCAGTGGGCACCACCCTGGGTGGGCTTTAGGAGAGCGACAGATGCAAAGTGCCCCAGGACGCCATATCAGTGGGACTGAGCTGACGCCTGAATCATCCAAGGAGTTTGGCTTCAAGACAGTGAACTCTGAGCTTACGTGCGTGCCTGGAACAAACTCTCATGTGGCTGAGAGCCCGTCTGTCTGTCTGTCTGTCTGTCAGCAAGCAGCCACACTCCCTTGGCCCCACCCTACTGGATGGAGCCTCTTTTGTTCAAGGGGATTTGGACTCAAGACCAAAAGCTAAAGCTTTCAGCCTTGGGGTTCAAGAACTCATGTTCCAGAGAGTTCTGGACCGTTCGCTTTCTGAATAGTCTCTCACAGTCTCTCCTCTAGAATTCACCTCTTCCCCAAATCTCAGTGATTCCCACCCCACGTCTATTATTTTTGCCCTTAAGTATTGTCTACATTAGCTATTTTCCTTAAATTGACTCATGTACATACATTTCTTCTGAAGAAAGCTTTTCTAAAAAAAAAAACCTCACTACCAAACATGAAAGCTAGTTCCACATGCCGCAAATAGGAGATGACCTTAAAAATATAGAGGGTGTTGCTCAAGTCTAGCTGGCTGCTGTGGCTGAAGGAAGGCCTAGGGTCTGCTTCCTGATGGTTAAGAAGGGCATTGGGCTGGTCAGAGCCCCACCAACATCAAACAGAGCCTCTCCGTGTGATGTAATCAGCAGTGGACTTCTCTGGAAGAAGACTCCTTTTTTCTATCTTCCACCTGGAGGCCTGTCATCATCCTCTTTGTCTGCATTTCCCCTACCCATTCTTCAGGTTATCACCTCCTCCAGGAAGCCTTCTAGGCTGGATTGGGCCTCTCCTCTGTGCTTTCTCAGTTCCATGGGCCTTTCCGGACTTTGCACTTGTCACCCTGGGTTATTAAATTGCATTTGTGCTCGTGTCACTCCCGGCGACACGGAAGTGTCCCTACTCCCAGGACACAGTTTTACCATGGCCTACATGGGTGGCCTACTGCCTCCTCACCTGCCCCTTGCCCATCCACCCCTCTATCACCTTGAGTCCTTCTTGTATCCTAATGTCATTACTGGCCATGGGGTCTGCCTTCCCCTGGACATGGGCTCAGTAGGGGCCCGGATGCTATCTGTCTGTCCACCACTGGATCCCAAAGCCTGGCCTGCATGAAGCAAGGAGCTATCCTGTGAGGTCAGCACTGTCACGATCCTCATTTTCCAAATAGGGAAACTGAGTCACGGCGAGGTTAGTGAGTTGCCCAGGGTCACCCACGCAAAAGTGGCGAAGTCGGAGGCAGACTCAGGCGTCCGGGCTGTGGAGCCAGCCAAGGTCACCACGACCTTCGTCCTGTGCCCAGGGCTCAGCTCACAGCGGGAATGGGATAGAATTTCCCACCAAACAGACTCTGTGGCTCCTGGGGGTGTCCCCTCAAGTACCTCACCGCCTGCCTTCACCACCCCTGAGGCCTGAAATCCCACCAGGATGTTTCAGTGGCCCGAGGGCTAGTGTTCCCGGACTGAGGACACCGTGGGCCCCGCCACCCGCACCCCAGCCACTTCCTGGCCGTGAAAAAGGTACGGAGTCACCCCCAGGGTTGCCACGGAGACGGCCAGCGGAGGCAGAGCTCGGTCAGCAGAGGCTCCCCGGGAGATTCCCCGCCCAGCCGGCTCCAAGCCCCTGGGGTCCGTCCTGGAAAGACCTTCAAAGGACTCGGCCATTCTTGAGCGAGTGCCAGGGAGAGAATCTGTTCTCAGAGTCAATTTAGCCAGCCGCACGGGTGGAAGGAATTTGCCGTTTCTCTTAACAGCGACCCCCTCGTGATTTACACGGGGGCCACTGTCCGAAGGCCCCGGCTGACGGATCACAGTGGAAAATCAGATGCCAAGACCCAGGCGGCTCACTGGGCTAATTACCCTCAATGAGACCCAGCTGGCTGGGGGAGCCGGTGGGGGCCAGCGCAGGGCCAGATCCCTGCACCCAGCTCCCTGGGGACATGAAGCCTGCCACGGCTGTGTCCGGCCTTGCTGCCCGTCACCTACCGGGCTTGGGTTGCGGCCACCAAGAATTCCAGGAGAGCCAGTCCTGGCCAGCTCTCGAGACAGGTCACCTTCTGTGCAGCACAGCTAGGCAGGCCCAGGGATGCCCATGGCCTCAGGGTTTCCTGCTGCCCAGGGGGCTGGAGATCCCTGGGACTCACTGCAGGGGCCATGGGATCCCATTCTGTCTGTGGGGAGACTAGGGCCCAGACAGAGAGTGCAGGCCCCATGCAGCCCTGGGGATGGCTCTGGGGATGCTGTGGGCCCTGGCCATGACCTCTGGCCTGCAGTGTCTTCTTGGAGGCCCAGAGCCCACAGCACGGGCCACAGAAGCTACCTCCAGTGGCCTCATGCAGTTGGGGTCAGCTCTCCAGTCCTGCTGGAGCTGATTACATGTTTCCCAAGAGTCTACTAAGTGTCAGGCCCTGTGCAGGGGGCTAGGGGTAGAGGGAGGGACAGAATCCTACCTGATCCCGGACTTAAAGCCCTATGGGGAAGGCAAACACCACTTATGTATCCTCAGCAGAAGCGCTTGGTGCCATGAAGATGCCCTGGATGGGGTGTGGCACATGCCAAGCAGCAGACACTGGGGAGGTGAGGCGGGGCAGAGAACAGAAAGCGGAGTGGGGTCAGTGGGCAGAGGAGGGGGTGGTACCAGGCAGGAGAGTGTGCCAGGCAGAAGGAACGGCATACGCAAAGGCCCTGGGGCAGGAAGAAATGTAGGGCACTCAAGGGGCCAAATGAGGCTGTGCAGCTGGGGCCCAGAGCCAAGAGGATGAGGGTGCAGGGCGAGGTTAGGGAGGCCGCAAGGAGTTCTTGTACCTTTAAAAAGCGATCCCAGATACGACTCAGGAGACATGATGAGTCCATTAACATGCATGCTGCTCCCAGTTTCTCTCTGGCTCTCAGGAAACTCAACTCCCGCCCCAGCTTCCTGGAGTCGAGGAGGATCCAGTGGGACCTATCTGAGAGTCCCATGGGGCCAACCCAGGTGTCCGTCCACAGAACTGGATGGAAAGTCAGAGAGACTAAAAGCCCCTGGCTGTGGGCTCGGGTCAGGGGCAGCCAAGATCACCAATGAACCTCAGTGGAAGGAGAAGGGCCATGAACCAGCCATTCTGTGGAGCCACGACTGGCCCACCACTCTGCTCCCTTCTTCTTCCTAGGCCACCGGAGTCCGCTCACTCCCGTGCCTGTGGGACCAAAGCCCACTGAGGACAGAGGTGGGTGTTCCTGGTGTTACTGATCATCACTGGGCCCTGGAACAGAGGGGGCGTAAGTGGATGGATGTCTGAAGGACAGAGGAATGAATGGGCCCCCAGTCTCCTCTCCTGAGCCGTACGGAGCCCCTGGGGCCTTCCCGGCTGGCCGCCCCTGTGTCCTTGAGGAGCTGGGCCAGTGCAGGGCGGGCAGAACGGGGTGTCACAGAGCAGGGTGGCCCGGAGCTGTCAGGCGGGCGAGCAGATGCCCATGGCATCCGTTCCCTCCAGCTTGGCTCTGGCCTGGTTCCTCAGGGCACGAACAGGTCTGACGAGTTCCTCAGCAGCGGAGACCTTGATTTCCAGGAAAGCCAAACTCTTAGAGAGCAGAAAGAACAAGGCCTGGGCGGAGAGAGGGCTCTTTTGGAATACTGCTTCTCCTCTGCCGTGGGCCTTCCCCAGCCCCTGCTCGCAGACCTTGCCCTTGTGATCTGAGCCGGGGAGCTCCGGGCTGATGGGCACACCTCTCTCTCCACCTCCCCCAGAGGCAAGGAGGGCTCAGTCCCTCCCCCCAACCAATCCCACTGCATCAGCCGGTAGTTTGGGGTAGAGCTTATGGGTGCAGGCTCAGAGCCGGGCTGCCTGGGTTCCCCTCCCAGCCCCACCAATGACCTTGGGCAGGCTCTGTCCTCCCTCTCCGGTCCTGCGCTCACGCTCACGTGGCTGAGATGCCGAAGAGCACGTGCAGACCTCAGCCTGGGGCCTGGCACTTCGGATCCCACGTTGTTGGCATTTCTCCACCCGATCTTCTCCCTCGGGTCTCACCTCCTGGCCTGCTGACCACCGGTCTCTGCCTGGTCTTCCTCCGGCTCTAAGGGCTCAGGGTTA
Source organism: Halichoerus grypus (assembly GCF_964656455.1). NCBI lineage: Eukaryota > Metazoa > Chordata > Mammalia > Carnivora > Phocidae > Halichoerus > Halichoerus grypus. The sequence continues at coordinate 7,982,608 of NC_135717.1, forward strand.
CCCCGTGGACTCTTCTGGTCCCGCTGCCAGCTGTCCCTTCACAAGCTAGGCCCAGGTCCTGGCTCCCAGAGCCCTAGACATAGCATCCATCTGCCTCTTGCTCCTCACTACTCACACCCCACAGCCCCAAACTGAACTCAGCATTTCTCCCCGGAGCCACTTTTCCTCTGAGTCCTCCCCCCTACCCAGGACATGGCACCATCAGTCACCAAAGCCATGTCCCCACGGCTCCCCCTGATGCCCATCATCTCTACCCTATCTCCTGATCATACTGTCTTTTCTCTTTTCCTCCCTCCCCCGCTAACTTCCTCTCTTTCCTCTTTCTTTCTCCCTCCTTTTCCTTTTTCTTGCTCCCTTCCTTCCTGTTGGGATAGAACATAAATATAGTAAGGTACATTAACAGCTCGAATCTTAAAGGTACCATTTGATCACCTTTCATGTCTATACCTGAGTACCTGCCACCAGATCAAGACATGGAGGATTTTCATCTCCCACAAGTTTCTCTCATGGCCCTTCCCCACCCCAGAAATAACCATTATTCTGCCTTCTGTCTCCATAAATTAGCTTCACCTGATTTTGAACTCCACATAAGTGGAATCAAAAAATATGCACTCTGAAACATCGAGTTGGATGGATTGGAAATGAGAGTCCAGATATAAACCCATACAACTCTGATGAGTTCATCTTTGACAAGGATGCCAAAACCACTCAAAGAGGGAACAGAGTCTCACTCTTCCAAATCCTGGAAGAACTAGATATCTATAGGCAAAGAATGAAACTGGACCCCTACTTCACACCATAAACAACAACAACAACAACAACAAAACCCTCAAGATGTCTCATTGTCCTAAATGCAGAAGCTGAAACTATAAAACTCTTAGAAGAAAGAACAAGCATTAAAGAACACTATTAAGAAAGTGAAAAGAGAATCCACAGAATGGGAGAATATTTTTGCAAATCATGTATCTAAAGAACCTAGTATCAAAATATATAAAGAACTCTTATAGCTCAGCAACCAAAAAGATAAATAACCCAATTTAAAAATGGGCCATAAAGCTGAAAAGACATTTTTCAAAAAAAAAAATATAAAAATGGTCAATAAGAACATGATAAGATGCTCAGCATCATCAATCGTTAGGGAAATGCAAATCAAAAACAAAATAAAATGCCACATTACATCCACTAGGAGGGCTATTTAAAAAAAAACAACAGTGGGACGCCTGGCTGGCTCAGTTGATAGAGCGTGCAACTCTTGATCTCAGGTTGTGAGTTCAAGTCCCACATTGGATGTAGAGCTTACTTAAAAAAAAATTTTTGTTAATTTAAAAAAAAAAAAAAAAACAAAAATAACAGTGCTGGTGAGGATGTGAAGAAAGTAGAAGAACTTCGAACATTGCCAGTGGGCATGTAAAATGGTGCAGTCACTTTGAAAAGGTGCTTTGAAAAGCAGTTGAGCAATTCCTGGAAAAGTTAAATATAGAGTTACTATATGACCCATCAATTTCACTCCTAGAAGAGAATCAAAAAACATGCTCATACAAAAACTTGCACATGAATGTTCACAGCTCTGTTACTCATAATAGCCCCAAAGTGGGAACATCCCTAATGTCCATCAAGAGATGACTGGGTAAACAAAATGTGGTCTAGCCATACAATGGAATGTTATTCAGCTATAAAAAGGAAAAATACCACAACACAGACGAACCATGGAAACATTATGCGAAGAAGCCAGACACCAAAGGCCATATACTGTATGACTCCATTTATATGAAATGTCTAGAATAGGCAGATCCACAGAAAAAGAAAGTAGATTGGGGGTTGTTGCGACTTGGCACAGGAAGGGATGAGGAGTGACTGCTAATGGGTTTTTTTGGGGGGGCAATGAAAATATCCTGGATATGGATAGTGGTGACAGTTGCACAGCCCTGTGCGTATACTAAAAGCCACTGAATTATATACTTTAAAATGATGGATTTTATGGTATATGAATTATATCTTAATAAAAGTTATTTTTAAGTATGCTATCATTTTATTTTATTTTTTATTTTTATTTTTTTTTAAAGATTTTTATTTATTTGACAGAGAGAGAGACAGCAAGAGAGAACACAAGCAGGGGGAGTGGGAGTGGGAGAAGCAGGCTTCCCGCCGAGCAAGGAGCCAGATGCGGGGCTTGATCCCAGGACCCTGGGATCATGACCTGAGCCAAAGGCAGACGCTTAACGACTGAGCCGCCCAGGCGCCCCAGTATGCTATCATTTTAAAAAGTTGAAGAAAGAAGTATGCTCTCTTTTGTGTGTGTCTTTTTCTTTTTTTTTAAGATTTTATTTTTAGGGATGCCTGAGTGGCTCAGTCAGTTGGGCGTCTGCCTTCAGCTCAGGTCATGATCCCAGGGTTCTGGGATCGAGCCCTGCGTCAGGCTCCCTGCCCCGCGGGGAGCCTGCTTCTCCCTCTGCCTGCTGCTCCCCCTGCTTGTGATTTCTCTCTCTGTCAAATAAATAAATAAAAATCTCAAAAAAAAAAAAAAAGATTTTATTTTTAAGTAAGCTCTATCCCCGACATGGGGCTGGAACTCACAAGCCTGAGATCAAGATCATCGTCTTGTTTCCAATTTGGGACTCTTATAGATCTGTGAGCTCTCACACTTGTCTTTCGAAGGACATGTGATGGACATTTCTGGCGATCTCTGTGTAGGAGTGGGAGTGCTAGGTCAGGAAATGTATCCATTTTAACTTCAGGAGGAAGTGCTGCCCCAGTTTGCAAAGGGGTTGACCCACTTCACGCTCCTGCGACCCAACTTCGAGAGTTCTGTTTGTTCTACATCCTTGCCAACACTTGGCGTTGTCAATCTTTTTAACTTTAGCCATTCTGGTGAGCGTGTTCTGTAAGGAGGTTTTCATTTGCATTTTCCTTACAAGCATTGAAGTTGAGCATCTTTTCAGGTCTTTCTTGGCCATTTGGAGACTATTTTTTGGCATTTACTTGTGTGTGTGTGTGTCTGTGGTTGTTAGCTTTCCATTAAGGATGTGTAGGATTTTTAAAAAATGTTTCTCCATGAAGTCTTTTTTTTTTTTAAAGATTTTATTTATTTATTTTTGAGAGAGAGAGGGAGAGTGTGTGAGCAGCAGCAAGGGGAGGGGCAGAGGGAGAGGCAGGCTCCTCACTGAGCAGGGAGCCCAACATGGGACTCCATCCCAGGACCCTGGGATCATGACCTGAGCCGAAGGCAGACGCTTAATGACTGAGCCACCCAGGCGCCCCTAGGACTTTTTAAAAGTATATTTGGGATATGAGATCTTTGTCAAAATCTATTCCCAACACTGGGCTTTGCCTTTTCACACTCTTCAATGTGTCTTTCGCTGAGGGGAAATGTTTACTTTTGATGAAGTCCAACTTAACGCATTTTCATTTTGTGGTTGGTGCGACATGTGTCCTCTTTAAGGAATCCTCACCTGCTCCTTAAACATCTCTTGGCTCCGCCCCCTCGTCTCTACCTTCTTGGCCTCTGCCCAGCTCCTAGGGAGCATTGCTCTGACCCCTCTCCCCGTGCCCCCACCCCACTTCTTGTCCTGCTCACTGCACCACCTTCCGTCCCAGGGACAGGGTTGGCTCGTCTGTGTGTCCCCCGGACCGGCACGGGGGTTTGGCACGCCCTAGGTGCTCAATAAAAGCTTCCTAAATGAAGGCATGTCCTGTGGCCTAGCTGGGGATCATTAAAACTGTCAATTAGTTCTAAACACCAGCTCATCAGGAACATTTGAGCAAAGCCGGGGAAGTAAAAAAGTTTTGGAAAAACCAACAACGCAGGAGTGTTCCGCTTTCTCCCCAGCCGGAGCATTAATCACGAAAACTCAGGCCTTGTTAGCATTCTTTATTCTCGCTTTGCCCCTGAGCTGCAGGACGAGGGGAGCCTTTCCTTTGCACACATTGGCTGTAGGGGGCTCCCCGGGGGTCACCCCCAAAACATGGCAGGTGTTTGCTGCCTCCAAGCGTTGGGGGGTCCCTGGCCTCCTAGTCTTTCTCCTCTCCGTGTGTGATGACGTAGCACAGGTTCCGGTAATCCAGATTACCACACATATCTGGCGGGAAAGCCGCAAACATCTGCTTGACCTGGGGAAGGAGCAGGGAGTCAGCCTGGACTCGGGTGGAGGGGGGACCAGAGTCGGGCGGGTGTCACCCGAGGGCGTCAGGCAGAACGTGGCTCCCCTCTCTGCAGATGGAGGCAGGGATGGCCACGGGCCTGCAGTCAGCCCCACTCATCCTTGTCGTCCTCCAAGGAGTCAGAGGGGTCATGATGTCAGCGTCTAAAGAAGAGCCATCTCTCGGGGAGGGGCTGCTGAGAAGGGCCTGGGCCGGGCAGGACCTCCCCCGGAAGATTCTAGGCAGTGTCCTGGAAAACCCGTACTCACCTCCTCCTCACTGAACCGGTCGGCCTGGGTCATGAGCTTCTCTTTGATGCTGCTTAGGGGGAAGAGGAAGGGTCAGGTTCAGGGGAAGGGCCACCCCAGGTGTGCACATGCAGATCCCGGGGTGGGGGGGGGTGAGAGCGGACAGGTGGTGGGGAGGCGTTGTGCCCCAGGAGGACCCCGGCCAGATGTCTGTGCGGCCTCAGATGGACCCCTCGATCTCTTCTAGATGCACTGCTGGTTCAGCCAGGGACTTGCGCGGACATGTGCATCGTGCCTTCGAGAGTACAAGGGGCTTGCACTCGGCCGAGGCATGAGAAAGCCTTGCCCAGGTCTCCTTTGCTCCTCGTAGCCCTGGGAAGCCAGGGCTGTGAGCCCGCTTCACAGAGAAACTGCTGAGGTTCGGGAGATGTCAGGACCGGCAGTGACAGTGCGGGGCCAGAGCTGCCCGGGGGCCTGGAGGAGCAGGAGGTGACGCTCCAGAGGCCTGATGCCCCGGGAGCTTGGAGGGCTCCCCCCACCCGGCCTCTCGGGGGGCACAGCGGGCAGGGAAAGGATCAGAGGGCCGAGCCAGGCCTGAGCGCCAAGTGTCCCGTGGCGCCGGCAGAGGCCAGCCCGCTAAGGACCGACGCGCATTTTCCATTATTTATGTTACTGTGGGACAGTCACAGTTTCCGACTCTCTGAGCTGGGGACTGTTCACAGACTCCGCTTCAGCCAGAGCCTCCTCTGTGGCCTGCCTGGCGGGCAGCCACGTCTTCCAGGTCCGATAGCCCCAGGGCTGAGGCCTTCGGTTCCCAAACTGGGTCCCTGAAGTGTTCCTGGCCTGGTGTTGGGGGGAGTGAGGGTGAGTGCCAGGAGAGGGGTTGGTCCAGACCACTCCCGGGGTTGCCCTCAGTGTCTCCTGGGGGTCCCCAAGATGGCTGTGGGAAACATGGACCCTGAGGGAGGGGTGAAGGAGAGGGCCCCAGCCTGCAGGAACCCTGAACAACCCCTCACCTACCCCTGGGGAGCATGGGCCTCACAACTTTGGGGGGTGGGGGGTGGTGAGAAGGTGTGAGAGACAAGATGGACCTTCTCTGGTTTCCCCCCTGGTTCCCCCCCCCGCCCTCTCCTGCCCTCCCCCGCCCGCCCCCATTATGGGATGATTCTAGTGGGCAGCAAATCTAGCCTCAAAGCCAAGGCCTCAAGCATCACAGTAATCAGTCAGGAAGCATATGCCTGGGGAGGAAATTCTGCCTGCCCCAGGCCACCCACAGGCCCAGTGAGACCTCGGAGGCTCTGAAGGGACTTCCCCGGGGACAGTTCAGTGTCCTAGTCCCTGGGCAGGCTGCCCCACCCACCACCCTCGGCTCTGCTCAGTGCTCTCACTGGGCTGAGGCACAGAGGACATCGGGGTCCCCACCTCCGTGATGCCAGCCCAGTGGCCCCCAGGGCAGACCCGGAGTCCAGGGCCTGTTGCATGAGCTGCCCCACCCAGACCCTTTCTGTGCTCAGCCTCTCCCACCCAGTTTCCCCCACGCCCTCCAGCCGCCCCCTTACCAGCCCCGCAAACGCCAAGCCCTGTCCCTTCACAGCTATGTTCTGGCATCTAGAATGTTCCCTGCCCCAGCCTAGGCAACCCTTCGTTGCCCTTCAAAGCCCACCTCTACCACTGGGAAACCCACCCCTGGTGACCCCACACTCCCTATACACTTCCACACAGAAATGGGGACACTGGGTCCCAGAGAGGGGAAGGGGGGACACTGAGCGATGGCTGAGCTGGGCAGGGCAGTGCCTTCCTGGCTCCTGGCCAGACACTGACCGAGCTGGGTGGGGGAGGAGCCTGGGCTGCAACCCACCCTGACCTCACCCCAGCTCACTGATCACCTGAGCCTTTGGGGAGAGAAAAACCAAATGAAGGGCAGAGGGGACTTACAAATCAGCCTTGACAAAACCTTTCCCTTCGGTGTCAAACACCTTGAAGGCGTGGAGAATGGTCTCCTCCGGGTCCGTACCTAGAAACAGCACATACAGGCAGGGAGAGAATAGGGTGAAGAGCACAGGCCGGGGCTAGGGGCTGGGCTTCCTCCCCAACTTCCACTCCACAGTGGGAGCAAGAGAAGGGAGATTTCTGAGAAGGAATAGAAGGAACGACCAAGAGCACTGTGTGTAGTTATGAGCAGCCTGCTCAGCTGTACATGGAGACCCCAACTGAGCACTTACTATATGCTTAACTCTCCTGATGACTGGCCTGATTTTATAGGCGAAGAAACTGAAGCTCAGATTAGTGAGGTGGGGTTGGGGTGGGGGCACTTCTGGAGCTCCCTCGTGACCCAAGATGTGCATGAGAGCTGGCAGGTCAAAAAGACTGTGCTGTACTTGGGGGCTGAAGGCTGGGCTTGAGCAGGGGCGCTGGAGGGTCTGCAAGATGGTCCAGGCCAGAGATGGGGCGGGTGGAGGGCAGTGGGCTGGAGGGAGGGCAGAGCAGTTCTGGTTTGTCACCCCCCCAACCCCCCGGTGTGGGCTTGGGGGAAAGATGTCATTAGAAGGAATGTCTATGACCACAACGGGATGGACTAGCTAGCCCCTGGTTGTACGGATGGGGAAACTGAGGCCCAGAGAGAAGCAGGGTCTGGCCCAAGGCCTCACAGCTATGAATGACAGCCGGCGACCTGGTGACCCTTCCCTGATGCTCTCTCCCCTCTCACACTGCCACCCTGCTCACTGCAGACCAGGCACGTCCCCTTCCTTCCTCAAGGCTCAGCTCTGTCACCAGTGACATGGAGGAAAAGGTGTGTTTGCTGCCCACCTCCCAGGGTCAGCTTGCAAAACGGGTCATTAATGGTAAAGATCGGGTCAAACACTGATGGGTCACGGTCGCAAACCCCTCTGAGTGCTCTGTGCCATGTTGGCTCCTGGGACCCCACCCCCACCCCCGCCACCAGAACACCCTGTGTGGTAGGTATCGATGTCCTCAGTTTGTCAAAGAAGGAACCGAGACAGAGGACCTTGCTTGAGGTCCCCACGAAGAGCGGGAGGAAGGGTCTGAAGCCGACTGGACTCCAGAGCTCCTTGCTGCTCTGTGCTCCCACCTGCCAGACTGGGGCCTCCTCCCAACAGGATGCCATCTGAGTCACTCGGCGACTCTGAGGCCGAGCGAGGGGCCGAGCCTGGAGCAAGGCTGGCACCGCTGGCCTGGGAGATCGGGGAGGGCACAGCCGTGGGCTTCCTCCGCCGAGGGCAGCAGGGAGCCCGTGTGCCCAGGCCAGAGGCTCAGCCCAGGGTCCCTCTGGGGCAGAGCCCCAGGCACTCACCGCCTGGCCTCGGAAGCAGAGAGGGGGTGCCCCAGGGATTACGGTGGGGGGCTGGTGGGAGGTCTTGGCCTCCCAGGGCATGTGAAGAGTCCTCGCTGCTGGGGCGGGCTGGCTCCAACCCACCTTCCTGAGGACCAGCGGCCCCAGGTTCAGGCCCAGTGTCCGCACAGTGACCACAGTCCAATCCTCCCCTCTCTCCCCACAGAGAGAGTCTCTGCTCTGCGGACCGCAAACCACACAAATGAATGGGCCACAGAGTGGCCATTGGGAATCACGTGACCAAGTGTCCTCATCCCAGTTAGAGGGATGACGGGGCCTGCTCCAGCCCCCCAGCTCCTGTCCCCGCTGCTGGCCAAGCGTGCCGGCTCAGCTAAGTTCACGTGACAAGCTCAGACGGAGCCCCCAGGCCTGGGACCTGGCGCGAGCCAAGCTGCTCATGCTGTTTGACAAGGTCCAAGTATGGGGGACGATCCTGAAAACAGGAGACTCCGCAGCTGGCTCCTGCTATTCTCTTTCATTTTGTTTATGGCAATCTTTGTAATTGTGGGAATATTTCTGGGGTCTCATGATAAAGTGACTACTCATCTTAGTTACGCCTATCTAAGCAATCATAATGCAACTAATTCCACGAAGAATTAGTTTCTATAGAACAAAATAACAAGACGGTCACGCTCTGTCTAGCACCTCTCTCTTTGCGTACTGTTTTTTAGTTTTAGCGGGAGTCAATAAGCGGAAATCAATAAAGGTCATGTTAATCATTACAAAGGAAAAATGAAAGAAGGCTATGGCTGTAATCCAGAAAATGATCTAAGATTTGGAAAAACAAAAATATCCTAACATATAAATAAAGTTCCTCCGAGGCTGTCAGGAGGAGATGCTTGCACCCTGATCCTGTGTCTGTCTCCTCATTCGCCGACGCCGTCCTTTCCTACGAGAGACCCACCCCGGCTGGAGCTGGACTCTGGCAGGGACCCCTGCAAAACTGAGAAAAAACTGCAGTCTCTTGGCCCCTATGGGGCCCCGCCTGGCCCTGGGTCATGGCTCTTAGCTCAGCCGTGCACCCACGCGAGCTTCAGGCCTCCCACGTAGAGTCACCGGCTAGAGTCCCACAAGTCTTTCCCAGGAGCGTACCCCTGCCCCAGCCCCCCAGGCTTCTGAGCTCTTCAAGGAGGAGGCCACGGTCCTGGGAATAAGCCCTAATGAGCTTCCCAGAGGAGGGCCAGCTCCAGGCTCCCCTCGGGCCCCACGTCTGGCCCTCAGTTTCCCTGGGAGGGCGGGTCTATTGTTGGCCTTTAGCTCCAGGATCAGCCAGGACAGGGTGTGTAGAGGTTATTATACTTCCCAGCTGGCCTCAACCCACGAGACTATTAGGATTTCTCGCCAAACATAATCAGTGATGTGGCCAGGGTCACCCCTGGAGTGGGTTGAGGGTGGCCCCCAAAACATATGCCCATGTTCTCATCTCTGGAAACTGGAAATGTCACCTCATTTGAAAAAGGGGCCTTTGCAGATGTAAGGAAATGATGTTGAGATGGGGAGATCATCCTGGGCTATCCCAATGGGCCCTAAATCCAGTGACAAGTGTCCTTCTAAGAGTAAGGGACAGGAAGGTGGGCAGACAGAAGAGGGGACGGTGGGACCACAGAGACAGGGATTGGAGCGAGGCAGCCACCGGAGGCCAGAAAAGGCAAAAAAAAAAAAAAAAAATGGGGCTCTCCCCTCGAGCCCCTGATGGAGCCTCTTGCCGGATTTCGGACTTCTAGACGCTGGAACTGAGAGAACACATTGAGGCTTTTTTGAGCTGTCAAGTTTGTGGTTCTTTGTTAGGGCAGCCTCAGGAAACCAACACAACCCCCACTTTACAGACAGAAAATGGAGGTGCAAAGCAGATAAGCCTGGCCCAAGGTCACCCCGGGGATCGGTGGGAGGGCATGCGGCAGGGGCAGCCCGAGGGTGAGTGGGGAGGAGTCTCACCTCCCAGGGCAGCCTCAGCCCAGGTTGGCCCCCTCCCTCTGCCCAGGGAAGCCTCGAGCCCAGGAAAACGCTACAAAGGGGCAGAGGGTAGCTCCCCGGGGCCCAGAGAGAAAGGGACAGAGTTGCCTGGACCGCTGCCCTGACCCCAGGCCCCCGGCCCGATGCTGCATCTCGGGAGGCGCCATGGTTAGAGCCCGGAGTCGTGGTTAGGGTTCCATCCCCGCCACTTTGATGCGCGGGTGCCTGGCACTCGTATGGTGACACCTCTGAGCCCCTCGAGCTGTTCCCTGGAAGCTGTGTGAGTGACCCTCCCGGAGCTGGGGTCAGTCGTAGTAACTTCCAGAATCCCACTCCCAGTAACCCTCCTCCTGTTGGCCGTGAGGCAGGGCAGGTAAGGCGAGCCCAGGGGTAGGGAAGTGAGGCTGGGGCCCCTGGTGGGCGGAGGGCTTTCACACAAATTGTCCCCTCCTGACCCCGGGAGGCCCTACTCCTACCCTGGTGTAGAAGTGGAAACTGGGGTGGGGCCCAGGGGGCTGGCAGCTGGGGCCACACCATACTCCCAGCTGTCTGCACACAGAGCCAGGCTGCCCAGCCCCTCCCCAGGGCCACCTGGGGCCTCACTCACCCTTCAGCTTCTCCCCAAACATGGTCAGGAAGACGGTGAAGTTGATGGGCCCAGGGGCCTCCTTCACCATGGCCTCCAGCTCCTCGTTCTTCACATTGATGCGGCCTGGTGGAGGGGGAGGGACACCCAGGAGCACAATGAGGGACAGAGGGGACCCTGCCTGCAGGCAGCCCAGGAGAGCAGAGCTCAGGACCAGGGAGCTTCCTGCAGGGTCTCCCAGCTCTACTCTCCCACATCCCCCCCCTTCAGCCCTCAGGCCCTGCCCACCTGCTGGGGGACCTTCAGAGGGGGACACATTCAGCCACAGTTAGCACTGGGCTGCCCCCACCCCCCTGCCCCCGCCCCCTGCTACCACCCCGGCCTCCCTGGACAGAAGAGCAAGTTGGTGATTATCTCCATTTCACAGGTGAAGAAACTGAGGCCCAAAGAAGCTGAAGCGCAGGTGCATAGGGGCCAGAAGACCTGGAGCTCAGAGCTCATGTGCCCTGGGAGGAGGTCATCTGGGGGTGGGTGGACTTGGGGTTCCTCATGGTCCCAGCGGACAATCACATTTCCGAGAGCTCAAAGCTTAGTTTAGACATGACTTAGTTATGCCCCCTTCCCCTGACCTGAACTCCCTCCCCATTCATGCCTTAAGTCCTCTCCCTGGGCCCTTAGAGAGGGCAAAAGTCTCCCCTGGCAGCCGAAACCCGGTAGCCTTGAGCCCTGCAGACGTGTCCGGCCTCCTCCCCCAGCATCTCCCACTGCTCTCTTGGCTGCCTCCCCCACCCCGGCCTCCTAAGCCAGGCCTTTGCAGGGGTCATTTGTGCACCTGCTGCCCTCCCTGCGTCCTCGGCCCAGATCATACCTTCCAGTCACAGGCCACCCCTCCCCTGTGCCCCCAGGGCACCCAAACCCCTCACAACCACTACAACTGCTGCCCTGGCCTGTCCCCAGGCACCCACTCTTTCCAGAAGGCCTGGGCTCAGTTCTGCCCCCAGCCCTGAGCCCCTGCAGCTGCTGGTCACCCACCCAAGGCAGCAAAGGTGTCCCTCAGGTCCTCCTTGTCGATGAAGCCATCCCGGTTCTGGTCCATGATGGTGAAGGCCTGGTGGAGACATGGGTACTGAGCAGCCTCCTACCCACTCGCCCAAGCCCAGGCCCCTCCCCAGAACCCTGCTCCCCCAAGGGACTGTCGTCCTGCACACCACTGCCTGGGTAACCTCTGGCCAGCCGGTGTCCTGGCTCAGCACGGCCCCAGCACGAGAGCGTTGGCTGACCCGCTCAGCTCCCACCGCACGCCAGCACGCAGCTGGGATGCCATGCCCATCCCTCACTTCATGCTGCAGCAACCCCATTTTACAGAGAGGGAAACTGAGGCTCAGAGAGCAGAAGGACTCGCCCGAGGTCACGCAGCAAGCAAAGGCTCAGGTAGAGAGGGGCGGGGGTTGCCCAAAGACCGCAAGTCACGTCTCTGGGCTCGGAGGCACACCATGGAGGCCTCTAAGGATAGTGACATCATCATCACCCCCAGGGACTGAGGGTGACCCGGGCCTTGCCAGCCCCCTGAGTGTTTCCATGCATTGCATTAATCCTCCCGGTGGCCCCAGAGGGCACTGACCAACCTCTTTAAACTCCTGGATCTGGGACTGATCAAACATGGAGAAGACATTGGAGCCGGCTCCACCTTCTGCTCTCTTGCGGGCTCTTCTGGGTGCCTGGGAGGTGGCAGATGGGCTACTGCAGACGGCCTTCCGCCGGAGGTCAGCCGTGCACCCCGCCCGCCCCCCACGCCTCCCCTCCCAGCGTGTCACGGTACTGAACGACACGGCCACCCTGGGCCACAGGGTGCAGCAGACAGACAGGGCTCCTAAGGAAGCCTTGTGGATAAGGGGGGGCATTTGTCCAGCCTGAGGCCAGAAACCTGGGGGCCCCCACCCCACAGGCTGGTCAGCGGCTTCCTGACCCGGTGGGGGGAGCCCAGGCGGTATAGCGGAGAGGACACGGTCCACCCACATCTCCCTGCGGCCGTCCCACCTCGGGGCTCCCCTGCGCCCACCCAGGGCCCAGCTCGGAGCGCGGCTCCATCGGGAAACGTCTGCCCAGAGCTCAGAACCCATGTCCACCGCAGGTAGAGCAGGCGACCCCCCACACGGAGGGTCTCTGGCCAGCCTTCCTGCCTCCACATGCTTCTCTCAGGGTATCAGGGGCCTGAGAGCCCACCACTGAGCATTCCCTGAAAGCTCTGGGTCCCCAAGACCCCCCAGGGGACCTTGCCCTCGGTGGCTATCACCAAGGACTTTCAGACTTGGCTCGTGAGGTGGGAAAGCACAGCCCGGGCTTCACAGGGCCGGAGGGGCAAGTGGGGTGTCCCCCCCAGCCCAGTGCCCCTGCCTCCATGTCAGTGGTACCAAGCCTCTGCCCACCCCACCCCAGAGCGGGGGCTTCCCCTGCCTCCCCCGCCCCGGGCCCCTGTGTGGTCTCCCCTCCCCGAGCTCACGCCTGTCCCCCCAGCCCGCGCTCACCCCCACTTCCCCTCCGGCTCCCAGGCTCAGGAGCAGCAGTAACGGCTGACTTATAATTAGCTTTTACTGGGTGCTTTGTCTCCACTAATCCTTTGAAATGGGGCTCGCAGGGCAGCCAGGACGTTATGTGCTGTAAAACCTCTGTAATATTTATAAATCCCTTCAGACATCATAAAGAAAGGAACCTCCCTGCGGGGCTCATCTCACATAATTACATACACATTTCCCTCTGATTAATAAAAAACAATCACTTCCGTCTGTGGGATACACTGCCCTCTCTCTCCTCAGACCTGCCCTCGGCCTGGGTGTCCCCCAGCCCTGTCTCAGCCAGCCTTCCATGTCCCTGTCGTGGACCGTCGCCCCACTGTGTGCCAGGCCCTCCTCCAGAGCCCCCAAGGGAGGACTGGGTTGTTCTCTCGGACTCCCCGGGGGCACCCTGAGCCCCAGGGCCCTGAGCGGCCCCCCTGCTCTCCCAGCCCAGCCGTCTTGGAAATTGCCTTTTACAATGTGCCCCTAAAGAAACGAACATCTTCCGAAGGGAACACCTCGGGGCAGAAGGGGTTCACCCAGACCTGAGCAGCCCTGCGATGTTGAGAACATCAATTGCCTGCTCTGAGCTTCAGTTTCGCCATTTATAAAACCAAGATGACGCCTACCTCAGAGCATCGGGACATTGATCAGGTGCCCGTTGCTGACCTCCAGCCAGGCCCTGTGCCCTGTCCCGGGGACCCAGCGCTAAATCAGACCCTGCCTTGTCCCCAAGGATCCCCCTGTCCAGCAGGGAGACAGATGATCAGGGAGGGATGGACAGACACTGAGAACACAGAGAAGCCCTTATGCCATTGGGGCACTCAGGGCAGACCTCTCGGGGGAGGTGGCCTCTGAGCTGAGGCTTGACAGCCAGGTGAGAGTTCTCAGGCCAGGAGGGAGAGTGAAGGTGTGAGACAGGGACATGAAAGAGCCGTGCCACTGAGAGCCTGCGGGGACACCCAAGAGGCTGGAGACAGGGGGAGGGCAGCAGGGCAGGCCTCACACCAGTCCGTGGAGGACCCAGGCGATCCTGGAATATCAACCCTGCTTCCCCAGGGAACCATGTCCTCTTAATGGGAGCAGAGTCCTGCTTCTGCCATGAAACCTCCAAGCCTCGCCCACCCTGTCTCCTTCTACCGTCCTCTTCCTCGTTCCTACCTCCCCTGCCATTTCACCTCGGCAGCCCCCCGATGAGTCCAGGAAGCAGAGATGCAAATTGGGACCTACATGGATAGACTGGCTGCTCATTAAGGACAGTCCAGGGTGGGTCAGGTGCAGGGATAACATCAAGGGTGAAGAAAAAGGTCAGGCCTAGGGACAACATCAGGTCAAGGTCAAGGATGTCAGCAAGAGGAGCAAGGTCAAGGTCAGGGTGAGTTCAGGCATGAGGTGAAGGTCAGGGTCACACATGAAGTCAAGGTCGCAGGATGAGGTCAGAGTTGAGGAATGAGGTCAGGGTCAGGAGGCAGGGCAGTCCCAGCCTACCATGGTCTGGAGAGCTCCCTCTCGTCGCCGCAGGGCTGGAGGTCCTCAGGGATGGCCCTTTAAATAGTGCTCTGGGTCCGGACGACAGTTTGGAGGATGACAAAGGACAGGATGGAGGCCTCCCTGCCAGGCACCTGTTTGGGGCCATTCAGAGTGGATGGGGTCCAGACACTGTCCAAACCACAGGATCTCTGCCTGTACTGGGCCAACCGAATCTCTGCACCCAAGGGACAGAGGCCCAGGAAGGGGCCCTTGGCCGAGAACACACAGTATATTGAGGCCTGGAACCAGCTGGGAGGACTTGGCCTTGGGCCATTTGAGGTCAGGACTTTCCAAGGCAGGGCCACCCAAACCAGCTGGGAAAATTCAAGGCTGCAACAAGGCCCGACCCCTTGAGCTCTGTGACTGTGAGTGGGTCACTGTCCTCTGGTGAAAAATGGCGAGCACGTGTCACCCCCAGTCAGCTTGGGGAGAGGGTTTCCGCCTTGTAGTTGGTTACCAGGGCTACCATGACCCCCTCCAGCCCTCGGGCCACTGAAAATGTCTGGGGAGCTGAAAAAGCAAAGAGACAGACAAAAGAAAAGTGGACGTGACCCCAACGAGGGAGAATTGGGAAATCAGATCCCCATTCCACGCTGGCCACACATATCCCCGGCTGGGGCCCATCCCTACCAGGCCTGACCCAGCCCAAGAATTCTCCAGGAGATGTGCCAAGCCAAGTCTGCACCTGCCCCTGGCAGGCCCCCATGTGTCCAGTGCAGCCCAGCAGCCCCCGGCCGTCCAGCCAAGTTGGCTCCCATGTGGGACCCGCCATGTCTGATCGGCCGCCAGGGCCGGCAATGCAGGGCTCAGGAAGTGAGCCTACCCGTCACCAGGTACTGCACAGCTTAACTGTCCCCGGAGCTGGTCTCCAGGCCTCCAGGCCCCACGACCGCTGATCCCTGCCTTGGAGGAGGGAATGTGATGATGACAATAAGAGGAGTAGCTAACATTTATAAAACACAGAAGGTCAGCCATGTTCTAAAACACGTGACCTCACAGCGAATCCTTACCCCATTTTCCAGGTGATAAAACTGAGGCTCACACGGGTGAAGTCACTCATCCAAGGCTGATAAGCCGGGGTGCCAGGATGAGTCTCTCTTTCTAGTGGTTCCAGAAGGGAGCTTCTGGAAGATTCTGCCCAACCCAATGCTCACCTTCCTGACCTCTCTGGGACCTATGATGGAATCTTCCACCCTGAGCTGGCGTCAGGACTGCCGTGCCGTCCCCTGGCAGGGACCAACCACATGCTCCATGTTCCCCCACCCCAACCACGTGAGGAGGGCTGCAGGTCTCAGTCCTGCTTGACTGCAGTGGGAGATGGGCCGTGTGAGTGTGGCAGGTGCCTGCCCCTCTCTGGGTCCACGTGGCGGGGCAGGTGGCCACTGTCCACACCGGCTACGGGGAGCCGCCTCTCCTTGCCCGGTCCACGAGCCTGGGCCTGGGGCCCCCTGGCTCTGGGCTTGCTGAATGGGGAGAGATTGGCCATCTGGGGATTTAACACCTGCTTCTTGCTGGCCGGAGGCCTCCTTGCGCAAGGGCTCGATGCCGCTGAACTCCTGCCTCTGGGGATCACCGCCCAGGCCTCTCACCCTTGGAGGGGCTCCAGGGGGCTCAGGACGGTCCCGGGTGAGCGGAGAGTCCCCCAGCCTGCCGGGAGGAGGGAAATGCAAGAGGGAATGCCAGTGAGAGGCGGGTAAGTCACAACAGGGCTTCCAGGGGCTTAGCCAACTTGTCCCGCTGCTTTCCTTCCCTGGCCTCCCTCCTCCATGCTACAAAAGCAGGCAGAGCTGCTCAGAAAGCCGGTAGAGGCTGTGAAAAGTCACGGGAGAGATGGTTGGAGAATAGCTGTCCCTGGGGCGAGCAGGGGTATGGCGGGGGGTGGGCCTGCAGCGGCCCCGAGCAGGGGAAGCGCCATGAAAACGAGCTGGCCTCTGGAGTCGAGGGCCCGGGTTTGGAAAGCAGGTCCCCCCATGCTGATAAAACTCACGGCCCATCAGCCAGGTGCGGCTGGGCGAGTCTGTTGTTTGGCCCCATGGACCACAGGGTGGTGGCCGGTTCCGGGGGTCAGAGAGACCCCAGAGGGGTCTGTGCTTTCAGCCGGGGGCCTCCCGGGAGTACGTAGCTTCCAAACTGGAATTCCAGGCCAGTCCAGGGAACTCAGAGGAGTACTAAGCCCCTTGTGAAGAGCACCCCACTTTCTAGAGGGCAACGCGAGCTCCCAGGGGTCACCAAACCTAGAACGGAGCTTGAAAGACATCAACTGCCTTTGGCCTTGGCCCTCCGCCTGCAGGGTGACAGGTGTCACCCCCACCACAAGAGGGCAAGGTGGGCCAGGTGACCCCGCCTGCTACTCCTCACCCCTAACTCTCCCTTCTAACTCTTCACGGTCAGCCGGCCACCACTTTGACCTTCACCACTTTCCCAATGATTTGCAAAATCTCCTTCCTCCAAACCTTTGACCCTGGAGCATATTCCCCCACCCCAACCATGCCTCCATCCTCCCACTTTCTATCACCTCTCACCTCCTCCCAGAAGCCCTCCTTGCTTTCCCTCCCCTCCCTTCTCCCACTGGAATCACTGCTTCTCTCTGACCTCCACTCTGTAGATCAGCGACTACCTACCTTTCCCTTGGGCTTGGGGCCTTATCATCATTGCTCCTTGGCCTCCAGCCACCTGGCCACTAGGAGCACAGAGGGGCCTCAGTAAATCAGGCTCCCAGGGGTTGTTCATACATAACCTTCCATGTGGGGAATCATTGTCATAGACTTTCTGGCTAGAGGGATCTCAGAGACCCAGTGGAATCCATTGGCCCCCTAAATCCAGCCCACCTAGCCCTGCTAGACCCTGAGTGTCCTTTGCAGACTCTCTCAAGTGGCTCTTGCTTGCACACCGGCTGTGATGGGGAGCTTACCACTTCCCCAAGCAAAGGCAACTCAAAATTGGCAAATGCTCGTTGATTATCTACTGTGGCCCCACCCTGGTGTTCTGGGAGACTAAAAACTCATCCTTGACAAATCCCTGGGCTTGAATCATTTTAGTAACACAGTCAGACAATGCTGAGTTTATCCATTCATTCATCAAATATTTATGGAGTACTTATGAGTGCTGAGCACTGCAGACACAGAGGGAAAAAAACAGGTATGGTTTCAAGAGTGAGGGGACAGAGCCCCATCACTCATTCAGAGGAAGCACTAGGGGCTTGGGTCCATCAAACTGGGACTTGAGGATGAGGACAAAATGGGAGTTGTCATCGCTCTGCGAGAAGAGCAGGCGGATGTATGGAACATCCCAGAGCGCCCACAGAGCTGCCCAGATATGACGGCGTATAATGTGAGGGGCCAGGCAGGAGAGGGGAGCAGAGGGGCCAGGTCGGCTCAGAGGTGGCGGCCGAACCATCCAGAGGTGACCCAAGCAGGACCAGGTAAAGAGGTCCCAGACCTGGCTTGGAGGCTCCCTCTTCGGTTTAGGGTGACTCCTGGCCCACTGGACAGAGGAATCCTGCCCCTTTGTCCCCCTTCAACCATCAAACCCGCAGCTCTTTTTACAGCAGGATGCTGTAGCCACAGGCCCCTTGAACCGGATGCATCATTCGTGCTTCCGCAGAGCGAGCGTGTTTGCCAGCCCGCCCGCCCGGCTACAGCTATAAAACTGGCAGGAGGCATTCCGGGAGACATTCTTCTTTGCTTTAAAGGTTTCCCTGTCTTTTCTAAGTGGCTCCAAATTAGAGGAAGGCTCCAGACAGGGGCGGGCCTGGGGAGGAGGGGACACCAGGGAGTTTGGGAAAAGACAGACCTCCCCCTAATTGTCTTCAAGATCTCGGTCGTCCCATCTGGTAATTAGGGAGTTGAGAGTGCAAAAGGCAATTTCCTTTGGGGTAAGAGGGAGAAAACAGCTAATTGGCTCTAAGTCTGCTGTCTGCCTGCAATATTAACTACAGGCTGCTCTGGCCTGACCCAGACTCTGGCCCTGATCACTCGGGAGTAGGGACGGGGAAACCCATGGAACCATGCTGCCTTGGGCAGGCCAGAAAGGGCATGCAGTGGCCCCTTCTGGATTCTGAGTGGGGAGGATCATCCTCCAGGAACATGCACTTCCCTGGTACTGGGGCCCTGCCTCCTAGAGCTTATTTGGAGAGTCTCTGGGGTGGGGTGGGGGGTGGGAACTGCCCCTCTGCTCACTCTCTGATTTCATTACTGAGGATGTGATGGGGGGTGGGGATGGGGAGAAGCGAGTATCAGAACCCAGACCTCCTGACCCCCAGCTTGCAGGAGATCCTTCCCATGCGCCCACATCTCCTTTCTCAGACCCAAGTGGCTGCAGAGGTGGACAGGGTTGGCCTGGTGACCAGTTACAACTGAGAGAGTTCAGGGGTCCAGCCATGGAAGCATGGGCCTCTTAGTGCAGCATTACACACCCAGAGAATGATGGTGACATGTCTTCCCAGCCAAGGTAGCCACAAGGCTGGTTGGACCGAGCACCAGCTTGGGCTGAGTTATTGCAGGGACTCAACAGCACAGGAGCATCCTAGGGACTGTAGTTCATAGTCAGCTCAACTGAGACATGTGGTTATAAAAGTGACCCTATCCTTGGGCTGCATTAATAGAGGTCTAAGTCCTCAATCCAGGGAGGTGACCGTGCCACCTTCCCCTGACCTACACAAACAATAGAAGACCTGAGCTTGTTCCTAGTACTGTGCTTTAGGGAGGGTGCTTTTTGGAGGATAGCAGCATGTAGTCACATGAATCGTGGCTGAGGGGCTAGGGGCTCTCAGCTGGAGAGAAGCAGCTTTAGTGGGGAGCCTCACTGGGGCAGCTTTGTTTACCAGCCAGGACCAGCACTCAGCTCTACAGCTTCCATCTTCCCTCCTCCTGGTGTCTGTAGCCAGGCTCACCACCCCTTTCCAACCTTGGCCCACCGGGAAGAACTTTCCCTCTATGACCGCACTTAAACCCCATCGTTTGGGCTATCAGCTATTGCTATGTAAAGAATCATCCCGAATTACAGTGGTGCGCTCACAGGTTCTGTGGGTCAGAAATTCAAGAAAGGCATAGCGAGGATCGCTTATGTCGGCTTCATAACATCTGAGGCCACAGCTGGGAAGACATCAAGCTGGGGATGGCTGGCGGCTGGTGCCGGAACCATCCAAGGCTTGACGGCTCCCATGTTTGGCAAATAAGGTGGAAGCCTGGGGCTTCCTGCAAGCTAAGCTCAGAAGTCACAGAGTGACACTTCTATGCCACTCTCTTGGTCAAAGCAGTCACCAAAGCCTACCCAGTGGCAAGGAGAGACCTCATAGACCTTACCTCTCGATGGAATGCACCGAAGAATTGGCAGGCACATCTACAACTGCCCCTCCCAGCCGGCCCGGGCTTCCGGGAGCTCAGAATGTGGCCCAAGGTCACCGACCCGGTAGGGAGAGGAGCCAAAATTCAGAGCCAGTCTGGAGGGACTCTGTCCCTCAGAAAGTATGTGAGCCCAGGAAGGCTTTCCAGAAAGTTACCTGGGGCCAGACAGTGTGGCAGGTGGTTACTCTCTCTCCACAGCCGAAAGGCCTGAGTGTAGAAAGGGGCCAGAGCAGAGATGAGAAGCCAGGCCCCCTGGTTCACAAAGAGGCGGGCAGCCCTTATCCCATTGGACAGATTGGGAAACTGAGGCCTGGAGCAGGGAAGGGCGGGTCAGGGTGCCACTGGGAGGCTTACACCCCAACCCCCAGGGGCTTCCTAGGAGCAGAGCAAGGGGAGGTGAATGGGCCTTCCCCAAGACGTGGGGCATCCCGGCACCACATGGTGGCTCAGGCAGTGCCGGGGCTTGGGGCCCTCCCAGGGCCCCGGAGGCTGCCAAACAGGCCCAATTTGCTGTACTAATATGTGCTTTCTGCTGCTTGGAGCTTCCTCACACCCTCTCCAGTGAGCCGAGCCAGAGGCAACAGAACAAACTATAATTATGTCAAGCCACACCCTGCTGCCCTTGCTTAGCAATTAGCCAGGTCGCCCAGCATCCAGAAGCTTCCACCCCAGCCTGGCTTGGGGTGGGGTCAATCAGAAGCTGGGCGGTGAGTGGGCTGCTTTTTAAAGCCCCCCACATACCCTCCCCCAGAAATGAACCTGCAAATGGGGCTTCCTTCCCCAGGCAGCCACCTATGACTCCAGCCAGACCTCAGTCACCCTGTGAGGGAGCTCACCAAGCCAGGAACCACCCCCTTCCATACACACACACACACACACACACACACAAGCTGGACCCCCCACGGTGGAGGGGACAGTGGAGAGCAGAGCCTCCCTGGAAGACATCCCTCCGTGCTGCCCAGGCTCATGGGCTGATCTGTAGGGAGCCTGGCAGGACAGCCACTGTCTGAGCATGACTTTGAAATCAGATAGACCTGGGGGCAAGTCCTGCCAGCTGCACCTGCTCTGTGACCTCACACATCACTCAAATTCCCCAAGGTCACCGTGTCTTCACCCGGAACACAGAACGAGTGGCGTTCCCTTTGCAAGTTTTGTCACGAGGCTTAAGAGCATTGTGTCTGGAACGTGACTGGTGCTTATCCTCCGTGGCTACGAACCCTGTCTGGTCATTGGCAGAGGACGTGGCTGTCAGTGACAAGGTCCCTAACTCCCCCCAATTTCAACTGCGCGGCCCAACTCTCCTCGGCCCTAATGTATATGCGGAACATTATGTCACTGAGCCTCCAGAAGGTGAATTCCCGAGGAATGCTGGGTCTGCCTCACCCCGAAGTGAGGCTGCCTGGCTCCCCTCAGTGGGTCCCCCAGTTCCACAAGGAGCCAGGTTCTTTATGCCTTATTCTCGGCCTCTCTCCCTGCCACTTTCAAGGGATGTGGGGTGTCCCGCTTGTGCAGAACTTTGGCTTCTGGAAGGAATGGCAGGAGGGGAGGCCGAGGGTCTCATCAGAACCTTGTTTCAGCCAGGTTTCGGCCCTTCGTCTCTCTCCTGTCTTTGCCCGGGCCCTGGGTTCCCCTCTTGGCCTCTGTCTGATTCCATGCCTCAATCTGACCAGTCCTTTTGACCTAGAATCCCAGGTGTCCAGTGATTCTGAATGTTGCCTCTGCTGCAGGAGACCAAGGCTCCTTGGACATGGCCCACAGTGACCCCCATGTTTCAACCTTCATTCCCACACCTCCAGAGCCAGTCACTGAGGCAGGGACACCATGCACTGCTCCAGGGGGATACTTACATGTACTGCATCCACCTAGAACCTAGACTACAATAGAAATGGTGACCTCTGCAGCTGAGCAGTGCACAACCCAGATGGCTGTACATGGCAAGCCTTCTCCAAGGTGCATATTCTCATCTCCTTCTCTCAACCAAATATGATACATGTCCTGAGGGTGCTGGTCCAGCCACCCAACTGACCTCTCCTGTGGGACTGCTATCCCAGCAGGATGACGCTCTCTGTGAAGTAGAGGAAAGACTCCCTCTCCACTTTCTTCTGGGTTGGTGCTATCCTAGAGTTCTGAATACAGTTCTGGCCGACTTTGTGGGAGAAACAGATACACTGAAGGAGAGTTTGCTGGAACTCGGGAGACATTGTCTGGGTCTGGCTGGGGCTGTGAGTCAGCAGATGGCCCAGCAGAATTTCTCAGACCTCAGGTTTACAGAACTGGATTCATCATGATTATTGCTCATGGGACACCCTCATCATTGGCTCATGCTTGGCATTTTCTTTTTCTTCATTTAACTGAATGATTGATTGATTGATTGATATAATGAACACCCATGAACCCACCATCTGACCCAGTAACTAGAACATCACCAAAAACGTCTATCCTATTCATCTGTCAGAAAACATCCTGAATTTTGTGTTTATCACTCTCTTGCTTATTTTTATTTTATTACATATTCATGTATGCCTACATAATATATTGTTTAGCTTTGTTTATTTTTCTTTTTTCTTTCTTTATTTTTTTAAGTAAGCTCCACACCCAATATGGGGCTCGAACTCACAACCCTGGGATCAAGAGTCACATGCTCTACTGACTGAGCCAGCCAGGCGCCCCTTGCTTTGCTTATTTTTAAACTTTAATATACAAGTACAGCAAAAGTCTTCCGGGACTTGCTTTTTCACTCAACATTATACTACTAAGTATGGGAAATTGAATGACTGGCTCCAATCTTTCTCACCTCACAGGTCAGCACCGTGGGTAGACTATTTCCCTGCCCCGAGACTTCGGGCTTGGCCACGTCATGCTGTAAGGTTTAAAAATTCAAGTCCTGCCTTTTCATCTTTGAGCAGAGTGGTGCTCATCAATCCACAGACTTTTGGCTGAGGCAGGGCTGCCAGCCAAGCTCGGTCTAGATCAGCCGAGATCAACCGAACCCCAGCCAAGCTGTAGATACATGAGAATGAAGGACTGTCACTTTCACCATTGGAGACTTGGGGTGATTTGTTATGCAGCATTATCGTGTCCATAGCTAACCATTACACCGCAATTCATCTGTGTTGTCATATGAAGCTGTATGTGGCTTGTTCTCATAAACCATGGTCATGACCATAGCACCATGGTCACCCCTTTGCTGTCATGAACAATGCTGCCTTGGACATTCTTACAAAGGTCTCTTGGTGCACGTGAGCAAGAGTTTCTCTTGGGAATATAGTGAGAAGTAGAAATGCACAGGGTAATGTCAAATGGTTTTTCAAAATGGCTGTATTGCTTTTCAGTCTCACTAGCTGGGTATGAGACTCTGGCGTATGAGCCCCATCCTCTCCAACGCCTAATGCCAGACTCATTCATTCTTGCCCATTCAAGGGGTCTACTTGGTATCTAATGGCATATGGGTGGAATTGTGTTTCCCTGAATAGATATGTTGGGATCCTCCACCGAGCCCCCCTCCCCGACCTCAGATTGTGGTCTTATGAGCCCACACCGTGACCTTGGACTTCTGGCCTCCGGGAGCTGAGAGACAATGACATTGCATTGTTGAAGTCCTGCAGTTTATTGCACTTTGTTACAGTTGCTCCTGGAAGCTAATACACGCAGCGATCTTAATTCGCAACTATCTGATTACTTCATGGGGTTGGACCTGTCCTCTTGTGTTTGTTGGTCGTTTTTTTAAATCCTTATATAAAATGCCTATTCTGGTCTGTTGGCTATTTTTCTATTGGGTTTGCTTCATATTGACTTACAGGAATTCCTTATTTATTCTCAATATCAGCCTTTGTTGGCATTTTCTCCATTTACAGCTTGTGTTTTTATTTTCTTTAGAATGTCTTGTTTATGGGGGTGCCCAGGTGGCTCAGTCGGTTGAGAATCTGGCTTTTGATTTTGGCTCAGGTCATGATCTCAAGGTCATGGGATGGAGCCCCACGTCAGGCTCTGCACTGTGCGGAGTCTGCTTGTCCCTCTCTCTCTGCTCCTCTCCCCACCCCCTCTCTCAAATAAATAAATAAAATAAAATCTAAATAAAAAAATAGAATATCTTCTTATGAATAAAAGTTCTCCATTTTAATGTAACTAAATTTCTCCATCCTTTCTCTGAGGACTGATGTGCCTTCTTTATCAACAGCAACTAACACCAACAACAGTTGGCACTACATTTTCTCTAATGGGGATAAGTTACATTATGTCAAATTCACACGCTAACATACTGCATTGCAGTTATAATCATATTTCAGGTGCATATTATGATATCAAAAGACAATCACATTATAATAAGTAAAAATAGCAAGTGACAAAATATCACACAGGAATTCTATTTCGGTGTGTGGCTGGAGGCACTGAAACCTGCCCACCTTTCAATAGGCCCAGACTCAGAATAAAAAGCAAATGATTCGAGTTGGGTCCATCCCTGCAGGGAAGAGAAGAGAGCCCTTTACTGCTGGGGCAGGTTTATTGTGATCAAGCCGGGCTCCCGCCGGCCAATCCACCCCTCCGAAGGGAGCAAAGCCAAAGCCACACTACCAAGGGTAGTATATTCACCTTGATTTGAAATTGGCCTGTGTTCTTCTGAGAAAGAAATCATGAAAACAGTGCACGCTTTGGCAAGATGTGCGTCGCTCTTGTCCTTCTGAGGACGATCGCGTAGCTCCCTCCAGCTGGGCCCAGGCGCCCACGTTCATCCCAAACAAGGCACCAGAATGGGGTGGGGGGGGTGGGGTGCAGATGGGGAGGGTCAGAAGTGCTCTATCAGGGAAGTTTAGGAGCAACATTCTGTTGGAAGGAAGGACTTGAATTAAAGTTAAAATTCATAGAGGGGCGCCTGGCTGGCTCGGTCGGTAGAGCATGGGACTCTTGACCTCAGGGTCCTGAGTTCAAGCCCCACATTGAGCTTGGAGACTACTTAAAAAAAAAAAGTTAAATTCATTAACAAATGCCCTGATTACCTACACTGTCTGTTTCAGCGGGCGGGGGCAGAGCGGAGGGCAGGGCAAGGGGCGGGGCGGGGGGCTCTTGTGGAGACTGGTGGGAGACCTAAAATCCCCTAAAGCCACCACTTGTGCCTTGTCTGGTCTAGAGCCAGAGGGTGAGAATTTCTTTCGCCGGAGGGGAGGGGAGGAGTATCCAGGACAGGAAGGCAAGGCCCGGGATGCATCAGACAGAGGGATCGCATGGGGAGTGGGGAACAGGGAGAGGGTGGGAGGAGGGCCCTTCCCCTAAGGAGGATGCCTCCCTACAGATGATGAACTGCAGAGTTTCATGTGTTCCAAGTTTTCTTCCTCCACACTGTCCTGCCATCCAAAATCCCAACCTCGGGGGAAAGCGGGGAGGGCCCTCTGGCCTGGATGTCCTACCTCCCCATCTACCTGCCTGGGGGACCGTGATAGTTAATTTTGTGTGTCATCTGGACTAGGCCATGGTGCCCAGATACTTGGTGAAATATTATTCTGGATGTTTCTGTGAATGCGTATTTTAGATGGGATCAGATCCGTGGACTTTGGGTAAAGCAGATGCCCTCCATAATGTGGGTGGGCCTCATCCAATCAGTTGAAGGCCTTAATAGAACAAAAACTTACCTCCCCTCAGCAAGAAAGAATTCTGCCATCAGATTGCCCTTGGAATCAGACTGTAACTTTCCCCTGGGTCTCTAGCTGCCGGCCTACCCTGCAGATTTTGGGACTTAATAGCATCCACAATTACATGGGCCCATTCCTTAAAATAAATCTGTCTCTCTGTCTCTGTCTCTCTCTCTGTAGGAGGAAAAGCTGCAGGAATCAGGTGAGCCTGGGCTGGCTTGGGGCAGAGGGAGAAGTTAGGTTTTACTCCACCTAGAGAGGGATACAAGGTAGTGAGCTCCCCCATTGCTCCCAGAAGCAACCAGGGGAGGAAATGTTAAAACCTGGCATATAATAAGTGCTTAGTTAATATCGTCAGATGAATGGTGAGTGAATAAAGGTTGTGGAGGGGTCTCCAGCCCTGTGGGATCAGAGCAGGGGGTGGGGGTCGTGTGCGTACAAGACTGAACTCTCAAAGACAAAGACAGACAAGGGCTTTCCCTCTCTCCCTGCCCACCTCAGACCCCGGGCACATTGGGGTTTGTAGGGAAGCCTCCCAAGGTCATGATCCTGCTCCTACCCGACCCTGGGGCACAGAGATGCAACCGACGCCTTACATTGACCTCAGGGTACTCACACTGTGGGGAGCCTGCAAGGCACCCCGAAGTACCAGGGACACTGTTTGAAGTCCCGGCACCTTCTAAGGATTGAGTTTAACAAGCTGGGTGCTACGGGCACCTGGATGAAAGACGTTATATAAAAACAGGAGATAATTACCAATTAAAGCCATTTTCTTAGAAACAGGAAGGTCCCATTTGCCAAGAGTGAACAGTGGGGGCAGGCCCTGCCCGGGCGGAGGACTCGACGGCTGGGAGAGTCATTCTGGGTGGGCTCAGAAGCCAGTGTGAGTCAGAGCACGGGGTCAAGTGGGGCCAGAGCTCCTTCCCCCTGAACCCTGCAGGTAAGAAGTCAGCAGAGATGCAGCAGCAGGGCCCACCAGGACCTCCACCCTGCTGCCCTCCACCCTGCCCAGCAAGAGTGAAAGAAGGACTGCACCAAGCCCAAATGGTGGGGCTGCTCCCTCTCATTCAGGGGCACCCCGACATCCTCTGCAGGATGTGACAGACGCCCTGTGCCTCCTGTTTCTTCATGTCACAAATATCTATTGAGCCCATCCTGTGTGATGCTGGGTGCTCGGGTTATAGCAGTAGACAAGAGACACGCATGCCTGCCATCCCAGGGCTAACGGTCCAGCAGCCAAGCCTCACTGGTGCTTACGATGGACCAGGTACTATGTCCAGGGCTTTAGCTGGGCTGGCCCAACTAACCTTCACCTCAACCCTAGAAAGTTACGGCCCCATTTACAAAGGAGGCTAAGTGACTTCCCCAGATCACCCAGCTAGTAAACCAGATGCCCCAGGCTGGGAGCTCATAACCACTGCAGGGCAGTGCCTGCCCCGAGTCCCTGCCCTGCCTGCAGCTGGAGGCTCTCCAGCCCTCAAGGGGCCCGCGTCCTGCAGACTCCCAGCCTCCAGGTGGACCCGGACCACTCCCCAGCCCACACTTCTCTCCCGGAAACCCCTCAAAGCCAGAATGAGAAGTCAGGCTCTTCCTCCGCAAGCCCAGGCTGGCCATATCCCCATCACTGAGAACCATCCTTTCAACCTTCCAACCCAGCGAGCTGGGACCAGCTCCGGCCCCTCGTACCCCCTGCTCTCTGCCTTCCGTTCACACACAGACGGTACGGGCTACGTGTCTCTCTTTTTTTTTCTTCAAATTCTTATTTCAATTCTAGTTAGTTAGCATACAGTGCAATATTAGTTTCAGGAGTGGAATTCGGTGATTCATCACTTACATAAAACACCCAGTGCTCCTCACAACAAGTGCCCTCCTTGATCCCCATTCCCCATCCAGCCTACCCCCCCCACCTCCCTCCATCAACCCTCAGTTTATTCTCTATCATTAAGAGTCTCTTGGGGGGGCGCCTGGGTGGCTCAGTTGGTTAAGCGACTGCCTTCAGCTCAGGTCATGATCCCAGGGTTCTGGGATCGAGCCCCACATCGGGCTCCCTGCTCAGCCGGAAGCCTGCTTCTCCCTCTCCCACTCCCCCTGCTTGTGTTCCCTCTCACGCTGTATCTCTCTCTCTCTCTCCCTGTCAATTAAATAAATAAATAAAATCTTTAAAAAAAAAAAAAAAAGAGTCTCTTGGGGTGCCTGGGTGGCTCAGTCATTGGGTGTGATCCCAGGGTCCTGGGATCGAGCCCCGCATCAGGCTCCCTGCTCCGCAGGAAGCCTGCTTCTCCCTCTCCCACTCCCCCTGCTTGTGTTCCCTCTCGCTGTGTCTCTCTCTGTCAAATAAATAAATAAAATCTTAAAAAAAAAAAAAGAGTCTCTTATGGTTTCCCCCTCTCTTTTTTTCCCCCTTCCCATATGTTCATCTGTTTTGTTTCTTAAATTTCACATATGAGTGTAATCATATGGTATTTGTCTTTCTCTGACTGACTTATTTTGCTTAGCATAATACTCTCTAGCTCCATCCATGTTGCAAATAGCAAGATTTTATTCTTTTTGATGGCTGAGTAATATTCCATTATATATATATATATATATATATATATATATATATATATATACACACACACACACACACACACCACCTCTTTAGAGGCTTCACATCTTGGAAGAGCCAGTTGGAACCTAGAGCTAGGACCTGCAATCCAGAGCAGAACCAAGAAGAGACTCGGCTCTATTTACCACCTGCCATGGTGACCTGGTGACCTGGTTACCACTAGCTGCTGGTTAATTCCTGCTTCCCTGCCCAGTGGGAAAGTTCTCTGTAAACTATAAAGTCCCTAACAATGGACGTGGGTATTAAAACATTCAAGTCAAGGAGCACCTGGGTGGCTCAGTCGGTGAAGCCTCTGCCTTTGGCTCAGGTCATGATCCCAGGGTTCTTGGATCAAGCCCCGCATCGGGCTCCCTGCTCAGCCGGAAGTCTGCTTCTCTCTCTCCTTCTGCCCCTCCCTCCTGCTCATGCTCTCTCTCTCTCTCTCTCTCAAATAAATAAATGAAATCTTAAAAAGAAAAACCCACACACTCGAGTCAAATGTATAGGCATAGTAAAGTTTCCCAAAGTCACATGGCACGTGGAGATGGTTGTAGTCAACGTTTCACAAAGGAAGTGACCTACTGCGTCTGGCACCTATTATGTGCAGGCTGCCATGCTGAGTGGATCTCAGCTCTTAGCTATGACCGCCCCCACCTTACAGGTGAGGAACTTGACCCTCAGCAATAGGAGTGCTACAGTGGTGAGAGACAGCTACATCAGAGATCAGCTCTTTCTTCGATGCCTCCTGAATTAGCTTTCTATTGCTGCATAAAACATAACCATGGATTTAGTGACTCAACACACATGTTTCCATGGGACAGAAGTCTGGGCAGCTGAGTTACCCGCTCAGCATCTCCTAGTCAAGCTATCAGCCGGGCTGTGCTCTCATCTGAAGGTTTGATCGGGGAAGAGTCTGCTCCCAAGTGTATTCAGGTGGCTGCAGAATTCATCCCATTTCTGTGACTGTGTGACTGAGGGTTTTGTGTGGCTGACCGCTGGCTGTTGCCTCAGGTCCTAGAGACCCCTGCAGTCCCTTGCCCTGTGGCCTCCCCCAACATAGCCATTTACTGCATCAGGCCAGCAATGAGAGTCTCTCCCCAGCCTGCCAAGATGGGGTCTTACATAATGTAACAATCATGGGAGTGACATTCCATCCTTTTGGCCATATTTCTTGGTTAGAAGCAAGTCACAGGTCCCCCCACACTCAAAGGGTAAGGATTATACAAAAGCACAAACAACAGGAGGCAGAACTCATTGGATGTCACCTTAGGGTCTATGACTGATATGCCCCAGGAGGGGTGAAGGGCACACCCAAGCCCAGTGGGGTCGTCCTAGGCCAGGCTTCCAGAAGCAGACACCGAGACCAAGTTTGTGATGCAAGAGGCTTATTAAGGATCATGTCTATGAAGGGAGGGGGAAAAAGCAGGATTGGGCAGGTCTGACAAATCCTCGGCCATTCCGACAGGATGTGCTGCAGCAAAGGAGGGCCAACAGAAGTCTCCCATGTGGGGCCGAGGTGGCCAGACCTTAGTCCCTTGCCTCGCTTGGTCTCCAGATGTGGATTGTCCCAGGAGACCGTGAGCTTAGGAGGGCAGACCCCGATGGCAGATTCTCCCTCGTGCAGGATTGGGAGGCGTCCCTCCAGCTGGGCCCCAGGAACCTTCCAGAGAGACTCTCTATGCACTAAAGGCAGAGCTGTTTTTGCTTTTGGAGCTCATCTGTTTCTAAGAAATGCTGCTCTTCTTGGAAGAGCACTAGGTAATGTCCAGTTTCCCGGCCCCCACCCCAATACACACACCTCCCCCCAGCAACTTCCCCCAAGTGAGACTACATTCAGAGCTGGAGATTTTAAAGACGCAGGGAAGGTTAAACGGGGTCATAAGGGTGGGGCCCCAATCCAGTCGGACTGGTGTCCTTAAGAGAGGAACAGGCTCCCGAAGCGAACCCACAGAGGAAAGGCCACGTCAGGACACAGGGAGAAGGCAGCCATCTGCAAGCCAAGGGCAGGCCTCAGGAGACGCCAACCCTGCTCACACCTTGCCTTGGACTTCCAGCCTCCAAAACTGTGAGCGATAATGTCCTGTTGTCTAAGCCCCCCACTCAGGGGGTCTTTGTTATGGTGGCCCCGAGCAGACAAACACAGGACCCAAGGGAGGCAAAATGTCTGGTGAGGAGCAGGCCCTCAGCCCCATCCCTGGGAGCCTGAATGGGAAGTGACCAATAGCTCTGGTGAACGGCTGGTCCTGAGAGGCCCCGGGTGCGGAGTAAGGAGTGGGGAGAAGAGAGGGGGTCTGAGGCCAGGTCGCCCCTGGTTGTGACAGGGCTGAAAGCACCCCTCCTCTCTTTCTCTTCCTCAGGTCTCAGTTTCCCGGCCACAGGACCAGGGGAAGGTACCAGAAGTTCACAGAGGCCCTTCGAGCTCTCACTTGTGGTGGCAGAATCCAGCCTGAAGCTTGGCCTGTGGCTCAGAGAAAGCTCCTCAGATGAGAATCCAAAAAAGTAAGAGCTTGTTATCAGGCCTTTGATGTACACCCATGCAGGAAGTGACCGGGGGGGGTGTGTGCATTGGGGTGGGGGCTGGGAACATGGGCATTTCCAAGTGTTCTTCCAAGAAAAGCACATCACATGTCCTGATCTCAAGCTATATTACAAAGCTATAGTAATCAAAACAGGATGGTACCGGCATAAAAACAGACACATAAACCAATGGGACAGAATTGCGAGCCCCCCAAAACGAATAATCAACAACATAAAAAGACAACCTACAGAATAGGAAAAAAAAAAAACATTTGCTAATCATAAGTCTGATAAGGGGTTAATACCCAAAATATATAAAGAACTCCTACAACTCAATAACGAAAAGACAACAAACGATCCAATTAAAAAATGCACAAAGGACCCAAAGAGACATTTTTCCTAAGATCTGTAAAAGGCCAACAAGTTGGTGAGAAGGTGCTCAGCAGCTCTGATCATCAGGAAATGCAAATCAAAACCACAACGAGATCTCACCTCACCCCGGCCTCAAAAAGACAAGGAATCAGAAGCACCAGCCAGGAGGTGGAGGAAAGGGGGCTCTTGCTCACTGCTGGTGGGAGTGTAAGTGGGTGCAGCTGCTGTGGAAAACAGGAGGGCAGTTCCTCCGAAAATTAAACATAGAAATACCATATGATCCAGCAATCCCACTTCTGGGAATATATCCGAAGGCAATGAAAACACGATGTCGGAGAAATATCTGTACCCATATGTTCGTAGCAGCATTATTTACAATAGCCAAGGTCGGCAACAACCGGAGTGTCCACCAACAGATGAGTTAAGAAAATGTGGTGTATATAAATCCATAGGCAATGGAATATTATTCAGCAATTTAAAAAAAAAAGAAAAGGAAAGGAAATCCTGATGTTTGTGACCACATGGATGGACCTTGAGGGCATCGTGCTAAGTGAAGTAAGTCAGACAGAGAAAGACAAATACCATACGATCTCTCTTATATGCGGAATCTGAAATAAAAACAAAACCCCCAAAAACCAAACTCGTAGAAAAAGAGAGCAGAAAAAAAAAGAAAAAGAAAGAAAGAAAGGAAAAAAGAAAGAAAAAGATCAGATTTGTGGTTACCAGAGGCACTTTATTATAGGCCAGTTATATGTCAATAAAGCTGGTTTGAAAAAAAATAAATCCTGGGGGAGGGAAGGGTGGTCTCACCTGGGGCCAGGGTCCCCCCACCCTCACCCCAGCCAGAGCCTGGGCCTAGGAGGTTTCTCCAGTAGCTGACTTTCTCCCTTCCATTCTCTGGCTCCATTTCGGCTTTAGGTAAACTGCCTTGGCCTCCCAGGGCTGCAGGGAAGGCAGCAAGAACTGTGAGGGAGGGTGACCAACCATCCCAGCTCCCCCAGACCAAGGGGTTTCCCAGGACGGGCTTAAGGAGCTGGTGGCCCACTGTGGCTGGGTGGGCTGGCTTAAGGACTTGCTGGCCAAGGCCCACAGGGTGGGCACAGGGAGGCCATAGGGGTCCCTGCTGCAGCTGGAGGTGGGCATGCTTCGGGAAGCGGCCTCCCCAGGGAAGTCTCCTAAGCACCTCGGAGAAGCTCTCTCCCCTCCCTTTGCTGGAGCCCTCTTCCTCCGCCTGCTCCCCGACAGGACCGAAGCCTCGAAGCCTCGGGAACACTGAAGTCACCCTGCTGGGAAATGGCGGGGTTGGGATTCCAGCCCAAGCAGCCACACTGGTAGGCCCTGCACTCCCTGCCTCTCTATCTGACTGTGACTGAAATCAGGCAACAGGCAGCTTCGTCACCCACCCGCTTAGTCACCTGCCACTCCTCTGGGGACCAGCTTTGGCCCTCTGAGCTGGGGGGCTCTGGAGGAATTCCACACCCCTCTTGCCTCAGGAAGCCCCACTCTAATGGGCAAGATCCCGTGCCTCCCAGCAGCTGCGAGAGAGGCCAGGCCAGGGTTGCACCAATGCCCATTCTGCTCTCCTTCCCTCCTACAGAACCCTGACTCCGTGCCTAGCCAAGATGTCACATTTCTCTGTCTCTCTTGAAGACAGAGATAAGCATGTGACAAAATTCTTGCCCAAGACAGGTGAAAGGCATTGAGTGCTATTTCTAGGAAAGCGCCTTTGGAGGGAGGCACGGACTCAGATGCACTTCCCCCTTCCCTCTTTGTGCCACCGAGGATGTAGACGTGATGGCTGGAGCAGTAGCAGCTATCTCAAGGCCAGGAGGGGACTCTGATGATGGAAGGCACATGGTAAGGATGGTGAAGAGGACAGAAGGAACCAGGTACATTAAGAACATCGTGGAGTTCCAGCACTAGCCATGAACCTCCTGTTTGTTACATGCTAAACCGCTAGTTTGTGTAAGCTGCATTTGGAAGACAGGCTCTGTTACTCTGTTACTGCAAACATGGTCCCTAACTGGTACAAAATGCTTTTTGGAAAAGGTAATGCCGGAGCTTCATGTTAAAGGAAGCAGGTCAGGGGCAGACTGAGCCCAGCTAACACCAGCACCTTTCCGGCCGCAAAAGAGCTTTTGGCCCGTTGTCCCTGGACATCCTCATGAGGTCCCCTGAGTGGGAAACAGGGCAGGGGTTCCCATCCCTTCATGGGCCTGAGGAACCCAGGCCTCCTGCCTCCACCCAGCTCTCTCGCCACCCTGCTGCTCCAGGCCCAGCCTCGCCCCTACGCCACCTGTCCCTGCCCTGTGGAGACCAATGCGCAGCCGCAAGCCCGCGCCCGCTCTGAGCCCTGGAGGAGTCAGGCCCTGCTTCGCGGCAAGCGTCTTTCCACAGCCTTGTTTACAGTTGTTGAACTACTTTTCGTCAAATTAATTAAATACATGCTAAATCCTCTCTGATTTGTTGTGCGATAAATTAAGGATGCTGAGATTGTGAAATGCACAACAAAACCTGTTTATTCTGATAAAAGCCCACATGACGGCCCGAGTCAAACGTCAGACAGGCCGGAATCTGTTTCTGCCATGGCTTCATCGGAGCGGGGCTCCTCAGTGGCCAGGGTCCCCTCGGCTCCTCATGGCTACCCGAAATGGCAACTCGAGGCACAGAGGGAGGGGACAGGCCCCAGGTCACCGGAGAAGACGATGCACGGGGGCCAGGACTGCAGAATATAGAGTCTTTCCTCAGCATCTCCCAAAGGGCATCCCTCTGCTCCCCAGGGGCCGGTGCATGTGGGAATAGTAACAGCTCACAGCTTCCCACAGCCACAGAGCTGGACCAGAGCTAGAACACCGAGTCTCGGATAAATTGTGCAGATAAGAGGTGAGAGAGGACCACTATGCACACAGGATCCTCTTCTAGCTCTGGCTTCCCATCCCAGGCACAGCTTTGGCAGAACCAGTCACCACAGGCCAGACCCACACACAGAAACCCTCTAGGGTCCAGGACACAGCCCCCCCCCCCGACGCTAGAGTCCTAGAGTCTGCCTCTCTCTATCCCCGCTCTGGGCAAAGTGTGCCCCGTGGGTCCATGTGAACATGGCAGGTCCCTTTGAGAGTCCCCTTCACACATCCCCTTCCCTGCAGCTGCCTGGGAGAAAGAGGGCACAGGCATTCCAGCCGGAGAAACTGAGGCACGGAGAACTCGCATCCATCAACCAGTGGCCCAAACCCGCACTTTCCCAAGCACATGGATATACAGATTCAAAGCGACTCCACAGCACTGCCCACGTGGGTCACTCGGCACACCCCCAGCTATGTTTTGTTATTCCCATTTTGTGGATGAGGTAACAGGCCCGGAGAAGAAAAGGCACTTGCCCGGCTCCCCTCGAGGAAGGATGGAGAGCTAAGTTCAGACTCAGAAGAGCCTTAGCTGCCGGTGCCCAAAGCCCAGCTCCCCACACCAGTGCACCCTGGTCACCACCCTCACTCAGCCCAACCCTGTGCTCTGGGCGTCTTGGGGCTGCTGTCGGTGGGGAAGAAGATGAGAACAAACTGGGGGAGCTCCAGGCTGGCCCCTCCTGCCAGGGGGGGTGCTGCCAAAGGAACACGTGAGCAGAGGGGATGCTGAAGCTGAGGTTTTGAGGGATGAGTTGAAGTTTTCCAGACAGAGATGGGAGGCTGCGGGGTGGAGTGGTGAGGGGGATTCGGATGGCCTTTCTGTAGGACACTGCTTTTGCCTCTCATTTTTTTCCAGAAAGATCACTGGTGGGGAGTGGGGGGAGCGTGGTGGGGAGAGATCTAGTGTGGTTGGCATAGGACCCAGGACAAGGAAATGGCAGGGACTTATCTGTGAAGGTGGGGAGGGCCAGGCCCTGCAGGGGGCCCTGAACCGCATAGAGCGGCCTTGGTCCCTTGTGCATGACTGAGAGCCGCAGAGAGATCTGGGGCAGAAATGTGAGGCCAACACGGGCCACAGCCACAGAGCTGGACCAGAGCTAGAACACCGAGTCTCGGATAAATTGTGCAGATAAGAGGTGAGAGAGGACCGGATGGGGCGAGCCTTAGCTGGGAGGGCATTGACTGAGGGTCAGTAATGGGCTAGAGCCAACAGGATGTGGCCTGTGAGCGAGCAGAGGAGGGAGGGAGGCAGGCATCGGGCTGCCCCCCACTTGCTCTGATGTGGATAACAGGGTGCCTATGGTTTGGGCTCAATCAGGGAAGCAGAACCACCGTGAGTTTTATAGCGCAGGCATTAGCCTAAACTCCCCTGGGGAAGGGCTGGGACGTGAAGGTCCGAAGAAAGCAGTTTTACGGAAACCGGAGGGAAGGTCCCCAGCCCTCTCGAGGCAGAGGTACAGGTGGGGCTTGTGGAGAAATCTAGAAGTCAGGCAGGTGGGGCTGCTGGAGTGGGAGGCTGGGGCCATGCAGACATTGACGGAAGTCTAGGGAAGGCTGCCTGGTCTTTGTCGCCTCCCCCGCTGTGAGATCACAGCCAGGCATCTGGTGGAAGTACTGGGTCCCCGGGTCCCCGTGGGTCAGCGGGGCCGGCAGTCTGGAGGAAGAGCCGGCCGTGGATCAGAAAGAGGACACGCAGAAGAAGGAGTGAGGACAAAGTGGCACGTGCTGACACCTCCGCGCATCTGTCCCTCCCATCTCCAGCCACGGGGTCCCCCGCTCCCCAGCACAGATTCACCTTTGGGCTAATGCTAACTCATGGACCCATCGAGGGGAGGGGATTCTAGGAAGCAAGTTTCCTGCCAGGCCACTTGACTCTGCACAAACCACCGCGGAGGGAAGACAGAGCCACTTGCTGAGACCAGGCACCCGGCGGGGGCAGGTACAAGGCCAGGGGGGCGGTTTGTGTATGTTGTTCACTGCTCAAGTGCGCTTGGCGAAGGCATCGGTGGGAGCCGCAGCCCTGACCCTGGCCTGAAGCCGCTTCTACCTGGAGGAAGGGCCTAGGCCCCGGAGGGCAGGGCTAGGCCCAAGGGAATGGTGCTAGAGCGGAGAGAGGCCAGCCTACTCAGAGGGAGAATTTGGCTGTAGGCAGAGCTATTTCAGAGAGAACAAGCTGCCTTTGGAGGTGAGGAGCTCATGATCACTGGAGAAGTGCAAGCAGGGCTGGACAGATGCTTGGTGGGTTTGGTCCAGGGGATGTCATGAGCATCGGGCGGCCGTTCGGCTACCTGCCCCTCCCGGGGCCGTGAGTCAATAAGAAGAGAGGGCCTCTGAGCATGGGAGGTGGGGTTCCCCCTAGCCCTCCCCCACCCTTCTCCCTGCTCACTTCTTTTTGGAACCAGCTTGGGTATTTAGAAGATTAATTTCATGTTTGTGCAAAGCAGGGGATTAGGAGGGGAGGAGAGTGAAGTTCTCTGTAGGTTGTTAAGGAAACATCATCTAAAAAAAGACTCTGGCAAAATTGCTGTGGATGGATACCAGTTACAGCTGAACGCGCCACTTACCTCCAACAACCCAGGGCTTTTAGCTGGTAACTTGCTGTCGTTCCCTGCAGTTCTCGAAACCCTTGTGTTCCGGGACATTAAAAGACAGAGCATGGTGGGGGTGCCTCCTCCCTCAGAGCAGGAATCTGGGGGGGCGTCCTACCCCCACCCCTGTCCAGCCAGGGTCCGGGCTCCAGACCTCACAGAGAATTCGGCCATGGGGATTCCTGGCTCGTCTCCTGCATTACTTCTCAGCGCACCTGGGGGCTCAGAGAGGGCACAGCTCACCCCAGCACACACAGCAAGGGGCTGACTCTGGTCCAAAGCTGCAAAGCTCCTGCTCTGAGCTGCCACTTACACAAGGGTTGGAGGTGGGGTTGCTGGACCACGGCCAGCCTTTCCCTGGGCCTCAGGGACACAGCCCCTGCCACCTGCCTCCGATTTTTTTTTTTTTTTTTC
Source organism: Halichoerus grypus (assembly GCF_964656455.1). Classification (NCBI taxonomy): domain Eukaryota; kingdom Metazoa; phylum Chordata; class Mammalia; order Carnivora; family Phocidae; genus Halichoerus; species Halichoerus grypus. The sequence goes on from NC_135717.1 coordinate 8,019,313, forward strand.
CCGGCAACAGCTTTATTGAGCTATAATTCACGTACCACACAATTCACCCACTTCAAGCGTACAACTCAAGGGCTTTACGTACGTTCACACGGTCGTGCGGCCCGTCACCACCGTCAGCTGGAGAACATTTCCATCTCCCCAAAAGGAAACCGTGAACTTCGCAGTAGGCACCCCCAGCCTCGCCTTCCCACTGCCCTGGCAGCCACTAATCAGCTGTCTCTGTGGATGTGCCTATTCCGGGCGCTCCATACATGGAATCCCACGCTCCGGGCTGCTCTCACCTGGCACAGCGTCTCGAGGTCCCTCTGCGTAGCGTGTATCAGTCTGTCCCTCCTTTCTACGGATGAGTAATATCCCATTTTACGCATCTGCCATCTTTTGTTTATCCCTTCTGCCAAGGACAGACATTTGGGTTGTTTCTCCTTTTTGGCTATTGTGAAGTGCTGCGACGGACATGGGTGTATAAGCTTTTGTGTGGGTGTGTTTCTAGGTCCCTTGGGTGCTCCTATCCTTTCGAAGAGAAGAAATGAGCAGATGGGAAGTGTTCGAAACGAACCTGAGGGTGGGTGAGAAGGTGGGGCAGGAAAGATCACAGAGGGTGGGGTGGTCTTGGCAGGCTTCCTGGAGGAGGCAGCACTGCACTGGGGGCTGGAAGGGAAGAGACAAAGGGGCTGGGAGAAGCATTCCTGGTGGGAGAAGCAACCTGAGCAGAAGCATGGAAAGGAGGCCATGGGGCCCCATCCTGGTACCTTGGCATCTTCTGAAATAGCCGTGGACCCAGAACCATGGGAAGTGGGAGGTGGGAGGCCCTCCCTGCTCTGTGGACCAGTGGCATCAGCACCTCCTGGGAACTTGTTAGAAATGCACATTCTTGGGGCGCCTGGGTGGCTCAGTCGTTAAGCGTCTGCCTTCGGCTCAGGTCAGGATCCCAGGGTCCTGGGATCCAGCCCCACATTGGGCTCCCTGCTCGGCGGGAAGCCTGCTTCTCCCTCTCCCACTCCCCCTGCTTGTGTTCCCTCTCTCGCTGTGTCTCTCTCTGTGTGTCAAATAAATAAAATCTTTAAAAAAAAGAAAAAGAAATGCACATTCTTGGGCCCCACCCCGATCTGCTGAATCAGAAATGCTACTGAATCAGCAACCTGTGTTTATGGAGTCCTCCGGGGGACGGATGCTCTCTGGGTGTAGATGCTCTGGGCTGAAGGCAGACACCCAGGTGGGAACAGCGTGAAGGGAGAAGAGAAAGAGAATCAAGAACCCAGCTCTCAGGCTCTGACTCTGCCCACCCCTATCCGAACAGCTCCCAAGCCCTATCTTTGCCCTCCCCCAGGCCCTGCCAGACTGCTATTCCTACCAGAAGCTTCTAGTCCCCCCAAAGTGCCCCCTTTGCAATATTGTCAGATCCAGAGAACAGCTAATCGGTAAACTAGGTTCTGGGCCAGCACCCCCGCTCCCACCTAGGAGCTCTCCCGTCTATCCAGGCATTGGGCTACCCCCTCCAGATATTCAGGCAGGTCAGATCCAGGTCTAAGCAGAAGGCAGGCAGGGGGGTAGGGAGGTGGGAGGCCTCTAGAAGGAAGTGGCTGAATGACTTGGTGATCTCCATACAAGCCAGAACAGGGGATGCTTCAGGCAGCTGTCCCCTCCCCCAGCACCCCCCAACATCCCCAGCATCCATGCATGCCCTTCCTCAGCCTTCAAACCCTGCAGCTCAGCTCAGGAATTGTGTTCATTCAGTCACTCAACAAACCTTCATTGGGCACCTGGTGTATGCTGGGCACAGCACAGAGCATGGCCAGGCTTCAGCATGCGTGCAGCCCTGGATCATTGCCCTGTGTGAGTACAGCATGTTTGTGGCCACACAGGAGGGGCAACATCCCTTTATGGGGTCAGAGGGGGCTTTCTGCAAGAAGCAGTGCCTCCTCAGAGGATAGGAAGACGAGCAGAACCTGGCCCAAAAGAGAAGAAAGAGAAAAACACCGGCACCTTCCGTATCAGCCCTGGGCTCAGTCCTGCGGGAAGGAGCATGCACAGTGACGGGGAGGTGGACTGGGTGGCTGGCGGGTTCTAAGGAGCAGAGCCCTGGAGACAGACCAGACCGTGGTAGGAAAAACAATCACAGAGATCTTGAAGCTGGAGCCCAAGTGGCCAGATTTGCATTCTTAAAAGATGACGCTGGCTACAATGTGGGGAGGGAGCTGGAGGGATGTGGCCGAAGGCAGGAGGAGAGGACAGTGTTTGGACTTAGGTGGTGACAGTAGACATCACAGAGGTTGCTGGTGTTCACCAAAGCCACTTCCTTGTCTTTCGAGGCACACGACTAAGTTTTCCAGTGTTCCTTGCAATTAGGCGCAGTCTCCTGACGGAGTTCTGGTCAACCCAGGTGACGGGAGGTGATGTGCACACTTCAAATCACCCCCATGCAGTTCTCTGCGCTCTTCCTCTTTCTGCGGGCTGTAGGTTAACACCCAGGCTGACCTTGGGGGCGTCCAGTGGAAGATTGCGGAGTTGCCATGAACCCGTGAATGAGATGTCGGGAGAATCCAGAAACATGGGGCTTTTCAGGGTTTGAAAAATCCAACTAGTTCTGGCTTTTAACTTTACATGTGTTATATAAAATTTACCCTGAAATAAAAGCTCTCCAAGGAAGCAGACCTAATTCAGGGGTTAGAGGATCATCTTAACAAAAACGCCAATTAAAAGCCCCAGGGGATTCAATAGGAAAACAAAAAAGAACTGTAGGAAACTTAAAATGTGTTTGCTAGAATTTCAAAAATATAATAAAAGTTACTGATTAGATGTAATGTATGGGGATTAACATAACAATAAAAAAAATTAAAAAAAAAGTTACTGATTAAAGTTGCAGGAGAAAGAAGGGAAAAAGAGAGAGAGAAGAGAAAAGGAAAGATTAAATGAAGGGGGTCAATTAAGGAAAGTCTGTGGCTAATATTGGGAATTCCAGAAGGAGAACACAGAATACGGAGGGAATAAATTATCAAAGACCCACCAAAGAGAAGTTTCCAGAACAGAAAGTCCATGAAGCTTCAGATTGGACATGGCTGAGCATCCAGCACAGTGAATGATTCTAAAGCAAAGATATGTAGACACACCATAGTGACGCCTCGGTAGGCACACCATGGTCAACAGATGGTCCTTAACATTTCTGAGGGGCAGAGGCAGAAACGAGTCACCTACAGAGAAACTATGAAGCAGCCAGCCACGGAACTGTCGTTCACAGCCCCATCTACCAGAAGATAATGGAGCAACGCCTTACACCTTCTGAGAGGAAATGATTTTTAACATAAAATTCTAGACCCAATCAAACCAGCAATCAAACCAGAGGACCGGATCATTTTTTATTGGGCATGCGAAGTCTCAGCTAGCTTATCACTTACCCACTCTCCCTCCTCACCCCGTTTCTCCCACCAAGAGGAAAAAAAGTAAGTAAACCAAGAAAGAGGAAGAAATGGATTATAGGGCAACAGTAGTTCCAGCCCAAGGGGACAATGAAGGAAAGTTCTAGAATGCCAAATCCTCTTTCCCAGCCTCCCTCACGGCCAGGGTCAGGTTCGGCCCCGGCTTTGCTCAGCCAATCAGATGCATTTGGTTGAAGTGAGATTCAAAAGCCATGGGATGGAGAAGCAGACGCCTCACAGATTCCGTTCTGGGAGGCCGAGGGTGGGGGTGGGGGGCAATGGGGGGGCTCCCTCAGCTTCTAGAAGGGGCAGGGAGCACAGAACAGGGTCCAACATTGGGGGTGCTGGACATATAGGCTGTAGCATCCGGGGTCCAGTGGGGGTCTTCACCAGGCCAATGCTAAGGCGTGAACTGGGGGGTCGCTCCACCCCCCGGGATCTCCAGCCTCCTATTGATTTTATGGACCTCCCAATATGCTTCTAATAAGTGCTCTTTCTACCTAAATTACCCAGAATTGGTTTCTATTGCCTACAACTCAAAATGATGACGATGCAAGTGGTTATGAGCTTGTTCTTAGAGATGGGAAGGTAATCTCCAGGTGGAAGTGAGGACAAAATAGTCATAGGTACAGGGTAACTGAGGAGTGGCGGCTGGGCGGGGGGTGGGGGGGCCAGGGCGCCACTGCTTTTCCTCTTCTAAGCCTTTCCGTGTGATGCTTTTCTTTAACCCACGTGCATTCATTAATCTGATTACTATCTATCTATCTATATAAATATATATATATATATATTTTTTTTTTAAATTTTAGAGGTCAAGTTCTAGCTGCTGATAAGACTCAGGTTGTGACGGTGGGGGGAAGTGGCTGAGTGCGGACAGGAAGCGCCGGCTGGGTGTGGCATAGGTGACCCACCAGGCACGCAGGCCACCAGGCTTGTGGCACGAGAGAAAGCCTGAGTGGGGGGGCCGATGTCTTCACTGCATGCCGGGTGCTGGGGGTACTTGAACTGGGCCTCCAGGGGTCCTCAGAGCCTGCTGCTGCAGGCCAGGGAGACCGGGCTCTGAACTTGGTCCACTGCCCCAGCTCATCTCCCTGCCCACCTGCTGGTCCCTCTCGCCTCACGTCCACACCCACTCCAATTCTGACAGAAACCCGTGAGCAACACTCCCCAGGCCTCATAACGTCCCACACTGGCATGTGCATAGGAGGGAGCGGGTTTGCTTTTCAGACAGGTCAGCAGTGATGCAGGGAATGAAGGGAGAAACTAAATACATTTCCCCGGAAGAAGACTTGGCATGGGAGGAGGGAGGACAGGGCTGCCGGTGGCAAAGAGCATATCCAAGGAAGAGAGGTAGACTGTCCATGGTCGGGGACCCCCGTGGCTGGAGCCGTTGGCAATGGGTGGATGCCAAAGGCAGTCGGACTTGGGTTCAGATAAGTCCACTTGGAGGAGTGAGTTCCCTGTCAAGGGAGGTGTGTAAGCAAGCAGAGGCCGCACCTCCACCCAGGACTCCTGCATGGGATGAGCGTTCCCGCCAGCACTGAAACTCTACGAAAAGGACGAGAAGAAGAGCAAGGGGAGTGAGGGGAGAGCGAAACGGGGCCCAAGGCCAGAAAGGAGATGGTACCATAGCAGCTGATGGAACAGCAGCTCAAGATGGAAACATGCCTTTATTTGCGAGGAATTCGTTTCAGCAAATGAGAGACAGTGATGATGCTCAGGCTGTCTCCTGAAATGAATACCATCTGGGGAAAAAAAAGACCAAATTCAACAGGACCGATTTTTTTTTTTTTCCCACTAATGAACTAAGCCAAGTTTGGTGCCTGTCCTGATGCATCTTTTCAGAAAGCAGCTCTTTATGCCCGTGAGCCGGGCCACCCTTCCGGCCAGATGAAGGAGAGGTTCCACATCTGAGGCTCTTTGTAAAACGATGCTTATTGTGAAATATATTATTCCAAATTTCAGGTTAATTATTCCCTTGCTTTTCCTTTAAACCACCCACATTTGTATCCCTAAATGATACAGTGTTTCATTTGCTTGTCTGTGACCTTAAGATAAATGGACGCAAACTGCATACATTCCTCTGTGACTTTCTTCTTTTGCTAAATATTGTTTGGAGGTTCATTTACATTGGTGTGTGTAGCTGTATTTAATTTGTTTTATTCTCAATGGTATTCTATCTGGTGAATATGGACTTTTTTTTATTGACTTGGGGATTGAGAAGTTTTTCTGTTTAAATTTCCAAATATATACTGTCTTTTCAATTATTGATTTATCATTGATTTCTAAATTAATTTTGCTGTGGCCCTAAAATATAGTCTTTTGATACACATCCTTTGAAAGTTGAGGCTAACTTTGTGAACGAATGTGATCATTTTTCATAAATGTTTGTGTGCCCTTGAAAAAAAAAAATATTTGCCTGTTCCTGGGTACAATGTTCTCCGTATATCCACTTGATCGAGTTTGTGATATCTACTATTAAATCTTCTAAATACTTTCTTATTTTTATCCACTTGATTTATTATTGTAAGCAGTAAGTCTAACTGTCCCATTCTAATATTGGACTTTCGTATTTCCTTTTATATCTGTCAATTCTTGCTTTAAACATTTTAGGCTATGTGATTAATGTCTAAAAGATGCGAATTGTCTATCTTCCTGTTGAATTAACTCTTTTATTTCTCATTCACCCTCTTAATCTCTGGTAATGCTTTTGGCCTGAATTAAAGTCTATTTTTTTTCTGATATTAATATAGCTATCCCATTTTTTTTCATTTTCCTAGAACATATCTTTCTATCCTTTGATTTTTCAATCTTTCCGTGTCCTTATGCTTTTTTGGTGTATCCCTTATAAATAGAATCCAATTCATTATATATATGCTATTTTAATGTTCTTTGAGACTCTTTGTCTTTTTTTTTTTTTAAAGATTTTATTTATTTATTTGAGACAGAGAGAATGAGAGAGAGAGAGCACATGAGATGGGGGGAGGGTCAGAGGGAGAAGCAGGCTCCCTGCCGAGCAGGGAGCCCGATGCGGGACTCGATCCAGGGACTCCAGGATCATGACCTGAGCCGAAGGCAGTCGCTTAACCAACTGAGCCACCCAGGCGCCCCAAGACTCTTTGTCTTTTAACTAGAGAGTTTAAGTCCATTTATGTTTTAGTGACTGGTGATCAATTTGGAAAGTTCTATTATTTTTTTTAAGATTTTATTTATTTATTGAGAATTTATTTGAGAGAGAGAGAGAGCATGAACAGGGTGGGGGGGCAGAAAGAGAGGGAGAAGCAAACTCCCCACTAAGCAGGGAGCCTGATGTGGGGCTCAATCCCAGGACCCTGAGATCATGACCTGAGCCAAAGGCAGATATTTAACCGACTGAGCCACCCAGGTGCCCCAATAGTTTCTATTTTTTTATTTTAAAAAAAGATGAAATGAGGGATGTCCAGGTGGTGTAGTAGGTTGGGTGACTGATTCTTGGTTTCAGCTCAGGTTGTGATCTCAGGGTGGTGAGATTGAGCCCCATGTGGGGCTCCATGCTCAGTGCAGAGTCTGCTTAAGACTCTCTCCCTCTCCTTCTGCCCCTTCTCCCCACTCTCTCTCTCTTTCTCTCTAAAATAAATAAATTTTTTTTTTTTAAAGGATGAAATTAAGTCCAGAAGTGTTAAGTGGCTTGCCTGGGGCTGTCCCATTAGCAGGTGCCAGACTTGGGATTCAAACCCATGCAATTGGTCCCAGGGCTGGAGTTTGTACTATGCTGATCAGCCCCCACGGTCTCCAGCCCCCAGGGATCTCTGTACGAGAGCTGAAACAAGAAGGCAATGTACGGCCTTGCTCGACCTTCACAGGGAACAGGTGCATTGGGCAAATAACATTTTCACCAATATGCGAATATCCACAGATGTCAGTAAAAGCACCATGAGCATGGACGTTGGGATTACAAATCAATTTTAGTGAGATGAATTCATAAATATGGCATCCACAAATAAGGAAGCTTGACTGCATGTAATCTTTTATTCTCTGCCACAAAATTGACTCAATCATTATCTGCCCATTTCTTTAAGTACATTTCTGGGAGTGGCTGTGCTTGGCACATCTCTGTGCTCCAGGATCTTCATCTCTAAGATCGAAAGAATAATACAAGTTCAAAGAACCACATGGGATCATGGACAAGTGCTCGCCAAACAATGAAGGGGTTACTGCTTCTTGCATCCTTGTTACGGTCCTGAGCCCACAGTGCAGGGACAGCCTGGTTCCTCGCACCTTTTCCAGTTACTCCACAGAATGGAAGTTTGTGTCGCCAGTAAATGTCCTAGGAACTATCTGACCCCACTCCACTTCTCTTGTTGCTCATTTAATAAACTCTAATTGAACATTGATTATAAGTCCAATGCGGAGGGGCCGCTTGGGTGCAGGAACATCAGAGCAGAACTAAACATTCCATAAGGTGACATTGGGTGGGGGGTTGTTGCACTGCCCTTTGAAGAGAGTCTCAGAGTCCTGCCTCACACCCATTTCACAGCTGAGGAGACTGAGGCACACCAAGTATTGTAACTCGCCCAACATCACACGGTATGAGTCCCCCGCAGAGCTGGGCCCAGGCGGTCTGCCTCCAGAGCCCGCCCTCGTTACCCCAAGTATCATCCACAAAACTCTCTTCAGTCTGTCCTTCCTGGGTCCAAATCTTCAGGAATTCAGCTCCTGCCTTGCCCAGTCCAGTCCCGTAGGCCTCAGGCCACCATCCGAACCATCCAGGGGCTGTTAGAGAAGGGGAAGGTGTTGGCGACAGAGAATAAATTGCATTTGTCTCTGGATACCTGGGTGGCTCAGTCGGCTAAGCGTCTGTCTTCGGCTCAGGTCATGATCCCGGGATCCCAGCATCGAACCCCGCATGGGGCTCCTTGCTCAGCAGGGGATCTGCTTTTCCCTCTGCCCCTCCCCCCACTCATGCGCAGATTCTCTCTCACAAAAATAAATAAATAAAAATTAAAATAAAAAAAAGAAATTGCATTTGTCTGAAGCCGCCCTAGAGGCTGTGTGGGAAAGGGGGGAGGGCTTCAGACCCCCCATCCCTGGCCCTGACACAGCCCTGTGTTGGGTTCATATAGCTTCCCGGTAAGATTTCATTTGAAACAAGGGTTGCTGAGGCAGGAAATGAACAAACCAAAAGGTCTGAAAACCAAAGGCCTCGAATTCACTGGTTTTGCAACTTGAATGTGATGAGAATCTCTGGGTCCTCATTAACTTGCATGTGGACAGGACCTGCGTACCGGCTGTGTAGGAGGCCTGGGAGATGCTGGGGGGCTAGTCACAGACCCAAGTGGGGAGAACAGCCTCCTTCTTAATAGACCTTGTAGCTGGTGGTCCCTGGGTTCTGCTGGGCTCCCCATCCCGGCCCTGCCTGCAAACACCCCTATCTGAGCCCGTCATTAACCCACACCCAGGCCTTGGCGCCCTGGGGTGAACGGTGCCCCCTAGGAGCACACCGTCACCCCCTCTGACCAGCCCGGCCCTGAGCTCTCTGCAAATGCCTCTCATTAGTGACCAGAAAGCTGGGGGGGTGGGGGGGGAGGCCCCACCAGTTCCCCAGGCCTAGCAGGGGCTGAGAGGCTGTAACAGCAGCCAGCCCCAACTGCCTTCCAGCAATCCATCATTATCCCTTCCCTGGCCCGGTAATTCCATTGTTAATTAAAATCCTGCAGCCTTTAATAACACAGCTCATAATTGCTGTTTTTACCAATCCTGGATTGGCCGTGCAGGCTTTGAGGGGACCTGGGGCTTGGTTTCCCGGGCTTGGCCTTGACGAAGCTCTCTGGCTATATATTCACTCACTTGCCCTCAGCCAGGAGCCCCCTGTGGGCTTCACAGTGGGGTAATGGGGCCCAGTGTCTCCCACCCTGAGGGCTACCCCTGGACCCCCTCGACATCTCCAAGGAAGGAGGCAGGCTCTCCACCTCCCGGAAGGCGGAACCCTCGGCAACACATTCCGGACGACGTCTGGCTCCTGCACGTACAGTTGGCCCCATGGAGGCTCTGGGGCCTCCTGCTGGCCTTGTCTGCATGTGGCCATGCTCTTTAACACCCACATCTCCTCTGATGCTCCCCACTGCCCGAGCCACCCCCCTGTGCAAGCGAGGAAGCTGGAGATCAGAGTGGGAGAAGGATTTCTCAAGGCCACACACCAGGCAGGCTACAGAGCTTGGCAGGCCCGGAGGCCCCCTCTGCCCCCACCTACCCGCACTCACCCCAGCCCCTGCTTCTCTTCCCAAAAGTCCCCCTAAAGTCTGAGGGATTATCTCCCAATTGCTGGGAAGGTGATTGCATTACGCTCTCTGAAGAGAGCTCCCCCACCGCCCAGGCCAGACCCCTTCCAGGGGCAGCCCGCACCCATGAGTTGTGAGTGTGGGTCTGTGAAGGCCCAGCCCCAGCCCTGAGGTTGGCTGTGAGGCCGGCTCTCCCTCTGACCCCCGCTGCTGTCCTTCCCTCCCAGGTACTGATCCCAGGAGCATCCCCATTAACCATCCTGCACACAAGTCTCCATCCAGAGCCTGCTTTCTGGGGACCTGATCTTCTAGAGCTGCCCTAACCTTTGGGATTCCAGGTCCTGCTCCCTTCACTCTGCCCACCCCCCATTCACCCCAGGGGCCCCAGACCCTCCCCACACCACTGCCCATTACCCAAGCTCCTTATCCAGTTCACACTCCTGGTCCTCTGCTCCTTCAGAATGGAGAATACAGGCCACTTGGGCTATAAATAACCTCAGGTACCCCCAGATGAAGGTCACTTGGAGGCCAAGGACTCCTTCAGTGTCCTTCTCACCTCTGAGGTCGGCTGTGTCACACCCATTTTGAGTGCTCAGTTCACAGCTGCCTTGACCAGCCTCCTAAAAGACCCCCAGCCCCCCACACTTGCTGCTGGCTTTGTGAGAAAATCAGTCCCCAAAGTCCCCAGCCCTCAGTGATGCCTCAGGGGGAGAATCACGTTCAGAGAGGACAGCTTTCATTCACTCCTGTCATTCACTCCATCACTCACTCACTCAACAAATGTGCTTTGAGCACCTGCCTTGTACCAGGCATTGTGTTTGGTACCAGGGACACCTCCGTGAAGAAGATTCATGAAGTCCCTCTCCTCATGGAGCTAAAATTCTACAGCGAGAGGCACAAACTATGCAAGATACAGAAGTAAAATAAAAATATAACAGGCTAGACGGCAGTAGGTGCTGAGCAGGGAAAGGGACATGAGGTGTCTGGGGTGGGGTGGGCGTGAAAGTTGCGGCAGGATGACCAGGGAAGGGCCCCTCTCCCCCCGCCCCGGGAGGGTGACGTTTGACTACCATGCGCAGGGCCCAGCCGTGAGCCCTAGGGCGGGGAGAGAGCCCTTGTCCTGGGCTCCTGGACCCCGCTGGCCCTGGGAGGTCTCCGAATCTGTAAGAAAGATTCGGTGGGAGTCAGAAAGGAGCACTCTGCTCGGGGCTGGAGGGCAGCTGGGATGAGGTTAAGCAGAACCGGGCAACAGTCACAAATTCACGAGAAAGAAAACTGATGTGGATGGAGGAGCAGGATCCCACTCCAGGATCCCAAAGTCAGGTGGACATGATCACCCCCTTTTTCCTCATAAGGAAGGTGACGTTCAAGGAAACTAAGCACATTACTCAATGTGGGCATTCAAACCTACATCTTACCCACAACCAAAGGGCATCTTCTGTCCAAGAGACAGCGCATCCCTCCCCCCCTCCCTGGGAGGCATGCACCCCCCTGCTGGTGGGGGCGCCCAGGGCTCTGATGCGGGCCCTGCAAGTGAACCTGCCTTGCTTGGGGCCACGGGCGAGCTGCTGGAAGAGCCGAGGAAGAGTTTTGTTCAGAGCTATGGCCAGAAGGGGAGCCCGCCTATGGCCAACAGGGTCAATTGTCCCTCCCTGCTTTGCGTCTCTCCACCCCCTTCCTCAGGTTCCCAGTGTGGGGAGGGGGGTGCTCTCCCCTCTCTTGCTCCCACACTGAGGTCACTGCAGGCGCCAGCAGGAGACAGTGTGGAGCAGAGATGAGAAAGGCTCTGGAGTCAGGCTGATCTCGGATAGCCCTTAACACTGTGCCGTCTTGGGCGAGTTACGAAGTCTCTCTGCGCCCCATTGGACTAGTTTTCTCCGGCTGCTGTAACAAGTTACCACAAATGTAGTGGCTTCAAACAACGCATATTGATTATCCTGCGGTTCTGGAGTCGGAGATCGGACATGGGCCTCACTCCACTAAATTCAAGGAGTCAGCACGGCTGCGTCCCCCACTCTGGAGGCTCTAGGGGAGAATCTCATCCACTTACCTCTTCCTCCTTCTGTGACTTCCGCCTCCCGTGGCCCGTGGCCCTCCTCCATCTCCAAAGCCAGCTGGTAGCATCTTCAAAGCACTAACTCCAACCTCCTCTTCTGCCTTAAAGGGTCCTGAGATGACATTGGGTCCACCTGGATAATGCCGGATAATTCTTATCTTAACATCAGCTGATCGGTGACCTTAATTTCCATCCGCAACCTCAATTCTCCCTTGCCACGTTAGGTAACCTATTCACCTGATCCAGGGATCGGAGAGTAGACACTTTTGGGGGGGGGGTTGGGGGTGTTGGGGGGGAGGGGCATTCCTCTGCCCTCTTTACTGAGTGGTGATGGCTTTTTATAAGGGCCCCAAACATAACTATCATAAACAGATGTTTCACAAATGATCCCGGTGAGTATGTGTTTTTATGCTAATTGATTTAAATAAAAAACAAATGTAAGAATGTAACCCTCACCAAAGGGATCCAAAGCCTTAAAGGAGCCAGGGCACGTCCTCCCTCCGGGCCCCCATGCTTGACAGTAAGGGGGTCCCTCCAGGAAGTGCTCCCTCCAGCCCAAGATTTAGACGCTGGCTGTTAGGGTATCCCCTTGAGAAGTGGGTTGTACTGAACTGTGTGCCAGGATTTAATTAATTCTGGCACAAACACACCTCCAAAGCCAGACTCCGGAGCTGTACTGGAATTATCCACCCCAGACCTGGCATTTTCCCCCAAACAGCCCCCAGGGGCAACTAGGTAGGGGCCTACCTCCCAGCCAGGCAAAGCCAGCTGGCTCCTGGCCTCTGGAAGTGTTAGTACTTGGGGTCCAATGAGCTTTCTGACTCTTCCTCAGATGTTTCAAAAAACCCTGGCCCAAGTGAATTTGCTACTTGAGGTCTTATGCATTTAAGTGAAAATCAAGTCATTGATCCCAGAGTCTAATGTCACCAGCTTGTCTTACAAAAAGATATGCAAAGTCCTTGGATCCTTCAGTTCTTTTCCTTAAGAGACAGGAAGTCAAGTTTCTCTTATGAGACAAGCCCCGAGCCTCCAAGGGTCTAGCTACAAAGAAGAAGAGGTCAGGCTGCTCAAGTCTTCAAGTATGGGGGCAAGCCTCCACTCCTATTTACCATGGGCAGTTGTACACTCTACACTGCACAAATACACCCAGCTGAGGGGTCAGGGGAGTGAGCATGGGGCCTGAGAACCAGCCCCCACTGCACTTACCAATGGCATGTATTTCCCCCAGGGTTGTCTCCTCCCAAAGGGGATGCACGAAGGCATAGTACAGGCTCACACTCTGCTTCTCAACCTAGATGGTCATCATGGACAATATGTGGTCCCTCAGCACATGACCAGAATGCTGCTCAGGGCAAATATGACACACCTCACAAGTTGACAGTTGTATTGTATACTGTCTATTTCCCATTTGAAGAGACAAGTGCATGGATCAAAGCTTGGCTGTCGTGGCAATGTCAAATTTCGATCCTAGTGTCTAGAATTGCTCTATTTTTGTGCTCATCTTGTACCAACCAGTTAGCTGTTTGCATAGCCCTGCTCCTTCCCATTGTGGGTCCCCCAGGGACACTCTGGGGCCTCTTGGCCACACGTTTTGGGAGATGGCCAGAAACCAAGGGCAGAGGTAAGGTGTAAGCATGACTCCAGGTGAGGGAGGGCTGTCCAGAGGGAAGGGTAAGGAGAGTCTCCTTCCACAGGCCCTGGCTTTTCACCATATCTGCACATGATCTTGGTGGTGGCTTCTTAGCTGGTGTGGAGGGCTCATCTCAGAGAAGGATCTTCTGACGTGGCCTTGGAAGTCACTTGGTCACATCCAATACATTCTATTCGTGCATACAGGGCCAGCCCGTATTCAGGGGAGAGGGTGGTAGGAGGGCATGAACACCAGGAGGGGGGCTCACTGAGGGGGCTGTCTTTGAAGACTATCTACCACAGGGAGAACCAGGCCAAAGGCAGAACAGCCCGACAGTTCCCTCTGGCTCAGGGCTGAGCTGGACTTTTTCAGAAATGTTATCCCCGACTGATTTCACAACTGTGCTCTGTTGCCTGCCCCAGTTATGACAGAGCACCAGCCCTGCCCTCGGGGTGCCTAGAGTCACCAACTATCAGGAATATAAGTGTCTTTTTCCTATAGGAAATTGTGCTTCCAGGTGGAGAAACGGTGTGAGATCTTCCTGGCCTCACCACTCAGTCCGATCATTGATTAAATATCTATCATGTATTAATTACAGCCCACTCCATGGTCCAATTAGTTTAGAAATGCCCTGGAATTCTTTTTTCCTCATGCACAGTCTCAAAATTATTTAACTCCCTCGTGGATTTTCAGCCAAACCCAGGAAGTACACAGCTCTATATTCATCTACTGCGTGATGCTGATCAAGCTTTTCCCCCTCCAAGTGTTGGTTTTCCTCTGAAAGAAGAAGGGTAATGGGACGGAGATGAGGTTGACCAGATGACTGGACTCCAAGAGCCACCATTGTGACCAATGGGCTCCAGCTGTCTCTGTGGCCTTGGGCAAATTCCTACCCCTGCCAGGCTCTTCATCTCCCACCTGTAACATGGGAAGTCGGACAAGATGACTCTATGGGTCTTTCTAGCACCATCTGCCCCACTTCAGCACATGCAGGAATGCATCCATTGCTTTAGGATTGGGATTCAAGCCCGGCTGTTCAGCGCAGATTGCTATTCCCAGATCCAAGGCCCCTAGCATTTCAAACCATTGCAGACAGGCATGCGCAGCCACAGAAAGTGATCTGCAGTCCATTCCTTGGCCCCCAGCTGCAGCTAAGTGATGAGGCTGGGCAGCAGCCTGGTATAAGGAGAAAAGATTGAGATAAGAAGTCAGCCAGGCTGGGTGAAAATCCAGGCTCCTACTGGATGATGGCATTGACCTTGAGAAATTCCTTAACCTTGATAAGCCTCAGTTTCCCCACCTGGAAAATGAGGGTGCAAGTGCACACTTCCGAGGAGAGGTCCAAGGATTCAAGAGCGTATCTGAGTAAAGCTCGGACGTAGGGTCTGTTATAATTCAAACCGCACACTGGAAAGCAACGTCTGTTTCGAAGGCGTGGTGCTGATTCTTGTCACCGGAGCAGAGCCTTCCCTGAGATAATTTAGGAGGTCTGGGCTTGGGAGGGCTCCCTGGGCAGAGGTGCCACCTCCCCAGTCGGCCGCAGGATGGATGGGCCCCGCAGCCTGGCTGGAAGGGCCATCTGCGCCACCGCCCCCAAAGATGTCCTGGGCTGTCACGCTTTCTGTCACGCCGTGCTAAAAAAAATGACTCCAAAGAAAAGTAAGCAGACACTCCAGGCCATAAATATTTCAGAGCCGAATGACTGTCCTTTCCCCAGCACTGACTTGCCATATATATTATTTATAAAACCATAACTTGAGTTGAAAGGTAGTCATCGAAAGAAGAGAGAGAGTCTCACTCAGATTCACTTGGTGA
The DNA here is from genome assembly GCF_964656455.1 of Halichoerus grypus. Classification (NCBI taxonomy): domain Eukaryota; kingdom Metazoa; phylum Chordata; class Mammalia; order Carnivora; family Phocidae; genus Halichoerus; species Halichoerus grypus. The sequence continues at coordinate 8,034,484 of NC_135717.1, forward strand.
TTGGAAAAACAATCTAGAAAGGGAGAAAATAGTGTTGGCCAGATGAGGTCACAGGAGGTCATCGGGTCCCACCCCCGGCTCCAGCCCGGCCCAGAGGGAGTGTGGCCAGAGTGAGCGCAGGGCACATCCAGGAGAGGCCCTGGACGCCGCCAGACTGCTGGGTCCACACAGCCCGGGGCCTAGCTGGATTTTCAGGAAGTTTCCATTACATGACAAACAAAAGGCGACGTGTTTTTTAAAAACCTTTCAGTCCCCCTTTATAATAGGGAGCAGGGCTTGTCATGAGAAAACAGGCCGAGGAGGAGGGCAGCCACGGGCCGTTGAGAAGCAGAAAGAGCCCCCGGGCCTGGAATCGGGAGACAGCCAGCAGGTCACGGGGCCTTCCTGGACTCAGTTTCCCCATCCATGAAATGGAGGACCCAGCATTTCTGTCCTATAACAGATGCTTGGTGGCACCTCCCTGTCTCTCCAGAAATGATGTGAACTGACAATATGACCTATTCGCAGATATAACTTTAAAAATCAATATCATAATGCCTTCACTTGTGATATCAAGGAGAAATAAAAGGAACGTGATATATAATCAAACCACATTTTGTATTAAATGCTTCGGCACGTGTACCCAGAGGTCAAAGTGAAGGAGTGGAATTGGGGATGGGGGCACCTGCTCGTCTACTCACCATGAACGTGACATTTCCAAACGCAGGCTGGTACCGTGAGGCGACACCAGACACTCAAGTACCACGAGTAGCCTTGCGTCTGGGGAAGACGTGTCTGGAACAGTGGACACTCTCAGTAAGTTCCCGAGACAGCACAAAAGACGATCTCTCCTCAATGTTCGCTGTAACTGCACGCCTTGGAGATTCCTTTTTTGTTAAGACTGTGCAAAAAAAAAAAGAAGAAGAAAAAGAAATGCTGTGTGTTATGTAAAACAGAGTCCAGTTCTAGGCTCGGACCGTTTTAAGCAAGTTTTTCACCCATAGGAATGTCTGGCGGGACACCGGCGGTGTGCGTGGGATGCGGGAAACATCTTTCACAGAGCGGGGCCGTGGGGCTCATGGGACGTTAGAGAGCCCCGGGCATCCCTGCCCGCCAGGTGCCAGTCCTCCCTCCCAGCACTGTGACCACCGACAAGTGTCCCCCCCACACACATCCGAGACACCCCACGGAGCCCCCCGGACAAGCTGCTCCCAAGGTCGTTCTGCATTGCTCTGACCATCGGATGCCACCCACGAATGGCTTGGTGACAAACACTCACCTAGAGGCCAGGCTGGCCCCACGGTGGGCACCTCAGTTCCTGCCCCACTGTCGCACCCTGGTGACGGCGGCAGCGGGACTTTGCAGACACACCCAACACTGCTTGAACGGAGCCTGCAGCCAGAGTGTGCGGAAGGGATCCGCGCTCCTTCCCTCCCCCAGGCCGCCCACTCAGGAAGTCGGGCACCTGCTGGGCACAAAGGGAGCCCAGCCCCCCCCCTCCCCCGCCGGGAGCCCAAGCCGCCCAAACTGCAGTGCTGTGAGCACCCTAGGGACAGTGAGGCCATCTCCTGGGGCGGTGAACGCCCACACCGGCTACCCCTCACCACACCCCAGCTGTTGGTCTCCAGCACCCCGGCAGAGAAGATCCAGGTCTCTACGGGCCACTGTGCAGCTGCCTGGCTCAGGGGACAAAAGCTCCCAAAGTTCTGAGGGTCATGCCCAGCCCCCGGGCTCACAGCTGCATTAGGGAGGTGAACTCACCCAGGAAGCCACAAAGCCACAGGGGGCCTGCACAGGGTCTCAGGGTGGCCTTGCTGCCCCGTCAGCCTCAGTTTGTTCAGCTTTACAATGGGCATAAAAGCCGTACCCACATTGTAAGCTCACTGGGAAGACCCACTGAAATGCTGCATACAAACTATGCAAGGAACACTCACCCTTGGAATTTTTTTTTTTTTTAAGATTTTATTTATTTATTTATTTGAGAGAGAGAGAGACAGCGAGAGAGGGAACAGAAGCAGGGGGAGTGGGAGAGGGAGAAGCAGGTTTCCCGCTGGGCAAGGAGCCCGATGTAGGGCTTGATCCCAGGACCCTGGGATCATGACCTGAGCCGAAGGCAGATGCTTAACGACTGAGCCACCCAGGTGCCCCTCACCCTTGGAATTCTTATGTCCAGCGTTTCCCGGGCCTCCCCATGCCGGTTCCCTGTAGTAAGTCAATCTCCCTGACTCTCAACCCTGCTGATGTAAGACCTCCCTCCTCTAAACCTCGCCCAGAACCTAGAAGCACCCTGGCGTGTCCCCTGTGAGTCCCCAGTTTTCTCTGCTACCAATGGCATGGCCGTGCTCCTTTCTCCCTCCTGGCCAAGACCACCTGCCTGCACAAGAACCCCTTCCTCATGGCCAGAAAGTAGGCCCTGCCTCCCAGGACACCGTCATGCTCATGCTGAGCCGTGCCTCCCTGTCACCAAGGGACTGGTACCTCGGGATCCCACAGCTCCTCAGGCCCGATGCCAGCCACAGGTCTTGCCTGAGGTCACCTCCCCACGGACCAGACCCCAGGCCAGGGACCCGGCTGGGCGCAGACTTCACCTTTGCCCTCTGCTCAGACTGCCCACCCCACCCAACATCCCATGCACGCTGGGACGTTTTTCCATGCCCACAGTGGACACGAATCTGGCACCCGGGACCGCATATCGTGGTACTGAGCAATGGGAGGTGGGAGGAGGGTGGGGGAGCGTACATGGGCTGGGAACAGTCTGGATTTCTCAGGGACAGCAGAACCTAAGCTGGTAAGGCCTGGGCCATGACGGGACCTGATGTCAACAGAGGACCTCCCAGGAGAGCCAGGACGTGCACCCAGGGCTACAGCCAGAGACAGTGGTCACCCCACAGGTCCCGGGAGCTGAATCAGGGCACGCTCAGGCTCTTGAAGATCAAATACCTTTTGTATCTCCCAACATTTGAGGGGGAAGGAGCATATGGCCCGGCTGAGAGGGGAAGGGAGCAGGGTCTGGTGTCACCGTGTCACTTCTCAGAGGGTCAAGACCCCTCCTCTGTGTCAGGGGGTCTGCAATACCTCAGAGGTAGATGTGAATATGAACATGAAAGCCCTGGGGCCACAGGCCGGGCCCCACTGTGCCCGTGACTGCAGTGTGGTCACTCACACACAGGAAGGCCTGGCAGAAGCTTCCAGACTGGTGTCTTCTGGCACTGGGACAATCTGCCCCAGGAGGCCTACTCAGGCCCCAGGAATCCTCCCCCACTTGCTCCCAGTGGGGCTGTTATGCTCTTCCAGCTGGTGGGCACAGAGAAAAGTGTCCGGGAAACATGCTCAGGGGTAGCGAAGTTCTTCCTCAAATATGCGTTTCCACCCCCCCCTCCCCGGGTCCCAGCAGGACCCGAGGCCGTGTCAGCCTACAGGAGCAGCGGCCCCCGCCCCCCTGCTTCAGCCGGGACCCCACTTCCCTTGAAGTCTGTGTTCAGCAGCTCCCGGGGCCTTGTCGAGGCAGCTGCTCGGCTCCGGCCCCGGCCTCCGCCACCCTCTGTCCCCACCCCCCTCACCCCTCCCCACATTAAAAAAATAGAAATAAAAAACTGGACGAGTTAATTTGCTAAAATGGAACAGAGGGCAATAACTGATTACATTTTTCCCCAAAGGAAACTTGAGTTAATTTGGCCGGTGACTCATATGCCAGGCTGCCAGTTACAACACACCACCCCAGACACAGCTCCTCGCTGGGCCCAGCTGGCAGCCGCCCGCCCCGCTCACTGCTGCGGGCCCCCGGGTCCCCCCTCGGAGAGGCGGGGGCCCTGCCCGCACAGAGCCCGCTGGGTCCCGAGCTGCTCGTGGCGCCTCTGAACGTGCGGGGCGCACACCCGCGTGCGCACAGAGACACGTGCATCTGCGCTCACACCAGGCACGGAAGAGCTCGCACACACACACACACGCACTTGGGACATTGCCAGCACCACTCTGGCCTGGGCCGCTCAGTAAATCATTCAGTAGTAAGCTCTGCACACCAATCCTGGGGAAAATCCAGTTAGAGTCCCTCATTACTAAGACGTTCCTCTTTTTCCCAGCATCTTAAAGCTTCTGGGGAGCGGAGAGAGGGGATTGTGGGGTGCTCATGTGAGCCCTGTGAGCTCTGGGTGGAAGTTCCCGGCCCAGCATCCCATGGGTGGAGGCCCCAGATGGGCTTCTTCATCTCCTTGGGGGTGAAGGGCACCTTGGGACCCCACTCTACGTCCGATACTCCTCACATGGCCACCTAGCTAATGAGAAGTGACACCCAGCTCCGGCAGAAGCCCCCAAGGCAGGCCTTACAGTCAAAAGACCCACTTACATGCTGTGTGACTTTGAGCAAGACACCCTCTCTGAGCCCCAATTTTTTCTAGAAAATACCTTCATCATCTGGTTGCATAATAATATGAATGTACCTAATAGCACTGAACTGTACACTTCAAATGTTAAGATGGTAAATTTTCTTTTTAAGATTTTATTTATTTGACAGAGAGAGAGAGACAGTGAGAGAGGGAACACAAGCAGGGGGAGTGGGAGAGGGAGAAGCAGGCTTCCCGCGGAGTAGGGAGCCCGATGCAGGGCTCGATCCCAGGACCCCAGGATCATGACCAGAGCCAAAGGCAGACGCTTAACAACTGAGCCACCCAGGCGCCCCAAGATGGTAAATTTTATGTTATGTGTATTTTAACACAATTTTTTAAACTGAAAAAAAGAAGAAAAAAGAAAGGCTTAAGCTTTCCCCCTTCTTCTTTCCTCCTTGCCACTGGCTGGGGTGTAGAAATGATGGCAGGAGCTGCGGCAGCCTTTTTGGACTCAAAGATGGAAGTCACCTTTGAGCATGGCAGTCCAGCGGGATGAAAGGACACTGTTCCTATGACACTGTAGAGCTGCCAGATAAGCCCTGGACTGTTTGTGTGCGAGAAGTAAACTTCTATGTTGTTTTTAAAAATATATATGCTCACACTTGAGAAAACTAAAACCATTTGGAAGGGTTGATTGGGACAAGGATGAGAGATATTTCCTAGGACCCCTTTCTAGTTATTCCCAGCAAGGGAACATGGCCCAGGGTTCTGGGTTCTGGCCCAACTCACCTGCCAACTTCTGTGTGACCTCAGGTAGATCAATTTCTTCCCTAAGCCTCAGTTTCCCTACCTGTCTTTTGATACCAATACTACCAGTCTCAGTTTTTCAAATCTGGTTAATGAGAGGCCCCAGCAGGGAAATCGCCTGGCAAAGGACTGGGAGCAGCAAGAATAGGATCCAAGGAGATCTGATGGAGAGCCAGAGCAGAGAGGGTAGAAGGAACCCCCAGCACCCAGCACTTGGTCCTCTCGATAAACCCATCTTACAGGAGAGGAAGCTGAGGAAGAGCATGGAGGTCTGAGAGGCTGGCCAGAGCCCGGGGAGCAGCCAGGAAAAGCAAGAGGCCCAGGACAGGAGCCGCAGTCCCACAGGCCAAGCCCCTACCACAAAGGTACTGGTGGTCAGAGTTTTCTGGAGTCAACACCCTCCTCCCAGATAAGAAAGTAGAAGCAAAGTCCTCCCCCCACCTCGTCCCCTCCCCTGGTTCAGGACTCTGTGTGGCCTCTGTTAGGCCCACACTGTGGGTCTCCCTGGGGCCCTGGGGGAGGAGCTAGCCAATCTCTTAGGGGAAGACATCGAGGACCCTAGGAGCCAGTCCCAGCACTTGGGGTGCAGAAGGAGGAGGAAGTTAGAGAGGGAACTGCTGGGAAGCGGGACGGGTGGAAAGAAAACGTTTGCTGGTTTCCAGGAGGGCCTCTTGCCTCCCTGGAGGAAACTGGGAGTTGTTATCAGAGCGAAGGACAGAGATGCCTGTCCCTGGATAAGCTCTAAGAAAGTCTCCCTGTGGGCTGACACATCATGGTGGGTGGGAGAACAGTGCTCAGAGGAGCAAGACCCCACTCCCAGACTCCTGCCAAAACCGAGCGCCGAAGGCCCAAGCACAGAACCATTGTCCACGCGTGACACCCCAGTTGGGAGCAGTGGCCAGGTGCCTGGGCAACAGGCACCAGCTGAGGCCACTCTGAGACACACCCAGGCCCCATCATGCCCCACCATGCCCTCCATATTGGTTGGCCCTCCTGCTATTAGGCATCTACACAGCCCTGGCGTCGGTCAAGCCAGCTCGAATCCTCCCTCTGTCACTTAGAAGCAGGGGGACCTTGGGCAAGGAGCTGTTATAACCTCGCCGAGGTTCAGTCCCTGCCTCTGTAAGGAGATACCCACACTGGGGGCTGAGCTAATGGTCCTCAGCCAGTGGGAGCCCCCTCCCCCCTCCGTCGTGGACATCTGTGGCCTGATCGCTCCTGGGAAGGGCATCACATATGAAAGGACAAACAATGCTGGTCACATTTGTGGTCACCATCCTCCAATTTCCTCCGCCATTACTGTTTCACGGGCTGACATGTCCCTTCCTCTCCAGCAGGTAGACTCCCAGACTGGGGTGCTCACGGAGCATGGGTCTCCAGTCCTCCTCCTTCGGGGTCTGGAGCATCAGGTTCTGGACTTTTCCAGGCCCCGGACACAGCAGAAGAAACACCCTCGTCCTCATGCACCGGGCTTTTTAAAACACACAGCACATGGCTGCTGAATGTCCTGATTTTCCACCTGAAGAGACTGAGGCTGTGAAGCTGGGGGGCCTCCGTGTCCAGCTTTAAGGAGTCATTTCCCTCAGCGGCCACAGCCCAAGCCGTGCTGACCGTGGGACTGTGGGCTGGGGCTGGGGTGGGGACAGAAGGGGCCCCACGTGGGAGCAGCTTGCTGGGGACACAGGAGGGCTCGAGCTGCCCCAGGAGGGGGTGCAGGGCATGGAGGGCAGGCTCATTGACCTACACACTCACACAGATACACAGATGCACAGTCACCACCACCACGCTAATGCCCCCAACATCATGAAGCAGGTGTGCACGGCCTTGCCTCCCACTGACGTTCCAGGAGCACTGGGTTCCCGCTCAATCCTAGGCCCCTGGACCACCGACGCCTCCGGTGTTTCTTCCTGCCTGCCCTTCCGGACTTCTCCCTCCTCCTGCTTCCTCCTCGCGCTGAGCTAGGGGCCAACAGCAGGGACCAGCGTCAAGGTCAAAGCCTGCTTCCCTCCAGCTCTGCCTCCACCCCTTCCGCCCCTTAAGTGTCAGGTGTCACCGCCTGCTCCTCTGGGCGAGGTGGCGGGGGGGGGGGGGGCACTCCTCCTTTCTCTCCCCTGGGGGCGCGGAGGAACTCGAGGAACTTGGGACCCAGCCCGCGGGCCGGGATAAGGTCGCGCCGCAGCTTCCCCAGAGAGCCGCTAGGTGGCGCCGCGCTAACGAGGATCGGATGGACGGGCCGCCGCCAGGGAAGGGTAAGGGCCCGAGAGCCCAGGTGCCCAGCCGACCTGTCCCACGCGGCTGCTCACACCCGGGGCACCATGTCCCCAGACCCTGGCCCATGCTCCCTTCCAGCCCCAGGCTCGGGCTGGGTCTCAGGGCACAGGCCCTGGGCCCCCTCCACCACCCCTACCCCGCCCCCTCTTCCCCCCTGGGTGGCTCCTTTGGCCCTCCCGTGGCGCAGACCCCACAAGACGACCCTGCTCCTGGGGCACAGCGCAGAGGTGGATAAATAGGAAGCTTGGCTAGGGAGAAGAGCCTGAGAGTCTGGGTTGGGGCTTCCTCTCTCTGAGCCTCCGTTTCTTTATCAATAAATGGGATTGGTCCCCGAGAACAGAGTAGATGAGGTCAGGGTAACTCCTGGCACAGACCCTGTGCTCGGCAAGCAACGGTGCCTCAGTTTCCTCTTCATATCTCCCTGGGATCACCTCACCGCTGCCTCTGGCCCCTCAGTCGCTGAGTGTTTGTGTCCCTCAGCATCCTCACTGCAGCAGGGGCTACAGCTCAGAGCCTCTAATGAGCGGCTGCTGGAACCCCCCACCCCTGCACCCCCAGAACAGGAAGACCATGTTCCCTTCCTTGGCAAAATCGCCCAATCCCCACCCCTTGTTAATTCGATTCCTGTGAGGAAGAGACAGGACGTGAACAACACATATGGACCCCACTCTGTGCCAGGCACCGTGCAAGGGGCTTCTTTCCTATATTCTCCCAACAATTCTGCGTGGTTTACAGACCACAAGGCAGCCGGGGCTCAGAGAGCCTGAGGTCACACAGGGGGTCGATGACGGCTAGGGTTGCCATGCTCCCAGGGGGCCCCGGACCCTCGCTGTCTGTGATGAGCCCCTCTTTCCCTGCCTGAGACTAACCCCCGAGGCGTGGGTGATAGGCCACTCCCAGACTTCCTGACTCTGGGCTCCACCTCTGTCCCTCTGAGGCCAGCCTTTGCAGGGGCTGATCATCCTGCCAGGAAATATGTCTTTCCAGGCCTCGTCCCTGGGCCCACCTGCACCACCTCCTGCAGGAAGCCTTCCATGACTCCTCCTTAAGTGGAGGCTTCAGGGTGGACTCTCCATGGCAGGATGCCCTTAGGTTAGCGCCTCACTTGTCCGTGGCTCAGACACGTGTGCACGCAGCCAGCTGTCAAGGACCACACCAGCAGCAGGGTGCTGTTCCCTGGGGAACCCGCACCCCATGCCAAACCCAGTTTACAGAGAAGCCTTTAGATGGGCAGTTAGGGGATGTCAGGGCCTGAATGGGTCCCTCTAGCATCCCCAGTGCGGGGATGGTGGGGCCTGAGAAGTGATTAGGTACAGCTGAGGGCATGAGGGTGGGGGAGTTCCCCCCCCCCCACAACCATGCAATGGGATCAGTGTCCTTAGAAGAAGAGGAAGAGAGACTGAGCGCATTCTCGGCTACGTGAAGACACAGCCGGGAGGCGGCCGCCTACAAGCCCAAAGCGCCTCTCACAAAGAACCAAATCTGCCTCCAGAACCATGAGGAAAAGATTGCCTGTTGTTTAAGCCGCCGGTCTGTGGTGTCTGTTCCAGCCGGCTGAGCTAAGACAGGGGAGATGATAAGACCAGGCCGCAGAGGGGCCAGGCGACCCACACGGTCACACAGCAAACCAGAGCAGCGACGAGACCCAAACCAAGATCTGTGGACACACATAGTGAGAGAAAACATATGTAAGGAGAAAGGGAGGACTGAGAGGACCATGAATTTAAATCACACGCATGCTCACTCAGGGGGCCGGGCACTGTGATGTAGAATGCAGCTGGGAGGGAGTGACTCACAGCCAGAGATGTCCCGGGCTGGGCCCTGAGCTTTGTCACCCACCACATGGCATCTGTCATCACCTGGCTTGTGTAGCCAAGAAAGCTCGGCCTCCAGTTCCCAGGACTAATGCCCCTGATCACCTAGGGGTGCTCATTTCGGTGCTCGTGGCCCCCCCCTGGTGCCCCTGGGCCCACCGGGCCATGCAAAGGAAGGCCACGACCTCTGCTCTTCCAATCTGTGCTAGATTTCTTCTTTCCCTTACACGAGCACTGAAATCCATGCTGACTCCCCCCACCCCTTGCCCGTCCTCCCTGACAGGTGCCTCAAGCATATCTGGTCCCAGAGCATCCCTGCAGGAGACAATATTTTAACAGTCACCTCTGGGCCCCATGGGGACCATCAATAACGGGAGGGGCTGGTTTCTGAGGTTCCACGTAGGGAGACGCAGCAGCGAACTCAAGCCACAGAGAGTCCGTTCACAGCGTCCCCGGCGACGGCAGAACCGATCCATCAGTCAGGTCGGAAGGCAGGGCCCCTCACGAATTCAGGCAGCACCAGAATGGAGCTGGCCTAATTTGGACATGGGATCAGCTAAAGCAGGCCTTCGAACACTCTAGAAAACATTAAAAAAGGCCTTGCTAAACTCTACTCGGGATCGCAATGGAGATGCTTAACCTACTTAAGGAAGGTGATCCCCGGGTGCCTGGGTGGCTCAGTTGGTTAAGCGACTGCCTTCGGCTCAGGTCATGATCCTGGAGTCCCTGGATCGAGTCCCGCATCGGGCTCCCTGCTCGGCAGGGAGCCTGCTTCTCCCTCTGACCCTCCCCCATCTCATGTGCTCTCTCTCTCTCTCTCATTCTCTCTGTCTCAAATAAATAAATAAAATCTTTAAAAAAAAAAAAAAAAAGGAAGGTGATCCCCTTCAAACACGTTTACCGCGTGCATCCAGACATACCAGAACCGACCCCCTGATCAGGGCCTGCCCTCTATCGCTAGAGGCCGACCCCCTCCTTAGCCCTACCCAGAAGTCCGGACTGGTGCCCTTGCTGGACATCAATGAAACTCCCTTTTAAGAATAGCCAGCCAGCCAGCCAGCGGGCTTCCCTCTTTTGTTTAGCAATATTTACTAAATGAGGATTAGAGCCGAAGCCTGCTGAGTCCACACACTCGACATTCTCCGTGTCCCACCAGCCCCGCCACCCCCTTTGTGGGGTCTGACTGCAGAGGCCCTGGGATGGGGCCACAAGTGGCCCCGGGTGGGTGCAGCGCCCTGGCTGACTTCCCGCCGGAGCCTCGTGGCGGCTCAGTCACCCTGCGCTTGGCGAATGCTGACTGGTCCTGCGCACCCCAAGCGAGTGTCTGGCAGGGCGGCCTCAGGGGGCAAGCCAGTAACTGCCTGCCCGGAACCAGATCAGTGGCTTTGCATCAGGCTCCAGCGGCCAAACCGGCTTCACCAGTGCAGTCCAACGCAGAACCCCAGGACGCAAAGAGGATGCGCGCAGGGCGGTTCTGGCCGACGCGCGTCCGGCCGGCTGGCCCTCTGCCTGGGCCCTCTGGATCTCCCAGCTCTGCTGGCTTTGGTTTCCACTGAAACCTGCTTCTCCCTGCATCTGGGAACCTGGGGTTTAGAGGTCACTCCAACCTGGGGAGTGTAAAAAAAGTACAAGAAACAAAAACCGGAGGTTACAGTAACAATCCCAAAACACTGCTTCCTGGGCTCCAACCTCATCTGCTTCGCCCTATTCCCTCCGTGGATACTCTGGCTTCCCGGAGCCCCAGGATAGAAGAATCTTCTCGTTTCCCACCTGACGGGAGCCCTCTTCGCTCTACTGCTCCCGGTCACCGTGGGGATGATGTTTCTGGTTATAGCCTCTACCGAATCAGTGCCTGGAATGCTGAGGCCTGCAGAAGACACCACTGTCCCTGCCTGCACCTGGCACAGACCAGGCCAAGGAGCCACACCCCGTGACCACACAACTGAGAATACATCACTCAGTCATTCAACAATACCTACGTGCCAGGCCCTGTCCTGGGCACCAGGGACACAGTGTGGCCCAGAGACAAAGCTGCTGCCCTCAAGGAATGTGACATGGGTACTGGAAAGGATACTGGGAGTTCTAGCCTGGAGCCCTATGTGTACTTAGGAGAGTAGGAGGGGAGCTATGGGGCACATGGAAGGAGCCTGACTCAATCTGGGGATCAGGGAAGGCTTCCTAGAGGAAGTAACCTCTGAGCTGATACCTGGAGAGTTAGCCAAAAGGAGAGGACGCAGGTGAAATGCATTTTGCCAATGAGAACAGCATGTGCAAAGGCCCAGGGGCAGGTGAGAGTTGGAGAAACCGTGGGAGGAGCATGGGAGCTGGAGTTTGGTGTGTCTTGGAGTGAGAGGGCCAATCAAGGGCCAGGCCAGGGAAGGCTAGAGAGGGGCCTGCAGAAGTGTGGGCAGAGGCCCTGGGGAGGGTGGCAGTCAGCTTTCATGGGGAGCTAACCTTTTCAGTGAAGGTTGCACTGTGCGGGGCTCAAGACAGGGTGGCTGTGGGAAAGCCAATGGCCGTACCGGGCCAGGTGTGCCTTGAGGAAGGACAAAGAAAGGCTCATTCTTTGTGTTCTGGTGCCCCAGAGCCCTCGGGAAGCAATTCTGAGTCTGTACCTCCCTTCCCCGAGGCTCTCGCCTGAGACTTGGACACTCCTGGGCTGGGCTTCTGGGCACAGCCAAGCAACAGCCCCAGCCCACTTGTCCACAAACAAGGTCACTGCCTTGATTTCCCTCACTGCCCTGGATTTCAAATGGTGCTGGCCTGAGGGAGTGTGGATCAGATCCAGGGGCCTGGGCCCTCTCAGCATGCGTTCTCCTAGGCTGCCCCAGGCAGGGGACTGCCAATGTGCCCCTGGGTTGGGAAAGTGTGCAGAACGCTGCCCTCCACCTGTCCTGGTGCCCGCCTATGGGGATGCACAGAAGGCCTTCCTCCCAGGCCTCAGTCCCTGCAAAGAATGTCTGTGTTCCTGCAGCTGCTTGGGGTCCCTAGGGCCCCATGGATATGATGGCTGATCCAGTTTCCCTATTTGCTTAGGAGTCCGACTGTCAGGCCCAGCAAGTGGCTCTCAGGCCATGCGATAATCAGAGCAACATTATTATTTACTGACTGATCATTGGTCATGTTTTGAGTGCTCCTTATCGATCACTATGTTGCCTGCTTTCCAGGTTTCTTATTTGATCCTTGTGACAACCCAAGTGCTGTGTTACCCCCATTTTATTTTATTTTATTTTATTTTTTTAAAGATTTTATTTATTTATTTGACAGAGAGACACAGCAAGAGAGGGAACACAAGCAGGGTGGGGGGAGAGGGAGAAGCAGGCTTCCTGCCCAGCATGGAGCCTGATGCGGGGCTCGACCCCAGGACCCCGGGATCATGACCTGAGCCGAAGGCAGACACCCAACGACTGAGCCACCCAGGCGCCCCTGTTATCCCCATTTTAGAGATGAGGGAATGAAGGTCAGAGGTTATGGCCCCGAAATTCCAACCAGACCTGCAAACTGCTTCCTTTCCCCCCACCCCACCATCACTTCCCCTTTGGGTTCATTTTCCTTTTGTTTTTCATCCTATTGTCTTCATCACTGTATACCTCGTGAAATTCCTTTCCAGACGAGGTCGATAACAACTAACCAAACAACCAAATGTAAAATGAAAATGACTCCCCACCCCTACCCCCTAGCACTGAGCCGCCGTCCTCCACCCAAAGGTGTGCGTCCGAAGGCCCAGGTGACTTTATTCCCCGGGAAAGCGCCGGGCTCCTCCTGCAAACAGACCCCGAGCAGGCCTGCCCTCCAGTTCTCCACATGCCCCACAGAGGGCAAGGCTTGGACCAAGCCGGGGTCTGGCTGCCCACAGCCATCCATTCAATTGCTCACTCATTCGTTTGTGCGGTGCACACGCACACAGTTGGTCCACGTCTCCACTGGGGTCCCCAGTCTGGCTCACCCATGGGGGGAGGCGGGTCTTAGAGGTTGGTGGATGGGGCCAGTGGGGTGGGGGCGATGCTCTGGGTCCTGGAGGAAGAGTTGCCCTGTGCCTCCAGGGCTGGGATCTGTCCCTGGGTTGCACCCAGCAGCAGATGCATGTCCCCAGGTCAGGCCCCAGCGAAGCGAGCCCTGCCCAGTGCAGGAACTCCCTCACCTGCTCAGGCAGCCCCAGGCCTTCCTGTAGACGGAATGTCAGCCTCCTGAGCCCCACACCGAGGCTCCCTAAGGACGAGCTGCCACCCCGCAAACACCAAGCCCCTTCCTCTCAAAGCTGCCCTAGGCCCCCCCGGACCTGGGCTCAAGGCACCTGGATCTGGGAAAGGATTTGAGACCCCACCTGCCTACCTCTGACTCCTTCCTCAACTTGGCTGCTCCTCTCCAGGATGAGAAGCAGCAGGAGAAGGGGAAGCCTCCATTCCTCCTTTGTGGTGACAGACAGACAGACAGACAGACTGGTTTGTCGGCACTGTGGGACTCCCAGGCCTGGCAGAGACTTTGACACAACAGGGTGGCAGGTTTCCACCGTGGTGATGAGGACGGGGGAGCGGCCTGCAAGGGGCAACACAAAGGTGGGGCGAGGGGGTCACCGGTTCCCCCCGCCCCGGGCCACCCAGCCATCCCCCCATGGGGCTCCGCTGGCTGCTGAACTCTCCATGGCTCCTGGAGAGCCCCTGCCCTCATGCTCCGGGAGGGCGCCTCGCGGGCCGAGAGGTGGGGAAAGAGTGGCGCGTTATTGTGCACTTTTTCTTAAGTCTGTGATAAGCTCCTTCTATTAGACTATAGATCTCGTCACATAAAATAGATTTGTGGACTCACAGCCGGGGAGAGCCACGTTCCTGAGCCGTGGAAATGGCTCATTTTTCCCCTCTTCCTTGAGTAACTGATGGTCATGAATTTTTCACCCAAATGTCGCCACTAAAGATGTCACCAGCCTCCCTCCCCTGGAGGTTTTATGATCTGGCTCTAATAGGGTGGGGGTAGGGGGCGTGGGGGGAAGGGGCTGTGTCCTGGGGCTGGAAAGGGACCTGGGAGTGTAGGGGAGCAGGGCGAGGGCCGGAGACTGGTGACAGAGCCCAGCTTACTGAGCAGTTGCTGTGTGGCCGACCCACTACCTCGTCTCATGTTCCAACAGCATGGGGCCGGGGCCGGGGGAGGTAGCAGGTGCGCTGGGACTCAGAGAGGCTGAGTAACTTGCCGAAGGTCGCAAAGCTTGTGAAAGTCCCGGAACCACTGGCAAACCCAGCTCCAGGAGGGCTCCAGAGGCCGGGCTGCTGATGGCTGTGTTTCATTCACTGCCTCTGTCCCAGACGCGGGCCCCGGGGCAGGGGGTCCCCTTCCCCATTCTGGCTAAGGACCTCCGTGAGTGAGTAGCACAACCTACAGAGCGGTGGGGCTGAGCGGCAAGGCAGACGCTTGCATTCCCGCCTAGATGGAGGCGTGAACTCTGCTGCAAGGGTCAGAGTCAAAGTCACATTGTAGAAAGAGCCTTTCCTCCTGCAGGGCTACACTCTGAGAAATTGAGATGCTCCTTGAGATGCAAGGTGCGTTTCCCTTTTGGGTGACATCCATAGCTGTTGTGAGAGAGGGGACAGAATTGGGACTGGAAGCCCCGCCGACTCCCCCATGCCAATGCCCGAAGACCAGGAGGGATGGGACGACAGCTCTCTACCGTCTGGGGAGGGCTGAGCTGCCGGATTGAAAGAGAGGGGTCTGGGAAGCACAAGGAGGAGAGAGCCGAGTGTGGGGAGCGAGAATGTTCTTGGGTTAAAGCTCCCCAGAAGTCAAGGTGGGTGGGGCCAGGTGCAGGGGGAAGAAAGGGGTCAGTTAAGGACCCACTCCCTGGTGCTCCTTCTCTGAGCCACATGATCAGAGTTAAATTACATGGTACCTTCATCACGGCCCAGTGTCTGTCTGGACTCCAGACACTACCTCCCAGCAGGACAGACACGGGTGAGGGGTTCCATCTGGGAGAGAGGATGGGGGCCCCGCAGAGAAAGAGTTGGTTACCCTGCCCCGGGTAACTAAGTGGAGTCCTTGCCATCACTGGTCACGCTGAGCCAGGAGGACCCTCAGTCAGGTGTCAGGGGGCAGGTGAGTACAAGGTTCTGCTGCCTCCCCCCAGCTCTGCACCGGCAGGAACGGAGGGGGCCCTGTGTGCCTGGAGGTGGGGTGCCGCTGAAGCCTGGGGTAAAGGAAAGAACTCTTTTTCTCTTCTTTTCTATTTTTTTTTAAGAGCTCAAGTTTGTTCTTTTGTGTGTGTGTATGTGTGTGTTGATTTCTTCTCTTTTTCATGATTTATTTTATTTTATCATTTTGTAAAATTTATTATTTTTTTATTGAAGTATAGTTGACACACAACCCTGTGTTAGAAAGGAAATAAGTCTTCAAAGCCACCGCCAGAGACTTTCCAGGCTGGAAAGGACAGAATGGCATCAAAGGCTTGCATCTTTCTAGAGCCTCCCGGCAGGGGAACTCTCCAGCTCTTGCTTTCACCCTAACAGTGACGGGGAACTCACCCCCTCCGAAGCTCAGTCCGTCTGCTTATAGCTCTAACTGGAGAGGGAAATGGAATCAGCCACGCCTCCCCCCCCCCGCCTCCTCACTGAGCCATTCTTCTGGGGACTCTTGGGGACCCCGCGGGGACCTGCAGACAGCGGTCATCCAGCGATGCAGCCCTGCCACATACCAGAGCCAGCTTCCTGGCTCCTGGAGCACCCTCCTGCCCACTGTCTACTCAATACACCAGCCTTTGAGGCAGGAAGAAGCCCAGGCCCTGGTCACCGTCCCATCTTTCAGATGAGGGTGTTGAGCCACACGGGGAGGCAGTGGGGGATGGGTCTGGAAGAGCAGGACTCTGTCCTCTGCACTGGGATTCTGTGCCCCATCCTTGCCCCCTTCTTCTGGCCCCATCCTCATGGCCCCTGCTCAGAACAGGCTCCAGCTAGTCTCCGGTCCTGCTGTGGGACCAGCCCTGACCCTGCTCTGAGCCCTCGGTCACACTCTGCCAGGACCCAGGACACTGGCTGGCGAAGCAGGGTTACCTGAGGAGGCCCCGCAGGGGGTCCCCTGCCAAAACCTCTCCATAGGTTGCCTCCAGCCTGAAAAGCAGGAGGCCCCAGTTCTAGTCCCCGATCCCTCTCCACCCCACCTCAGCTTCCTCCTCTGGAAGATGAAGGAAGGGGCTTCTTCTCCAACAAGATGAGACCCCCATACCTGCATCCTTGTGGCTCAGCACTTGTACATGAAAATGCTGGGGGCCTGAAGGTGGGGGCGGGGACATGCCAGCCGGGCCCGGTGAGCCGTAGCGAGGTGTCCAGGAAGGAATGATGGTGGCCCTTCAGCTCTCCTGGACAAGGGTCCAGGACAAGTGGAGGTCTGGGCCCTCAGCCACTCTGCAGAGCCCTCTCCCAAGGGTGAGGAGGCCCGGCTGGGGGTCTGCATGGAGCCCGTGGGAGGTGGCAGCAAGGCTGAGGGGTGGGGCCAGTGGGAGGAGCAGAGAAATCCAGCACCGAGCCCCTAGAAGGAACTAGAAAATGCCCATGGACTGATTGACACTTTGCAAGAATCAGACGCTTAGCACGTGGCTCCCGGGCTGCAGCCAGATTATTGCCCTATAAATGAGTAAAGAACATGTTGACTGATTCATGACCAGGAGGACTCGAGCCTGAGACGAGTAAACAGGTGATTATAGCGCTAATGGGTGCTGCAAGAGGAGGGTGCTCAGGTGCATGCTGAGCAAGCTGCTAACTCTGCCCGGGGGGTGAGGAGATGGTCAGGAAGACTTCCTGGAAGAGGCGACAACTCAGCTTATAGCTATTAGCGGCACTTAGACTGCAGTTTTCCTAATGGCAGAGAGTGGCTGACACCCTGAGCGTGGTCGGTTGTGGGCAGCAGAAAGTGGGTCTGTTGCGGAGGGAAGAGGCTTGGGGGCAAGCTCAGAATCACTTTGAAGCTTTCAAGTTTTATCTTGAAAATATATGCAAACTTTGCATTCTGCTCCACAGTATATAGCCTTAGTTTTAATAGAAAAACGCGTTTTCAAATTACTTACCACATTCATGAGTAGATAGGTCAAGGGGACAGAAAGCAAGCCTAGAAATACAACCCCCCACACACTGGAAGTTAGTGTAGGATGAAGGTGGTTTCGGGGAGGTAGAGTTGGGAGTTTTAGTAAATGGTGTTGGTACAACCGGGAGACCGATTGAGCTGGATCTATGCTTCATCAGAACACCACCAGGACAACCTCCAAAGGGATCCACGATTTAGAAGTAGAAATTAAAACCCTAAGGGGGCGGGGGTGCCTGGCTGGCTCAGTCAGTTAAGCGTCTGCCTTTGGCTTGGGTCACGATCTCAGGGTCCTGGGATCAAGCCCCACATCGGGCTCCCTGCTCAGTGCGGAGTCTGCTTCTCCCTCTCCCTCTGCCTGCCGCTCTGCCTACTTGTGCTCTCTCTCTCTCAAGTAAATAAATACAATCTTAAAAAAAAAAAAAAAACCCTAAGGGGCGCCTGGGTGGTTCAGTGGGTTAAGCATCTGACTTTAGCTCAGGTCATGATCCCAGGGTCCCGGGATCAAGTCCCGCGGCAGGCTCCCTGCTCAGTAAGAAGTCTGCTTCTCCCTCTGCCTCTGTCCCTACCTCTCCTTCTGCCCCTCCCCCTACTCCTGCGCTTTCTCTCTCGCTCTCTCAAATAAATAAAATCTTAAAAAAAAAAAAAAAAAAGAAGAAATTGAAACCCTAAGATAATCAGAGTGACTCCCTTTATTAACCCGCGGCATGGGGACACTCTTCCAACAATGACTTGAAATGGAAAAGCCAGAAGATATGATAAATTACGTCAATAATAATAGGAAAAGGAATACAAGCAGCCCTTCAACCTATGAAAAGATTGTCCACCTCATTCCTGTGAAGAGAAATGCGCAGTAAGACTATAACAAGGATACCATTTCTTCCCAATCAGATAGGCAAAACTCCAAAAGTCTGACAACCCAGCCTCTTGGTAAGGCTGTCGTGCTGAGAAACAGACACTCTCCTACGTCGCTGATGGGAATGCAAAATGATACAACTCCGATGAAAGATGATTTAGGCGTTCTTATCACAGTTACAGATGCACGGACCCTGGTGACCCGACAATCCCGCTGCTGGGAATTTACAGACACACGTGGAACACGTGAGGAAGGATGTACGTGCATGCACATTCGCCAAGCTGTGTGTAACAGCAAAAATACGGCGACAACCAAGGGTGTGTGTGAGAGGAGTAGGGAATTAGAGCATGGTGGACCACAGAGTGGAATACTCTGCAGCGGTCACATGAGGAGGAGGTGGAGGAGGAGGATGGGGAGGGACGAGGAGGACGGGGAGGAAGAAGGAGGAGGCAGCTCTCTATATGCAAAAGTTTCCCACATACATTACTAGGTAAAGCACAAGGAGGAGAGCAGGGCATAGGTATGCAAATACGTACCACTTTATGCATTTATGTAAAGAAATACTGGAAGGACCCACAAGAAACTAAATGTTTCTCTAAGGGGCAGGGGGTTGGGATGCGGGGACATGGATGGAAATGCGACTTGCTTTTCTAGGGATAAATAACTTGCCAGGTAAGTAAACATTGATGTTTATCAGGTATTTGTCTGGTGGTCTGTTTATCCCTAGATACCAAGTCCCAGATCCACAGGACTCTGCCCCTCTCCATTTGGGGAGAAAGGGCTGTAGGCAGCGGGGAGCCACCGAAGGGTTCTAGGCAAGGAGGCATTTGTGGGCAAGAAAGACCACAACCCTGTGACCGGGGCTGGGGGTCAATGGACACACCTGTAGGGCAAGGGCACCCGTGGCCAGAGCCCTGGGGGCAGCTCTAGATCGAGAAGGGACCTCTTCGCTGCCTGAGCCCACACAACCCCGCATGCCCGATGTCCCAGCTCCCTGGAATCAGCTTAGCACTGGCTCCTGCCTTCTGTGCGGACTGCTTCCTGCTAAGGAGGAGGATTTTCTGATTTGGGGAGAGAGGCCACCTCAGTGAGCTCAAGTAAGCCAGCGGGAGCCAGTTTCCGAGCCCAGGGCCCATCAGCTGACACGCTGGTTGGTAGCCAAGCCTCTGGTGCTCAGTGGGGACCTGGGGGGTGTCCCTCTCCTCCCTTTCAAAATGGCTTCCTCCCAGCCACAGACAAGGCTTAGATGGGGAAGAAGGGATTCTTAGGTGGCTCTCCACACCCCACCTCTTTCAGGAAGCCCTCCTGGATTCATCAAGATGGTGGGACACCCCTTCAGACACCCTCGAGTGGGCCACAACCTATCCAGGGCTGGGAGCCTTGATCCTGATGGCACGCCATCTCAGGACCCTGGAGGGAATAGCCCTGGCACGTGGGGGCCCTGACCCTGAGCGCGCAGCCCCTCACCGTCGCGCCCCAGCATGGGTGCGGCTCTGTCCACCAGCAAGAGCGCTCTGCAAACTTTAAAGGGCTCTCCTTCCCTGGGGGAGGGAGGCAGGCGGGGGAGGGGGGCCGTCTCCCCGTGCTTCCCCCCCACAGGCCTGGGCTTTACTGCCCCACTAAATGCCATGTTTGCTCGCACCCCACCCGGCAGCTTGTACGCACCCGTACACGGAAGGCTGTAATTGCTCTTCATGAATCACAGGTAGCATCACACCCAAGTTACCGGCACTCCGCTCCTTAGGGCGGGCTGGCCAGGCAGTCGCCTTTGTCTTCCAATTATGCTGTGTTTTATTGCTCTTTTAACTGTAACAGAAACACCCAAAGAGGCAGGGTCTGGAGGGCAATTAATGACATAGGGAACAGCCACGCAAAACCACTGGATTTGGGACCCAAAGGAAGCTCTGGGCCTGGACACAGGGGGTAGAAGGAAGCTGTGTGGGGTAGTGGCTCGTGCCCGTATGCTGGCGTCCCACGGGCCTGCATTCCCATCTTGGCTCTGGTACTAAGCAGCTGTGTGACCCTGGACAAGTAACTTCACCTCTCTGAGCCTGCATTTCCTTTCCTACAGAATGGTGCTGCTGGGAGTGGGGCAGATAAGCGAGCCGACGGTAGACATTCCATCAATGCTGAGTCCTCCAAGGGCCCTCCCCCAGCTCAGGTTTACAGGCGGACTTCCTCTCCCTCCAATTTCCTGTCAATGTCTACACTCCCTGGCACACTGCCATGTTCGGGGTAGGTACACAGGGCTGCAGAAAGGAAAATGGCTTCAGAGTCCATTTTTCAGCCATTCCGTAAATATTAACCAAACACCTTGATGTGCCGGGTGCTAGGGATCCCCAGAACCAATCCCTGCCCTCGAGGAGCTCACAGTCCAGCCAGAGAGGACCAGGAAGACAAGGCAGGCGACAAGCGCCACTATCAGGGGAAGCCCAAGGGGCACCCTCGCTCCCGAGCAGGCCCCAAACAGGTGTGAGGGCTCAGAAGGCATCCCTAGGATGATGCATGCCTGACTCTGCGCCCTGGAGGAAGAGTCGGAGTGAGCCAGGAAAGGAGCAGAGTGTCTCAGTCAGGAGAACATGTGCAAAGATCCTGGGGCAAAACACTGCTGGAGCCTAAAAAGAAGAATGGGGAGAGACAAGGCCCGAGGGAGCGCCTGAGGTGACATCCAAAAGGGCCTTTTAACCCACGCTAAAGAGTTTGAGGTTTGAGCTCAATCTAGAGGACTCGAGGAGCCCCGCGAAGGATTTCAAATACTCCGGTGCTCTGGAGGAAAGGGCGGGGACACATGGGAATTACAAGGCCAAGGGTGGAGACAAGGCAGTTCAGAGGCCAAGGCAGTGATCAGGGCTAAAAGATAGACGGGGCTTGACTCTGGGGTGATTTTGACGGCCTCCTCAGCCACTTACCAGCCAGAGCTCGGGTGAGTGATCCACAGACTCCTGACCACGGTTCCTCGTTCCTAAATCTCAGCGGTGACGCCTAGTCCCCAAGGTGGCAAAATTTCACGGGGAGGAAAAGAGGGACTCATCCACACTGAGAAAAATAAGGGCATGGGGACAAAGGACAGCCCTTGTATGCGCTGAATGCCAATCGATACTGCAGAAGGAAGGAAGGCCCTTGAGCAAACAACCGGGTGATTACTGTTGCGAGGGAGATCCGCCAGTGGATGCTGAAATTAATGGACAACAGTTTAAAGAGAAACAGGAGTTTGCCTCTTCTCGAAGTATCACTCCCCAGATATTTATCCACTAATGAGGGGAGAAGGACAGTAACTCTACAAGGAGACACACGGCCCGCACACGGCAGCCAAGCGATCGAAGCTAACATAACAAGGCGTCGTCGAGCCACGATGCACCGAGGACACACCACTGTTCCCGTGGCATCGTCCCTAAAACGCATAACCTCGCCCCAATCACGAGAAAACTCAGGAGCAACCCAGACTGAGGGGGATTCAACAAAACACCTGATCGGGACTCTTGCGAAGTGTCAAGGTTATAAAGGTGAAGATAGACCAAGGAACTGCTAGCGAGCAGAGGAGAAATGACAGCTGAAGTTCAACGTGGGGTCCCGGCTAGGGTCTTGGGCCCGCAGCGGGACAGTAGGGGACAATCAAGTGACATTGGAGCAAGACCTGCAGTTTACTTCCTTAGGATTGTGCCAATGTTAATTTCCTGCTCTGGGGCCTCGCACTGCGGTTATAGAAGATGCTAAATTTATAGGGGAGGCTGGGTAAGAGATCCATAGGAATTCTGCAACTGTTTTTGCAAGTTTTCCCTATGTCTGAAATTAGCTTAAAATAAACAGTTTTGTTGTTTTTTGTGTGTTTTGTTTTGTTTGTTTTTCACAGGACTACATCAGTGGTTCTTAAACTTGGAAACACATCTGATTTGCTTAGAGGATGCTCAGCCCCCTCTTCAGACCAGCTGGATCAGCATCTCCAGGGGAGGAGCCCAGGCAGGAATAGTCTTTACAAGTCTCCAGGATGCTGTTTACAGCCCCGGGGGAAGGGTGGGCTATCTGTAATCACTTGGCCCATAGCAGGCCTTCAATAAATCATCATCTGCTCTCATAAATGCGTTAGTTCATCAGTTGACACCTTTGCGCAGTCAACAACTATTATTGAGTACCTACTATGTGCAAGACACAGCAAGGATGCTGTGATGGGCAGGAGAGACAAGATCCTTATATTCTCATGGAAGAGACAAACAATAGATAAGGGAGATTATTACACGTGATAAGGACTCTACAGGAAATAAGTGGACACGATGGAAAGTAACTGGAGGGGTGGGAGCTCCGTTAGATGGAGTAGTTCAGGAGGGCCTCCCGGAGGAGGTGACATTTAATCTGGGACGATAGGAAGGATGGAGCCAGCAGAAGAGATGGTGGGATGAAGGAGCACTTGGCTACAAAGAGCCCAGCAAGTGCCAAGGCCCTGAGGCAGCTCAAGGGAAGGAGGGAGCATTGGAGAGGGGTCGGATTGAGCAGCCCCTTGGCTGCCCCTATGCTGCACAGCAGAGCCACATCACCCTTCCACATTCAGCCTCCTGTCTGAGCCCCACTGTCCCCCCAGCCAGAGCCGTCCCAGCCACGAGGTCCCATCCTGCAGAGGCACCTGGACGCCTTCACATTATCACAGCCCATACTGACCCTGGAAGTCACACGTTCTCAGCATCCTTAATACTGATGGGGAAACTGGAGCTCAGAGAGGGAAACGCAATTGCTCAACATCACACAGCAAGTGGCACCCAGGACCCAGGCCGGGTCCCTGATTGGGGGCCCACCTCCTTCCTCTGAGCCAGGAGGAGGTGTCAGCAGAAGGCTGCCCCGGTGCTCTTGAGGAACAGGGGCAGGACTGACAGCCCAAGCTGGGCTGGGGCCACAGAGCCTGAAGATGGCAGCACTTTTACCTCCAGGGTGCGAGGCCAGGATCCCAGGAAAGCCGTCCTCACTAAGGTGTGAATGACTGATAGTGCGTGGGGACCCGCAATGGGTTCCAGAAGCAGGAGAAACAGGGAGGCACTGAAGATCCAAACTTGGTCACCCCTCCCATTTGTACCCTCTTGGCAGCCGTAGCCCCTTTGGGGCTCGGTTATTAGCTGCAAACTCCTCCACTTAATTCCCCAAATCAACAACAGATGTAGGAGCTCAGCCTCTCGTCCACCCCCCACTAATGCTGCAGTCCCCTCCGCAGTTGGTGGCTGTCCCTCCCCAGGCTGGGACGCCTCCAGTGACAGGGCCTTATGCTTATTGAGGGATCTTAGGTCGTTTGACAAAAAGGAGCAGAAAGTGCCTTCCTCTGGGTGTGCAACACGCAGGTGTGTATAAAGCAAACACAGGTGGGCCCATCGGACGAAGACCCCGAGGTCCAGAGAGGTGGCAGGAATGGAGCCGGGATGCAAACCCAGGCGAGGAGCCTGAGTCTGGAAACCTCTCTAGCAGGTGATCAGCGGGGGCCGGGCCTGGCCAGCTGGCCCCACCATTTGCTCCCCCTCTGGCTAAATGGTGGTCTCCCGAAGGCCACTGCAGGGCTGGGGGCGGGAGAGGGCACGATGTGGGGCACAAGCCGGAATCAAGACGAGGCTTCCTCTTTTCCTGGCGGGGAGTGGGGGTGTCTCGGGACGTCACTTCACCTCTCTGAGCTGCACTCGGAGCCAAGTAGAGCCTATATGGCTGGCTCCCCGTGGGCCCCAACAGAGACTCTCCCTCCCCAAGCTGCCCCAGCAGGCAGAGCACATGCAGGGTCCTCCCGTGGTGACTGTGGGACTCGGGGACCGTGGAGGTCAGCCCCTCCTCCTCCTCCTCCAGCAGGAGGCCCCCCCCCCACCTGCCCCTCTGCCCGTTGCCACATTCCTCCAAGGCTGAACCAGCCCCTGCCCTGCTCTCCCTGGGGACTCCAGGCCCCCAGCCCCGTCCTCCCACCCAGGCCCCAGCCGCCTCCATCCTGGCCCCCTCCCTCCCTGCAAAAGGCTGCAAACGCTTCTGAGGGCTGGAACATCTGGCTAATGACGGAGAAAGTGCTGAGACGACAGGTTATTTCAACACTGTCATCATCCGTTGGGTATTTCAACACTCGGTGCTTGTGCAAGAGACATAATGGGACCTGTCATAAACTCACGCTGTCTCAAAGCTCAGGCACGTCGCGGCGGGGCTGACGGGGAGTTGTTGGGGTTTAGCAATAGGCGCTGTCTTGGGGCCTGCAGCCTCCTTAGGGTTATTTTGGCTGCACCGTGGAAGGCCCTGGAGAGAAATCTCAAGGTGTCAGAGAAAACCCAGAGCAATTACCTCTCGGGGTAATTAGATGGTGGCAGAGATAGATAGGCCGCCTTCCTGCCTTCCCCTCCTGCCTGCCAGGGAGAGGGAGAGGGGAGGACCAGGCTGCCCCATCCCTCTGGGCCGGCCCCCGCCGAGCCCGGCCCCGCGCGGGAAGGAGGCCGCAGATGACCTCATGGAGGCGGCAGCGGTGAATCATGGCCCCGACCACGTTCCCACTTCCCTGGGGGTGGGCAAGCGTGTGGGTCCTCAGCACCCATGGCTGGCCACCCTCCCATCATGGCGGCTCTTCCAAAGAGCCGTGGGGGAGGCTTCAGGAACCTGTTGGCCTCCCATCAGTAGACCGGAGTCAGGACTTGGACCGGGACTCCTTGCTTCAGCTCAGCCCCCATCCAAGATTTCGCCGGAACCCCAGCCACCCCGTTAGGAGGCTAAGTGGAGAGCAGGGAGGTGGAGTGCGGAGGGGGGGCAGATGCCCCCCACATGGGGACAGCTGCGGCTGGGAGCCATGCTGAGCTCCCTGGGGCCAGCTCTCATGGGGCAAGCCCGAGTCACTGCCCTGAGCTGGCCAAGCCGGAAGGATGCGTGATCAGGGGCCCCCAAAGCCAACTAGAGCCAGGCCGAGCATGTCCAGGCTGAGAACCAGCCCCACCCTCCCCCTGACCCTCCCCTCCCCTCCCCTCCATGCCCACCACCCCCAGCACACACATCTGCAAAGTGTCCTGGGAGAGAGGGTTCTGGCCGGGGATCTGGTGAGACCTCAGGGAGGAATGTGGGGCCTAAGAGTAGGAGCCTATGCTGGGACAACACGACACAGGCCACATGGGGAACACACAGATCTGGTCAAGGCCGGGGCCTGAGGCGGGGGAGCGTCAGGAATGTGGGTTCCCTTGGGTGGGCACCCGGGAGCCACAGAAGGTCTTTGACTCTGGGAGTCTAAGCGCACCACGGGGCTTTGAGCCCTTTTTCTAGGCTCCATCTGGCAGCAAGAAGCGAGGAGAGAGCTCCAGGGGAGGGTACAGGAAGGCGGGAGGCACCGAGCATGACCAGGAAGCTGGACAGTAGCCAGAGGGGGACGATGGCCAGAAGGAGCGAGTGGAGAAAAAGGCAGAGGAGGTGTGGGCCCGGAGGACATTTGCGAGCAGAACCCGAAAGATTGGGTTCCGTGCTGGGAGAACAGGAACGGGGAGCAGGCCCCTCTCAGAAATGAGCCGCAGGGGTGGGGAGGGATTCACAGGAGACTTTGGGGTCTTTGTGGCAGTCGGCCCCTACGGGGACCCCAGCTGGTCCCATGTCAGTCCACCGGCAGGGACACTAATCCTCTGCTCTGATCAGACCTTCTGGAGCCAGTCGGAGATGCTCCCAAGGGGACACACGAGTCAAGAAAATGGTTTTAGGGGGCTGTTGGCCTCCAGTCCAGGACTCAGACTCCTTCCTGCCCAGAGAGGCTTCTCCCCACTGATCCCACCTCCTGGCCCACCTGGAGGGTCACCAGGGTGGCCCTTCCCGGCCCACCAGCCCCCTCAGCCGGAGACTGAGGTGGGGGAGCCCTCAACACAGCCCACGCCTGTCCCTCCATGGTTCTGCCCATGCTCACCCCCACTCCGGGCCCCACCTCCCTCCTGGGCTCCCGCGGCAGCCTCCCCCCCCCACCTACCCACCTCCTGGGGCTGCAGGCAAGTCCTGTCCCCTCCCTGCAGGCCCCAAGCCTCTGTCCCCATCCAGCTTCCCCAAAGGAAGTGCATCCGCCTGGCCCCAACCAGGCCTCCGGTGCCTGTCCTGGGGCAGGGGACCCATCAGCAGGACGGTTGCATCCCCTCTGCCGGAGGCTGTTTTCCCAGTGCCGTGTGTCACCACGCTCAGACATACGGAGGCTGGGCAGGAGGATGAGGACGGTTTCCTCTGACTGGCGCCTGGGTCTCAGTTGGGGCTCACGAAGGCAGGGACCATCATCATCCCATTTTACAGATGAGGGGACATGCTGCTCCCATGGGGCAGGGCCGGCGGCAGCCATCCTCTGCTCCCTGGGCAGGTGGGAGCCCCGCAGCCGCTGCCCTCCCCAACACCTCAGCCCTCCTTCCTCCCAGGCACCTGCCTGCCCTCCCACGTGCCAGACCTCCCTGACCGCAAACAAAGCAACAGCCGTGAAGCAGGCAGGATCCTGGCCTAGAGCTTGGCGGGCACGGGGGCAGGCCCAGCTCTGCCCTTCATTTTGCCCCATCATCTTGGGGAAGTTATTTACTATCCCTGGGCTTCTATTTCCACCCCTGCAAAAGGAAGCAGTGGCCTCAGTTTCTCTGGATAAGAGATGGCCTCATGGTAGAGTGGAGAACCACCACTGAGGCAGGCCGGCCATTGGGATGGGCTTCTGGCTCGGGCCCCCTCACGGCTCCGGGCCGTGTCTTCCCATCTGTAAATGGGACATAATTAACATCTCTCTCACACACAGCCCCAGACAGGTGCAACGGGGGTACTGTGTGGTGTTTTCAGTGTGATGGTCAAGGTTCCATCTGGCTCTAGAACTCTCTATCGTTCTTTGACAGACTGTCTTCCCAGGGGACAGCTCAGCAGCTCTGAGGCTGGACCACCAACCCCTGGCCAAAAACAGGTCTGTGGTCTCAGTAAAGCCACAGCTGCAAACCCAGAAACGGGCCCATTCCCCGGAAGCCCTCGGGAGTTGTTGGCGCCCAGCCGAGGGGTCTCTGTGGGGGCTCCACACCCCCGAGGCCCAAGCCCGTGCACCCTGAGTGGAGGCAGACTGGCTGGGACACACTCTCATTCTCTCTCTCTCTCTCTCTCTCTCGCTTGCTTGCCCCCGCTCATCCTCTCCCTCTCCCTGCCCCATGGACGCCTCGCCAGGGAGCCCTCCTGCACTTGACACATCCCTCCCGGTGTAAGGCACACTCACGGGATCTGAGGCTGATTCACGGCCAGGGTAACCAACTATGAAGCGAGCCGAGCGTGCTGGGAACCCAGGATGGGGAGCAGAGAAGGGGAACGGGGCTCCGCACCGGGGCGGGGACGGTGGCAGACAGGGACCGCCACACCCTCCCAGAGGTCCCCGCTCCCTGACCCTAGG
Organism: Halichoerus grypus; assembly: GCF_964656455.1. Taxonomy (NCBI): domain Eukaryota; kingdom Metazoa; phylum Chordata; class Mammalia; order Carnivora; family Phocidae; genus Halichoerus; species Halichoerus grypus. The sequence continues at coordinate 8,061,937 of NC_135717.1, forward strand.
AGCTACGTCCAGCCTGAGGAGAGGTCCCAGCCCTGCCCGAAGGGGCCCACAGGGCCGCCGGGTGCAGCGGGAGCCTGAGGAGGGCGGCCAGTGGGCCCTGCCGCGTGGGCACTGAGCGGCCTCCCGCCTGGTGAGGGGCCCCCCCGAGACCAGGCCGGCCTCCCACTGTCACCTCCCCCACTGCTCTGCCGGATGGCACCAGCTCCTCATGCATCTGCCTGTTTACATTTCCCCCAACGAAAAGCAGCTTTGTTTATGGAAAAGAGCTATTTTGGTTCCACGGTTTCTCTCAACTCCTCTGACTCGCAGGAATGGTTGCTGCTCTCTTGAGGAGCTAAGAGAAGCCCGTCTCCACTTCCCTGGGGAAGGCGCTTCAGGGCTCCCACAGGTGGAGCAGGGCGCGGGGGGCCATCTCCTCCTGGGACGGCTCTAGGGAAAGGGAGATGTGAGGACCAACATTCTTCACGAGCCAGGCAAGTCTCACCCAGGTGTGAGCCAGTGACTCGGGACATCACCCAGGCCCTTCTGCTCCCCCCGTCAGGTGAGTGATATCATTCCCATTATACAGATGAGAAACTGAGGCCCCAGAGGGGACGTGGTATCTCCAAAGTCACAAAGCTGGTGATACCCAGGGGTTTCACTGCAGATCCCATGCCTGTGGGCCACCAGGCCACCCGAGGATGGAGGAGGCTATGCATGTCTAATGGAGGGGGAGTTGGGGGGACGTCCACGGTTATAGCTCTTTCTCTAAAGAGCCGTGGCACACACTTCATTGCAGGCTCAGGAAACAACGAACAAAGCGTGAGCAGGAATAATGAAGTTCTACGACGTGGGTGCTTCTCCAGAGAGAAGCCGCCATTTTCCAGATGGGCACCCCAAAGCTCGGAAGGGGTAGGAGGAAATGAGTCATGGCATCCGTCTCAGAAAAAGCCAGGGGCAGGTTCCCCAGGCCCTATGCACGTGCCTCCTCACCACGCAGTAGAAGGAAGGGGCACAGGGCAGGGGGCAGAGGGTTCTCCCAAATGCTCATCATGGCTCTGGGTTGGGTGCCCACCCTTCACTCGTGACCCTGCGCACTTCCTCCGTGGGATTTGTGATTTCTGGTGCACACACATCGCCTTGGACCGCCAAGGCAGGTCAACAGCTGTCACCATGACAACAAAGAAAAAGAAAAAGGAAGGCTGATGAAGGTGGGACATGTGTTTGCCGGCGGCCCCTGGGGTCTGGAACCTCCCACGTGGCCAGGGCAGTGATGTGAGCTTGGGGTCACCTGCTCTGGAGCAAAGCCTTGGGCTCTAAGCCTTGGGGAGACCTGGCTTCCCTTGGGGCCTTTTGCTCTCAGGTCCTCCTACCCTGCCTTGACCACCATGTGCAAAGCCACAGAGGAAACTTTCGGACCCTTGGTGGAAGGACACGTGGCGCCAGGTGGCCTTGTTTCTTGGGCAACTGACGCGGGTCACCCTGCCTGGCATTGCAGGTGCAGGCCTCCTACCTCGGTCTCTCCCACCAGACAGTGAGCTCCCAGGGTGGGGGTGGGGGACATGCAATGCAGGAAATGACTCAGCCCAGGGGCCCTAACACCCAGCACAGGGCCCCCCAGAACATGAGAACTGTCATCGACCCAATGAATGAGCAAAAGGACAAATGAAAGAAGAGGAAGTTGAGGCGCCTGTGGCCGGCCTTGGGGTGCCCTTAACAGCAGGGCTCAGTTGGGGCTGGGCCCCCCTCACCAAGGACAGCCCTCCCCCTCGGCTTTGGAGAGCGCCCGTACACCGTTCCTTCGCCTGCCCAGCGACTCTTGACCCTCCTCCTCCAGCCGGCGAATTCCCCCCTTTTGACCTTGCACCTTCCCTCTTCTCCCACGGAGGCCGGCCGGCCCCCAGCAGCCTCCCTCGCAGCAAGGGTTTCATCATGTGACCTGGGCTCCACCAGCCACACATCTGCGGGACTCAGGGTGGGCAGGGGTGGCCCAGGAGGCAGGTGCCGCCGTGTAGAATCCATCGTGGCTAGCGGGAGGCAGCGCTGTGACGGGGGTGGGAGCCCCGGGGGGACCAGCTTCAGTGAGCCCAGCGCAGCAGTTCTGCCGCGGGATTCGGGTCCCCGCTCCTGGCTCTGGTGCATTCTGGCTTCCTCAGGGAGTCTGAGCAGAGGCTGCTTCGGATCCTGAGGTCTGCTCCACTTGTATGGGGGCATGGCTCGCCCCTCTGTGCCTTTGCCTGTCCACAGCCCCCAACCACTTCTGCTAACTCCTTATCATCCTTTCAGACTCAGCTTCTCATGATCTTTTTCTGGAAGCTTCCAGTCCCACCCCTTCTGGGCTAGGTGCCTTCTCAGTGCCCCCAGAGCCCCAGGGACCACATCTGACAATCCCCTTCCATGCTATACGCTAACTGTCCAAGGACACATCTGTCCGTGTCCCTACTGGGTGGTAACCCCCGGAGGGCAGCAGTCATATCTGGTCCGCTCTGGGCACTCAGCTCTGGGCATATAGGAGATGCTCAGGGAATGTTTGCTGAGTGACTGAGGGAGTGGGTGGGAAAAGCCAGACATCTCTGGGCTCTGAAAGCCAGGAGAGGGAAAAGCAGCATGGCCTTGGGGCTTGGTGGGCACGCTCCATCTACCGTGGGTTTCTTAGCAAATTCAATGGAAAAATACTTCCCGGGAAATAAATCTGGAGTTACCGACTGGCTTCGAGGCCCCCTTCTATCCCACAGTGATTTGTATCTTGGAGATTTAAGCCTCTCCATTTGTTTGCCAGGGACGCCTGTCGTGCGGACGTCAAGGCACGCGGCAGCAAGAGCGGTTTCCTGAGCAGCATTGAGAAGAATTCGAGCGCATCCCTTTGGACACAGGACATGGAAGCCCTTTTCCTTAGTTTCCATCCCCAAACCCACTCATACCAGGCATTCGTGTGGGTAGAAGGCTTATTGACGGCTGGAGAGGCAGAAAGATCTGCTTTGCGATTATAGGAGCCTCATTAAAATCTTTCTCGCTAGATGTCTCTCTGCCATCTCTGCCCTGGCCTCCCCCCTTCTCCTTCCTCCCCCTGCCCCTCAAATCCTGCCTACTGTCAAAGCAGAACAGTCCAGCCCCCGTCGTCCCATTTCCTCCCGGAGAGAGGCTGATCACCTTTCCTAAACAAGGAGGATTCGCTTCTAAGGGGCATTTGGTGCCCGTTCTTAAAATGATGAATGTTCAGCCCTTTGGACAGACCCGCCCTCACACCCAACCCAGGTCCTGGCACCTCTTGCCTTCCAGGGACCCAGAAGTGAATGGAGCACAGATGCAGACCTCACGGAGTCCAGGGTCAGGGGGCAAGCCCTAAGGTGAGTTCACCACGGCAGAGCAGGTGGGGAGACACTGAGTGGAGGGGAGCAGGACACATACGGGTGAGGACGAATGAAGGGCAGCTCCCTCTACGTGGAGGAGCCAGATAGGGCTTCACCAAAGACGTGATGGGTTGGGGCGCCTGGGTGGCTCAGTCAGTTAAGAGTTTGCCTTCAGCTCAGGTCATGATCCCAGGGTGCTAGGATGGAGCCCCGCATCGGGCTCTCTGCTCAGCAAGGAGCCTGCTTCTCCCTCTCCCTCTCCCCCTGCTTGTGCTCTCTCTCTGTCAAATAAATAAAATTAAATTAAAAATTAAAAAAAAAAAGACGTGATGGGCAGGATGGCCTTGAAGGGGTTCCATGGGGTGAGAGGCTGCTGGACCAGAGTCCTTATCAGTACGTCTCTAAGTAGCCCTGCTCAGGCTGCCCTGTAATCATTGGTTGTTGGATCTGCCTTCCCCACCAGACGGGGAGCTCTGGAAAGGGATCTCCCTTCCAGGGCCAAGTTGAATCAACCTCAGCCCTGGGAGGAAGGAAGGGAGGGAGGTGAGCAGGGGCGGGAGCCGTGGCAGCATCTAGATTCCGGGGGGCGCTGGAAGCCACAGGCCCCCCCGATGCCGCGCCAGGGACAAGATGCAGGGCTGGCCGGACCCTCCTCCTACACGCGGCAGTGCACGTGATCACGTCACACTGAAGGGGAGCAGGATGCGGGGCTGCGGGTCCTCAGGTCACCCCTAGGAAGGGCCTCTTCCATCCAGCGCTATGACCCACCAACCACGCCCTGTGCGCTGACAAGGGCCATGAGCTCACATGTGCCCAGCGCTCTACAGTTAGGAAGATGTCTGACCGCCCACGAGCTCAGTGCAATCAAGGTGTGGGCCCTGCGTGCTACCCAGGACCCCCAGAGGGAGAAGATGGACCCGAAACACATGGTAAGCCTGAGGCAGTGTGCACCGTGTGGGATTAGAGTAGGCTCCCCCGTCCCCTCGGTGTCCCTGTTCTTGGAGCTTCCAGAGCACGGAGAGTGGGCAGCACGCGGCGTAGCAGTTAATTACAGGCTGCCTTGCATTGTTCTCTGATTGCTGTTTCAGGCTTGGGAGGCTCCTCACCTGCACTAGAGCCTCGAGCACAGAGGATGTGCCCTCTGCATCTTCTCTGCGCCCACCACCTCCTGGAACCAGGCCCTCAGCACCCCTTCCAAAGCAGCAGGGGCAGCTGATTCCTCTACACACAGTACAATCACCTGGAAGGCTTGACACACCACTGATGCCCGGACCCCACCTCCAAGGAGACAGATTTAACTGGTCTGCTTTTTCTAGTATGCCGTGAGGGCTGCGACCCTCTTGTAGCAGCTCGTGCAGCGGAAAACAGTGCTCATGGGAAACAGGTACCTGGGAGAAGACGGGCTCTCGCTACCAAATTTGTCCCTTTTCAGAGCTCACCCGTCCCGATGGCTTCAGTTCCCCTACTGTGGCAGACGACGCCTGAATCTCAGCGTCCAGCCCAGAGGGGCTTTCGGCTCCAGAATACGAGCCCCCGGGGACAGATGCGTACGGTATGGAGCTCCGTCTGTACTAGGACCCCACCGTCCTGTTGAACAGTTACATTAGTCATATGCTTTCGACTGTCAGTGATGGGAAACCAACTTGAACGAGCCTAGTCCATGGGGGGATTTGGGGTGTCATCTGCAGCCGTGGGGCGCAGGGTACCAGAGGGCCCAAGGCGCATTCGCTTCTAACGCTAACATCACCAGGGACTGCATGTCTCCACACTGAAACATCCCAGGGAAGGACTCTAATTGGTCCGGTCAAGGGCCCACCCTCCACCACTCAGCACAGACTGGAGCAGAGAGACAGAGGAACTCCACGGAAGCTCCCTCTTCCCCCAGGGACTAGCCATTCATAGTGCTGGAGACGTGACAGGAGCAGTGACAAACTCCGGAGAAGGCATTGGTAACTGGGTATATTTGCTAGGGACCTGGTAAGAAACAGATCTCGCACTCAAAGCGGGCATTGAAGAAATTGAATAATTTCTCCAGCAACAAGGGTGAGAGCTAAGAGGACCGACGAGGGATGGCGAGGCACCGAGGATCAGCTGCTAGTCTACCCCTCTCTCTAGGAGGGGCACCGAGAGGCAGCAACACAACCCGGCCCCCATGGCTGGGTGATGAATGCAGCTATTGCCGCACTTGGAAGAGTGGGCACTGGGGGGATACCCCATCCTCTCTCTCTGCCTGTCCTGTAATCCCCTGCTGCTCTCTCATTGGCTGAACATACCTGGAAGCCAGAGCGAGGCCGAGGGATGCAATCCACAGTGGTCAGCCTTCTAGGCTCAGAGCAGGTGGGGAAGCACGGAGAACACATTTGCAGGACACTGTGCATGCTGGACGGCCACTCAGGTGGAATCTATCCTTGGCCTCACCCTTGCTTCCCCCACTGGTTCTCCCCCCCCCCACAATATTCTCATCACCAAGTCCTACCGATGTCACCTCCCAAATGTTTTTGGAGTCTGGCCTCTCTGTCTTCATTCTCTCTCCCTTGGACTTTTGCAAATTCTCTCCTCCCCTGGCTTCTCCGTGTCCAGTCGAATCCACCCACCAAGATGCCATGGACTTGACACATGGCCTTTCCCAGCCGAAACCCTTCCAGGATGCCCCCCTACTCCCGGCTGCCTTTGGGGTAACAGGCAGACCCACCCTGTGTGGGTTGGAGTGAGGCCAGCAAGGTTGGCGACAATCTGGCTAAGAAATTGGGCCTCTTCCCTTAGGCGACAGGAACCTAAAGGAGTTTTGAAAGCAAGATTTTGTTGTCCTTGTTGTTAACTTCTCATTCTGAAATAATTTCAGACTTTCCAAGAAGTTGCAAAGGTGGTACAAAGAATCCCCATCTACTCTATCCAGATTCTCTAAATGTCAACATAGGCCACAGTGATATGATAAAAATCGAAAAATACTGCTACCTAATCAATAGACATTTGCATTTCCCAGATAGTTGCCCTAATGTCTTTTTTTCTAGTCTGGGATTCAACCTAGGGTCACCTTGCTTTCAGTTGTCACGAGTGTCTGGTCTCCTTTCATCCAGAACAGTTCCTCACCTTTGGCTTTCACGACCTTGACACCTTTGTGTCCGTACTGGCCACTTTTTTCTAGAACACCCCTCTATTTGGCTTTTTTGGATGTCTCCTCGCCATGCAATCCAGGGTATGCATTTTGGGTAAAAAAGCCACAAAAGACGGGTCGTATCTTTTTCTGCGTCATACCAGGTGGCACACGACATCAGCTCGTCCCAATATGGTTGATATTAATCTTGGCCATTTGATTGAGATGCTGCCTGCCAAGTTCCTCCAGTGTGAAGTTGCTATTGTCCCTTCCCAGTAAGTATCCCGTGGGGAGGGTACTTTAAAACTGGAAATGTCCCACTTCTCATATACACTCTGCCCGCCAATTTTAACACCCATTTAGGATTCTCACCGGAAACTATTTCTACCCTGGTGGCGCGAGCCAAGGTACTCATGCTGTTTGACAAGGTCCAAGTATGGGGGACGATCCTGAAAACAGGAGACTCCGCAGCTGGCTCCTGCTATTCTCTTTCATTTTGTTTATGGCAATCTTTATAATTGGAATATTTCTGGGGTTTCATGATAAAGTGACTACTCATCTTAGTTACGCCTATCTAAGCAATCATAATGAAACTAATTCCACGAAGAATTAGTTTCTATAGAACAAAATAACAAGACGGTCACGCTCTGTCTAGCACCTTTCTCTTTGCGTACTGTTTTTTAGTTTTAGCGGGAGTCAATAAGTGGAAATCAATAAAGGTCATGTTAATCATTACAAAGGAAAAATGAAAGAAGGCTATGTCTGTGATCCAAAAAATGATCTAAGATTATCTCAATCAATTGTAAAAAAAAACATAATCACATGTTACGAAAGTATGGCAAAACAAAAATATCCTAACATATAAATAAAGTTCCTCCGAGGCTGTCAGGAGGAGATGCTTGCACCCTGATCCTGTGTCTGTCTCCTCATTCGCCGACGCCGTCCTTTCCTACGAGAGACCCACCCCGGCTGGAGCTGGACTCCGGCACCCCGGCATTTGCCAAATGGTGGTTCTCAAGCCCATCGCTCCTTCCACATTTACTCGTTGGAATTCCGTTGTCAGGAAAAGAAAAACAGGATCCCACCCAACAGAGGATGGTTGCCAGGAATCACAACAGCTTGCCCAACATATTGCAAATCATATACCTGATAAAGAACTTTACCTGGAATATATTTTTAAAAAAAACCTTACAACTCAATAATAAAAAGACAAACGAGCCAGTGAAATACATGGGCAAGGGATCAGAATCTACGTTTCTCTAAAAAAAAATACTTACAAATGACCGATAAGCACGTGAAAAGATGTTCCACATAATGACTAGGGGAATGTAAATCAGAGCCACCGTGAGAAGTCACCTCATACCCAGTAGGATGGCTGTAATAAAGAAGCAGACTCTAACGAGTATTGGTGAGGCTGTGGGCACCAGACCCCTCCCTTGCTGCTGGTAGGAGTGAAAAAGGGTGCAGCTGCCTTGGAAAACAGTCTAGGTTTTCCCCAAAAGGTTAAATAAAGAGTTACCATGTGACCTAGCTCTTCCCCAACCAGGTGGATACCCGAAGAGGAATGACAGCCTCTGATCACATGAAAACTTGCACACAAATGTTCATAGCAGCACCGTTCTTGCCCCAAAGGGGCAAGAGTCCAATGCCTATCTGGTGATAAGTGCATAAGATGTGGCCTATCCACGCAACGCGCTATTATTGGGCAGTACAGAGGAACGATGTGCGGATACACAATATATCACGGGTGAACCTTGTCAACATGATGCTAAGTAGGAGAAGCCAGACTCAAAGATCAACATGATGCTAAGTAGAAGATCAACATGATGCTAGATCAACATGATGCTAAGTAGAAGAAGCCAGACTCGATGACCCCATTTACGAAATGTCCAGAATAAGCAAATTTACAGAGACAGAAGGCAGATTAGTGGCTGCTATGGGCTGGGGCAGGGGAGGAAAGGGGGAAGGGACTGCTAACGGGTTTGGGGTTTCTTTTGGGGGTGCTAAAAATATTCTAAAATTGTGGTGATGGTCGCACGACCCCATGAATATAGTAAAAACCATTAAATTGTACATCTCAAATGGGTGGGTTGCATGGTACGTGAATTATATCTCAATAAAGCTGTTACTACACACACACACACACACACACACACACACACACACCAGCAACAACCTCCTCAGAGCTTCGTGGGAGTGGGAAGCCTCCACGTCCTGGCCCAGCCCAGCTGCCTGAGTTCCTGCCCCCAGGTGCTTTTTGCATGCAAAGGTGCTCACACCCAAGGGGCCAAGCAGAAAAACCAGGCAAGGCCAGGCAACCCCCGTGCCCACTCGACAGGCTTTCCCATGATTAAGAGCATGCAGATGCACGGCGGCATTTTGACCAGCTATCTCTCTACTCCCCAGTAACCTATCCCAAGCCAGACTGTGGTTTTGGGACTTGAGGTCCAAAGCCATGAATCAACACAATCTACTTATCAAGACCAAAGGCGGCGGTCACTGTGCCCGTAGAAGAAACAAGTCGTATTTCTTGGCGCCTTCGTGCCAGAGGGCCGCACCCTGGGGCCCACTGGGGAGCCCTGTCCGCGGATCCTGCTGGACTCACCCCACACCCCGGCCGGGCCCCCTGGCTGTGGCTTTCTTTCTCTCCTGGAGACGAGGGGGTTACAAGTAGAAGCTCCCAGCCATAATATAAAGAAGTCCCGGGGATGCCTTGTACAGTATGGGGTACGGTTAACAATACCATATTGTGTATTTGAAAGATGCTAGGAGAGTAGATCTTAGAAGTTTTCATTACGAGACAAAAATTTTTGTAATCGTACTCCCAACCACATTGGCTCTATTGCAGCTTCTCCAAGTCCCCTCGTCCCCCTTGGCCTCTGGGCCCCTGGACAACCTTCCCGCCCTGCTTTTCGCACACCTACTTGATTAGCTCACCGCGTCCTGAGATCTCTGTTAAAAGCCCTCCTTCGAGAACGTCTTCCCTTGAGGCTCCAGGACGCTCGCACCTCCTTCCAGCACTGTTCAGCGTCGTCGATGTTGGTTACGATGGTCGAATTAATGTCTGTCTCCCCTCACCAGGCCCTGCGCCGCCTGAAGGCAGGGTCCTCTCTGTTTCACTCATGCTAACCCCCAGCCCCCCAACCCCGTGCTGGCCTGGAGCTTGGCGCGCAGCAGACATCCAAAAAGCCTTGTAGATGGAAAAACAAAGAACGCCGTCCTGAAGTCTCACCGGAGCCCGTTCCTGGGTTCAGCTTCCTGAATTATCCCATTCTCCCCAAACATAAATCAGATCATGGCCCTCCTCTGCCTAGAACCCTCCCGGAGCTTCCCACTGTGATTGTAACAAAATCCAAAGTCCTTGCCTCTGTCGACGAGGGCTTGCAGGGGCCTCGACCCCCCGCCTCCCTCTTATATCACTAGGGCAAGGCCGGGAGGGTTCTAAGCGGAGAAGGGCTTTGCCTTCTAAACTGACACTTTGACCTCTCTGTGACCCTTGACCCCTGCAAGTGCATTTCTACCTCCACATTGTGCGGGGCCAAACCAATCAGAAAGGAGGGCCAGCCCTGGGCACCACGCACGAGCGAAGAAGAACCAGCTGCCAGCCTCCCAGGGACCTGTGCCCCCAGGGCGCAGCAAGAGGGGGGAGGGGGCGCTGCCCTCCCCCGTGCAGAGGAGTGTTCTATCACTGACCTCACGTAGCCTCGCCAACACACAGCGATAATAAGGAGCACAGCAAACTCTAGATCGATTATACTATTGTTATGAAATCCTCTACAGATGACGCACCCCCTTCCCGCCTGCGAGCAGGAAGGACCACGGGCCACTCACCCCCCTGCCCCCCTTGGCACGTCACTGTTCTGGGGGAGGATGCCCACCGTTGCTTCTCCTCTCGGTCAGGTGTGGGGAAAGGGAGGGCACAACCTCACGTTCACACCTTAGGGCTTCCCTGATTCAGGCATGGATTTTCTGTCCCTCCACATGGCCGGGCAGGTCAAGCATTTCCTGCCGGGGAGGGACGGAGGGGCTCAGTCACCGGGTGGGTCACGCTGCAGGAATTCAAGCAGCTCTGACATGACAGGCTTTCTGGATCGGGGCTCAGGAAGGGCTAGGGCAGCCACTTCGGCTCTGTTGGCTTCCTCTGGGATAAGCATGGGCATTCTAGATCCTTCCTTCGAGCCTCCATAGTAGTGGGGCTGCTGAGGGGGTCCGTGGCAGTCGCTGCTGATGGTGGGGGGCAAGAGCAAAACAGAAAAGCCTCTGAATATTCTTCCTGGTTGTTCCCCTCTCCCCGATCCACACATATCTTACTTTCATATCAGGGAGGCTGACTTCTCTGCATTTTTTGGATGAGTAAACTGGGACAAAGTTATAGCCCATGGGGAGCCAGCTGGTCAGACTCCAGTGGGGAGCGCCCTCCTGTGCCTCTGTCCCCCCCCAGCAGGGATCAAACAAGGTCCTGCTTCATGACGAGTCAGGCAGTGGAAAGCGTTGTGAATTGTAAAATTTCACCAGAAACACCAGGGAAGGAAACGCTGGCCAAGTGGGCAGAGAAACCCTGGCCAGGAAAACCGCCTTCTGTTCCAAGTTCTGCAGGGGGATTCAGACAGATTCGGCCGCTCAGATCCAGCCCTTGTTAGGGGCCTGCCGCCCATCCCAGATATCAGCACGCACACCATGATGCATTCTGTCCTTGCCACCATCCTCGGGGGAGCACTAATGAGGTCCATTTTTACAGATGATGGAACTGAGTCTCCAAGAAAGGCAGTAACTTGTGTAAGAAAGCCAGGAGCTTGGCCTCCTAACCCAGGGCTGTTTTCAGGGAAAAGTGAACGCTGACCTCCCCAGCCCACTCCTATCTCCCAATCCCCCTCAGCCGCTCCCCACCTCCCACCCCGCACAGACCCCCCCCCCCCCCCGGGTCTTCCCCACCTGCCTGCCGGTGGCTGGCTCCTGCCAGAGGAATCCCGGAACATTCCCCCATCTCCCCCCCATCCCTGAATATTTTGTGAGAAGGGAGCGGTCCAGAACTTTGAGCCCAACATGAAGGACATTAGTAGGTGTTAGAAAAAAATAGTCAAGTGTGTAATGAATTCCTGCAATCACTCAGGCTGGGGATCTTCATTTCACCCTCTGACAATCCCACAGCTAACAAACCAGAGAGGGCAGCCAGGGCTGGATGGGCCAAAACAGAGCTGGGGCCAGATCCACATGGAGCTACCAAGGGGCCAGGAGGGACTGCCATGGCCTCAGGCCTCTCCTCCTTATCTCCAGCTTCCTGAGCCTTTTGAGTTGGAGACCTTGCTCTTCCAGGCAGGCCCAGAATCTGGAATAGCCCCAGGAGGGGACAGTCAGGGCTTCTGGACAATCAGCCTCAGGGTCTCCACCAGTAGATACCTCTGCCCCTTGAAGACCCCTCCTGAGACCTCAACTCTTTTGAACTGTATTCCCAGCTGACCGCGAGCCTCGCCCTGTTCCTTTTCACTGTAAACCCAAGTCCACGAGGCAGGGATTTGGGCCCACAGAGCAGAAGAGACTTGTCTAGAAGCTCACCTTAAATTCTCTCCGTCTCCAAGCCCCAACCTGTTGGGTCTGTGCCTCAAGGGTACGTTTATAATCTGACTTCTCGTGTGGGCATATGAATTCCATCCCACTGGCCCACCCAGAATCCGAGCTCTGGGAAGGGAAGGCCCTTGGGCTGGGCCTAATTTTTGCATGCCAGAATGCTAGCTCAGGGCCAGGCTGCAGAAGGAAAGAAGAAAGTAGGGAGGGGAGGGGAGGTAGGAGATGAAACAAGGCAGGTGGCATCATTCAGGACCTGCCATCTTGCCCTGATGGGGCCACCGGAGCGATGGAAACCATCCATGAAGCACATGTTTATTTGAGCACCTCTCATAAGGTCCGCATTGTTGTAGACACTGAAGTGACAGCAGAGAACAATGCAAAGTCCCCGTTCTCGTGGCACTTACCTTCCAGAACTTTCCAAGGGGACAGCAGGTGGGACTTCTGGATGCAAGTGACAGAACCCAAATGGGACAAGCTTAACCAAAAAAGGAAAACCTATCCACTCCAGTGACCTAACTTCTTCCCAAGGAGGAGAATGGACTCCACGGATTGGTGGAGTTTGGAGAAGAAAGTGACTGTGCCCAGCTTAGTCCCTTCTGGGCACGCCCCTTTCTAATCGGCCACCCACAGAGAGGGTCCAACTCCTGCAACCGTGTCAACTGGGTTCTGAGCTTGGGAGGGGAAGAGGTTGTATTTATGGGCCTCCCCAGACCCCCAACAACATGTACATTATCATTACCCAACAGCACAGTTGGGTGAGTATTGTTACTGCTTCCAGGTTAAGGACAGGGACACTGAGGCTAAGACCACCCCGCTGGTCAGGGACAGGGCCCTGGGATGTCAGGAGCTGTTGTCCCAGGCATATAGCCTGTGTCTCGGGCCTCCCTAGAATTCAGGCTTGGTGACTCCTGGTCCAGGTCTCTCTGTGACACCGGGTCATCTCTCACAGAACAGGCCTCAGAGAAGGTCCTCAGACTGTCACCACCACCTTCTGGAAGCTTGCAATGAAAAACAGACACGTCGATGAAGCTCTCATCGGAACGGACTGCGGGAGATGCGGCGTTCAGGCTTGTGTGAAAACAGGCTTCCAGCTACCCGCCTAGAAATGACCCAATGTACCTCCCAGGGTTAGTATGGGAGCCTTGCATATAAAAGTTTACTTAGGATGCTGAGAACCAGGCATGGCCTGCAGAAATGCTCGATACCTCTGGTTCCTGCAGCTGCTTCCTGTGTGACCTTAGACAAGTCACCTGCCCTGTCTGAACCTTGGCCCCTTCATCTACGTCACGGCCATGGTGATGGCAGCCAGCGAGTGAGGTGGTCATGCGAGGGTCCTGTGAAAAGGGCATGGAGAAGCTTCTGCAATGCGTCCAGCTCGGGGCAATGGCAGAGGGCTGGGATTCTCTCCGACACCCTCCAGGAGCCCCGGTGAGCGCTCCCCGATCCCTGACCCTAAGCCCGTACTGGCCTGACTCACAGAGGACGAGACAGCCGCAGCCTGGTAAGGAAGGGCGATTCTGGAGGACGGAGCCCTGTGTCCTGGGCTTGGTACTCTGTGTCACCCATTCCCCAGCCTGGGCACACCAGCAGGCCAAGGAAGGGCCTCTGATTCTCCCCATTACCCTGTTTCCCCAAACCAGTGCAGGACACGGCACAGGGGAGGGCCTGGATGAACAGCCGTAGAGGGAGAACACGAGCGAGCGTGTCAGTCAATGAGTTAGAGCCACAAATATTTACTGGGTGCCCACTATGCGCCAGGCAGTATGAACTGCCAAGTGAGTAGAAATGGCCCCGTCCTGCCATCACGGAGCCTCCGGTCTAGGGAGACATAAGACTGATCATGGAGGAGGCCTTGTGGGCTGTGGCACAGAATTCAGATTTTATCTTAAATCTCATTGAAAGCCGTTAGGAAGTTCTCAGCAGGGAGAGACGTGGGCCGTGGCAGCGGAGACCGGGGTGGTGGCCGTGCTGATGGGGGGTGCACCTTGGAGCTGGAACCCACACCACGTGATGTCCAATGGGGAGCCGAAGGCGAGAGGGAGGGAGGGAGGTGTTTCCGGCCTGAGCAGCGGGGTGGACGGTGGCGGCGTTTCTGGAGAGGAGAGACAGGCAGAGTTGAGCTGGGGACATGGGGAGTTGGGCCTGTCCTGGGGACGTCCAGGCAGGGGTGTTAGGGGCAGCGGGGTTCCCGGGCGGGCGCTCAGAGGTGAGTACCGGAGGGCGAAGGGACAGAATGGGGGAGAGATGGGTGAGTGGGTGCTGTCGCGGCAGCCGAGGGGCTTGGAAGCAGCTCTTCAGGGTTCCTAGGAGGTGGGACCCCGCATTGGGAGACCCGGCTGGCCCCGCCCCCCCCACAGCCCACCCCCTACTTCTTCTGCCACAGGGGTGCACATTCCCGCAGTTTGGGGGACAGAAGAGGCATGGGCGGGAAGAGGGGATGGAGGCAGTGCGGGGCGACTCAGGGAGCATGGGAGGAGGGCAGAGGGTGGGGAGAGAGAGGCCTGGACGCCCCTTCCCAGGCCGAGCAGAGTCACTGGCCTGCACTTCATTCCTTCACCTCCAGGGGAGGCCAACTTGCTGTCAGGGTCATGTATGGAACCCGGTGACCGGGTCCCGGGCCCAGGGACCCTCCTTTCTGTCACCTTCCCCCGCCGACCCATGCTCGGCTCTCTGTTCTCCCTGACCCCCCACAGCCTGTAGTTTCCAGTTCCCCCACCAGACAGTGAGCTGCTGAGGACACGCGGTGTCCCCGCAACTCTGCCATCTTTCAAGCTCCCAGCCCATGCACATTAGGTGCTTAATCAACGGTGGGTGCATTGAATTAAAAGTGCTTGATTCAGGTACACCTGGGGGGCTCAGTCGGTTAAGCGTCTGCCTTCAGCTCAGGTCATGATCCTGGGGTCCTGGGATCGAGTCCCACATCGGGCTCCCTGCTCAGAGGGGAGCCTGCTTCTCCCCCTCCCTCTGCCCCCCAAACCCCGCTCGTGCTCTCTCTTTCTCAAATAAACAAATAAAATCTTTTAAAAAAAGGTGCTTGATTCATATTTCTCAAGCTAGGATTAAGACCTCTCTGTCTCTGTCTACCTCGCTGTCTCCCTCTTTCTCTCTCTGTCTCTGCGATAAGATGGTGCTCAGGGTGGGGGTAGGGGGCTTCCCCAGCTCTGGATGGTTGAGGCCGTTTTCTCCCCCCAGGTTCCAGACCTGCAACAGGCACCAACCAGCCCGTCTCCGGCAGACAGCAGTAGTCAGCCACGGCTGGAAAGAAGAGCGGGGACCCTTTATGGGGCACTCACGGGGTGGCCGGCACTGGTGGGTTAATCATGTCAGTCACTTCCCTCAATATCCCCAGGACGTGGTTCAGGGGGTACCTTCAGAAGGGTCCCAAGAAGGGCACTCAAGAGGGCCAAGTGACTTCCCAAGGACGCTCAGCAACATCAGGGTGGGCCTGTCCGGCCTCAGGGTCCCTGCTCCTGGTCACTTTGCCTCCCGACTGCCTCCCCCTCAGGAGGCCTCTCAGAAGTGACCCTGCAGAGGGACCCTGGCAGGACCCAGAGGCTCACGAGAGGAAGGGCTTGACTTGGTGACTCCACTCCCTGGTCCCCCCCCCCGCCCCCTACCCAGGTGCACAGAGATCTCTCCCCTGTGACTTCCCACCGCCCCAGCCTGGGAGCCAAAGGCGCGGTGTCTCTCGCCCAGGACAGAGACACAGCCCTCACATCGTTGCAGTAACGGTTTACCCACTTGGCTTCCTGTTAGGTTTTTTTCTTCCTTCCCCGTAGGGGTGTCTCTTATCTTAAGCTTCTTGGGGGGGGGGGTTGTGCTGAGCTGTTTACCATTTGGTGCCAGTTGGTGCCAGAACCAGCCTCTTGGGAAAAACGAGGTGGGGAAAAGCAAGCCCAGGTGGGCCCTGGGTCCAGACTGGACAGGACAAGCGGGCCCCTCACGGTCAATGTCAAAGGCATGTCCAGCTGTCCTGCCAGAGTCAGGTTGCATCTTCCAGACAGGGCCAGCTGAGGCAGGTGGAAGTGATTCAGCTTGCCCTGAGCTCCTTCCAACTGCGGGGGAAAAGGCAGGGGTTTGCAAATAATCCACCAGGTGGATAACTGAGACGTGGTTGGGTCTACTGGGCTGAGGGGCTTGCTCTGGCCCCTGAACCGGGAGCTCTGGGTTATTCATGATGAATGCAAAGTAGGAGAATCTGCGACAGAAATCGGCCCTTCCCCCTCCTTCCACTTCCCAGCAATCTTCTAGCAAAGAGCTCTTGATGCCCCATGGTGTGAGCTCTGTCTGACCGGGTCTCCAGTCCTAAAAGGTGTCTTACATCCTCCCGGGGGGTCTCGAAGTTATAACCTAGCCCCGGGCCCTGGGCCCCACATCACCCTGGGCCCCACCTTGCCCTTGTCAATCTGCTCAGAACACTTGGCCATCTGGGACCCTCTCCACATCTGCTCATCCCCACCCTGCCCAGACCCCAGAGCCCTAACCTCTGCTTCACTCATGGCTGCCAGGCTGCTGGTCCCTCCTCCTATCTGCTCCTGCCCCTAGATGTCCATCCATCCACTTGAGGGACTACCTCCTGACTAAACATTTCTCTCACCCTGGGAGGGCGAGGGTCGGGACTTGTGATCACCAATCACCTGTAAGCCAGCCAGCTCCCAAGCCCCCTGATCATCCCTCTGGGTCTGTCCGGGGTCCAAGTTTAAGGCTGACCCAGGTCTGGCTAACCCTGAACTTCTCTGTCCAATCCTCTCAACCTGTGCCATGTCTGGGCCAGGTAAGGAGCAGATGCAGTGAATGAAGAGAGGGAGAGATGCCTTGGGTTCAACCAGGAGAAATGCTCCTACAGCAGCCCAGCACTGAGGCACGGCGTGGGGCTGGGTTGACCAAACTCTGACCAGTGATGGCAAAAGAGACTCTCTTACCTGTTATCCAGAAACCGACTCCTACAGCCAGGTGAGGCTCAGAGAACCAGACTCTTGGATCCCGGACTTTAGTTGAGATGCCACAAAACCCAGGGGAATGGTCTAAATGGAATCCCACCAACCCTACTCACCCGCCGGACTGAGATCTAGGAAGGAAGTTAGCGCTGAAGAGGGTCGAGCAATCTCTCAGACACTGCCTCTGGTCATGGTCACGTTAGAGGTGAGGTGTACAGGAAAAAGCAACACTGAGGAGGAAGGAGAAAATGTGAGAGCCCCAAGTGGCCGTCCCTGTGGCCGTCCCCGGTGCCTGGCTGCCTGGCTGCCTCCCCTCCCCACAACCAGGCTGGGCAGCGCTGCCCCAAAGGTGCTCGAGGGAGAGCCGAGAAACCAGGGAAGGAAGGAGACAGCCGCAAGTGCGGGGAGCCTGGTGTTCACGCACCACCACCGTGACGACACACACGGGGACGGCGTGTGTCCCAGGCTGTGGGTAACACGGGGACACTGAGGCGCCAGGGAGTGGGGGGGAAACTGACATATGTGCAAGCCTCTGAAATTATTCATTCATTCCCCATTCATTCCTTCAACAAATATTTATCGCCCTTCTTCTAGGTATGCAGTCTAGGACAGAGGTAAGAGCACAGACTCTGGGGCCAAATGACCTGAGTTCAAGTCCCTGCTCTGCTTCTTTTTTAAATTGTTTTCTAATTGTGGTAAAATACACATAACACAACACTTACCATCTTTAACGTGTTTAAGTGCACACTTGACCGTGATCTGTGCAAAGGGGCTATCTGCTTTTGACTCCACCTAATAATATTTTCCCAGTGCTTTCTGTCTCCTCGTGGGCCCAGGCTGCAAGGGACATAATATTATGGGCAGAAATCCTGGGCCTTGAGATTGCTCCCGGCTGTGCCTCTCCTGGGCAAAGTGGGGTAGTGTGTGTGTGTGTGTGTGTGTGTGCGTGTGTGTGTGTGTGTAGGGGATCCCCAGGGAAGAGAGTCCCTGCATTTCACTCCTGCATCTTTCCCCCCAGCCTGCCTCCCCTTTAACTTTGAGAAGCTCAGAAGCTCCCTGGAAGCCTGAGTCAGCCTGCAATGTGCTTTTACCCTGGAGTCAGGTGGGACCCTCCCGGGATGTGAGGGTGGGGAAGCTTGGGACACCCCAAAAGCGCCAGGGGAGGGGGGATGCTGAGGGCTGGACCATTGGAGAAGGAAATCCCCAGGGGGAAGGTGGACAGGAGGTGGGTATCAGGACAAAGGGGCTTTAGGGGAGACAGGGATGTTTGGGGCCTGAGGGAGGGAGGGGTGTGTTGAAGACCCCAGAGGTGAGAATATTCGGCTGGGAAGGAGAAGGTTGGAGGGGGCGGATCACCCCTAACCCTGAGAACCGAAGGCCCCTTGCATTCCCCTGCGCCAACTGAGCAGTGACTGCCCGGGAAGGTGGATCTGGCCCAGCTCAGGAGACAAACGCTCACCCAGAAGACGTCATTGGCTCTGGAATGTAGAGACAGGGCTGGGAATGCAATGACAGCAGCCCAGCAACCCGCAGGACATGAGGAGGGCTTCTCCCGTTCCCCACCCAAGGGCCGGTCCCACTCCCTCCATCAGGGACGCATAGAGAACCACCAATGACAAGAAGAGACTCTTGGAACATCCCCCAGTGGAAAAGCCCTGAAAAACCAGCCCCCTCGTTGTCCAGACGGGGAAACTGAGGCTCGGAGAAGGTGCCCCCGCCCCCTCCCCGCGCGCGTCCCCGCTCCGCCCGCGCCAGGCAGGGGGCGCCCTTTCCCGCCGCCCGAGCCCCGCGGCCGCCCGCGCCCGACAGGTCCCCGAAGGAGAGCCCTCTTAAAGAGTTTTTCCTTTCGCGTGAACTCACCGCCTCCATCCAGCCGCGCGGTCTCAAAGGTGAACATCACACAAATGCGTTGCAGATGTGCTTCCTTCCATTTTTGGCTACCGCGGGGCGCGTGCGAGCGGCGGCGGCCGCCCCGGCGCGATCCAGGCCGCGTTTTCCGTCCCGCCCGCCAACTTTTTCAAGCTGTAGTTATTTGATAATGATTTTTTTTTTTTTTCCCAAACCTCTCCCAATAATTGTTATCCTCCCCGCCCGGTGCTGCTCAGGTGATGGGCACAGACTGCAGACGCCTCCTCCTCCGGGTGCACTGGCGGCCGTCCCGGGGTGAGAAGCCACAGCCCAGGGACCTTCTGCAAAGCCAAGGTCGAGGGTCGAGGGTCCGTGTGTGGGCTAGCCCGGCGTGGCAGGAAGACCTCCGAGCGCCCCCATGACGCTTCTGCACGACCCCCACCGCATCACCAGGCCACCTCCCCCAGAGCCCACTTTCCGGGGGCCATGGCTGTCTGACGGATGACTGAACAGCATGCTGGGCACCGAGCTCCACATTACAAACATTTATTGGGCACCGGCTGTAGGCCCAGGCCCTGAGCAAAGGGCTAGCCTCAAGGACAAGCAGTAACAGCCCCTGCCCCCCAGGGTTCCCAGTCCAGAGGAGAGTGGGACCACACGTCCCTTACCTGGAAAGATGAGAGGGCTTCCAGGGTGGGATTCCAGGCAGAAGCTGCTCAGAGTGGCAGAGCTGGACAAGGCAGGCTTGGCCCCCCACAAGCCCCCTGGGTAGAGCTTCCACACTCTCCTCCCTTAACCTTCATCCCTTCCCCAGGCCCCTGCAAAAGGTCACCACCAGTCTGGGTGGAGGCCTCTTCTAAGAAGCTACAGGGCTCAGAACTTCGGGTCACACGGGTCAGGGTAGATAGGCAGGGGCCCAGGCTGTTGGGGTCTCTGAAGCCACCCACGCAGAAGGCTGAGGAGCAAGGCCAGGTGTCCCTTTGGGAGTTCAACCCCAAAGGGAGGACCCAGGTGAGCTCTTGCTTCCCCATTTGAGGGCCACTCGTGTTTCGGATGTTCAAGTACAGTGGTTTGATGGAGCCCTTTGCTGGGGGGGAAGTGACACCCAACATTCTTTAGTTAAACCTGAATGAATTTTGAGTTTTTACATGGATACATCTGAGGTGGAATCCAGGCAGCCAGCGGCAGGGGGTGAAGGAGGAGGAAGTGAAAGAACGTGGAGGGGCAGCATTGGGATGCTGAGAAGAAAGGGGGTGCTGGCTTTGAGGCCAGAAATCAGAAGGTTCTGCCCCTCCGCTCCCCTCACTGCTGGCTCTTCCGTAAGCCCTCCAACCTCTGGAAACATGGTGCCCACCGCTTCCCCCACCCGGTGGACTGGCTCAGAGGCACAACGTGCTCAAGAGTGACCAGTCAATCCCAGTGACTCCCAGGGTAGCTGAGGGGCAGCGTGGGCGTGTTGCACTTGGCTCTTTTGCAAACCTGCCAACTCCCTCCCCCCCACCCAGTGGTGGGACCCCCTCTTTGAGCCTTGGAGAAATCCCTCTCTTCCTGTCTCCCTGGGTCCCACGGAGGCCCTCACAGCCCTCCAGGAGGGGGCTCCCAGAGACACCTCCCCTCCCAGTCCAGCCTGGAGGAGGGGCGTCAGCTGCGGGGCTGGAGGCCCCTTGTCTGCAAAGAAGCAGGATTTATCTCAGTTTGGGGAGGTCCGGGGCCCCGGAGTCCTAGATCATCATTAGTTCCATCAAAGAGGCGGCTGTGATCTGAAGGGGCAAGATGCATGGCGTCCAAATTGGAAACAGCCTGGTGGGCTACGGGGCAGGAGCCGGGCTGAGAGAGGGCTCAGGCCTCCCCTGGGGAGCCCGGGACACTGGAGGAGTCCCACAGACAGTGCACAGGAAAAGGAGGAGGAGGGAAGAGAAAACATTCCACTCCAGGGCTCCAGGGAGGAGAGCTGAGTGAGATGGAACAGAGCCAAGTCTGCGAGTCAAGGCGACCTCCCCAAGGGGGCGGTGAGAGAAGGCGGCCAATCCCACTCGTGACCCGAGGGCCTACTGTGTGTCTGGCCCCGGGCCGCACACCCTGTCAGACCGCCCACAGGAAGAGAAGGCACTGCCTTTGCTTTACAAATGGGGAAACTGAGGCTAGCAGGAGAGAACTGATGTGCCCAGGGTCACCCAGCCCAGGCGCCTTGCTCTCCAGGACCTCACACCTCCCTGAAAAGGCAGAGCAGAAGGAAGAGTGGTCCCCAAGGCTCCCCATCCTCAAATCTCCCTGCCTGTGCCCAGCCTCGAGCAGCGGCCTGAGTTTAAACTCCAGGTGTAACACAGAGCTAGAGAAACAGGAGGGAAATATCTTCTAAATATTGGAAAGTGGTGATACTCTAGACAGAAATGGAATTTTTTTTTTTTTTTTAAGTAGGCTCCAGGCCCAACATGGGGCTCGAACTCATGACCCTGAGATTAAGCGTCACATGTTCTAGCAACTGAGCCAGACAGGCGCCCCCCAGAAATGGAATTTAAATGACACATTCAACTATAAAAACAAATTGAAAAGACCTCTCCCCGCTTCTAGGGCTCTTTGCTGATGAATACCCTCTTTCTAGACGTCCCGCCAGCCCTGATTCCAGAAGATGTCCTCTAAGCTCAGACTCCCACGGGCCTCCAGACACCTGACCCCTATTCCCCCAACAAGCCCCTCTCCAGTAGATAGAGAGTAGATAGAGATACTTGGAGCCGTACTCACAGGGCGCTGACTCGCTGTGGGCACCTGGGTGAAGCCCTGCCCGCCCTGGGTTCCAGGGCCCAGCCTGGGCGCAAGGCCTCCAGCCCCAAAGGGGCCCCAAGACATAGCCCAGAAAGGACATCAAAATGCCTTTAAGGGGAGATGGAGCCAGAGAAATGCTCAGGCTAGGAAGCCATCCCGAGGGAAGGGGGACAATGGATGAGCAACAAGACTTCTGCCCGAGGGTGTTCCAGAAATTGTACATATAATGCTAAAAAAATGGGACATAGCCTAAACTTCCAAGAACAGTGAGAGAATTCTGTGCGACGGAATACCCTGTCACCGTTGCAAATGACGCTCGTGGACCGGGTTTGTTGACACGGGAGATGCTTCACTACGACATTGAGGATTAAATGAGGTAAGTCTGGGTAAGTGCCTGGCCCACGATAAATACAAACTCCTGACCGTGGTTGGTGTGTGATAAAAGCAGGAAGGAAGGAATGTAGCTGGAATGATCTCGATTCTGTAAAACAACAAAGGCACAGGAAAAGGCAGGAGGGAAATACAACAAAATATCGCTGAGTTGTGAGATTAGAGATTTTCTGTAACGAGCGGGATGTTTAAAATTCGTTTTAATTTTTTGCAGCATTTTTCTTTTAAAGATTTTATTTATTTATTTGACAGAGACACAGCGAGAGAGGGAACACAAGCAGGGGGAGCGGGCGAGGGAGAAGCAGGCTTCCCACCGAGCAGGGAGCCTGACGCGGGCCTCGATCCCAGGACCCTGAGATCATGACCTGAGCCAAAGGTCTCAGTCAGTCATGTTAACCAACTGAGCCACCCAGGCGCCCCCCCTACCACTAACTTTTTATTTTGCTTTATCATGTATCCATCTATGTATCCCTTCCTCTATCCATCCATAAATGCAGTGTATTTTTTAAGGCATTTTAAAGTAAATTTCAGGCAAGAGTAACTTCACCCTAAATAACATGCATGTCAGGAAGAATGGTGTGTAATAGTTACTTAGAGGACGGAGGCTGTCCTTAGCTCTGAGAACAGCCCCCAATCCCATCCCTCTTGCAGCAAGCTGGTCAGGAGGAACCGAGCCTAGTTTGGGGTGAGGCCAGGCCCTCCTGGCTTACTCCCTGGAGCCCTGTGGTTTCTCCCCACCTGAGGCAGGGATAATGAGATGTAAATAAACTTCTCTTCTGGTCATCTAAGGGCATGGGGAAGTACTTAAAATGAGGCCTGCACTCACCTTGGGCTTCCTGCAGAGATAGAGATGTCAGATTTCGCAAATAAAAATACAGCGCACCCGGTTAAATTTGAATTTCAAAGAAACAACACATTTTTTTTCAAGATTTTATTTTTAAGTCCTCTCTACACCCGATGTGGGGCTTGAACTTACAACCCCCAAGATCAAGTGTTGTATGCTCTACTGACTGAGCCAGCCAGGCCCCCACACATTTCTTTTTTCTTTTAGTATAAGTGTGTCCCAGGCAATGGGACAGCTTGGGACGGGCCTATATTAAAAATATCCAGTCTATATTTTTATCTGGCAGCCCTATGCAAGATGGGGAAATAAAAGCCCCGGGAAGGAAGCATGCCAGAAGATGGGAACCAGGTTGGGATTCTTGATATGGTGAAGTCTTATTTGTGCTATACTTTGCAGCTGAAAAAGTGGTTTTCTATCAGTTTCACCTGAGACCCACTCACCCCCTCGAGGAGAGTATTTTATTGCCGTTCGAAGTTGAAGAAATTAAGGCTCGGGGGGTCCAGGGTCCCCACCCAGCTGACAATTTACCCAGTTACAGCTCAGCCTCACTGTCTGGTCTTCAGGGGAGCTCTCCTCCACCCTAGTTCCTCTCTTGGAGGCCTCGGCAGATCATGTACATGGGCCCTGAAATCCACCAGTGGGGCTCTGGGATGGGACCTGCAAGCCCACAGCTCCAGTGGTCAGGGCCTACCACCCTTGTGGGGGTGAATTTTGTGTGTCAGTTTAACCAGGAGATGGGGTGCACGGATGTTTGGCTAAGCTTCATTTTTGGGTGTGTCTGTGAGGGTGTTTCTAGATGAGCTTAGCGTTTGAATCAGTAGGCTGAGTCAAGAGCATGGCCCTCCCCAACATAGGTGGGCCTCACCCAATCAGTTGATGGCCCGAACAGACTCTCTGCTGGACTGCTGAGCTGGGACCTTGGTCTTCTCCAGCACTCAGCCTGGAACGTACAGCACTGGTTCCGCTGGTTCGCAGGCCTTTGGGCTTGCCCTAGAACTTCCGCCATCGGTTCTTCTCATTCTCAGGCTGAAACTCACCAGTTTTCCTGGGCCACCAGCTTGCAGAGGGCAGATCCTTTGTTTGCAGACCCCCATAATCACAGGAGCTGATTTCTTTTTATCTATATCCTATCGGTTGTTTCTCTAGAGAACTCGATTGCAGTCTCCCTCAGAGAGGTCACGTAGGTCGCCCTGGGGTGCTAGAAGGGACTATGTGAGTTAACGCCCTCCAGCAGAGGCCTTGGCAGGTCACATGTCACATGCTGGGGCTGAGGCTCCCAGAGGTCATGGGGCAAGGTCCGTACAGCAAGACAGAGGGAGCATCCAGGCTTCCCCTCAGCCATGCCCTTTCCAAGGCACCCCCGGGCTGGCTGTGTGGCTTCTAGGGGAGGACACAGGGGAGATGGTGGCAGTGTGGGGTGACAGGACTTCAGGCCAAGGCATGTGAGTGGGGCCGCAGACAGAAAGGAGGTATCCCTGAAATGGGAAAGCCCGCCGAGTCCTCCTCTGACTCCCCACACCTGCTCTGTCCCGCGGCAGCCACTAGCTGGAGCCCAGGGCCCCATTCTGGAAGGAGGCAGACCCAAAATGTTGAAGTTTGCGGAAGGGAGGCTTGGGCCAGTCCTGCCCCGCCACCCTGCCTCTCCTTGCAGGCATTCAGTCCATCTTTCGTTTGAATAGGATCCAAGTGTTTGACCATTGATTTACTTGCACGCAGCCATAACTACCCTCTCCCCCGGTGGACCTAAGACAAATCTCCGGTTAACTATTTTCCAAAAGGCTTATTTTTTAATCACCTGTGAGTGTTTTCACAAAGTAACATGAGGATTGCTATTTTTGTCATTCCCACAAGCACACCTCATTCCACTGAGACAGGGACAGCCAGTTTGGGGACCCATGAGTTAAGGTTTCAAGGGGAAAATGTGGAACCTGGGCTCACACACCTCGCAGGGCTAGAAGGTTCTCCGCCACACCACGGAGCTCCTTCACTCCCTTCATCTTGGCACCAGCACCTGCCCAGCTGTTGTCAGTGTGGGCCACCAGGACCAGCCCAGGGTCCAACACAAGCCTCCTCCCTTGCCACAAGGCTTGGCCAAGCCAGGGCCGAGCGCAAAGCCCAGATATCCGCCCCACCGGTGATGGTGTCGAAGCTTCGATCCACACCAGCTGTCACGGGGAGACTGAACCCCCGTGCAGCTCTGGTGAGACTCAAGTTCTAGGGTCTTTCTTACATCGGGTCTGCAAATGTATCCCATATGTCCAACCATTGCTTCGCTCATCAGTTCGTTGCATTTAAACAGTTATTTAAAAATATAATTTGTTTTGCTGTGATCATGCACAGAAAAGTGTGCATTTAAATTTAGTAATACAGTAACCAACACTTTGTGGGTCACGTATTGTTGGATGCTGTTCTGACAAAGTAGGGAAAAATGCACTATCTGAATTTCCATGCTCTCCCCCCACCCCGCACCCCCCAACACACACACACCGCCCCATGCCAGAATTTTTCTTCTCTGTAGGGAAGGGTGGTTGTTTTTTTTCTTAATTTTGTTTTGTTTTTACTTTGAACCCCCGAGATTAGTTTTTGGCAAGTTTCCTTTGCTCTCTACCAAACGGTTTTGAAATCGTCATCAGTTCTCTGAGATGATAAACAGTGAAAGATTGCTTTTACTTCTGAAGGCAACGAGGAAACATGTCTATGGTTTCACTTTGAAGCTCATCAGGAAAAGAAAAAAAAACTATAACATTTAGCACGTGTAAAGGAATTCTCAAGTCATGGGCCACCTGTGTGTCTGATAATCATTTAATGCTGCCTCCGAAGTTTCAATAAATCTCCGCGAGCGGCTCAATCACAGCAGATAAAGCCTGGCGATGCTTGGCCCCATGTGACTTGCGAGAGCTACCCCGTGTCCCCGTGTTGCTTCGCCACTCCGGTTACGTGTGTTTTGGGTAATCCCCAGTCTTTTCACAGATGAATGGATGACATGGAACAAAGAACTGAACGCGGTGAAAGTATGTCACAGTTTGGTTTGCTTTTTTTTTTTTCATTTTTCTGCAAAGGCCTCAGCATCACAAGGTCCAACCGATGGGCATGACAGAACAGCTCTGGTCCTTACTCCTCACATGGTGGGTCAGTCCGGCGTCCCCCACGTTGGTCACTGTGGGTTCGATCACCCATGTTAGGAATCCCGCTTTGATTGGCTGCCAATGAGGCTTTATGACCCTATGTACGTTGACATGGGTCAGCTTTTTTAATACCAGCCAAATCCACGCGTCTCTGTAATTGACATCGTGACTGAGACCTTTTCCTACCTGAGCCTCGCGGGGGCTCTTTCTCCAACCGACTGGTGGTCCTGTCCCGTGTTATTAAATCAGGAACACATTGATTTCACCTGCTTGGCACTGTCACGTTTCAGGTTGTTGAATTTTTTTTTTTCCTGGCGATTTCCCTTTGAATTTGCTGACTTCTTTAGGCCTCGATGAATTCCTAAGTTAGAATCGCTGGCTTTCTCTCTCCCTCCAAATTGCCTTTATTCATAGATGAAATACACTTGTCATGACTTCTTAACAATAAACACTGTTTTCCAAGGAATAAAATATGTTTAACTCTGAATTTCAGGTATGTACTAGTTTCCTCAAGCTGTTCTGAGTGAGCAGATAATAATTTGTTAGTGACAGTTTCACCGGGAAATCAATATTTTCTCCCCCGCCCCAACGGCAGTGATTTTTAGGTGCATTTTCCGTCTTCTGTGTTTTCAGATTTTTTACGGAGATTTTTTTTTTTCTCCAAAACAGAAACTCCTTGTGCTACGGGAGTGATTCTCCTCTGCAGGTTTATTTTGTTGGTGAACCATGGGCACAAGTAACGAGGGGAGCATGTTTATCATCTTGTTTCCCACCCCTTGCAAATCTGAGCATTAGGAGTCCTCAAAATTTCCAGATTTGCCTTAAATTCATATTATTAAAAATAAATGTTAGGGGGCGCCTGGCCGGCTCAGTAGGTAGAGCATGCGACGCTTGATCTCAGGGTTGTGAGTTCAAGCCCCACGTTGGGCGTGGAGCTTACTAAATAAATTAAGTAGGTAGGTAAGTAAATAAATATTTGAGCATATTCACCACACATTTACTGACCTGAAACCGTATTACTTTCCGTATCTATGCTGGTGTCATTTGTATACAGATTAACTACTGACAAGAAGGAAACACTTGAAGTGCTGGATTGCACTGTGCTGACTCCATTATTCAAGGATAAGCAACGGGGGGCGCCTGGGAGGCTCAACTGGTTAAGCATCTGACTCGGTTTCAGCTCAGGTCATGATCTCAGGCTTGTGAGATCGGGCCCACCGTTGGGCTCTGTGCTGAGCCTGGAGTCGGCTTGCGATTCTCTCTTTCCCTCTCCCTCTGCCCTCCTCCCCTACTCTCTCGTGCACGCGCACTCTCTCTTTCCAAAAAAAAAAAAAAAGAATAAGCATCGAATAATGTTTTGTTGGTATTCCTAAACATGGGGCCAATACCCTCAAGGTCAGGCTGTCCTGCATTTAAAATACTCATTGGAGCCACATTTCGACTATCCACATGATTTTTAGATTGGCTGAGCTGAACTCTTAGAAATAGGAACACAGACTTTGATTTTCACATCTCTTCCCAATAATCACACTTCCCAAGAAAGGAACCGTAGCTGACCGTGAGCAGTATATCCAACAATTGAAGGGGAGTAAGACGTTTGTCTTCCCAGTGACACAAAGCTATGCGCTTGTCACTGTGAACATGGGGCTTCCCTGGGTAAGCGGGCAGAGGGTCCGTCAAGAAAGAGGGCGTAATCTGGGCGCCTGGGTGGCTCAGTCGGTTAAGCGGCTGCCTTCGGCTCAGGTCATGATCTCAGGGTCCTGGGATCAAGCCCCGCATCAGGCTCCCTGCTCAGCGGGAAGCCTGCTTCTCCCTCTGCCTGCCACTTCCCCTGCTTGTGCTCTTGCTCTCTCTCTCTCTGTCAAATAAATAAATAAAATATTAAAAAAAAAAGAAAGGGTGTAATGGACGGGTCCTTCTCTGTGCACGTGCTAGTGTTAGCTCTCACTTTCTATCTTGATGAGAAGACTATTATTGCTTATACTACGACAGCATAAACGCAAGTGTGAACTGTGTTTCACGTGTATGGAGCTCATTCCATGGCTTTTGGACTCTTCTCTGTCATGTTTCCAGCATGTCTTTCTCCCACTCTCTTTGGGAAGTTGGGATGCATCCATTCACTCTCTGACTCCCTGGCCTTTCAAGAAGCCCTTCCATGCCAGGCTCACAGCCAGGCCCTGGGCACACAGAGAAACCACCCATCTCCTGTCCTAGCTGGGAAACTCCTAGCTCTGAGGGCAGGACAGATGTAGACACTTCTAAACTGTTTTTCCCTACAACTCTTCTGATACCAATTGCGTGGGTTTCTCCCACACACCCACACCCACCAATTCTCCGACTTTCTGGACACCAACTGGGTGTCCTACAATTCAATTCAATTCTTTTTTTTTTAAAGATTTTATTTATTTACTTGACAGAGAGAGACACAGCGAGAGAGGGAACACAAGCAGGGGGAGTGGGAGAGGGAGAAGCAGGCTTCCCGCTGAGGAGGGAGATTGATGCGGGGCTCGATCCGAGGATCTTGAGATCGTGACCTGAGCCAAAGGCAGACGCTTAACAACTGAGCCACCCGGGTGCCCCCAATTCAATTCAATTCTGACACTAACTCCCTGGAGTTAGGGTGGACCCCGCTAACCCAGCTTAAGGGGCCAGTCCCACAAGACCGCCCCCCCCACTGCAGCTGTCAGGCACAAGAATATTGGGTGCCAAGGCGCCCACATTGACTTGGCTACAAAGTCACGGGTTACACCTCCTCCTTAGACCTGGTGTTCTATGTTCGATGTGTTAGAACGCTCACAGAACTCAGGGGAACACTTTATTGACTGTTACCAGTTTACTCTGAAGAATATTATAAAGGGGGGAGCGCCTGGGTGGCTCATATGGTTGGGCGTCTGCCTTCAGCTCAGGTCATGATTTCCAGGTCCTGGGATCGAGTCCTGCATCCAGCTCCTAGCTCAGCGGGGAGTCTGCTTCTCCCTCTGCCTCTGCCTCTCCCCCTGCTTGTGCTCTGTTTCTCTCTCTCAAATGAATAAATAAAATCTTAAAAAATATATTATAAAGGGTACAAATGAACAGCCAAAGGAAGAGTTGCATCGAGCGAGGAGGCATGGGGTTAGGGGGATGCACAGAGCCTCCGCATCCTCTGCAGTGCACCACCTCCCAGCACCTGGTTATGGCCACCAACCTGGAAGATCTTGGAACACTCTGTGTAGAGGATTTTATGGAGATTCTTATTACAGAGGAATGATTCGTTAAGTCATTGGCCACTGGTGATTAACTCAATCTCCAGCCCCCTCCCTTCCCAGGTCAGGGGGTGGGGATGAGAGTTTCAACCCCCTAGTCACATAGTTGGTTCGTCTGGCAAGCAGCCATTTTGAAGCATCAAGAGGCGCACCAAAGGTCACCTCATTAGCAGAAACTCAGGTTATGGATGAAAGGGGCTTGTGATGAATAACAGAAGATGTTCTTATCTCCCCTACCTCTCTGGAAATTCTGAAGCTTTGAGGAGCCCTGTGTCAGGAACTGGGGACAGAAGCCAAATATATACAGGTGACCTTTGAACAATGTACGGGTTAGGGACACCCAGTCCCTGCAGTCAATTTTCTGCATATAATTTTTGACTCCCCCCAAAACTTAACTAACAGCCTCCTGTTGAGCAAAAGGCTTACTGATAACATAAACAGTCAATGAGCATGTATTTTGTATTTATATGTATTACATCCTATATTCTTACGATAAAGTAAGCGAGAGAAAAGGAAATATTATCAAGAAAATCATACGGAAGAGGGGCACCTGGGTGGCTTGGTTGGTTGAGCCGCTGACTCTTGGTTTTGGCTCAGGTCGTGATCTCAGGGTCGTGGGATCAAGCCCTGTGTCGGGCTCCCTGTTCAGTTCGGAGTCTGCTTGGGATTCTCTCTCCCTCTCCCTCTGCCCTTCTCGTTCATGCTCTCTCTCTCTCAAATAAATAAATAAATCTTAGAAAGAAGGAAAGAAAGAAAGAAGGAAGGAAGCAAAGAAAGAAGGAAGGAAAGAAAGAAGGAAGGAAAGAAAGAAGGAAGGAAAGAAAAAGAAAGAAAGAAAATCATATGGAAGAGAAAACGCAGGTACATTACTGTCCTGTATTTATCCAAAAAAATCCGCACATAAGCAGACCCCTGCAGTTCAAACCCGTGTTGTTCAAAGGTCACCTGCACTTCTCGCGGTCTCACGAGATACAATGCAGTACCTGCAGAAGACAGGTGACTCATTTCTTCTGGCTGCAGCGAGGAAGGAAGAATGAGCCACAGCTTCCCAGAAGTGACTGTGGCCACCCATAATCCCCACTGACACCCCCAGAACCACAGAACCCAAGTAAAAGCAATGTGCAAATTCAGTTTCAAGGTAAGTCCCAGTCCCTCCACCCAACCTGATCTTGGCGCTCAAAGCTCCACCAAATAGAAGTGGGTTTGTGCAGCGGGGGGGGAAGGGGGGCTTTCTCAGGACCTTCTGGCCACCTTTGGGGGGAGAGGCAGGTTCTCTGCCGGCACTGGGAGGGTTCTTCACATGCAGAGCGGCCCCCCTGCCCCCCAGCCCCCAAGCCTCATTCCACCCGTGATGGGTAACATGTAACAAACGCGGCCGGGGTCCCAGCTCAGATGCACGGCAGCAGGATCTCTGGGCAGGGGACCCAGGAGTCTACACCTAGGTGAACTGCCTGATCACAGGTCCTACTCGCCCAAGTGTGAGAAAAGGAGGGTGGCATTCCCTGGGAAGCCACGTCCCCTGGACTGCCATTTAGGGTCGGTGAGGCTGACCTCGGCGATGCAAGCAGCTGCCTGCTGGTTGTGACCTTGGGCCCTGCCCAGTGGCCTCGCCAGGGAGAGTGTGCCTTGTCAGGCCAGCCTGACCTCCACTCCAGTCGAGCCACAGAGAGGGAGGAAACCGAACATAGTGTCTGGATCCTGCTGGTACCTCGCCCACTTCCTTATCCTTCTGCTGTGCTCCTAGCCTGCTCCTCCTCCCCGTCCCCCTCGACACAGCAGCCTCCATCCCTTCC
The DNA here is from genome assembly GCF_964656455.1 of Halichoerus grypus. Taxonomy (NCBI): domain Eukaryota; kingdom Metazoa; phylum Chordata; class Mammalia; order Carnivora; family Phocidae; genus Halichoerus; species Halichoerus grypus. The sequence continues at coordinate 8,092,867 of NC_135717.1, forward strand.
TAGGCTCCTCTGCCTCGACCTCCTGCCCCTCCTCATCCATACGCCAAGCTGCTGCCTGGGCAGTGGTCCATGATGCAAGTTGCTCTCACTCCTCTCCCATCCAAACCCTTAAATGACACCCCCCCCCCATTGTCTACAGGGAGACGTCCAAACTCAGCAGCCCAGCATTTGGGACCTTCCAAAATTCTGAAAAACTTCCCTTGTCTCTGAATAACCCCATTTCTCCCCCTACCCCCCTACCTACCAGCCCCTCATCATGGCATGTTTGGGCTTGACCCATGGAGGGTAGAAAAGTGGTTAGGAACTTGGCTCTGGAGTCCAGCCGCTCGGGTCCAGATGCTGGCGAGGCCAGGTACAAGTCTTTGGGTGCGTGAATTTGAGCAAGTTGCCTATATTCGCTCTGCCTCAGATGCCACATCTGGAAAATGAGGATAATAAAGATCTTACCTCATGGGGTTGCAGTGAGGACTAAAGGATTGAACACATACATACAAAGCGCCCGGAAGTGTGCCTAGCACAAAGTGTGCATCTAACAAATATTCGCTATTACTGTTGTGGTTTAGCTCACACTGGTCCTTCCACGCTCATGCCCTTTCACGCTTCTCATTGAATTCCTATTCATCCTTCAAAGCAATATGCAGCCTCAGAGTCCAGCTGTGACCCCTCTAGTGTATCTACTCCCTCTTCTGTGTTTCCTCCACCTCTTCAGCTCCCCTCCATCCCATCAAATGTCACAGTGAGCCCCGAGTCACTGCTTATCTGCCTCCGCAACTAGACTGTGTCTTATTTACCCTTCCCCAAAGCCCATGGGGCCAGTTTGATGAATGAATGAATAAAATTTCTGAAAGAGTGATGGGAAGAGATTTCTACCCAGTATCATCTTTGGGAACAAACACAAAAGACCACAGTAGAAAGGAAAAACCTGCATTCTATCTATGCAATCTTCCTTAAAGCCATAAAAGACTGGTAATGTCCCCCCCACAAAAAAGAAAAATGTGTACAACTAGATAGAAGGTAGGGAAGTACATATATCAGAGAGATAATAAAGTAGAAAAAAATGTTTTTTGTTTAATTAGTCATTACGATCAGGTATCTATGGAAACAGATGGATTTTCACACTCGAGATAGACAATCATCTATTCATTTAGCAATGTATAAGCAAACTCAAAAGTTGGAGCCCGAAGCATCAACATTGGTTCCTTCAACAAGTGTTTCTTGACCGTGAAGGAGAGGATGAGAAGACAAGAGTCAATCCCTGCCTTCAAAGGCACCATACGTAACAGGCAACTCCAGCCCACCTTGTTCTGACAGGCAAGTGCGTGGGGTCAAGGGACGGTATGCCCGAGTGTGTTGGCACACCCGTGGGGAAGACCTAGCAGCAAGGGAGATGGGGTGGAAGAGACAGGAGGCGAATGTAGGAGCAAAGCCCTTGAGAAGGTTGGCTGGGGATGGGGGCTATCAACAGCCAAAGGGAACTTTGGGGGGTTGTAGAAAGTTCTAGAACCCCGTGGGGGAAATTTCTTGATAGGGGTGATGGCTACATGAGTGTATACAGTGATCAAAATGCACTTAAAAGGGGTATATTGTAGGGGCGCCTGGGTGGCTCAGTCATTAAACGTCTGCCTTTGGCTCAGGTCATGATCCCAGGGTCCTGGGATCGAGCCCCGCATCAGGCTCCCTGCTCCACGGGAAGCCTGCTTCTCCCTCTGCCTCTGCCTCTGCCCCTGCTTGTATTCCCTCTCTCGCTGTGTCTCTCCCTCTCTCTGTCAAATAAATAAATAAAATCTTCAAAAAAAAGGGTATATTGTATGGAACTTACACCTTTTTAAAAAAGTCTTTGAGAAGAAGGGAATGATGGTGGTGCTTGTCAGTGCTGCGGGAAATAGAGGATTAGGGCAGGAGAGGGTGTGGGAGGGAAGACTCTGAACCCCATCTTCAACATGTGGAGTTTCAGGTATCCGTGGTTTTCTACTAAAAGTGGGGTCCCTACCCCTGCAGCGTGTCACCCGGTGACAAAGATTCTTTCCTTGACCAAAGTTTACTCGGGCTCCCCTGACCCTTTTTCAGGGAGGCCCTCCCTTTTAGACTTCCATGCTCCTTTCGGCATTGTCCAATTTTAGCAAGAATCCTGCTAAGTCAGTTTAACCGGAATCCCCCATTCTCCATATCTGATCACCCTCAATATCTGACCAAATTCCTCACCCCCCTTCCACCATCCCCAGGGGACACCGGCACCTTCGGCAAGAATCCTGTTAGGTCGGTTTAGCCAGAACCCCCCTCACCCCTGGTGTTTCCTCTGACTAATTTTCTATCACTAACCCCACCCTGCTCTCCTTGGCTCTGAGTCTCCACTTCTCCTCGTCATTTTCATCGGAGCTGAGCCCAATCTCCCTCCCCTACTGCAAGACCCTAGACCCTAGCATGACGGTCCTGCCCCTGCTTGAATAAAGCCTTCCCTACCGTCTTGAACCAGTGTCATTGGATAATGTTTTCTTGAACACTGGGAGCCTGTTAGAGACGCAGGATCTCCGGTACCACCCCAGACCTACTGAACCAGAGCGCTCGCGTTAATGAGATCCCCAAGTGAGTCATGCACACGTTGAGTTTGAAAAGCCCCGATTTAAGGGGCCTGGAATGGCTCCTTGAGGTGAATGACACACAGCTGTGACAACTTAGGGCCACAGGCAGGCAAAAGAGAGGTACAGGGCAGCAAGGTCTTCACGGGGCACCCCAGTCCTCAGGTGGCAGCCTGGTCAAAGGGAGAAGGCAGAATAAGAGGTCCAGGGGCCCCGATTTGGGTCCTGGTCATTTTCCCAGTGAAAACCAACCTGGTCGTAAAGATTGCCACTATTCACCAAGGGTTTCCCACACATAGGGTGGTCTTCGAGGCTGGCTTAACCCTACGAGAGCCGGGCAAGATCAGAATGAGTCTTTTCTCAGGTTTACGGATAGAGAAGCTTCGGCTCCGAGAGTAGGGGACTTAAAGGCCCTGTCCAGGTGGCCTGGCGCTTGGCTGCAGAAGGCCCCCTCGGTGGAGCCGAGAGGCTGGGCTCGGTGGTCTCCGCGGGCAGCTGCTAGAGCTCCCTGGGAGAAGGGGGCCAGCCCCGGCTTGGAGGGCCTCCCTGGAGTAAGTCCTAGCTTGCCCAGGCGCCTGGCTAGAGGCTGCCTTGTTTTCCAGGAATACAGGCCTGCTCCCCACAACGCCCACTCAGACCAAGAAGTCGTTCAGGTATTGGGCCAGCTCTGAGCAGACGACTCCACGGACAGCTGTGCCTGTCACCGGGACATGCCGGGGAGGGGGGGACCACACGGGCCGCCGGGGCCCCCTGCGCGGCTTGTCCCTGCAGCCACTGAAACCAGGCAGGGCGAGGGTGTTCGAGTCTAGGGGGCCACGGGGCATCTCTCTGCTGCCGCCAAGCAGCCTCCACGAGGGCGGTTTCTTGCCCTCCCCTCCACTCCACATCCCCAGCACGGGCCCATTTTGGGGTCTCCAGATTTCAAGCTCACACATGTCAGAGCCCACCCTTGGAGCTCAGGCCAACCCTTCCTTACGCAGAGAGAGAGAGAGACGTAGAGCCCAGAGAGGGAAATGTGCTGTCTTGTCACACAGCAAACCGGGGGGCAGAGCCAGCTCAACATGGAAGCTCGCCCTTTTCAGGGCTTCGGTCTGCACGTGTGCCCCCAGCCTGGGCATGGCCAGAGCCGTACTCACGGGAGGCATTTCGTGGGCTGCAGCCGTGATGGCACGGCTGGCCCCAAATGTCTGCCTCAGGGCCTTGCACCTGCTGCCCTTCTGTCTGGGAGACTTCCTCGAAACATCCTGTAAGCAGGAACATCTCTGCTTAACAGAGGCCCTCCGCGCACAGCCCCTGGGTAAAACAGCACCTCTCACCCTGCTTTGCTGCTCTTCACAGCTCTGAACATCCCCTGGTATTATGCTTTGTATTAATGGTTTTCTTTTGTTTACTCCCTGTCTTCCCTGGCCTGAGTATAAAAGCCAGAGCGGCAGGGACTTTGGTTTGTTAATTTGCTGTATCCCAGTGCCCAAACAGTACTTGGCATTTAAGAGATGCCCACGAGGGGCGCCTGGGTGGCTCAGCTGGTTAAATGGCTGACTCGCTCTCAGCTCAGGTCTTGATCTCAGGGTCGTGGGTTCAAGCCCCGCACTGGGCTCAATACTGGGCATGGAGCCTACTTAAAAAAAAAAAAAAAAAAAGAGAGGTGCCCATGAAATATTTGTCAGATGAATGAATGAATTGAACCTGTGAACACATCCCTATTTCCACCCGCCATCCCCTCCGTGGTTGGCAGATTCAGCCCCTCGCCCTCGTTATTCTCAGAGGTTTGCATGAGGAAGATGGGGCCTCATCTCCATCTTGCCCTTGGACGGCTAGTCTTCCCCCCCTTTCCCCCTCCTCATGCCTCCCAGGTGAAGTGGCAGACAGTCTGTAATTCTGTCTCGTTGCCTACTCAATCCTCATCCCCACCTGTGGAGGCGGGGCCATTACCTTCAGAATCCAAGACTCAGAAAGGGTAAGTAATTTCCCTGAGGCCACACAGCTCCATGAAGGAGCAGATCCCACCTGACTGCCCTGAATCTGAGCTCTGTCGTCTGTCGTCGTCGGGGCCGGCGTGGCTCCGGGGTCTGGCACGGAGGGAGGAATGCCGACACTGAATCACCACTGGGGTAATAAACGGGTAATAAACGCCTAGCAAGTAGTTAGCGCTCAGTGAGGACCTGAGAACCCAGACAGGGCTCTGCTCCTGGAGTCTGTTCTCTTGGAATGTTGTCTGACGGGTCAGGCAGCCTTCTCGGTCCTTCCTCTTAGAACACCCACCAGGAGCTTGCGGGACCCAGGGAAGCACCAGGCAGGAGACCAGGAGCTCACACTGTGAGGATGCTGCTGCACTGGTCCTGTAGATGGTTTCAACCGTCAGCCGCAGCGGGGGCCGGGCAGGTGACGGGGCAACCCAGGCCGAGGGGTCCATGCTGCCATCGCGGGCAGCCTCTATCCATGGGGTCTGACGCCACAAAGAGCAGCTCTGTGACAAGCCTAGCCTCGGTGGAGGGAACAGTGGCAGACAACTCATTACCCCATCACATTTCCCAACAGCTCCGGTGGGGAAGAGTGTTCTTCCCTACATGAAATCCTGCTTCCTGGAAGCTCTGCCCGTGGGCCCTTTGAGACCTCACAGAACAATGTTTCTTCAGGGGAGGGAGGGTCTGTCGCCCCACCAAGTTTCCCTCCAGTAAAAGGATTCTGGCTTCCCTAACTGGTCCACGCATGCCAGAGCTCCCTCATCAGCCTGCTTCTTCTTTAAAAATGCTCAGTTCTCGAGAACTGAAGAGTCCCCTCCTTTTTCTTGGGATACTAGGCCTCTAGTAATGCAGCCCAAATTCACATTTGCTCTTTGGGCAGCCATCTCCTAAACCATGAAAGGTGTGAGCTGAGTTTGAAGAATGACAGGATTGTCATCCAGTATCCAGCACAGCGGTGATTGGTAGTTGGCCTCAAAGGTACAGAGAAAATGGTCAGAGAAAATGGTATGGCCAAAGCCGTGAAGTCGAAAACAACCACGGCCTATTTGGAGGAGAAGCAGGTCTGGCTGAGCCAAGGGTTCATGATGGGAGTCCCGGGTTGAACAGGGGAGTTGGGACAGTTCATGCGAAGCTTTGAATGACAGGTTCAGGGGTTTGGACTCCTTGTAGGCCTAGGGAAAGGACTGAAGGTTTGTTAGCAAAGTGACATGCTGGCCCTTGATTCAGAAAGTTTATGGGCTGGACTCGGGACAGGGAGGAGAGAAAGGGAGCCCACATTAGGAGGCCACCCTGCCCTCCAAGTGGGAGGTGAGAAATTATAGAATGTCGCCAGGGAGAATAATAAACCTGCATCTCCCTTCATGCATCAGTGAGAGAAATCAGGGCCCAGAGAGGGAAAGTGACTCACCCAAGGTCACACAGCTATCAAGGAACAGAGCCTGGACCAGACTCAATTTTGTTGTGTGTGGTTTTTTGTTGTTATTGTTTTGTTTTTAATATCCAGCAAGATGTCTTTCTATTACATCGGGCCCTCGAAGGGGACGACTCAGATCTTGGTAGCTAGCAGGGGTTCAAAAATAAATATGGGCTGGGTTTGATGTGTCACCTGGTCTGGGTTGGTGGTGACAAGGAGGCATTGCAGAATGTGTAGCAACGAGAAGAGGTTGGGACAGGGTTCCACTTGTCCCCTACAAGGGTAAGCTTGTTTCACAGATTCTCTTTCAAGGATCAAGCTCCTGGGAACCCCTGCAGATCCAAATGACCTCAGAGCCCTCCCTGGTCCCCAAGGCCAGGGTGTGGGCACACAAGGGACATCGCCTGACCTCTGGAGGGAGGCACTGCACACAGATCCCTGGAAGGCCTGCAGAGGGACGGCCCCAGGACCCCTGCAATCCTCCTGCCACAGTGGGGGACCCAGCTTGGGAGCACGGACAGACGTCCCAGCCTCCTGCCAGCTGACCCAGTGGGCTCTCTGGGCGACCTTGAGCTAATCACTTACTCTCTTTGAGTCTTGGCTTTCTCATCTGTGAAATGGGGGTGATGATACTTACCTACCTCATCGCCGAGTTATGGGAATTAATTAATGTTTATAAAGGACTTGGAGATCCACAGATGAAAGGCGCTAGAGAACTACAAAGTATCATTACTGTAATTACATTACACTATTATGTCTCAGGCCAAGGGCTTTCTGCAGCTTCGCTTATTACTGAGAATGGGCGATGGGGCACAGATAAAACCCAATCTCCCCCAACCATCGCTCCAAACTCCAACCAAACTCCATCCAGATCTGAATTCCGGGAGATTCCATCAGGCTTGGAAAACATGACAAGCGTCTCCAGCCCCAGAATTCCCCTAGGGGCAGAGAGACAATGAGAAAGACTGTCTTCTGAGTCTCCTCCTGAAAGCAACAGTTTTGGGGGGGCTAAGGGGGTCTTAGGAGATCAGGGGCTACTTTGAATTCATGCGGGTACAGCACCCCACTGCACCGACCCTGGGCCATCTAAGCCATGCTCTTTCTTTCTGGGGGCCCTTTTTGTGTTACACTGGGACCCCTGCAGTGTCCCTTCCCACAATTTCTCTGGCCCCAAGTCAGACCCCGCTTCCAGACCAAAAAAAAAAAAAAAAAAAGAAGAAGAAGAAGAAGAAGAAAAAGAAGAAGAAGGCGGCTGCCCACATTTATTGAACCTCCAGCGATTCCTGCATTCACCCATCATCACCCATTTCTCAATTCCCCAGCCTGGCCAGGTAGGCGAAAGCTAGATCAGAAAGAAATATAATTACCTTTTTACGAGCTTATGACATGGTTCCACCCTCCTCGGCTGTCAGCTTGTCCAGTCACTCACAAATGATGATATACATACTATAAATTATATCATTATCGACCTATAATTACAGGCAACATATATACGAATCCCCCTGAAGGAACTGGGGCTCCAAGATTATGTACCCTCGCCCCTCGATCCCTTGGGAAAAAAAACCCGCTGCCAGGAGGGGAGTCAACCTATTTCCAAATCTCAAGGACGCTCGGTTAAAACAACAGAGACGCCCCCTGCCATCTTCGTGCACACACCCCCGGGCTTCCCCAGAACATATCAGCTCTCCCCACAGAAGGCACAAAGCCTGAGATGTTGGCGTGAACAAATCTGGACATGTGAGGGCAAACTCTCAGGGGGAGACCGAGAACAGAAGCTCCCTGGCATGGAGCTCCAGGAGGAAGGGCTGGTATCCAGACAGCGGGAGCAGACCCTAGGACACTCCAGCTGGGTGGCCGGGAGCCCTGGGGCTCCCCTCGGGCCTTGGAGGCCACCCTCAAGGACACCTCTGCCTCCGAGGACTAGCTGGGCATTGGTTCCCTCAGAGATGTCCTCACTGCACTGGGGTGATTCCCAGGGCCTGGCAGTGGTCTGGCTACACCATTTGCCGCCCCCCCCCCCCGGCCCCACACGGTCCTGCAGGATGGCGGCGGGCCGAGGGGTGGGGGCTGCACCTGCCTGATGGGGGCTGTGGACCCTCCCTGCCATTTGGCTGATGACAGAGCCCAGCTCAGTTCCTCCCGGGGACCTGTGGGCAGGAGGGAGATGGGCAGGAGGGAGACCGCTCCGGGTCCTGGGGCCAGGCATCCGCTCCTCTCTTCCTCGCTTGCTTCCTTCTGTAGGCCTCCCGGGCCAGGCCCTGGGGAGAGTCGTGAGCAGGGCACAAACGTGTCCTGTGGGAGCTCAGAGGGAGCGGCCCGTGGCCGAAGGAGCCCTACCCTGAGATAAATGCTGTAGCATCGCGCCTGGACAGCACTCAGGGCAGGACTGGGGAGGTGGGGCGGGACCGGTCAGGGAAGGCAGAAGCTGGGATTTAAGGCATCGGCAGACTTTCCAGGGGGGCAAATGGGGGAAGGAGTTTTCGAACAGAGAGAACGCCCCCTGTAAAGGCACGGAGGGAGGGATGGCGGGGTATGGTGCGTCAGGGCAGAGAGGGGAACCTTCTAGCAGGATGTCTAGGGCAAACAGGGGAGTGTTGCAGGGAGCGGGGGGGGCTGCTGGATCCTCGGGCCAGGCCTGCCCCGTGTCTTGCGTTCCCGCTGCCAACCGCACCCTGTGGACCCAGCTCAGGGACTCCCCCTCTATGACCCATCCTCCAGGTCCCCCCACCCCCCAGCACGCCTGGTCAGACGGAGTCTGCGAGGCCTGGAGGGTTCTCTGCCCTGATTCCCAAATTGCCAGGTCGTGGTCAGCTCCGAGAACCAGCCGCCACGCCATCCACCCCCAGCGAGGAGCCAGGACGACGGCAGGGTGACAGGCGCACAGCAACCAAGAGCCTCCTCCATCTGGTTGGCAGGCGACCCCAACTGCAGCTCGTCCTTGAATCACATCTTGTAAAAAATCATTTGCACATTTGAATTCAAAGCCCCTCAAAACAGTATAAACACCACCATTCCGAGTACCATAAAAACCGCGTTGAGCATTTATGGAAACTAAAACATGTGTATTAACATATGGCAAAAATTTCACTTACTGCATCTTTTTAGCATTGGACTGATGCAGGGGGCATCTGCTAAAAAGCGTTTGAATGGAAGCTTCAGAAAAGAGCAGAACGCGAACAAGGCTGTCGCCAAGCCTGGGCTGTTGGCAAGGCTGCAGGGAAGCCCGAGGACCCCTCCCCCGTCCCCCATCCCCCCAGGGAGGGGCAGGGGGTCCGCCCGCCAGAGGGCAGGATGGGGGTGCACACGCGGCCCGGCGCGCTCACCCCAAACCCAGCAGCGCAGGCTCCCCGGCTCCTGCCTTCTCCTCCCTCCTTCTCCTCCCATCTCAGGGAGCAGGTGGGTCTCAGGGGAGAGGGTCCTCAGCATTGGAAACAGGAAAGGAAAGCCCTCCCGGGTCTTTCCTCTCACCTCAGTTCCGGGCAGGAGAGAGTTGAGCCCTCTGGTGCCCCAGAACCCACAGACCCAGCTCTGACGGGGCTCCCAGAGCTGGGGTTCCATCAGCTTCGACCTGGAGCCAGCAGACCCCTGGGGCTCTCCCTGGTGGCCCAGCCTCCCTGGTTACCATGCCTCAAAGGCTGGTCTGGAACATTCCTCTTGTTCTAGGGTTCTAGGCACCTGGGGTCCCACTCCCCAGGCTCAAGTCCGGATGCCAGCTTCTGTTTCTAGCTGTGAGAGATGCAGGTGAGAACCGCCCAGGCCCCCACAAAACCCAGGTTGATTTACAGCTTTAATGAGGCCGTTTTTTACATTTCTTTGACTTATTTTACTGCTATGTGTATTTTGCTGCTACTAAGGTGGGCTTTCAAGTTCCCTGGAAGTGGGAGACCGTCCCGAAGGGGGCAGCCGTGGAGTCCATCTGTTGAGGGCTTTGCCACAGATTCGCGCTCCTGATTACATGAAGGTCAAGCACGGAGGTACGAGAACCTCGAAACCTCAACACCCTGCAGATTTAGGCCTGGGCTGGCCCTCTGCCATTTGAGTGAGATCTCTCCTGATCGGAGGGGCAGGTGTATGAGTGACAAGCCACGTTCCCCGTAGTGAGTTGGAGCCCCCATTCATGCTAGCCGCCAAGAAAGGCCCTTCCAATGTGGGTGCCAATGGGCCCTCGGGTTTTTGTCCAGGGCTGAGCAAGTCTATCTCTCTTTCAGGCGACGGGATGATAGCCCAAGGCGGGCAGCATGGGGTAACCTAGCCAACCTGGAACTGGGAGCCTCCATTGATCTTTTTCCCCATGGCAACTTTCCGGGGCCAACCTGATGATCTACTCCACACTGGTGTCCTGTTTGTCAATTGGTGGGATAGGCTGGGGGTTGCTGGCAAGATCCCCAAAGTGCCTGGCGCAGAACGTGGAGGTCCGGCCTTCCAGGTTAAGGAGGAAATTAATCCACTGGCCTCCTCCCCATGAGAAAGCTCCCAGCTGCACCCAGACACACACTTTGCAAAGTGCTTCAAACACACTGTCACAGCTGAGACATGCAACTGCCCAACAAGGGAGGCATCCGGACGGTCGTCTCTTTCTTACATGAGAGGAAGCTAAGAATGGAGGACTGAAGGGACCGGCCCAAGGCCACGTGGCTGTTGGATGGAAGGGGCAGCATTCAGAACTGTAGACACTGTGCCCAACCCTTGGCCCACGGGCCGCTCTCTCCCCAGATGACGCCCAGGCAGGGAAGCTTGACTCTCACACCGGAAGCCCATCTCCAGAGAGCAGAACCCCACCCCCTTTCTTGCACAGTGAGTGCTAGCTGGGTGCTTGCTAACTCCTCACCAGAAAGTGGCCTCTCAGGGTCAAACTAATCGCCTGGGGCTCCGCGTCTTCAACTATCAGAACCTGACATGGAGACAAAATCATATCCAAGTTTTCCTGCCTTGCCTTGATAAAGATCAAAGCCCAGAAGGTAATGTCAGAGATCACCAACCCTTGCCCAGACCCAGCATCCCGGATTAGGAATTTATCCCAGACCTACAGGGTCTCTGATCAAGCTCAAGAGACACAAAGCTTCCCACCTGACTTTCCCTTTCTCTCCTGTTCAGAGAGAGCAAGAGTGAAAGCACCCAATGCAGAAACAAGCTAAAAGGAGATAAGATGATACCCTCTTGTTACCCTCCTGGTATTTTGACTTCCAGAGACGGCAGCACAGTTGCTTGCATTGGCAAAGAAAGTGGGGTAATTGATCTCCCTTACGACATCTCTCAGAATGTGCTCCTCCCTGCTTTAATTTCAGCCTCAAGGTGTGGAGAAGCAGGCTGCTCTCAGAAAAACAAGAAAAACACATCCTCCCGTTAACCAGTGTGCATGGTTGCTGGCCGTTCTCACGCCTACAACCCAAGGGCCCCCACCCCCACCCCAAGATGGTCCAGGGGCCTTTTCTACTGGATCTGTCCCATCCCAGCTTCTTCCTGCTGGATGACCTTCCAGACTGTTCTGTCCTTAGTGGCCTTGGGAAGCCACGCTGTGGCCTCTGAAATAAAGATCCAGAGACAAATGCAGGGAAAGGGAAAGGCAGTTATGATGTCTCTGGCATTCAATGCCCACCCCCCCAGCCATGATGGGAGGATGAGGCCCCTCTTGATTTCCGAGGGGAACTTTGGGTGGCCAAGGGGGAAAGAGACACACAAGTGTCCAATGGGAGTTTGGCAAGAGAACTGCATGAGACAGAGGCTGGGTCTGGGGGGCAGGAAGTGCTTCCTGGGATACTCATGTTGGGAAGGGGGTGCTTCATGATGGCTTGGAGGGCCAGAGGACCTACTTGGGACATTTAGCCCACACTGTCCCATTCCGTGGACACAAGCACGATGAGAACCTGAGCCCACCGGCTGGGGGACCTCATGCTGTCAATTCGGGGTCTGGCTTCAGTGTCCCGCCCTGTAGTAAGAGGCCCACGGGTGGCGATGGGCATGCAGGAGACTCGCGCACTGGAAAACCCCCTTCAAAAGCCAGCAAGAAGCCATGGTGCGTGGACGTGGGTCCGGGCCGGGTGACGGTTCTGAAGTTTCCCTGAGAATGCACCACCGTCAGCATTCCTTTGGGAAGAGCCTATCTTAGAATGGCCATTGAGAAGTGGCCGGGAGTGGGTGCATTTCTCATTTTCAGAGGAAGAAAATGTGCTGGCTGGCTCACGGTCACACAGAATTTCTGGGTCCTTCCCAAGCGGGCGATGACATCTGGTAACCCCATTGTCTGCTATCTGCAGGGAAGAAAGTGTTAGACTCGAGGGGCAGATGGAGTTTGCCTAGCGTGTCTGTTCTCTTCTCTGCTGCCTTTTCAACTCTTCTTGGGAATGCAGCAAAATAGCAGCTGTTCATAATTTCATGAATAAAGAACTATGTAAATTTCAGCTATGAAAATGTGTTGCATCTCTTGTGGGCAAAGTGTGGTATATGCTCCCGCTCAGTCTCTATTTCCATCTCGTGTGCATCTTGGAGTTTATCTAAACTGCATTCCCCGGGCAAATGGCTCAGTTTCGGCATCTGTCCCAGCTCACTGATGACAAGAGTCATCGCTCCCCATCCCTACTGGCCAGAGCGAGAGGCTGGCGGGCCAGGCTCCCAGTTCTGGTTCCAGTTAAGCTCCAGTGCCTCTGAGCAAGGGGCCAGTCTCCATGTGATTTCTTTTACTGATCTGTAAAATGGGTATATTGGCGTTTCTCTCTTTCGCAGAACACTTGCGTGATAATTAGGTATTTGTGAACTAACTTCCAGCAGCCTTTGGATGAAGAGGCCAAGGATGTTTACAGTTTTCTTCTAAATACCTGCACAAGGCCAAACTTGCCAGCAAAGGATTCTACCTTGAATGGGTCCAAACAGGTACATGCAGCTCCGTCGCTGCCTTCTGCCCCATTTCCTCTACTCCTGGGAGCTTCCAGAAGGTGTGTTCACACCACTTCTGAGAAGCATGTTGTACTCTTTACTCACGATCTTACCAGCTAGCTTAGAAGTAGCAGGAGGGTCCGCCCTGTTTGATGGGTCTTATATGGGAGAGATCAAGCCTACTGTGAATGGGTCCAAGGTGTGGCGCTAGAACCCGTGTGTGTTCAGCTCCTGAGAAGGGGGAACCTTCCGGTGGTGCCCGAAGAGATGGACCAGGCTAATTGGGAAGGATGAGGGTGGAGGTCTGGTGGTCAGTGGCCAGGGTATGACAGGGAAGCATTTGTCCTTTAACGAGCCATCAGTCACCTGGGGACCTTGTTAAAAGGCAGATCTTGGGGTGCCTGCGTGGCTCAGTCGGTTGGGCGTCTGCCTTCGGCTCGGGTCACGATCTCGGGGTCCTGGGATCAAGCCCCACTTTGGGCTCCCTGCTCCTCGGGGAGTCTGCTTCTCCCTCTCCTTCTGAGAGATCTCTCGCTCTCTCTCAAATAAATAAAAATAAAATCTTTTTCAAAAAAATGCAGATCTTGACTCAGCAGGCCCAAGGTAGGATCTGAGACTCTGCATTTCGACCCACCTTCCAGGTGATGCCAGTACTGTTGATCCCAGGACCACCCTTAAGTCTAGCTGACCCTTAGCATGTCTTCCAGCCCCATGTGCCTCATTTCTGTGATCCTATGATCGGGTGAGTTAAGTCCCCGGAGGTCCCGGTTGGCTTGGACCAGGGAAGGCAGAAAAGGAGTCAGAGAGCCTCCCTCTACGGGGTACCCCCCCAACACCCTTCCCCACACCCCACTTGTTTCCCAATAGAATAGTGGCTTTCGGTCTTATGATGAACAGCCCGACACTGGTTGCTTTCAACCCTGTTCGCTGAGGCTCCTGGGGCCACTGGGAGTCGTGCTGTTTTGGAAAGCTCAGCCCCAAAAGGTTTCCCTGGAGGCTGGGGCTAGTGTGGTCAGTCGGCTTCAGAAAATACAGCTAAAGCTCCCTTCCACAGTCAAGGTGAACAAAAGAGAGCAAGTTACAGGAATGCTATTGTGCCCACAGGAAACTGGCTGGCCAGGACCAAAGGAATCCGTGAACAAGAACTTGTTTCTGCCCAGTTGTCCTTTGTTGCCTGAGGCTCCCTCCATTCTCCAAGCCCAGCACACTCCTGCACACTCCCCATCAACATTTGAACTCCATCCACTGGGTCCAGCCACCATTTTCCACAGGCTTCCCTTCTCTTGCCAGTTACCAGGTCTGGTGCAGGGGGCACAGAGATGGGCCAAGCACAGGGCCCCACCCCATGTCCTACCACGAAGAGAAAGCAACCAGTACACAGAGAGAGGGCTGAGGTAATCAGGGAGGGCTTCCTAGAAGAGGTGAGGTTTCAGGTGGGCCTTCAGGATTACAAAGCTGAAGATCATTGGAAATGGGTCAGCTGTGAGGATGGGAAGGGAGTAAAGAATGCATGTTCCAGAAAACTCCCCACAGGGAAACCTATTCAAGAAGCATGAGGGCTACGATGCTGGTAGGAACGTCACAGGGTACGGCTGCTTTGGAAAACAGTCTGCAGTTAATTGAAAGGTTAAACATGGAGTTAACCTATGACCCAGCAATTCCTCTCCTAGGTATGTACTCAAAAGACGGGAAAGCATATAGTCCCACAGAAACGTGGACACAAACAGCAACATGACTCGCCAAAGCCAAACAGTGGAAACAACCCAAACATCCATCCCTTAATGAATGGAGAAACAAAACACAATGTGTACACACACTGGAATATTATCCAGCCCTAGAAAGTATGGATGAGGCTTGAAAACACTATGTCAAGGGAAAGAAGCCAGACACAAAACACCACAGATCCTAAGAGGTCATTTATATGAAATGTCCAGAACAGGCAAATCTCTAGAGATAGAAAGCAGTTAATGGTTGCCAGGGGCCAGGGCAGAGGGGTCAGAGAGGAATAGGGAGTGCCTGCTAATGGGCATGGAGTTTCTTTTTGAGGTGGTGAGAATGTTCTAGAACCGATTAAGGTGATGGTTGTACAACTCAGTGAGCATGCCAAACACCATGGAACGATACCATCTAAGTGGGTAGACTGTGTGGTATGTGAGTTTATCTCAATAAAGCTGTTAAAAAAAGACAGAAGAAGAAACATAAGGGTAGCTCTTGGCCCAAGAGTCATCAGTCGTGTTCTTAGAGCTTTACCCTTGAGAGGCACCCCCGACCCCCCCCAGCCACTCCCCCGCTCCCTGCCCGAGTTAGGTCAGGTTCTCCAGGAAGCAGATTCTAAAGCAGAGACTCGTGGGCAGGAAGTCTACTGGGAATGCCTCTATACTTCTGGATCCATATTTTTAAGGAAAGCAGGCTTGAGCAGGAGGAAGGGTTGAGCTGGGATGCAGTCACAAAAAGGCCTCAGCCAATCCTATGGCATCCTCTGGACCTGGGATAACCCATGAGAATTGTCACCCTTTGAGGCAAGGGGGCTGGGCCTCTTGAGTTGGGGGCTGCCTCCCACGGAGGGGCATGACCTTGAGCAAGGTGGCTGTTTTGGGGGGAGGGCAGTCCTTGAGAAAGGATTCAGCTGAACACTGTGGGCCACCAGCACCCGCAGCAGCTGGGAGCCTGAGGGTGTCAGTCATGGACGGAGGGTCTGGGCAGCGGCCCCATCATTCACCGTGTTGCCCTTCCAAAACGCTGGAGATCCACTTTCCACCTGCTAACAGCAAGGAGCTTCACCTCCAGGGAGTGAGCCTGTCCTCCTGGCCTCATAGCACAGATAAAACAGAAGGCAGACTTATGGGGCGCCGGGCTGGCTTAGTCGGTAGAGCATGCAACTCTTGATCTCAGAGTCATGGGTTCGAGCCCCACATGAGGGGTAGAGTTAATTAAAAAAGAAGGCAGACTTGTTTCCAAAGGACTGTAATAGGGATAATCTTTAAAATAGCTGCATTATAACACATTTCTGGCATGAGAAGGAGGAACCTGATCCTTGCCTTGTCTCCTGTTTTTCCCTTGTTTTTTTTTTTTTTTCTTTTAAAACAGCCTGAAAATGGAGATACAATCCACATAACATAAAATTCGTTCCTCCTTGTTTTTAAATATTTTTTCTCCCCTTCTGCCATTTGAAGGCATTTGGGCACAAGGCTCACCCCTGAAGAAGCAGCAACTCTGACAGTCAAGAAATAAAGACCAGTTGGAGGGTTTTAGGATGGTAATTGTAACAAGTGTCATAGGAGAATTGGTGAAGTCACTTTTTACTCAAAGAGATGGGATTTTCTGCAAAGTCATGATATGTCCCTTGTTGGTTATGTGCATCAGCCACTGAAAAACATCGATATACACAGACTAGAAAGAGACTGGCCATCCCTTTATATATTCTTTCAGCATAAAAGAAGGGAAACTGACTTTAGGGTATTCGCTGAAGCTGGTTTTTTTTTTTTTTGGTCAATAATACATGATGTCCTGTCCCGCCAACGAAAGTGAATTGGATCATCAGATTGCCTGAGTCACCTGAGAAGCCACAATTTAAAGCCACCTTTCACTACCCATAGTTCCTGTCTCCAAATCAAATTAAGTGGAAAAACAAGTAAAAAAAAACCAGGCCAAAAAAACCGTCAAATAATTATGGAGGTAGGCAGAAGTTGTTTTTTTTTTCTTTTTTGTGATCAAAATGGTTGATAACGCTTGTATGAGGAGTGAAAAACATCTCATATAAAAATTTAATCTGAGTGTTTTTGTTGTTAAAAATCTCCTGTGAATCATGAATTATGAAAAACATGACCAGGGAAGGCTGTGAACAAGTTGATTCAAGTATCTCAGGCATCTGATGATCTCACGCCCCAGTCCAGCTCGGCTTCTGGGACTGTCAGGATTTTATCAGGTTCAGAGCTCACTGATGGCCTCATGCTGGCTCCAGGCCTCGCCCGGCTCCTTTCACACAGGCGCCAGATGTTTGGAAGGTGCTCAGGACACCTCGTGGGGAACCGGCGCTCGGCGGGCCACCCATGAATGCAGTGGTGGTGGCCGGTATGGTTCTCCCGTTCTCAAACTCGAAGACAGACCCTAAAAATGAGCACCCTGAGATCAACTTAGACCTCATGATCTCTGACCTTGGAGTCTTAACGGAAGCGGGAAACTGGCTCCTTCCTTCCTCATGTGTTTACTAAACACCTACTACGTGCCCGGCTTGTAGGCGGTGGGAATGCAAAGAGAGATGAGGCAAGGTCCCTATCCTCAAACGGCTCAGTCCGGTGGCCAAAACTGAAAAATAACTGGAATATGTTTAGACAAACAGTTTGCAGATAACTTTCGAGTCTCGGATGGAATCTGTGTGACGTGCATCTGGGGCCAAAAGATGGCGTTGACCTTGAACGTCAGGGCCATCTGCCCATCCCAGAGAGTGGCTGGCTGAACCTCAGGCAGGAAGACTTGCCTGCCCCTTGCGTGGGGGTGGTTAAAGTCTGGGCAAAGAAAGGAGTCAGTGACAAATCTGGTGTCTGGTGTTAGAAAACGCTAGCAACTAGCCCATCAGGATGGAAGGGCTCTGACCAATCGGAGTGGATGCCGGCCACGCTGGGGCTACACTGGTGTGTGTGTGTGTGTGTGTGTGTGTGTGTGTGTGTGTGTGTGTGTTTTACCCAAGCAGGGAAGAGTCTGGTGTGCCTGGAGCAGTGACTCCAGGACGGAGGCTGAGAAAGTCAGCGGGGGCTGAGAGCTTTAACTCAAGGGAAAACGAAGGAGAAACTAAAAAGTTAGCAGGAGACAGGCCAAGCGAGAATGTTTCAGGATGCTCACCCAGGTGAGCCCTGTGGAGTGTCAGGTGGATGATTTTGGTCCCTATGTCCTGTGCAGTTGAGGAGATGAAAGCCGAGCTTAATGGCTTGGAAGGGACATGAAAAGCAGAGGGGTCTGGGCCACTGGTGCCCTGCTTCCTTTCTTTCTGAATGCGAAGCCGGAATCTAGCCACCTGATGTCCACTTCTATTGTGTCTGTGACTTAGAAGGAGCAAGCAGGACCCAGGCCATGCAGGCCCGATTTTTTAAAGATTTTATTTATTAGAGAGAGAGAGAGAGAGAGAGCAGAAGCAGGGGGAGCAGCAGAGGGAGAGGGAGAAACAGGACCCCGAGATCATGACCTGAGCCAAAGGCAGATGCTCAACCAACTGAGCCACCCAGGCGCCCCCAGACCTTCTCATCTCCTTTTTCCCAGCCCCACCTAAGACCCAGTGCAGCCCAGCCCAGCCGTGCCCTCTCGGGGGCAGAGGGGGCTGCCTTCCACAAGGCCTGGTCTGTCTCCTTTTAGCTTGGCCAGAGGGCTTGAGACGTGCCCAGCACACCATGGGCAGACTGATAACATCAAATTGGAAG
The DNA here is from genome assembly GCF_964656455.1 of Halichoerus grypus. Lineage (NCBI taxonomy): Eukaryota > Metazoa > Chordata > Mammalia > Carnivora > Phocidae > Halichoerus > Halichoerus grypus. The sequence continues at coordinate 8,111,102 of NC_135717.1, forward strand.
CACAATGATGAGTCCGAGCTCCCAAGAATTTGAGCGTCTGCTATGTACCAGACAGCACCCCAGGTACTTACACACACAACACTTCATGTATTCCCCACCACACATTTTAACTCGTCCTTCCTCCAAGGTCACCAAATATACCGTAGCATAGCTCTGCCCCTCAAAATGGGTCCACAGTGGTGAGTGTGGCCCAGTAAGGATGCCTGACCATCTGTTAGAGAACTCTTTGGCAAAATGACCAGCTCCCATGCACTTGGCCACTGGCTCCCTGTGAAACTGCAAAATTAGCACCGATCACAGACCTTCAGGGTTCGTCTCAAATCCTGGAACCCGTAAAAGCTAAGCCCACTGGTGCCGAGGGTCTATGGAATTATTGCCACTTTGCAGATCAAGAGACACCCTCCCCCCCACCCCACCGGCATTCAGCGTCCGTGACTGGCCCACAGTCACCTAGCTGGACAGTGATGGAGCAGGGATTCACACCCAGGCGTGCCCTGCCCTGAAGCCTGTGTTGTCTTCCCCTCCCTGTCCCATCCTCTCAGTGATGACTATGCCCAAGTGATCTCCACGTTCAAGATTTAAAATGTATGAATTCTCATGGGAGCTGAGATGCTACTTTTCCTTCGCCTCCCAGAGGGTCTATTAAAGCTGGATCTGACCATTTGCAAGAGAGTCTGCAATCCTTCACAGCCCTATTCTACTCTATGTGCTTCAGAGGACCGGGGTCCCAGCCCTTCCAGCACTTTGCCTTAGTAGCTTCTCCCTTAATCCTCTGAGCTAAATGCCCTCAGATCAGAACGGCAAAGGACCACCGCTTCAGTCCCAGCAAGAGATGGTCTTCATGAATAAGATGGGTTGATGGCTTCATTCATTCAATGCATCATCATTTTCAGAGCTGGGCCCGAGACAAAACAGCGAGAGGGAGGAAGATAGACCCCATCCCAGCCTCGCTGCTGCTTGGGGTTAGCAGAAAAGACAAGCAAACCAGGGACACTTTAAAAGCTTGGTATTCTGCGTCCTGACAACAGGGGGAAAGAAATGAACGAAACCCTGAGTATCACTTTACTGAGTTGCATCCATATTCTCTGTATGCCTTTTCGTTCATTTACATAGAAGTTAAATACCTGTTTCCCAATTCCTGCTCTATCAGTCAGGGACCTACCAGAAAACAAGAATCAAACACAGATGATTCAAGAGAAGTTAACTGGGGACTAGATACAAGGTGTGGGCACAACTGAGGGCTTTAACAAGGGGTGTTGGGCCCCCTGAGACTAGCAGCAGCAGGAAGCTGTTACTACCCCAGGCCGGAAGGGGCGGGCGGCGGGGGCTGAGACAGATGGAACCACAGGGGAGGGAGTGAGGGAGGGACGGCTGGGGAGGGGCTGGCCAGGTGGAGGCCATGGATTTGGGAGGATGCAGCTCTTGTGCAAGCTCCAGAGGCAAAGCAGGAGGGAGTTGGAAGCAGAGCCCCAGCTGAGATGCATCATTCCACGGCCTCCTTCTGCTGAGAAGCTATGGAAGAAGGAAGAGTGTTGGCACAGAAGAAAAAGTTAGGCTAGCTGGTTAATCCGTGCTGTTTGGGTCGTCAGAGTGCATAACTTAGTCTCAAAATGGGAGAAATGGGAGGGCGGGGGTGGTGGTGGTGGGGATCCGTCACCATCCTCTCCGTATCCATCAACTAAACCGATAACCGCCAGCTCTCCGGTTCCCTGTGCTGTGAATTCGCAGCCATAATGTGTGTGCATCTGGCCCTTAACGAGAGTTCGTGGAGGCTGAGTAATGTTTGGACGGAGAAAAAAAACTGATCGCGTTCAGAATATGATCTTCAGCAATCGACGGCTGGTGATGGAGGAGCCTTCAATCTTTTATTTCGTCTCAGGCTGAGCAGCTAAGTCTGGTGTTCAGCTGTCTGTTGTATTGATTTCCCAAACGACAAAGAAATTTCCAAAGCTGTCAAACGGGAGACGTTTATGAAATGAAGTTGCGTTTCCTAGCAGTTTATGATTTCTTCCTCATCAATTATGGATATTTCATTAGTGATTAGTCAGAAACTTGAAGCTAACTTTGGAGTTTGTCATTTAGAGCTTTCATATCAGTTTCCTTATAACACAAGAAATAACATTCTTATAAATAAAGCAAAAGGCTAAGTCTGTAGGCAGAGAATGCGGTGCAGGAAATAAAACATAATTTCCAAATATATGCAATTATGAAAAATAGAACAACAAAGCAGGCAATGTTTCAAATTAAGTTCCTAAATGTACATTTCATTTAAGCTTAATAAAATATCACTTATATTGCAGTAATACCATTTAATTATTAAAAATCCTATCCAACCAGATTAATAACTATGTAAAAGATGCTTGTCTAAATTCTAACTTTTTCCTCCACTCAGCAGTCCCTCATTATGAAGACTATTCCTCATTTTAGAAAGGATTTTCTTCTGTCCTTCAAAGACCTGCTGTTAACTCATTTTTAACACTATAAATTATTTACACCAAGAACTTGGAAACGGGGGCGCCTGGGTGGCTCAGTCGTTAAGCGTCTGCCTTCAGCTCAGGTCATGATCTCAGGGTCCTGGGATCGAGCCCCGCATCGGGCTCCCTGCTCTGCGGGAGGCCTGCTTCTCCCTCTCCCACTCCCCCCTGCTTGTGTTCCCTCTCTCCGCTGTGTCTCTCTCTGTCAAATAAATAAAATCTTTAAAAAAAAAAAAAAAAAAAAAAAAAAAAAAAAAAAGAACTTGGAAATGGCAAAGCAAAATAGAGAAGATGTCACTGATATATCATTTCATGTTTATTTTTCACCTACTCTGTCTTACTGGGGTCAGGCAAAAGCTTAAAGAAACATCATTCATAACAATCTACAACTGTTTTAAGGAAGGAAACCAGACTGTGCTGGGACATGAGCTAGGTACCTTCCCAGACACTGGACATGTTCTATCCTAAATATTCTCTGCAACAGGTCCATGAAGCAAGTTTGCCCCTATTTTGCAGACAGGGAAAGAGAGGCTCGAAGGAGTGACACAGCCAGTGAGCGGCAGGGCCCGATCTGACCCCACGTGTTCTGCTTCACCATTTTGTGCTTTCTCCATTAAATCATGCTGCTAGGACAACTTGTGATAATTATCTCCTATAATTCCCAACACTGCATTTCACATCAAATGCCACTGCCTTATGATTTGGCTTCCGTTGGATCTTAGCAATCGTAATGCCTGATAACAGTAATGGTGCCAACCCCCTCCCATGACACACTGTGTGAATATATCTAAATTGATGTTTTTATTAATTGGTGGCATGCCTTGAAAATTCAATCTCAATAGGGTAAGAGTTCGGAGACTTGGCAACCAGATAGGATATGCTGGGCAAGTTTCCGTCTGTATTTAAAATATGTTTGTGGCATTTCTGCTGTCCTTTCTGTGGTTGCTTTTTACTTCAGGGTGATTGTAATGTTGGCCTCAGGACACTAAACCATCAGACCTCAGTTGCTCAGTGGGATTTGTGTTGGGTGGGAAGCCTGTTTTTATTCCCTGAGATTCACTGCTTTTTTTCATTGAGTTGGGGCTTTAGAGGTTTTGGACCAGAGAGAAGCTTCGGGGATTCACTCGACCACCGAACCATGTGTTGGAAGTCAGTAGGCTTCATAAACCAGTGGCTCAAGAGCCTGAGAAAGACAAGTCCATTACTGTGGTTACAGAAGAGCCCAGGACTCAGAGGGACCGATGGTCCCTCCCGCTCTGTGAACGCAGGACAAGGAGATAAGGGACCTCTGCTCCCAGCACTGTCTATTCCAGAACTTATGAGACACTGAAGGGACCTTGATCCTGAGACCCCCCGAGACAGCCTCCAGTCTGGTTCTCTACCTCCATGGGCAAAGCTGGCTCTCTGTAGGCCATTAGCACAGGAACTGCCGACCAGAAAACGGTCGTTAATTTCAGGTCATCCACGAAGATCGCGATGCTGTCACTTCCTGGCTGCTGGTCATCATTCATGGGTGTGTTAGGAGGGGGTGGCAATATGCAACAGTACCGCTTCACCTTTTTCTTTTTAAATTGAGAAGCTTTATTTTTGAGAACAGTTTTAGATGTACAGACAAACTGAGCAGATGGTACAGAGAATTCCCATCTACCTCCTGCCCCTCCCCCACTCTCCCCCCTCTTCAACATCTTGTGTCAGTGGGGTACATTTGTGACAGCGAGGACCCATACTGATGCATTATTATGAACGGAAGTCCACAGTTTACATAAGTGTTCACTCTTGGTGGTGCATAGTCTATGAGTCTCGAGATGTGCATAAGGTCATGTATGGACCATTGCAGTATCATACAGAAGAGATTCGCTGCCCCCAAACCCCACTGCTATGGATCCCTTCCCTGGGCAGTTTCATTATCCTGGAATTAAGCAAAAACCATACTCCTGGAACCAGAAAGTATGAACAAATATCACACTCGCGATGGGCTATGAACATTCTATGACGGATCTGGGCTGGTAAACAAAAATTGTAACAGCAAAGAAAAGAATTATAGGCAGTAGAATGTAAAACAGGGTTGCCGTGGGAGAGTAAATCTTCACTGGGTGAGGTCTGAGCCCAAGTCTGAGGTTTTCTTTAATCCCCCCAAGGTAGGTACCATAATTATTCTATTTTACAGATGAGGAAGTGTAGGCACAGAGTTTAAGCAATTTGAGCCCAAGGACGCAGAGAGAAAGAGCATGCTGCATCTAGATTTGGATCCAGGCTGCTGAGAATCGGGGAATGCTCTCTTAACTTCCATCAGGAGGCAGGAGCTTGCTGCATCATTATTGTTCAATTCACCACAGCCCAGTGGGACGGGCTAGCTATGGTTCAGCTGTTACAGGGGCGGCCACGTTCTCAGAGAGGTTAAGCCACCAGCTCAAAGTCGCCCAGCTGCATCATGGCAGAGCCTAGGGTTTGGCCCCCAGGTCTGTCCCATCTGATGTCCACGCCCGTGACCTTCTCTGCCCCAGGGCCCCGTGTCCTCTGAGAAGGAGGGTGGGTGAGGATTTAGCTCGTTTCTTCGTCAGCCGAGTAGCCGCTACAATTGTTCCCCGGGAGCGCGAGGCAGGCAGTTTTTAAGAGAAGCAGCGACAGGAAATTTGGTCTATTGTTTGAAACAAGAGGTGCAAACAAGTCTCCGCTTTGAAATGCTGAATAACAAATCCCGCCGGGAATGGAGAGGCGAGAAGCTACAAGATTCCTGAGCTGGTGTCAAATGCACATGGGCGGTGGCGGAGGGCAGGAGGGCAAGAGGCGGCCCTCGGAGAAACTGGGGCACGATTTGTTTGAAGAGAACGTGTCTTAAATAGATCAGGCTCCAGAGGACAGCCCGAGGGCCAGGGGGGTCATTTCTCCTTTTTTCCTCGAAGGGAGCCTGTTTTTTTGAAGGAAAACACCACCACGTCCGAAGGAGGGGGAGGGGTGCGTGGGAGGCAAGCGGCTCAAGGGTGAAACACAGAGCTGTTCCCAAAGAAAACCCCAGCAAACCCACCACCTGGTCCGCCTTGGTCGGTCATAAAATGCTATCGGATCAACGGAGCTTGTGCAAACCGATCCTACCTCCCACTCACACGTCTGCGGTACACTTAGCAATGAGAGAGGGTAGGACACCTGACTTGGAATGACTTGTCATCGCTTTCCTGAGAAGGGCTCGGCTTAGCCTCTGATAGCGAGCCCATGACCCCACCCTCCTGGCCGCACTTGTAGCCAAAATGGGATCGTTGATCAGATATTTCCCCAGACGGTCCATTAGACCAGACTCCCCTAACGTGAAGAAGTAAGAACCCCTGGGCAATCAGCAAGGAGAATCCCCAATGCTGGCTAGGAAAACACACCCGTCTCTCCTGCTCAGCTTGCCAAACGCCCTGTCTTGCTGTTGTACTTCAGGGGACTTTTGACTCTCCCGGTCGCCTCTCCTTTGTAATCGATGTCTCATTCAAGACCAAGGTCAGCTTATCAATCTTTGTTATAGATGCCCCGGACCAGGGTGTCTGGAGCCTCCACTGCGGCAGAGAAATGTCTGGAGACAAAAACTCCATGGGGAAAGACTCCTGGGAAGGACTTACCTGTAAGGTAAGATGGAGGGATTCTCTCTGGGACGGGCAATGCCCAGAACTTCCTGAAGGGGGGGGAAGAGAGAGAGGCCACCTGTCCCAAATCCCAGGTGGGCTCCCACCGACCAGGTTGGGGCCCCGGGGCAGCTGCAGGTAGGTCGAGGGCCGTGCAATAAGACCAGACATCGGAGAAGTCTCCTTACCTCTCTGATCCTCAGTTTTCTTATATGGCAAATGCTCCATGCCTTGCAAACCTGCTGCGAAGATCAGAGATAAAACTGGGCATGGCGCGGGACAGATAGCAGGTGCTCCCTGGATAGTAATTGTTATTTGGTGGTTTTACAGACAAAGATGACTCTTCCAGGCTTGTGACTTTCAATCTGGCCTTTTCACCCTCAGGACATCAGTAGATAATAGGATACCCTGCATGGCTCTATTCCCAACCTCTTCCAAGAGATTCCATTAAGATGTTTTATTTGGGGGAGGCCTGGCCTCAGGAGTCCCCAAAGGGGGAAGAAGTCCAAGGGAGGTGCATGGCTGAGAATGGGGCTGGGGGCCTTGGACCCTGATGTCACAAGAACAGTATCTACCAGCTCTGGCAATGGACCTGCATGCAGTTGGGGTTTCCTGGGCTTTTTCCCCCATCAGATATGTTCTCGTGCACATCAAATAATCTCTAGGATGGAACCAATTACATGTTTCCCGTGTCTTTTCAGCCAGATTTTCAACTTCCTCCAAGGGCAGAAGCTACTGCGTTTCATTCGGCTTTATATACACCCCCCACCTTGCCTTCCTGCCTGTCCCCAGTGCGCATGCGCAGGGACACACACACACACACACACACACACACACACACACACACACACACACACTCCCCACACTCCCCACACTCCCCACCAGCCCGACAGTCTTCCGGAGCAGTTGCAGATCTGAGCTGACTCTAGTTCCCATCACATTTGGGAAGGCAGGAAACTTTGCTTTGCTGTCTGTGGTTGTGGTCTCAGCCTGATTTCTGAAATAAGAGGTCTGGGGGTAAACAGGCCTCGAAGCTGAATAGGAGAGTAGCCTTTGCCAAAGTCAGACCTAACAAAGATTTCATTCTGGTAATAAGGGCTTATGTTGCCCAAACAGAGAAGGCTGAAGGGTTACAATGCTTGGTGGCATGAAGAATGTATGGCAGGGAAATAAAATGCATTTACTAGCCAGCAATGACATGCACAGGGATGAGTAGGCCCACTCCTCACGAGGAGTGATTCTGTCTCCCTCTGGGATTTCTTCCCATGGTGCTCAACCATCCTATGGGGAAGGAGCAGAGAACTCCCTCGGGTTTCAAATTGGGCACACGGTAGGCCCTCAATAAATATTTTTTGGAGGAATAAATACATAAAAGCATCCATTGCTTCAAAAAGGCATTTGGGAGGGGGCAGCTGAGATCATGCCATTAAAAGGTGGTCAGAAAATTGAGCAGGTGCTTGGCAGCCTGGTTGAGAAATCCAGCCTCTTCATCAAACAGCTTTTGGGTGCTCTGAACCTCAGTCTGCTTGTCTGTGAAATGGTATTATACCAGCGTGAAGGCAGAGAAGCAAAGTGAGGGTAGATGGATGTAATTCACTTGAATGAGATTAAGCAGTGGCTTACTTTTATGGGGTGCTTACTCCATGCAGGTAGAACTCAGAGCATTTTATGTAAGTTTTCTGATTTCATCCTCACGGCACACAATGAGGTGTGCACTTCCCTTGTGGAAACTGAGACTCGGCGACGTTAAGTAATATGCTCAAGGTCAAACCGTTCTTTACTAGAGTTTGAACCCACATCTGACCCTGCGGTCGCCTGCTTCAATGCAAACTGCTTCTCCTTAGCCCTGCTGCTTAAATGCTGACTGATAAGGCAAGTGTCTTTTTGACACAGTACATTGGAACCGGGTGCCCAAGCGGGGATGGGTCGTTCGCAGGAAGGGCACGTGGCTGGTGGCTCTGTGGCCCATCGTTCAAATGGCTGACTCCCCACTTGCCCCTTTGGAGATACCACCAGGATCTGCCCAACTGGCCAGGCTTTAAGATGCCAGCCGGCTTTCCACCTCCTGGGCTCCCGGCTGTACAACCCCATTTACTGTTTCCCTTCTTTGTGTGGGTTTGGTCTGTGCAGCATTGGGCATTCTTTTCCTGGCCCCAGACACCCTCCCATCTTTCTTACCGCCTCTTCCCTCCCACCCTGTCCAACACCCCAACATTTCCAAAGTCTTTGGCTCATCGAAACTGAGAAATCATCTCAGATCAAAGCTAGTGTTATGGGGGGGGCACCTGGCTGGCCCAGTCGGTAGAGCGGATGGCTCTTGATCTCGGAGTGGTGAGTTCGAGCCCCACGTTGGGGGTAGAACTTAAAAAAAAAAAAAAAAAATGAACGTTATGGCACGTACTAGCATTTCAGTTTCTTTCCTGGATATTGTCTGTCTTCTGCTTCAGTTGAATCGTTATTTTTTTTTTCCACGTTGAAAAAAACGGTTATTTTTTTACTATTGGTATGGACCTATTCCCAACCAAATTGTAAGCTTCGAAGGGCAGGGACCTTGTCCGCTGCTTCTGTGTTTCTTTATAGGGTCTGACACAGCGCTTTGCTCAACAGATACTATTCGGTGATTAGACGGTGGATGTTCCAGCATTATTGGTGACGTCCTTATCTGCCCCCAAAACAACTTTTGGAAAGAACACAAGGAGCCCACACAGCCACCGTTTGGCATTCGGCACGTATCCGTTGTGCCTTCCGCCACTGGCCATAATGACTTCAGTTTTTCTCGAATGCCTTTGTATCTTATATTCACTTCAATTAGTATTACTAGAACAACACATTGTACCTTTATGGGATCTTCCTTTGGAGAGCTCAAAAGCATTTTACAAGAAAGTATTAATTATTCCTATTTTACAGGCAAGAAACCTGAGGCAAAGTCAGTGACTCAGTGGCAAAATTAGGACATGATTTTCCCTCTGTTTTCAATTGTCTATTTTAATCACCAGGTCATGCTACCCCTTCTGGTTAGAGTTAAATTACTGTTTAAAAAAAATGCCATATCAGCCTTTTTCGCCATCCTTATTTTGAATAATATTCACTGTTTTCCTGCATTATAGAGATAGCATACGCTCGTGTAGAAATGATACAAAACACAGAAATTAAAGAAGCTAACACTTACCCATTAAGTCCTTGTCCAGAGGCATGCATGGTTAACACTGAGGTATATTTCCTTGCAGCATTTTATATGAATACAGAATCTGCTGTTCTTTGCAGCTGGGCTCACACTGTGGCCTGTTTTCCTCGTATAGAATAAACCTTTCCTTGTGTTGTTACATATTTTACAAGCATAACTTTTAATGGCTACATACTATTTTATCATTTCTGTGTTCTAGGACATTTAGGTCCTTTTGTTTTATGGCTTTGTTTTGTTGTTGTTGTTGTTGTTGGTTGGTTGGTTTGCTTGTTTTGTTACCAGAAATACTTCTGTGCTGAAAATATTTGCATTTCATTCTTTTATTTGACATTTTTACTTTTCAGATTATATGCGTGTGTGCGTGTGACTATTTTAATTAGAGAAAACGGCTGCTAGATTAGAGGCCCATTCTCCTGGCTTCTTTTTTCTATCTCACACACAAAGAACATTTTGACATCCTATGAGATTCTGCTAGCTACTTAAACCTCTAAAGATAATATAATACAGAGTCTTAAAAGCTGACACTAGATCAAATGTTTAGTGTGAATGGAGCTTGAGGGAATGAGAAAAGTTTTCTACTCACTGCTAGAAATATCAGCTTCCCTATTTTCCAGTGAAACAAGCTTTCAGGATCTTCCAAACCACAGTTACCCGGGGAAAAAAAAAAATAATATCCAATCCAACAGTGCTCATGACAAAAGAAAATCTAATTACATTCCATGAAAACAAATCTTCATTCAACTCCAACCATATAACTGCAGAGATGTGTCATAAATGATCTTGTGGAGAAACAAAACAATATTTTGCTTCATGTCGTAAATGCGATTTTTAAAAAAGCATGTCTCTACTCTATATGCCCTAGCACCAGGGACACAGTTGTGTGTTTAAAATATTGGATGGCAAACTGATATTGTAAGAGCAATATTAATAATGAAAGGTCAATATAAATAGAATGCATATGGCTCATAGCTCCCAGGAGGAAAGAAAAGGAATTAATATAAGGTCTTAGCACAGAACATGAACTTTACATGAAGCAAGATAATAATAATATTTATACAGTACTTTACATATTTCAAGCCCTTTCAAGCTACTGTCGATGTACACTATTAATTTCTAGTGATTCAGCAGTGACATCAGTGAGAGTCATATAGGGAGGCATTTATTTCCATAGTATACAGGAAATATGTAATATGCCATTAACATGGGCATCTCATGATGAGGAAGAGGTAAAAAGGGGGAAAATGAGATGCAATATTCTAATAAACTCAAAAGTTTGAGAAAATTTATATTAGAAGTTTAGTAAAAAGAGACTCTGGCGGGGGAGGGGGTGTGGCTGGTCAGGTGGGGTTGGGGGGAAATTGGCTGATGAGAAGCCCCAGGTTCCTTCTCACGGCTTGGGAGTCCTAAAGCAGTGCGCAGTTGAATCCATGAAGCTAGATGTATTTTCCAAGTTTAAGACTGAGCTCCTTCCAAAAGATCCAGCTACAAGCTTTCTCGTTTAAGAGCGAGGAGCGAGGAGAGCAGAATGTAATCATTAAAGGTGCAGAAAGATACCTAGAGCTAGTAGTATCGACATATGCTGTCCAGAAGTGGAAGGCAAAGTTAAATGGTGGGCCAGAATTTAAGTCTTTGAAGATTTCTAAAAGGGTCTTGGAGACTGAGAGATGCTGTCACCAGACAGAGGCTGATAGGGGTGGTGAAGAGGAGAGCCTACTGCTTAGAAATCATTATAGTTTGTTCTTACAAGTTTGGCAGGTTCTTGGTACAATTATATAACTACACATACATTTGGCGGATAGAGATGAATTATGTACTATGCATGTAATTACATGTAGCAAAATGTGTACTTTTATTCGGTGGGTATTTACATAGTAGAGTGAATAGTGTACTTAGAAATAATTAACATAAAGTATTATTTAAAAAACAAAACAATTAAAAGTAGTTTGGTTTTCTTGAGCGCCCAAAAAAAAAAAAAAAAAAGAATCTGGAATCTTCCTTTTATTTATTCCAGTAGTCCATGCCAAATTGTTCTGGAAGGCAGTCGCCAAAGACAAAAGGAAGACAAAGTAATTTCCTTCTGTTATTCATACTCTTTTGATTTAAGGAAAAGGCCTCTTCAAATTTAAAGTGTCTCAAAACTTCTGTCTGGCCTTAGATATTCCTAAATTTAAAACATTTACAAATTCAGTCAACTTGAATGAATACCTTGATCTAATTTTCAACTTCTATCTTTGTAAAATTGAGATTCTCTTACGACTTATTAGGGGTATGATTCATTTTTACCCATGTACCACAAAGTAACCATGTGCTTATGTTTGTTTGTGAATAAATTATGATGTAAACATTTAGCATCATGTTTTGTCTCTGCTTATCTGAAATATTTCTTGTTGAACACCATTCAAAACCAGTTCTAATTTGGGTGCAAAAATATTCAGAAAGTGAATTAAAGTTTCGGAATGAATTTCTTTAGTTTTCATTTCAAGCACATCACATGGGATAGAAGCTCTCTGAATTTTTTCATTATTCGCAGAGTTTAGGTCATTTTCCAACTTTTTCTGGAGATAAAGTTTCTAGGTGAAACTTTGTTTTATGAGTCCATTATAAATAAGAGCTCAGAACATAAAGCCTCTTTTGTGAGAGATAGAGTATGGCTTTTTTTTTTTTTTTTTATAATGCTCTACATGGTAAGACATTTTTCAGTTTGGAAGAATTTCTTGACGGTTAATTCCCTCAAAAAATTAGGTTAAGTGTATCAGAACAATTACTAACCTAGAATCTTTAGAAAACAAGGCAATGTATTTTCCTTTCTTGGGGGCTGCGAAAGAGGATCAATTTAGTCATCATCAACCCATATGGTATTTTAGAGAATTTGCCAGTTTTCACCTTAGGATTTAATCAACTATGTGTGATGTCAGGAGATAGGAGGGTCCACTGATGCCAGGAGGGTAGGAGAAGGTAAATTTCTAAAAGTGCTTTACCATTTTTTGTAATTTACATTCATCAGTATTATCACACCTCCAATATGGCCCCTGTATTTTTCTGAGGCTAAACAAAATGGGTCGGAAAAGAAATTTAGGAATTCTGGACTCAGATCCTAGTTGCTAGTAGCCTTATTTGGTGCTAAGCTGTATTTCATTTAAAGGTGTCAAGAACAAACATAGTTTTGGTTACTCCCCCTTCCCTCTTTCCCCCCATCTGGTTACTTGGGGCTTGATTTTTAAAAGCTGAGGATGGAGAATTAGTCACAAACTTGGGAACTGTGAGCTTTCTTTCCCTAAAGGGAGAGCCTGAACATCAAAAAGTGAAAAGAATGCCTCTGGATTGTTTTCCTTGTGCTCCATTGTAAGAATAACTTTTAGTCAAGATGCTTCTCTGTAGTGGGCCAGTTATCTTGCTAATCTGTCTCTTTCTCATACTTTGTTCTAGGGGGTTCTAGCCACATCTTACTGTCTTTGTGGGTCCTAATGGAGGTCCAAGTCCTAAAGCCTTTCCATCTTCTGAATATTTTATACAGAATACAGTTTTGTAGATCTACTATGTTTGGATGTCAGCGAGTCCTAACCTTCTATGATGGCGAGACAAAGTCAAGCTGAAAAAAATAACAAAGAAAATAGTCTTTAGAAATAGATATAGTTTGTTCTGATCCTATGTTTACACTCAAGAAAAATAAAATGTACTTTTATAGGTCCCTGCTGATTACTTCACTCTGCTAAGATAATTTTTGATCAGTGGTTTATTTTGAATGCCATTTTAAAGTGGTAACATTTTGTGATGTTGGCAAAGTTATTCCAGCCACCCCCCCCCCCCCGCCCTTTTCCCCCCAGGAGAGCAAGAAGCCTTGTAATAACGCAAAACTTTGGTAGAAGACACCTAAATGTTATTTAAATAGAGCTTGACCTTTGAGCCAGTGTACTGTTTCTCTACTAAGTCAAGTTAGCATGCAAATAACGTGAATATAACCAGAAATGTAACAAGGGTATCTAATACTCATCAAATTTATTTCTAAAATATTGCAGTGGATTCAGAACCCTGAATTCCAACCAGATGTACTTCTGGAATATTACACAGGTCATATATATTTCGCTTTTTTTTTTGGTTCAAACCCAGGGGATCGACACGATAATTAGATTGAGAACATCTGCACCAAATCCAAACCATTTCCCTGATCCTTCCTTGAGCCTTCCCCACGGGAGGTTTTTTTGTTTTGTTTTGTTTTTTTTCTTTAAGCCCTTGCACATTTTATTTGTCTAGCCACCTTTAGGGCAATTCCGAGGTCTCGCCTGCTTGCCACCGCACAAATAGGAGGGGAGCGCAGACGTACCCCCAAGAGTGGGATACGGGGAGAGATCGTTAGACGTGGCATCTCGTCGGGACAGGACTCCCCAGAGGTGGCAGTGCAGTTTCCCGCCTGGGGCCTGGCTCCGGGACAGGGCGTGGCCAGGCGCGGGGCGCGCGGGTGGGCACGTGCGCCGGGACCCGAGGACGCGAGTGTCGGGGCGCCGCTGCCCTCTACCGGGCGGCGCGGTCGGAGCTGCAGCGCGGCCGCCCGCCGACTGCGCGCGCGGGCTCGGGCGCCCCACACCGAGGCGGTCCTCGGCGTTCCCGAGGTCGCCACTGCCCTGCCCCGCGCGGCGTCACAGCATCTGCGGCCGAGGCTCGCGACGCCCCCGCCCCGCGCCCCCACCCACCTGCTTCCTGCCCCCTCTGCTAGTCGAAGCCTAGACCGGGACGCCGAGGGAACCCCCCGGCCGACCTCGGGAACTGCGCGTTGACGACACTGAGGCTCCTGGTCGGCAGCGCGAGACCTGGGGCACGTGTGTTCTCTAAATCTTGTGGCCTTTCATTTCCAGGCCGTTCATTCAAAAACGCTTATTTCACCCCCACGATCGGCGCTAAGCCCTCGAACTTAGCTGAAAAGCAGTTATATCCTACTTAACATGTTTTATTTTGCATTCCATACGAATTTTATTTACCTATAATTTTCAAGATTAAGGAATTTGGGGGTTTGTTTTAACTAATTACACGTCAAATGAAGTGCGGGAGAGTAAAAGTACAGTGTTCCTCCTGGAAAGTCAAACTCACACGTGTGTATAATCAATTAAAGATGACGATCATAAAACGTGTGCTTTTGCCAGGTTTCTGCGAAAAAAGAAATCAAAAGCAAATTGACTCTTGGGTTTAAATTTTAGCATTTCTGTAAACCAGGGACCATGCTGTCTGGTATAAGTGCACCTACTCTTTCCAAGTTTCTGCACCAAAAGGAGTGAAAACCGAAGTGTCTTGAACTACAGGAAGTTTCCAGGGCTGTTCCGCTGAAGCGGTGCGGGGGGATACACAACGGTGCGCCAAGACTTTTCCTGTCTTGGCCTAAGCGGTCGCAGTTCGGGCGCATGGGGGCCGCTCGGACCCCTGGCCACCGGGATTGCGGTGCGCCTCGGTCCGTCGCGGGGACCGCGCTGCCACCGTTCTGGGCGTTAACGTGTGCAGCGACAGGAGGATCAGGGCTGGTTTCACCCCAACTCCACTCCCCCCCCCAACTTGAAACGCTGTCCCCGGCGGGCTCGACCCGAGTCCGGCCGGGGCCCAGAGCAGTGGGTGTGCGGCAGCCGCCGGCCAGCGTGCCTCGCACACGCGGGGCAGCCGTGGGCCGGGCCCGCGCGGGGTCGGGGCTCGGGCAGGTGGTCGCGGCGGCTCCGCGCGCTCGGGGCCCGCAGGAGGGCGAGCGAAAGCCGCGCGGCTCCGGCGCCCGCCCAGACGCGGCCGAAAGCCCCCGACCGAGGGCCCCGGAGGGGTTGCGCTCGGCCGCCGCCTGCCCCCGCGACCCCCAAGCACGCCCCAGGTGAGCCGGGCCCGGGGCCTCCCGCGGGGGCCCGGGCGCCCCTCCCGCCGCCCTCCAGCGCCCCCTCGGGGCCGGGCCGGCGGCCGCCGCCCGCCGCCCGCTGGGGGCAGGGGGCTCGGGAGGGGCGGGGGTCGCGGGCCGGGCGCCCGACGCCGGGGGGGAGGGGGCAGGGGCCGCGCGCGCCAGGCCCCGCGGCGGCCGCCGCGCCCTCGGGCTCCGACTCCGGCTCCGGCTCGGGCTCGCCATGGCTGCGGCGGCGCCGTGAGGAGGAGTCCGCGTCCTCCGTGGCGGCGGCGGCGGCCGGCTCCAGGCCGGGTTTTGGCGCCGCCCGCCTGCTGCCTCCTGGCGGCTCCTGAACTCCAGCCCCCTCTCTATCAGCCTCTCACTCCGTCTCAATATGTCTCAAGATGGCGGCCAATGTGGGATCGATGTTTCAATATTGGAAGCGCTTTGATTTACAGCAGCTGCAGGTCAGGCTTCTGCTCGCTCGGCCTCTCGCCCGGGGGTGGGGGCTGCGGGCGGTCGCGGCCTCCCCCGGGGCCCCGGGCTGCCCGGCCGCCGGGGGGCCGCGGCGGCGGGGAGGAGGGGGGTGCCGGGGAAAGCGGGGCCGAGTCGGGGACAAGTCCCTCTCGCTCCCCGGCCCCCATTGATAACTCGCTTGATCAGAAATTGATCCTCTTTGTTCAATTCATCGATCAGCCCAAGATGGCGCCGGGAGCCGCCGCCGCCACCGCTGCCCCCGGTGTCGGCCCCCACCCCGGGCGCCCCCCCGGCCCTGCGCCGCCGCCACCGCCGCCGCCGCCGCCGCGGGACCGGGGAGGGGGGCGGCCCCGGCGGCCCGCGGGGTGCGCGCGCGAGCGGGGAGCGGGCGGCGGCGGGCGGCGGCGGCGGCGGCGGGCGCTGCGCCGGGAGGGGGCTGCGGCCCGGCGGCGGCGCCCGGCCGCGCGCCCCGCGCCCCCGGCCCGCCGTATTCCCGGGGAAAGTTTGTGGGGAGTTGCTGTGGGGGGTGAAGCGCCTGCCTCTCCAGGAGGAGCCGCCGCCGCCACTGCCGCCGGCGCGGCGGAGCTGGGGCTGGTGGCGCTGTGGTGCCGCCGGCTCGGGGGAGGGTCAGAGCGGCCACCGGCGGCGGCGGCGGCGGCGGCAGCGGCGGCGCGGCCCGGCTCCGGCCAGGCGGGCGGGCGGCCGGGCGTCCGCGCGCCCCGGCCCCGGCCGGCCCGGGCCCCGGCCGCCGCGCCGGGCTGTCAGCGGGCCGGGGCCGCGCCGCCGCTCCCGCACCCGGCGTTGGGCTCTCCGAGCGGACCCCGGGGTTTGTTTACGTCCGGGCGGGCGCCCCGGGGCCACCCGCAGCCGCCCCGCTCTTTTGTGTGCCTGCACGAGTGGCGCGGACTGGCCCCTCCGCGGCCAGAGACCCCGGTCGGGGCGCTTGGGGGAAACTTGCGAGGGGCGGCGGGCGCCCGGCGCGCGGAGCCCGTGGGTCGGAGCGCCCGGCGGGAGCCGGTGCGGGCGGAGGGCAGCAACTTTCCCCGAGCGCAGGCCCCGCGCTGCGCTCCGGCGCGCCGTTGGCCCGGGTGGGGGACGCTTCCTCCCCGCCGCCTGTCCCGCCGGCTCTAGCCCCGAGCCCAGGGGCTCCCGCAGCCCTCAGTGACCCGCCCGCTCCGGCCCTCTTCTCAGGGGCCCTGGCGCCCCCCCCGCAGGGTCCGCGGTGGCAATGGAGCGCGCGGCTGGTCCTCTCCGAAATGCCTTCTCGGGTCGGGTTCTCGAAGGCAAAGCCCCGGGGGCCCCCCTCGACTGTGGCGTGCTGGGCCACGGTCCGCGCGCCGAGCCCGGGGCGCCGTGGGGGGATCATGCGGGGGCCCCTCATCCGGCCCCGGTGCCGCCGCGGTGCCCAGGGGGCGCGTTCCTGCCTGCCACCCCCCACCCAGAGGAGCGGCGCACCCTCGGGGTTCGCCCCGAACCTGCCGGCTCCGCGCTCGCGGCGCCTGGACAGCCCCGGGACTCTGCCAGGTGGATGTTGTGCGTAGCCGGAGCCAAGTTGAAGGTGAGCGGCGTGTGGGCCAGAAGCCCAGGGAGCGCTGCGGGGGGGGCGGGAGGGGAGGTTGGTCTGCGGCTCGCCAGGGCCCAGGGCCGTCCGGTGCTCCGGGGGTCACCCAGCGTCCCTTAGGGGACGGCCGCGGCGCCCAAGTCTGAGGGGTGCGGGAAGGTAAACTTGACCGAACTTTCCTAACCCGGAGGACCGGTGATAGTGACCTACGATACTTTTAGGAGGGAAGCAAATGAACTCCAGATGCAGCCTCGAATGAAATGAAGCGGATTGGATTAAAACATATATAAATGGAGTCTGACAACTTTAATTGTATATGCTTGTTTTCTGTTCCTGCCTACGTGAGAACGATAAAGCAGACTCATAGTCGTTATGAAATTTCTTGAAATTTCTCGCTTAACTAGGAAGAAGACTATGTGAAATATGTATTTCCGATAAGATTAAAACTTAAAGGAGTTTGAGTATTTATTGACTAAAATAGATTACTCCAAAGTGTCTATTGTGTAAATTAGATTCCTGAATGTAATGAACACAGCCGAATGGCATTTTTGATAAATTGGTCTACCCTGTTTTAGTAAAAATAGCTCCCTTTTACCATAATTTAATTCCTGTGTTTACTGTAAAACCCGTTGTGGAGTTTTGAAGGACAAACCTTAATTTTTTTTCCTTGTCTTCCTAAATGGACATTTAGCCGAACATCAGTGAGGTTTATTTTTTAAGCATCTTGGCAAAACTCCATGGGAGATGGATTTGGTTTCCAGAGAGGTATTAGATTTTATGAACTCTTTGACACCCCACATCGGCTGGTGATTAGCTGCTTCAGGATATCATGAGGATGTTTAACTGTAACTACAGGATTGGGTTGGAAGTTTCCTTGTCAGTTTACGTGAATGAACTTTAACGTATTGGTCTTGAAAAAGCAGATTATGGGAGCGAGCATCACTATCATTCTCTGTATGGAGCATCCATTGACTTGGGTGGTAGATAAAGATTTGGCCTTAGATGATTTCCCGTTGCCACTCCATCGCAGGTCTGAGAACCTTCATTTGGCTATGGAATGCCAGAGTTCAAGTATAAGGCTAAACTGGTTCTTTCTCTGGGCCCTGAAGAGGCCTTTTGAGTTGGTATCCAGTTTAACGTCATCTCTGTTCCCACAGAGTAAGTGAGCCAATGAGACTGCAGTTTGAGAAGAGAGAATTCATTAGTTTCAGACTCTTCTCATCTTTCCAGAGCCCCTGACCCAGAGATCGGGTTGCCTGCACAGCCCCGTATGGGCTGTGGCGCTGCCACCTGAGGGTAGAGACTAGACTCAGATCCAGGTTGGAGACTTCTGCGGGTTTGCTGGAGACCAGACAGTTGAGCCCCTCCCATGCCTCTGCTGTGCCCCAGTGAGCCGGGCCTGAGTTCTTGTCCCTCTGCTTGGTCTTGAAGCTGCCTTGGGATGTGGACTGAGTGCCCAGGAAGAGAGCTTCTGAAGATTGAGCTCTATTTCGTTTCCTTTTTAGTCCCAAAGGCTTGTGGTATGGAAGTGTCAGTGCTTTGGTGTTGCTAAGACTAGTTGGACAAGTTTTTTATCCTATCCCAGACTTGTAAAAACCAGGCTTTTTTTTTTTTTTTTTTGGGTAACAAGAAAAACACCATTGTATAAATTTGCCTTTTAAATACATGTTTGAAAAGAGGACACTTTCTAAAACAAGCTCATGTAACTGTGTGTGAGCGAAGCTTTTGGGGACGGGGCCTGCCAGTGACTGGCTTCCCATGGGGGCGTTAGTCCTACGTGATGACTGGTGCTCCCCTTTAAGGAGTCTCCCCAAAAGTAACCTTGAAACGTTTTTCCTCTTTTTCAAAATCAGAAAATAATTCCAGTTTTGTCGAAAGTCCGTTTCTCTGATGGGTTTTAATTTGCGTTTTCCTGTTATGGCAGTGTTCCCCAGAAGTATATTATCTTGATTACAATACGTATCCCATTCAGTACCCTTTAGAAACTACTGAGGAAACCAATCATCAAGGAGTTCTACACAGCTGCTGTCTTTGTTTTCTTGGTTCTTTTAATATCGGTGTCTTTGAGATTGGGTGTGGGAGGGGGTCATTGTCAGTGGATTAAAGGTTTTTTTCCTCTCTGTGAAACTATGTGTAGTTTTTTTTTTTTTTTTTTTTAAGGTGCAAGGCAGTGAAGGGATGGGGTTATGCAAGAGCTCCTGATACAGTTGGGTCTGTCGAGTCCCCCTTTGCCTCCTTCCCCAGTTTCACATAGCTCTTGCCAGTAGTTAGCTACCTGAGGAAGTTGGAAGGGCAAGGGGACAAACTGCCAATCCCCTCAGGAATTACTCTCTCCTAATCCACTGAGCTAACCTTAAAAATGTTGTCTGGGGAGCCAGTGGAGACCTTTAATGGCTGTTGAAAAAGTCTCCCGCCCTGTTGTGTACAATTAAAACAGACCCAGCAGGGTTTCTGCAGGAGCTGTGCAGAAGGGCTGGTCTGTGCTTCCTGACCAGCCCCCCCCCCCCCCCCCCGTTTCCGGGTCCACCTGTAGCAGTCAACAATCAGAACTGCTCCCGAGGCTGTGCTCCCGGTCCGTCTTAGGAGACCGAACAAGGCTGGAAGTAGGAAATCTATATTCGTTTCAGCTCATTTATAAAGCACAAGGAACATCCTCAGTGAAACGAAGGAAGGACAAATTTGTTAGAGGGAAGCTGGCACATTTGTAAAAAGAAATTCATCACATGAAAAATCGGACAGAGCTAGGCCAAATTCCTACCTGTGCTCCTGTTTTACACACTTTATGCATTTG